>NC_138776.1:60753126-61353126 GCF_965119305.1 Pelophylax lessonae
TCTGTCTGTGCCGTCCTAATTCCATTTCCAGGCTGTGGGCACTCAGTCTGTACAGGCTGAAGGTCTGTCTGTCTTTGGGCTCTTGTAGCCCTCTCTCTCTTGTATAGTGTGAGTCGGTGTGCGTCTCTCTCTCTGTCGCTCACTCACATAGTGAGACCGTGTGTGTGTCTCTCTCGCATAGTGTGAGTAGGTGTGCGTCTCTCACAAAGTGTGAGTCAGTGTGTGTGTCTCTCTCTCGCATAGTGTGAGACAGGTGTGTGTCTCTCCCACTCACCCACATAGTGTGAGACAGATGTGTGTCTCTCCCGCTCATTCACATAGTGTGAGTCGGTGTGTGTCTCTCTCGCTCTCTTGTATAGTGTGAGTCGGTGTGCGCCTCTCTCGCTCACTCACATAGTGTGTGACGGTGTGTCTCTCTCGCTCACTCACATAGTGTGAGTCGGTGTGTGTCTCTCTCGCTCTCTCGTATAGTGTGAGTCGGTGTGCGCCTCTCTCACTCACATAGTGTGAGTCGGTGTGTGTCTCTCTCGCTCTCTCGTATAGTGTGAGTCGGTGTGCGTCTCTCTCGCTCACTCATAGTGTGAGTCAGTGTGTGTCTCTCTCGCTCTCTCGTATAGTGTGAGTCGGTGTGCGTCTCTCTCACTCACTCACATAGTGTGAGTCGGTGTGTGTCTCTCTCTCGTATAGTATGAGTCGGTGTGTGTCTCTCTCTCGTATAGTGTGAGTCGGTGTGCGTCTCTCTCGCTCACTCATAGTGTGAGTCAGTGTGTGTCTCTCTCGCTCTCTCGTATAGTGTGAGTCGGTGTGCGTCTCTCTCACTCACTCACATAGTGTGAGTCGGTGTGTGTGTCTCTCTCGTATAGTGTGAGTCGGTGTGCGTCTCTCTCACTCACTCACATAGTGTGAGTCGGTGTGTGTGTCTCTCTCTCGTATAGTATGAGTCGGTGTGTGTGTCTCTCTCTCGTATAGTGTGAGTCGGTGTGTGTCTCTCTCTCTCATATAGTGTGAGTCGGTGTTTGTGTCTCTCTCGCTCACTCACATAGTGTGGGACGGTGTGTCTCTCTTGCTCACTCACATAGTGTGAGTCGGTGTGTGTGTCTCGCTCTTTCGTATAGTGTGAGTCGGTCTGCGTCTCTCTCTCTCTCTCTCTCTCTCTCTCACATAGTGAGACCGTGTGTGTGTCTCTCTCTCACATAGTGTGAGTCGGTGTGTGTCTCTCGCTCTTTCGTATAGTGAGTCGGTGTGCGTCTCTCTCTCTCTCACATAGTGAGACTGTGTGTGTGTGTGTCTCTCTCTCACAAAGTGTGAGTCGGTATGTGTCTCTCACACAGTGTGTCGGTGTGTGTCTCTCTCTTGCATAGTGTGTGTCAGTGTGTGTCTCTCCCGCTCAACCACATAGTGTGAGACAGGTGTGTCTCTCTCTCTCTCTCTCGCATAGTGAGACCGTGTGTGTGTGTGTCTCTCTCTCACAAAGTGTGAGTCGGTGTGTGTCTCTCCCACACAGTGTGTCGGTTTATGTGTCTCTCTCTCTTGCATAGTGTGTGCCAGTGTGTGTCTCTCCCGCTCACCCACATAGTGTGAGACAGGTGTGTGTCTCTCTCTCACTCATAGTGTGAGTTGGTGTGTCTCTCTCTCTTGTATAGTGTGAGATGGTGTGCGTCTCTCTCTCTCTCTTAGTGTGAGACGGGTCAAGTGACACAAAGGGTATGAGAATGGGTGTCAGATTGTGAGAGGGTGAGTAATATAGAGTGTGTGTCCCTCGCTCTCTGTCATGGTGTCTCAGAGTGTGCGAGTGAGTGGCTTGGGTATTATGATGGAGGGTGAGTTACACAGAGATTATGAGAAAGGGAAACAGCCGCACTCGGTGTCACACACAGTGTCATTTCACAACTTCACTGAGACATTCTCTGTAAAACAGAGTGTGAGAGAAATGGAGGCACAGTGCTATATACTTACTGCCACAGAGAGTGACAGAGTGTGACTCCGCTGTCACAATCCCCCCCCCCCCCCTCACTCTGTCACCCAGAGATTGAGAGATGGGGACACACAGTGTGAGAGAGAGTGTAATAGAGGGACAGTGATAGGGAGTTGGATCCTTATCTTTACGATATTGAAGTTCCAGGGGCTAATGCAGATGCCTGCTTAGGCCTGAGATGAGCATAATCCCCACAGTGGATCCTGCAAAAGAAATTCATGTGTAAGACTCCTAATCACTGCATAGAAACAAAATTTAAAAAATAAATTACAAGTTTAACCCCCCCCCCCCCCTAGCGGAATTCCCAAGTGTGGCTCGGGGTTAACTTTCAGTACCAAAAGCGGTAACCCCGAGCCACACCCCCGCAATGTTACTCACCTTCCCTGCGATCCCCCGCCGTCCTCCCCAGCGGCAAATTCAAAAGTGTAAAAACACAAATGACATGATACAAAGCTGTGATCCTACTGTATCATGCCATTTCACCACAGGATTGCACCTGGTGACTTTTCCAGTGCCCTGCCTGTGCTTTTCCAGTGCTTTGTGCCTGGAAAATTTTGAACGACCATGGTGTCCAAAAAGCGTTCTTTTTGCGCCAAAAGCGCTTTTAGACGAACTGGAAAACAGCGGCAGCGAAACTTGAGTTACTTGAAGAATTGAACAATAGCGATTTGTGGGAAAATTCGTCGTCGGGTACGGAAAGTGACAACAGCGACAATTCTGATGTCTGACATTTCGATTCTACACCCTCCGCGGTTTGCCTCTTGTCGGATAATGCCTCTGAGAAAATGCGCATGCGCAGTGTCATCGTCACGCCAGCTGATCGGGATATCAGCTGGAGTGACGTTACGTACTGTAACGCATGCGCAGTTCGTCTGAAGCATTTTTCTACGGGAGGCATTATTCGACAGGACACCGGCTCTCACCGCTGTCGTTCTGCAGTCATGACCAGGAAGACTACCCTGCAGTAGAGCAATCTGAAAGCGAGGCTTGGATCGCTTGTGGAGCGCAGTGTGGAAGGGATGACAACGATGGCGGTGCGGAGGATGGTCAATGTGGACAGCTTTGCCCTGGATGCCTGCATACTTAGATGCCCTTCCCTTCAAGTTTAGGCAAGTTAAAGACTTCAGGAAAGCTTCCTAATACCCCATTTACATTTAGATATGTGAGAATTATAGTACTGGAGCAGAATTGTGCTTTTTTTTGGTTCTGAAAACTCTTTAAATGGGGATGCCTGAAAAAAACATGCGTAAACGCATGTTTTTTAGGTGCTCCCAATTAGGCCCCTTTCACACAGGCGGACTCTTCAGATCCGCCTGTTTGTTTTTTTGGCGGATCTGAACGGTCCCCCCATGCATCCCTATGGGGCATCGGATGTCAGTGGAGGCATGTCCGCTGACATTTGATCCGATCCGTCAAATCTGGACGGATTGAAACCCTATTTTCCATCCGTCCAGCGGATCGGATGGGATCGAATGAGAACGGACCCACGGTCCGTTCCCATCCGATTCCCCCTTAGAGATGTATGGGGCTGTGACAGCTCTGTCTCCGCACACAGTGTGGAGAACAGCTGTCATTCTCCTGCTCAGCGGGGATCGGCGGATCGATCCCCCGCTGAGAAAAGCGGAGTCTGTTTGACAGACTATATGTGTGAAAGAGCCCTAAAGTCTATGGGTCCGAAAATGTACAATTCTGCCCCAAACAAGCTCACAAGCTTTTCTGAGCTACAGGTAACAAGGGATTCAGAGCTCAGGTGTGAATGGACCCCCTGAGAATAAAAGGACTCTTCATCTCGAGTAGTATTGCCCTTTGCGAATTGCACAGCAAAAACACTTTCACTGCAACAAAAACCCATCGCAGGTGTGCTTTTGACACGTTTTTGCATTGCTTTCCATAGGAAAGTGCCTTTTTTTTTTTTTTTTTTAACTCCCTAAACATGCTGTTTTAGTAAGTCTAGGGTCACACTAAATGCGGCTTTTAAATCGTGTGACTTTACCTGAAATTGCACAGTTTTAAAGCCACACGTCAATGTGACGTCATGCACAGATGTCTATGCAAGTCCCACCTCAAATCACCAAAAGTAGTGCAGGAATTACTTTTTCAAATCTGTACAGCACCAGCATCGCACCGATTCCATTGCAGCCAATTGGGTGTGACTTGTCACACTGGTGTGAGCCCCAATGTTCTGTAGAAATGAATATAGATAGCTCAGTATTAAAAAAAAAAAAAAAAAAACAAAGTCTGAAGGCTGACTGCTACTTCCCTAAATACAAATATGGAACAAAGCAAAGAGCCCCAACAGCACTTAAACCACTTTAGCCCCAGCCCAGATGTACTGCGGCAGGCTGGCTCTCCCAGGCAAAGTCCCATACATGTACGGCGCTCACTTGGGAGGAGCTAGGGGGGAAGCTCCCGCCCCCGCTCATTAGCGGGGAAGCTAGTGCATGTGACAGGTGGCTCCGATGGCCGCCGGCCACTCGCGATCTCCCGCCGCTGACAGAGAAGGACGGACGGCTGATGTAAACACAGCCGTCTGTCCTTCTCCCTGAAGTGATCACAGAGGTCATGTGATCCTACTATATAGGATCACATGTCTCTGTGATGACTTCACAAGCCCAGCCCCCCCACAGTTAGAATCATGCCCCTAGGGTCAACAAAAAAAAAAAAAATGACATAAATCTTTCCCTTAGTTGGTAAACGCAATAACTTTTGCGCAAACCAATCAAAATACGCTTATTGCGATTATTTTATTTTTTTTTTTTAACCAAAAATATGTAGCAGAAAACAAATTGGCCTACAATGTTAAAAAATTTTGATTTTTATATTCTTTTTTTTTTTGAGAATTTCATATAAAAGAATGTGAAAAATATTGTTTTTTTTTTTTTTTTTTTTTTTTCAAAATTGTCGCTTTTTTTCTGTTTATAGTGCAAAAAATAAAAATTGCACAGGTGATCAAATACCACCAAAAGAAAGCTCTATTTGTGGGATAAGAAGGACATCAATTTCGTTTGGGTACAGCCTTGCAGGACCGCGCAATTGTCCGTTAAAGTCACACAGTGCCGAATCGCAAAATAGGGCCTGGTCATTGAGCAGCCAAATCCTCCGGTCTGAAAGTGGTTAAAGATAGTAGGGTAATGAGAGTACAGTGGATTAAAATCAATGAATTTTATTCAAACATAATAAAATGGTGATCACAAGCATAAAGTACAAAAGAACAAGACAATAATAACCATACAGGTATAGATTCAGCTCCCTATAGCTCATAAACTGGAACCCAGGGTTGGTCTCAGAAAGCTGGAGACCAGACCAATGGTGGAATTCCCAACATGTTTCGAAATATATAGCATTCCTTCTTCAGGGGACGGTATGTAATAATAAACATATAAGCAGATGCACACAGTGTTGCCAACCCACCGGAGGGAAATTTACTGGCAGAACGTCCAAAATTTACGGAAGGCACAAATTTTTCTCTATCGCTCATTGACAGACGTAGTCCTCGGTGATACAGCACCTTCGGGTTATGTTGCCTCCACAGGAGCAGGACTAGACAGGAAATTAAAAAGCTCTGGCCACACCCTATGGGCAGTCCCAGAGGGTATATCCTCTCTCTCTCTCTGCCTCAGCAAATCAGTTATTTTCTGTCTAGTTAGGAGTAAGGACCTAGATACCTTGCTGGGATCTTCGGTCCTGGCAAGATTTTTTTCTTAAAAAGATTTTTTAGACAGCTTTGTTTCTCCAGTGTTCCTGTGAGATCTTCAAGCAAGAAAGCTGAACTGGGCGACGGGCTGGATGTTGAGATCCGGTGGTCACCCCAGTTCAGCCTACGAGCGCGTGCAGGCCATAGCTCCGCGCTGGGTCGGCCGCGACAAAGTCCCATTAAGGGACTGACCCCGCGAGTTAAACGTCTCGCTAAAACGCCAAAGACCATGAGTCACGGCGTCCGTATTGGTCGACAGCCCTCCCGCCCCGGTGGAGAGGGATACTGTCAGGAGTTGGTGCCCGCCTGGTTCCGGTATGGTGAGTAGTATGTTCCCCCTTTTCCCCTGACGGGTCTTGTGGTGAACACGGGCCCCTCTCTGTATGGTAAGATAGAGTCCCCCTCTATCCTATAACATGGCACAGATCCCCCTACTTTGAGTGTGATTTTATGTGCAAAAAGCCAGGAGGCTTGGTTTGGGAGCTAACAATCTAATTGTATACATGTTTAAAAGATTGTAATCAGTGGCAGTCTGGGAATCTTACTGTGATAAGAATAAGGTACCTACCAGTCAGAAGCCACGGACATGTAGACTGCCTTCCTAGTCAAATCAATTTACCATTGTGCTTTACAGTCGCTGGTTTTAATGGCCTGGCCATTGAGACCCAAGTACTGAAGGACAGAGGTTTTGTCAGCTTCAGTCATTCCTACCCTTATTAAAGCAAGGAAAGCGACTTCCAGCAAGGTCTATTATCACACATGGAAGACTTATATTGCGTGGTGCGAATCTTTAGGATTTCCTCCACGTACCTATTCGGTGACTCGAATATTGGCTTTTTTGCAACAAGGGGTTGAGCAGAAGCTAGCCTTGAGCACCATCAAGGGTCAAGTTTCAGCATTAGCAATCTTCTTTCAGAAACCTTTAGCTACCAAGTCCTTGGTGCGGAATTTCATCCAGGGGGTGCGGCACCTTGCTCCACCAGTCCGCGCGCCCTTACCGCCCTGGGATCTTAATTTAGTTTTGTCGGTTCTACAGAAACCTCCCTTTGAAAACATCAGGGAGATTCCCTTGTTTACTTTATCCCAGAAGGTGGCCTTCTTGGTGGCTATCACTTCTGCTCGCAGGGTGTCAGAACTGGCTGCATTATCATGCCAGTCCCCATACCTAGTGATTCATAGGGATAAGGTAGTACTTCATCCTAAGCCATCCTTTCTTCCTAAGGTGGTTTCAGATTTTCATCTGAATGAAGATATTGTACTACCTTCCTTGTGTCCTCAGCCCAATCATCATCGGGAACATGCGTTGCATTCCTTAGATGTGGTTCGGGCAATCAGAGTATACCTGAAAGCTACGGAATCATTCCGTAAGACGGATTCACTTTTTGTGATCACGGATGGCCCCAGAAAGGGTTTGCCTGCATCTGCCGCGACCATTGCCAAATGGATTAGACAGACGGTGGTACAGGCTTATTCTATTAAGGGTCAGAGTCCTCCGTTCCCTGTTAGGGCGCACTCCACTCGAGCGCTCAGTACTTCCTGGGCCTTTCGCCATCAGGCGTCAGTGGTCCAGGTATGTAAGGCGGCCACCTGGTCGTCGGTACATACCTTTACAAAATTCTATAAAATTGATGTGACGGCATCGGCGGATGCCTCATTTGGCCGCAAGGTTTTGCAGGCCGCAATTTGAGGAGACCGGTGGTCTACCTCGAGAGTTTTTTTCTGTTTGAAAAATTTATTTTTTGTTGAGTCTCATCATTAAGGATGAGCATTGTAAACTTCTAGTTGGCACCGGTTGGGCCTTCTAGATTGGGATTTGATTTCCATTTTCCCACCCCTCATTTGTGATACTGCTCTGGGACGTCCCGAAGGTGCTGTATCACCGAGGACTACGTCTGTCAATGAGCGATAGAGAAAAATGGATTTTTGTAAAATCTTACCGTAAAATCCTTTTCTCTTAGCTCATTGACAGACGTAGTCCCCGCCCCTCTGTTTTGGAGTTGGGTTGGGTTAAAATCTCTAAAGACTGCTTTTTGACATAACTGATTTGCAGAGGCAGAGAGAGAGAGGATATACCCTCTGGGACTGCCCCTAGGGTGTGGCCAGAGCTTTTTAATTTCCTGTCTAGTCCTGCTCCTGTGGAGGCAACATAACCCGAAGGTGCTGTATCACCGAGGACTACGTCTGTCAATGAGCTAAGAGAAAAGGATTTTACGGTAAGATTTTACAAAAATCCATTTTTTACTGGCATTGCAAAAATGTACATAAACAGGCTGTTTTCAGTGCTAAACCGTGCAAATATCAATACTTAATCTATAAACATGTAGATAGTGCTATTAGCAATGTGTTTAGGTTAAACAAAAGTCAAAAACCATATTTCTCCATTTACATGAAGATCAGATTAATATAACCCAGCCAGCACAGCGTTCCCCCATATATCAGAGTGTGCAGGATTCCCTTACAGTGTAACTCTGACGTAAAGAGGAATGCTGCAGATCTTGATTTAAGCAGGAACTCTTATTTAAGTGGGTGCTCTGGTGACCAGAAACCGCCTTATATCAGAGTCCACTGCATTCCCCTTTACATCAGAGTTCTCTTTTACATCAGGGTCTGCAGAGTTCCCCCTTTGCACTGTAAGGGGAGAATCCTGCAGACTCTGATGTAGAGAGGAATACCAGGAACTCTGATAGGGGGGTGGGGGGACTCTGGTGACCAGAGACCACCTTCCACAGATTAATTACACTAAGGTAAGGGGGGGGGGGTTCCCTGCTATAAGGGGGAAACCTTTATATCAGTTCCCCCTTACATTATTGTATTCACCCAGCCCTTACATCAGTGACCCCCCCCCTTAAACTGGCCTGGCAGCGCTGTCACTTACCTGAGGGTGGTCAGACGCTGCGGAAATGATACGGGAGGTGGTCAGATGCTGTGGACATCATACCGGAGGAGGTCAGAGACTGCAGACGTTCTACAGAAGATGGTCAGAGGCTGCGCGGACATGGTACAGGAGGTATTGAGAGGCTGCAGACACCCCCCATTCCCCCCCCAACAGTAGTGTCCTAATCTGCCCCCCTTCACCCTCCACATCAGTGTCCACCTCTGCCACCTTTTACATCACCCTCCCACAGCAGAGTCCTCCTCTGCCCACCTTCATATACCCTCTACAGCACTGTCCTTCTGTGCCCCCTTCAGACCCCATAGTACTGTCCTTCTGTGCCCCCTTCAGACCCCATAGTACTGTCCTGTGCCCCCTTCAGCCCCCATAGTACTGTCCTGTGTCCCCTTCAGCCCCCATAGTACTGTCCTGTGTCCCCTTTAGCCCCCATAGTACTGTCCTGTGTCCCCTTTAGCCCCCATAGTACTGTCCTGTGTCCCCTTTAGCCCCCATAGTACTGTCCTGTCACTGTCCTGTGCCCCCTTCAGCCCCCATAGTACTGTCCTGTCACTGTGCCCCCTTTAGCCCACATAGTACTGTCATGTGTCCCCTTTAGCCCCCATAGTACTGTCCTGTCACTGTGTCCCCTTCAGCCCCCATAGTACTGTCCTGTCACTGTGCCCCCTTCAGCCCCCATAGTACTGTCCTGTCACTGTGCCCCCTTCAGCCCCCATAGTACTGTCCTGTGTCCCCTTTAGCCCCCATATTACTGTCCTGTGCCCCCTTTAGCCCCCATAGTACTGTCCTGTCACTGTGTCCCCTTCAGCCCCCATAGTACTGTCCTGTCACTGTGCCCCCTTCAGCCCCCATAGTACTGTCCTGTGTCCCCTTTAGCCCCCATAGTACTGTCCTGTGCCCCCTTTAGCCCCCATAGTACTGTCCTGTGCCCCCTTCAGCCCCCATAGTACTGTCCTGTCACTGTGTCCCCTTCAGCCCCCATAGTACTGTCCTGTCACTGTGTCCCCTTCAGCCCCCATAGTACTGTCCTGTGTCCCCTTCAGCCCCCATAGTACTGTCCTGTGTCCCCTTCAGCCCCCATAGTACTGTCCTGTGTCCCCTTTAGCCCCCATAGTACTGCCTGTGTCCCCTTCAGCCCCCATAGTACTGTCCTGTCACTGTCCTGTGCCCCCTTCAGCCCCCATAGTACTGTCCTGTCACTGTGCCCCCTTCAGCCCCCATAGTACTGTCCTGTGTCCCCTTTAGCCCCCATAGTACTGTCCTGTGCCCCCTTTAGCCCCCATAGTACTGTCCTGTGCCCCCTTCAGCCCCCATAGTACTGTCCTGTCACTGTGTCCCCTTCAGCCCCCATAGTACTGTCCTGTCACTGTGTCCCCTTCAGCCCCCATAGTACTGTCCTGTGTCCCCTTCAGCCCCCATAGTACTGTCCTGTGTCCCCTTCAGCCCCCATAGTACTGTCCTGTGTCCCCTTTAGCCCCCATAGTACTGCCTGTGTCCCCTTCAGCCCCCATAGTACTGTCCTGTCACTGTCCTGTGCCCCCTTCAGCCCCCATAGTACTGTCCTGTGTCCCCTTTAGCCCCCATAGTACTGTCCTGTCACTGTGTCCCCTTCAGCCCCCATAGTACTGTCCTGTGTCCCCTTTAGCCCCCATAGTACTGTCCTGTGCCCCCTTTAGCCCCCATAGTACTGTCCTGTCACTGTGTCCCCTTCAGCCCCCATAGTACTGTCCTGTCACTGTGCCCCCTTCAGCCCCCATAGTACTGTCCTGTCACTGTGCCCCCTTCAGCCCCCATAGTACTGTCCTGTGTCCCCTTTAGCCCCCATAGTACTGTCCTGTGTCCCCTTTAGCCCCCATAGTACTGTCCTGTGTCCCCTTTAGCCCCCATAGTACTGTCCTGTGCCCCCTTTAGCCCCCATAGTACTGTCCTGTGCCCCCTTCAGCCCCCATAGTAGTGTCCTGTGTCCCCTTCAGCCCCCATAGTACTGTCCTGTCACTGTGACACTGTGTCCCCTTCAGCCCCCATAGTACTGTCCTGTCACTGTGTCCCCTTCAGCCCCCATAGTACTGTCCTGTCACTGTGTCCCCTTCAGCCCCCATAGTACTGTCCTGTCACTGTGTCCCCTTTAGCCCCCATAGTACTGTCCTGTGTCCCCTTTAGCCCCCATAGTACTGTCCTGTGCCCCCTTTAGCCCCCATAGTACTGTCCTGTGCCCCCTTTAGCCCCCATAGTACTGTCCTGTGCCCCCTTTAGCCCCCATAGTACTGTCCTGTGCCCCCTTTAGCCCCCATAGTACTGTCCTGTGCCCCCTTCAGCCCCCATAGTACTGTCCTGTCACTGTGACACTGTGTCCCCTTCAGCCCCCATAGTACTACTGTCCTGTCACTGTGTCCCCTTCAGCCCCCCCCCCCCCCCATAGTACTGTCCTGTCACTGTGTGTGTCCCCTTCTCACATGAGTGTCCATATTCCGCCGCCGGATGGCTGGCTCCTGATTTTTAAATTCTGGCACCTGGCCTGGCCCTGGCGGTGGTGTGGCGGGATTCGGGAAATGCGCCATGACGATGACATCCGATGATCCAATCAGCTCAGCAGCACTTGCGGCGCCGGCGCCTTGTCATCACAAGTCAGTAGGCGTGCCGGCGTGCCGCACTCACAGCTTCGTTCTGACTCTCCTGAGCCTGACAGCAGCCAGACCCACCCCCCTGGCCAGGGCTCCGCCCCCCTGCCCGAATACAGGAAATGATCGGGTCATCTCGGGCATTTCCGGAACTGCACATGCGCAGTTCCGACCCGAGCCGATCGCTGCCATATTTCACGGGCACTTTTCTCCTGCTACGGGCATTTACGGGCAGGAGAAAAGTGCCCTGATTTTACGGGCTGTCCGTAAATATACGGACGGTTGGCAACACTGGATGCACAGAGTAAGCAATTAATATCATTACAGATGGACCATATAATATTCCGTAGAGAGTGTTTTTCTATTTAGAAAAAAAAAAAAAATCTATATGTATGTAGCACTGCCCCCTAGGGAACTGCTGAGAATTACACTTCTTGGGTTCCCCTGGTTTACCATTAGCAACTGATAGCAGATACACTGTATTAAAAGTTATCGGCTCAATGAACAGTCCAGGGGATGTGTTTTTATTAGAACTTGGATGGGAGAAGGGATGAGTGGGATACTCCAACTTGAACTATGCACAATTCCTGAGGACAACTGACTGTAGAATGCGGCAAGGCTGCTGCTTCACCTTGCCACTGAAGTGAAGATAAAGAATATGTACTCTACTTTAGGTTCCTCTTCAGGGTCTAACTTGGCACCCCATTTCTTACTGACTGTGTGCGCTGACCTCCTGTCCACTGACACCCTCCTGGAGTGGTCCCCATCCTGGGCAGACCCCTGGCAAGCTTCCCGGGACTCACAGACACTGTTTTTCCCTGGGTCGCTCTGCCTCCAACTCGTCAGCATCCCCTTGACCTCCTGGCTCAGCACCACACTTCTAGTCCACAAGGCCGACCGCCTGTGACCACCTTCCTCAGCAATAGGATGAGAGACAGCCGTCACCCTCCTCCTGGGACCTGGCTTCCTGCCCAGACCCCCTGTCACATGTTCCTGTGGCTTTTATAACGTATCCCAGGATGCCCCACTGTTGTGTCTACCCATTGGGACAGTCATAAAAGCCAGAGTGTCACTGGCTGGGTATCCTCCACTGTCCAACAGACAACTCCCCTATTGGATACAGTGGAGACACTCCCTCAGACCAGATGAATCACACATGGACACATGCAACAGGCCTAACTCTAAGGGCTCTTTCACACAGGCGGTTCAGATCTGCCTGTCCGTTTTTTTGGTGGATCTGAACGGTCCCCCCATGCATCCCTATGGGGCATCGGATGTCATCGGAGACATGTCCGCTGACATCCAATCCAATCTGATCCAATCCGCCAAATCTCTCTTACGTCCTCCGACAGTCGCCGCCACTTCATAATCTTCACTAATGGGGTAATTGACCTTTACTCCGCAGGAGTAGCCAGGCAACAAGATTTGTTAATATCAAAGCTTTTAGCATATCCCACTCCTAGGGGGTGGTCCCCACAGTCAATACCTCCCTGCTTCCAGCATTCTCAACTCAGTTTTCAATTGCCTAGCTTAGGAGTAGCTGGCTGTTCCTGTGCTGGGGCTTTCAGTCTCAGCCTTCTATCCTCTTTTGGATTTTATTTCAAGTATTTTTCTCTTCCTTTTACTTAGCTGTTTTTTTCTCAGCATTAGTTTAGTTTTCTTCGGATGAAGATGATCATGCGGAGCTGGGTCTCGGTCTAGCCACCCTGGATCCCAGGGCTGTGTGCCAGGGGTTTCTCCAGCCTGCCATCGAGCGTTCAGCTCAGGTTTCCCTGGCATATTGAACGACCCATCCCTGTTCGCTGCAGGGATGCTGCCTGTGAGGTGGCTACCTCACCGGACGCCATTTGCGGTTTCGCACCGCAGTCCACTGCGTCCTGGCTGCGACACTCCCTGTCCTCAGTACAGCGGTTTGGTCGCTAGAGAAGGTTCCCCACGCCATCCGGAATGGTAAGTAAATTTCTATGTGGGGACCTGTCTGTTTGGGTGTCAGTCTGTGACTGTGTGACCCGCATGTCTGTGTAAGTGCTGAGCTCCCTGTCAGATTCCTGTGTGGAATAGCTGCCTTTCTGTGGGCTGCAGGGGGGGGGGGGGGGGCTCTCCCGCTCTGCTGTGTGAGATGTATGGGGCAGACTGGGATCAGACATGCTGTGCGGCGACCGCTGCTGCGGCCCGCCATTTTTTCTCGGCAAATTGTGGTGACTGGCCCTGTGTGATACAGCGCGGTGTTTTGGCGCCAAACGCCGCCATTTTGGCGGCGATCGCTCCTGCAAGCACATGTCGGCGCCATTTTCTTATTGCCTTGATTCCCTCAGCCGAGTGGCCATGTTTGTGAAGCCTTCATAGGCTATATAGGGCGGTCAGTCATTGCATCACTTCCTTTTTCACTGGAACAGCGTTCGGTGGCAGCAGCTGTGTGCTCTCTCCAGATTTTTACCTTCCTTATCCTGTATTTCCTTGCTCAGTGCTCCTTATCCCTGCGGGGGTCGGTACATACAGTAGTGTGCGGTGGGCTGCGCTCGCCGCGGTCTTAAAGGGGCAGTCCTTTATTTCAGTTGATACTGGGGCATGGATTCTCAGGATTGCAAGTTTCCTCCCACCCTGGTGGGGGGCCAAGGGGCTGCTGCATCCCCCGAGGGGGCTGATCTGGCTGCTGTTGTAGCAAACTTGGCTTCTCAGGTGCAGATGCTAATGGCTGATCGATCCGCAAAACGGCCCAGGTTATCTATTTCCTCTGATTCAGAGGGCGATGGGGCTGCTATGGCTGGAGTGCCCTTCTCAGGGTCTCGCTCATCTCTGGACCTGGTGGGGTCTGAGGGGGAGGCTGAGGTAGAAGGAGTTGATACTTCTCCCCATGGCTCGCCTGAAGAGCTTGCACTCATGGATGAGTTGATTACTTCTATCAAGCAAAAACTGCATCTGCAGGATGAACCATGTCCTCCTGCTTTGATGTCCTCTTATGGGACTAAAAGGAAACGCAAATCAGCGCAGGTTTTTCCCTGCCCTGCGGAATTTCAGCGCGCTGTTGATGAGCAATGGCGCAATTTAAAGAAGCCCTTTACTGTGCCAAGTAGGTTCAAGCTGCTTTATCTATTTACACCCACCACTGATGAGCGTTGGTGTGTGCCGCCTCAGGTGGATCACGCGGTGGCAGTTTTGAATAAATCTACTGCGATTCCTGCTGAGGATACCCCGGTGTTCCGGGACCCTACGGACAGGAGATTGGAGTCTCTGGCCCGTCATGCTTATACGGTTGCTGGTTCTATGCTGAAGCCTATTTTTGCTTCCATTATGGCAGCCCAAGCTATTGCGGATTGGACGCAGGTGCTCAGGCGCACCCTGGTGGCTGACTCTGCTCCGCCGACAACGTTGGCTATGGTAGATCAAATTCATCAGGGTGTCATGTATTTGTGCGATGCGGACTTGGATTTAGTCCCTTTGGCTGCACGTCTCTCCAGTGTAGCGGTGTTGAACCGTCGCCTGATATGGCTGAAATGTTGGTCGGTTGACCAATCCTCTCGCAAGACTCTAGCTAATCTTCCCTACGCGGGATCTCGCCTTTTTGGCGAGTCTTTGGATACTCTGATAAAGGGAATTTCCGGGGGTAAGAGCACTCTCTTACCCCAAACTCACAAGAATAAGTTTGTTCGCGGTAAGAAGAATACCTCGTTCAGGCCCTCTCAGGGGTCCTTTCGTGCCTTTCGGTCACAATACAAGGGCAAGCCCTTCAAGGGCCAGGGCTCCCAGAAGAAGCCGTGGGCAGGGAAGCAGAAGTCCGGCCAGTCCGGGTCCGCTGCCCATACCAATTCGGCCTGAAGGGGCGCCCTCACCCGGTTCTGGGGTGGGGGGACGTTTGCTCGGTTTTCTTCGACCCTGACTGGCCCGCATTCGGGACAGGTGGGTTCAGGAAATCGTTCGATCTGGATACAAGATCGAGTTTCTCTCTCGGCCGGCGAGCAGATTTTTTCCCTAAAATCTTCAGCTGTCTCCGGAGCATTTGCAGGATCTGCACCTGGCGGTGCGGGACCTGCGGGCCCAGGGAGTGGTGGTTCCGGTGCCTCCATCAGGACAGATTTCGGGGGTTCTACTCCAATCTGTTCACTGTGCCCAGAAAGGAGGGCAAGGTACGTCCGATTCTGGATTTGAAAGCTCTGAACCGCTTTGTGCGGGTTCGCAAGTTCTGCATGGAATCCCTACGCTCAGTGGTGGCTGCCCTGAGTCCGGGGGAAATCATGGCCTCCATCGATTTGAAGGATGCGTACCTTCACATCCCCATTTTCGAGGGTCACCAGAGGTACCTTCGATTCGCCATTGCGGAGGATCATTACCAATTCGTGGCGTTACCCTTCGGTCTCGCTTCGGCTCCGCGGGTTTTCACCAAGGTGCTTGCGCCGGTCCTGGCTTTATTGAGAGCCCAGGGCATCTCTGTCTTGGGATATCTGGACGATATCTTGCTTCGGTCTTTGACCAGTCAGGGCCTGGTGAACGACCTGTCCACCACGATGCAGACTCTGCAGGAGTTTGGTTGGACGATAAATTTTCCAAAATCAACGTTGTGTCCGTCGGTTCGTCTTCACTACCTGGGGATGATCCTGGACTCAGCTCAAGCGAAGGTCTTCCTGCCGGAAGACAAGCTCCGGACACTTCAGGACGAGGTCAGGTCCCTCAGGGACACTCAGTGCTCGTCCCTCCGGACATGTATGAGATGTCTAGGTCGGATGGTCTCGGCTTTCGAGGCGATTCCCTTCGCCCAGTTTCACACGCGGGGTCTTCAGGCGGAGATCTTGGCCAAGTGGGACAGGCGTCCGCAATCTCTGGATCTGCGGATCTCGTTGAGCCGCCACACCCGAAGGGGTCTTTTGTGGTGGCTCCAGTCCCCGGCGGTGTCGGGGGAGCAAGTCCTTTTGTCCCTTGTCGTGGACGGTGCTCACCACGGATGCCAGCCTGTCGGGCTGGGGTGGTGTTCTGGGCGTTCTATCCGCCCAGGGAACTTGGTCGGAGGAGGAGTCCTCCCTTCCGATCAACATTCTGGAATTGCGAGCGATAAAACTTTGCCTTCTGCATTGGTCGGAACGGCTTCAGGGCCGTCCGGTTTGGGTTCAGACGGACAATGCCACAGCGGTGGCCTACATCAACCATCAAGGGGGCACCAGGAGTGCCCGTGCTGCTCGGGAAGTAAACGACATTCTGTCGTGGGCCGAGACGCACGTCCCAGCGATAACGGCTGTGCACATTCCGGGGGTGGAGAACTGGCAGGCGGACTATCTGAGTCGCCAGACCCTGGACCAGGGAGAATGGTCCCTTCACCCGGATGTCTTCCAGATGTTGTGCGCAAAGTGGGGTCTTCCGGATGTGGACCTGTTCGCGTCTCGTCTGAACAACAAGGTGGAGAGGTTCGTGGCAAGGACGCACGATCCTCGGGCAGACGCCTCAGACGCGTTAGTGGCGCCCTGGCATCAGTATCGTCTGATGTATGCCTTTCCACCGATTCAGCTGCTGTCCAGGCTGCTTCGCAGATTGGCCTCGGAACCGCACGCGGTGATTCTGGTGGCACCGGACTGGCCTCGCCAGTCTTGGTACGCAGACCTCGTAAATCTGGCAGTCGACGTTCCGTGGCGCCTGCCGCTTCGGGAAGACCTTCTGTCTCAAGGGCCGATATTCCATCCTGCTTTACAGTCGCTGGCTTTAACGGCCTGGCTGTTGAAAGCCAGGTCCTGAAGGATAGGGGTCTCTCCCCTGAGGTCATTCCCACTTTGATCAAGGCTAGAAAAGCCTCTTCGGGAAAAATTTACTACCGTACTTGGAAAGCGTACTTTGCCTGGTGTGAGTCCAGGGGGTATTCCCCTCGCAGGAGAGTGTTGGCTTTCCTCCAAACTGGAGTGGACCAGCGTTTGGCGCTGGCCACAATTAAGGGTCAGATTTCTGCGCTGGCCGTTCTTTTTCAACGCCCTGTGGCGTCTAATTCATTGGTTAGCACCTTTGTTCAGGGGGTGCGACATTTGGCCCCTCCTAGGAGGGAACCTTTGCCTCCATAGGACTTGAACTTGGTTCTGTCCGTGTTACAACAGGCTCCCTTTGAAAAGATCAGGGAGATCTCGTTGTCTCTGTTGTCCAAGAAGGTTGCCTTTTTGGTGGCGATCACTTCGGCTCGCAGGGTGTCGGAGCTGGCAGCTTTGTCCTGCAGCTCTCCCTACTTGGTGATTCACTTGGATAAGGTGGTCTTGCGACCTAACCCTTCCTTTCTGGCGAAGAGGATCTCGGAATTTCACCTGAATGAGGACATTGTCTTGCCTTCGCTTTGCGCGAAGCCTAAGCATCCGAAGGAGGTGGCTTTGCATGCCTTGGATGTTGTTCGGGCAATCAGGGTTTACCTGTCATCGACTAAGTCTTTTCGCAAGTCGGATTCCCTATTCGTCCTTCCAGAGGGACCTCGGAAGGGCATGGCGGCGTCGGCTGCTACCATCGCCAAATGGATCAGACAGACGATTGTGCAGGCCTATGCTTTGAGGGGGAAGGTTCCTCCTTTCCCGGTGAAGGCGCACTCTACCAGATCTCTGAGTACATCTTGGGCCTATCGTCATCAGGCTTCTGTGGCCCAGGTGTGTAAGGCGGCGACTTGGTCGACGGTTGACACCTTCTCCAAATTTTACAAAGTGGATGTTCAGGCATCGGCAGATGCTTCCTTTGGCCGTAAAGTTCTTAGTGTGGCAGTGCCTTAGGGTCCCTTGTTTGGGCCCTTGGCTGTTGGGGTGTTTTTACCCCTGGGTTACTTGTTCTTCCTGGGTTGTTGCTCCTGTTGAGCACGTTTTCCTGTTGCCAGGTTGGTTCTCTTACTTTGGTAAGGTTCCTTTCTCTGATGTGGGTACTGCGTTGCTTTAGGCGCGGCTGCGTTTTTTTCCCACCCCTCATGTCTACAGTGGGTACGGAAAGTATTCAGACCCCCTTAAATTTTTCACTCTTTGTTATATTGCAGCCATTTGCTAAAATCATTTAAGTTCATTCTTCTTCCTCATGAATGTACACATAGCACCCCATACTGACAGAAAAACACAGAATTGTTGACATTGTTGCAGATTTATTAAAAAAGAAAAACTGAAATATCACATGGTCCTAAGTATTCAGACCCTTTGCTCAGTATTTAGTAGAAGCCCCCTTTTGATCTAATACAGCCAGGAGTCTTTTTGGGAAAGATGCAACAAGTCTTTCACACCTGGATTTGGGGATCCTCTGCCATTCCTCCTTGCAGATCCTCTCCAGTTCTGTCAGGTTGGATGGTAAACGTTGGTGGACAGCCATTTTTAGGTCTCTCCAGAGATGCTCAATTGGGTTTAAGTCAGGGCTCTGGCTGGGCCATTCAAGAACAGTCACGGAGTTGTTGTGAAGCCACTCCTTCGTTATTTTAGCTGTGTGCTTAGGGTCATTGTCTTGTTGGAAGGTAAACCTTCGGCCCAGTCTGAGGTCCAGAGCACTCTGGAGAAGGTTTTTGTCCAGGATATCCCTGTACTTGGCCGCATTCATCTTTCCCTCGATTGCAACCAGTTGTCCTGTCCCTGCAGCTGAAAAACACCCCCACAGCATGATGCTGCCAACACCATGCTTCACTGTTGGGACTGTATTGGACAGGTGATGAGCAGTGCCTGGTTTTCTCCACACATACCGCTTAGAATTAAGGCCAAAAAGTTCTATTTTGGTCTCATCAGACCAGAGAATCTTATTTCTCACCATCTTGGAGTCCTTCAGGTGTTTTTTAGCAAACTCCATGCGGGCTTTCATGTGTCTTACACTGAGGAGAGGCTTCCGTCGGGCCACTCTGCCATAAAGCCCCGACTGGTGGAGGGCTGCAGTGATGGTTGACTTTCTACAACTTTCTCCCATCTCCTGACTGCATCTCTGGAGCTCAGCCACAGTGATCTTTGGGTTCTTCTTTACCTCTCTCACCAAGGCTCTTCTCCCCCAATAGCTCAGTTTGGCCGGACGGCCAGCTCTAGGAAGGGTTCTGGTCGTCCCAAACGTCTTCCATTTGAGGATTATGGAGGCCACTGTGCTCTTAGGAACCTTAAGTGCAGCAGAAATCTTTTTGTAACCTTGGCCAGATCTGTGCCTTGCCACAATTCTGTCTCTGAGCTCTTCAGGCAGTTCCTTTGACCTCATGATTCTCATTTGCTCTAACATGCATTGTGATCTGGAAGGTCTTATATAGACAGGTGTGTGGCTTTCCTAATCAAGTCCAATCAGTATAATCAAACACAGCTGGACTCAAATGAAGGTGTAGAACCATCTCAAGGATGATCAGAAGAAATGGAAAGCACCCGAGTTAAATATATGAGTGTCACAGCAAAGGGTCTGAATACTTAGGACCATGTGATATTTCAGTTTTTCTTTTTTAATAAATCTGCAACAATGTCAACAATTCTGTGTTTTTCTGTCAGTATGGGGTGCTATGTGTACATTCATGAGGAAGAAGAACGAACTTAAATGATTTTAGCAAATGGCTGCAATATAACAAAGAGTGAAAAATTTAAGGGGGTCTGAATACTTTCCGTACCCACTGTACACTGCTCTGGGACATCCCCATTAGTGAAGATTATGAAGTGGCGACGACTGTCGGAGGACGTAAGAGAAAACTGAATTTTTGTAAAATCTTACCGTAAAATTCCTTTCTCTGAGTCCTCCGACAGTCGCCGCCCCCGCCCCTCTTTTGGGGTTTGCTTATGTACTCTACTGCTATGCTACTGAAACTGAGTTGAGAATGCTGGAAGCAGGGAGGTATTGACTAAGGGGACCACCCCCTAGGGATGGGATATGCTAAAAGCTTTGATATTAACAAATCTTGTTGCCTAGCTACTCCTGCGGAGCAAAGGTCAATTACCCCATTAGTGAAGATTATGAAGTGGCGGCGACTGTCGGAGGACTCAGAGAAAGGAATTTTACGGTAAGATTTTACAAAAATTCAGTTTTTCCACCCGTCCAGCGGATAGGATCGGATGAGAACGGACCGACGGTCCGTTCCCATTCGATTTCCCCCATAGAGATGCATGGGGACCTGACAGCTGTGTCTCTGCACACAGCGCAGAGACACAGCTGTCATCCTCCTGCTCAGCGGGGGATCGGCGGATCGATCCCCCCCCTGAGAAAAACGAACTCCGTCCGGACGGAGCGTGTGAAAGGGGCCAACCAATCAGGCTCCCCTGATAAGCAGATGGAGACACTAGGCTTTTACCTACCTAGGAGAGTGCTACATGTACAAAAAAATAATGCGTGATGTACACCATGTTCATATGTGTATTGCATAGGGCTGGGCGATATGGCTGAAAACTGTATCACGATATCAGTGTTTCATATCGGTCGATATCGATAATTATTGATATTTTCTATTAACCATTTAAAATAAGGACCCTAGGGTGAGAATGCAGGGCGGCGGGCATGGTGCAGGAGAATGCAGGGTGACTGGCATGGTGCAGGAGAATGCAGGGTACTGGCATGGTGCAGGAGAATGCAGGGTACTGGCATGGTGCAGGAGAATGCAGGGCACTGGCATGGTGCAGGAGAATGCAGGGCACTGGCATGGTGCAGGAGAATGCAGGGTACTGGCATGGTACAGGAGAATGCAGGGTACTGGCATGGTACAAGAGGATCCGGGGTTGTGGGCATACTACAGGAGATGCAGTGCTGTGGGCATGGTACAGGTAGACCATGCCCGCAGCACTGCATCCCTTGTAGTGTGCCCGCAGCCCTGCATAATGGCAGGTAGTGAAGCTGTTTCACGTACCTGTTCCAGAGGCGCCTTCATTTTAAAAATGGCGCCGCCCGGCGCCGCAACGTCATTGCGCTCGCGCCGCCACCGCTCGTGTAATTTCGGCTATTCCCGGCCTCTCCCGAGCGGCGCGTGCGCGGTGACGTGGCGGCGCCGGGCGGCGCCATTTTTAAAGCTTAAACCCGTCGGAGCGGACTTTTCGTTTTATCGTTCAAAGTCTTTTATTGCTATCGATCACGGGACTATCGCGATACATATCGGTATCGTTTTATCGCCCCCAGTCCTAGTATTGCATAAATGTTTTTAGCTCAGTGGTGATATTATGATATTCAGTTTGTCACATATACCTAGTGCAAACAGGTGGGCCGAGAAACACATTAACCTTTCAATTTATCGGTCGTTTATCGATCGGCCGGCAGATTTTCAAAACTGTTCCTTCCATTTTTCGGCTCTGAAAAGTTGAAAACTATTTTCTATTTGTGCCCATTAACTGGAGGAAAAACAGACGATTGGACCAAATGACAAATTTTCGAACGATTTTTCGGCAGGTGTATGGCCAGCATTAGTCTGTAGGGTTCAATATGGAGTTGGCCCACCTTGTGCAGCTATTACAGCTTCAACTCTTCTGGGAAGGCTGTCTCCAAATTTAGGAGTGTGTCTAAGGAAATGTTTGACCATTCTTCCAGAAGCGCATTTGTGAGGTCAGGATGAGAAGGCCTGACTCACAGTCTCCTCTCTGAATCATTCCAAAGGTGTTCTGTTGGGTTTAGGGTCAGGACTCCGTAGGCCAGTCAAGTTCCTCCACCCCAAACTCACTTACTCCATGTCTTTATGGACCTTGTTTTGTGCACTGATGCGCAGTCATGTTGGAACAGGAAGGGGCCAACCCCAAACTGTTCCCACAAAGTTGGGAGCATGAAATTGCCAAAAATGTCTTGTAATGCTGATGCATTAAGGGTTCCCTTCACTGGAATTAAGGGGCCAAGCCCAACTCTGCGCCATAATCCCCCTTCACCAAATGGTTTGGACCAGTGCACAAAGCAAGGTTTATAAAGACATAGATGAGCGAGTTTGGGGTGGAGGAACTTGACTGACCTGCACAGAGTCCTGACCTCAACCTGAACACCTTTGTGATGAATTAGAGTGGAGACTCCGAGCCAGGCCTTCTCATCCTCACAAATGTGCTCCTGGAAGAATGGTGAAACATTCCCAAAGACACACTCCTAAACCTTGTGGACAGCCTTTCCAGAAGAGTTAAAGTCGTTAAGCCACTGATCTAAAAGCATCCCATCCCCTCTGTAATATAACAATAAGTGTCTGTGTTATATAAAAAATATTCCGATCTGTACCTAAATCAGAGCTGCTCCCGGCGATCAGCTCTCTCCTCTGCCCGGCTGAGGAGGGGAAGAGAGGAGACAAAAAGAGCTGAGCGGTCATGTGATCGCCGGGAGCTGTTATGATATAGGTACCGATCGGCATCTTTTTTTATATAATAGAGACACAGGGACACATTGTTATATTACAGAGGGGATGGGAAGATTTTATATTCGATATGCAAGCAGCAGGAGGAAGGGGGTGAGCACGAG
The DNA here is from genome assembly GCF_965119305.1 of Pelophylax lessonae. Taxonomy (NCBI): domain Eukaryota; kingdom Metazoa; phylum Chordata; class Amphibia; order Anura; family Ranidae; genus Pelophylax; species Pelophylax lessonae. Next base: position 60,775,644 of record NC_138776.1, read on the forward strand.
CAGACAGACAGGGGGGGTGGGGAGGACAGAGCAAGGCTGCGGATGACGGAGCACGTCAACTGACCGCAGAGTCAGGGCTCAGCAGCCATGATACAACATTGTCAGTTTACAGAGGGGAGGATCAGTTTTTAGGTTAACAAATGCTTTAAAACTTTTATAGCTGCAAAAGGTGGGCCAACTCCATATTGAACCCTACAGACTAAGACTGGGATGCCTGTAAAGGCAGGTGCCCCAATACTTTTGACAATATAATGTATCTGTAAGGGGGGAAATCTTCTTGCTTACCACAAATGTAAGGACCCATCTTCCCACTGACCTTCATTTTATTGTTCCGTGAATTGTAGTTATAGTCATTATTACCAAGGGTTCCCTGAGACAAGAAAATACATTTAGACCGCATTCACACTGATACGACTTGGACCGCGACTTGTCAGCCTGACAAGTCGCGGTCGGTCGCTCACCATTGAATAGTACAGGAACCGTTCTAATAGGAGCAACACAAGTCGCTCCGACTTAGAAAAAGGGTCCTGTACTACTTCGGGGCGACCTGGAGGCGACTTGCATTGACTTCCATTATGTGAAGTCCGTGCAAGTCGCACCGAAGTCGCGCTGCACGCGACTTCACAGGTCGCCCCCTAAGTCGGAGCGACCTAATGTGAACGGAGGCTTAAGGGTTCTTCAACCTTAAAAAGGTTAGGATAGGCTGCTATAAATGGCCAGGGGTGGCTTTTCTGTCTTTATTTTTGGAATGGTTTAATTTCATTTATTACTGAAACTATGTCATATAGGTACTGTGTGTGTGTGTGTGTGTGTGTGTGTGTGTGTGTGTGTGTGTGTGTGTGTATATGTATATATATATATATAAGATTCTTTGAGACCTGGCCTTTGTTTTAGGGGCTCCTCCATGTTACAAAGGTTGAGAAAACAGAAAATTTAATACTTACCCTTTCTGTAAAATGTTTTCCCTGGTCCATATCCAGGACAACATACATATGATGTAGGCTGCCATGGGGGCACCAGGAAAGGCTTGTCTATTGCATGGGTTGCAAGGGTCATGTTTTATACCTAACAGCTAAGTCATTATCAGACTTGGGGCTCCTTTACTCTTGAATTAGCTCTCTGAAGAGTGATTTGCCGTGGATTGCTTTTCGGAGGGCATTTGGTGGTGAAGGAGGGGTTATGTTGCCTCCTCACTGCCTGTTGTAACCCCCTAAAAGCCCATCCCACTTCAGTGCAGTCATGTGCATTGCGCACGGTTGTGAGGCCTTTGCAGTGCAGCTCCATTCACTTGAATATGTTGCGTGTGGCAGCAATACTGCCTGCCGAACAAGATAGAGGGATCGTTTTCATCATGCACTACTGCATGTTGAACACAACAGAGGTGGTCATTGTTGCCGTGCACTACTGCCTGTTGAACCAAAAGGATCATTGTTGATGCAATGCAATACAAAGCTTTGCGCCCATGGCATTTGCATATACCCCCATAGGGCTGCCTTTGCAGCTTGAGGATGAGGGGGCGGGTTGTAAAAATGCAGCTCAACCAACTGTTCTCCCCACCTCCTCACAACTGCAAGTGTAAATGAGCCCTAACTACTGTGTAGTAATCAGATCGCGGAGTAGGACATGGAGGTTCATGCAGTTGACTGTAGGATGATGTTCAGCTTCTGAAATGTGGCCCAAGCTTTCTAAGTACTGACGCATCAGAGCATCTGATGACATTTATCTGACTTACAGGAAGTGAGAAATACGGTGGCTGGTATTACGGAGTGCTGTCAGAGTATGCTTTTGAAGAGCTACGGCGGTTTTCATGGCTTCAAGAAGGATAACATCAATGGAGGAGTTGGTGGTGTCTACAGCCCAAGGGCCCTAACTGGACAGATGCTAAGATGGTTCCTTTGTTACCAATACAATCATTTTCTGCTCAAAATCCTTCAACAAGACAAGTAAACCAATTATTTTCATGTCTGTAATCAATGTCCGAAGGTTTAAACTGAAACTCACAGGTCTCCCTAACCATTGCCACAATAAGGACATGTCTGATCTCTGCACTGCAGATTAAAGGAAAGATGACACATAAGTGCAGTTATATGGTTTTCCATTTAACCTTGATGTGGTTTTTAGATATCAGACAGGGGGTCCCGTTTAAAGTTTTCTTTGCTTTCATGATTGGGTACTTTCTGCCAGCCACTGCAGTAATGTGCTGAAGGCGGAAGCCTTTGTGGTCCCAATTTTGCAGAAAGACCGCTGAGATTAGCAAGATAACTCTGAACAATAAAAATCTTACATGTCAAATGTGCAGTTTCGGTTCTGTGTATAACTAACCTGTCATTGTGGGTTTTTTTTTTACATGGTGTTTGCATATAACTGTAGCACCACCCCCGCAGGAGCTGCTGATTATATTATTGGGTCTACACCCTGCCTAACAACCCAATCAAATTGGCTCGATCCCTCCTCAGGCACAACTGACTCAGAATAGGACTGGACTATCAAATAGATACACAGGTTGGAATACAATACTTCACTATGCAACAATACCTTGTTACCTTCTTGAATAGTAGTCCTTCTGGGTGACACAATGGAACAACGCACAAGATTGTAATTAACCAAACTTAGTTTACTATATATCAAATTGAATAGGGGAGATACAATACAATACAATACAAGTCCATAAAAGGTTATTTAAAACAGCTTTAAAAAGGTAAAAGAATACCCCCACACTCCTCCTGCATTAAGGCTAGACACAGTACCAGGTAGGTGGGCCTATCTGAGTCCCTCCCCCAGAGTTCTCTTCTTTCTTGTTGATCTTCGCTAGCAAGGTTATTGAATAGAGCTCATTTGTAATCCAGATTAGGAATAAAGATCAAGAGAGAGAAAACAACGAGCTGTTAGTTGTCACCGCAGGGTATCTGCGTAACTGAGCAATAACTTCTGCGAGAGAGATAAGCCTCTGGCGACTCCTTTACAGACCTTATTGTTTGTCTATGAGTCTCCTGAGAGAGTATGGTGATAAACCCCGGGGTTTTATCACCTCCTGCTGCGCTACCGCTATCTGTAGATAAAACTGTCTCTTCAGCAGATAAAGTCAGTTATTGGGCATGTGCCCTCTCACCAACAGAAGTTTCTCCTTCGCGCGCTTCCACTGCGGTCTCAGTCCTTTGGCTATATGCCAGCCGCGCGGGGTCCTTCTGGCGGATGACTTCCGGTCTCGGCAAACAGCAGTATGACCTCCAGGAATGTGCCTCGTGCTTGAGATGGGACGGTTCCACGTCGTCCCTCCAGGCTAAAAGGCTCTGGCCCAATATCCAGTGTCAGTCCTTCACTCTCGCTCGCTGGTTCCTCAGAGTCCAGCGCAGAAAGGCCCCCCCTTCGCGCGCTTCTCTCTTCCTTTAAATAACCTCCCCCATAGTGCCGTGCGGTGCAGCCGTGCACCCTGGATCTTGCAAAGCAGCCTGGGAGATGTAGTTTCTTCATCTTGTGAAAAGGAAGTCACAGCCCGGGAAATTCCATGCAGCTACCACTAGAGGGAGCCTAGTTCCTGGATCTTGCAAAGCAGCCTGGGAGATGTAGTTTCTTCATCTTGTAAAAAGGAAGTCACAGCCCGGGAAATTCCATGCAGCTACCACTAGAGGGAGCCTAGTTCCTGGATCTTGCAAAGCAGCCTGGGAGATGTAGTTTCTTCATCTTGTGAAAAGGAAGTCACAGCCCGGGAAATTCCATGCAGCTACCACTAGAGGGAGCCTAGTTCCTTCCCACATATCAAACAGTGTCTTTAGGCATGTTTAACCCCGCTACACACTCCCCCCACTTGAGAAACTTTGAGGTTCTAGTTTGAGAAACTAGAGGTCAACAGTATGTACCCTAGTGCATAGGTTGGCATTATACAACAAAAACATTAACATTTTGCTGAAATAAGTCAATCTGAATACATCCAATTTTGTATTCTAATAGCAGTGCAACAGTAAAACGATAAAGTGCAATTAATAAGCAAATAAGTGATTTCTACAGTGTTAATATAGTGCTGATTTCTAGTGCTTTTATATAGTGCTCCTTTAAAAAGCACATGTGCCTTTGCAATTTCTTAAACACTTACATCTTAAAGTTTGTGTTGAAAAAAAAACATCAAAAGGTGAGAAAGAGAAAAAAACATATAGTGAGGTCAGAGCAACAAAATGTGCGCAAACATTAACTCACAAAGTAAACCAAATTGTGAACATCAAAAACTGTGCTTATTATAATGGCCAAACCCAATATCCTTATGTACAAACTTAAATGCAAACGTTTTCTACTTCAATACTTTGTTCTCATGATCTCTCACAGACCCCCCCAAAACTTGGGTGGCTTGTACAGTTGTGCCTGGGGGTGAGCTAGGGTTGTCCCCCCACCAAATCTACAGTGGAGGAACTAGGCTGGTCAGGAGATCTTTTGGAGGTAAAAACAGCTTCTTCCGAACATTCACCCAATTGATCATAGGTCAGTCTCTTAGGTGGGTGAATGACTCTCCTTTCCCTCTGTTCCCGTGGAGGCATGCTCTCAGAGGTGCTAGGATCAGGCACTTCTGAGGATTCTTCAATGTCCCCCTCCTCATGTTCCAACACAGAGGAACCTGATGGTTCAAGAGAGGTCAGTTCTTCTTCAGAGAAGGGTGCAACCTCCTCCTCAGGATCTTCATCCTCAGCTGCTTCTGGAAGCATATGAAAGGGTATGAATTCAGGGGCTTCTGCCCGAAGGGCTCCTCTATCAGCCAAGTCAGATGAAGACAGGGAGGCAGGTGTGGGTTCTGGCAACTGAGATGACCACAACCAGTCGGGTACCTCCTCTTCATCTTCCAAATCTTCAGATGGAGAACTTCCCTCTCCCTCATCTGGGAGCGTCGTCTGAGATCTGGTAACTGGTCTGGACCGGCGAGAAGTCGAAGGGGCCTCTGACACGTCTTCCACAGGGGGCATACGAACCGCTTCAGAGAGAGGCAGCAAATGGTTCCGATGCCAAGCCTTCAATGGACCCACACTTCCCTCAGGCCGAATTTGGTACACAGGAAGGTTTGGCAGTTGCTTACAGATAACATAAGGTTGGGACTTCCAGCGGTCTGCCAACTTGTGTTTTCCCGGGACACCCAAGTTTCTCAACAAAACCCTGTCCCCTGGTTGCAGGTCATGGATCCGAACTTTTAGGTCGAAATTTTTTTTATTCCGCAGTCCACGTTGATCAGATGTGGCCTGAGCCTTGTCATAGGCCGCTTTCAGACTCTTCCGCAGTCGGTCCACATATCCTCTATGCGATGCTGAAGAGGTATGATCAGGCGAAATGCCAAAGGCCAAATCCACTGGCAACCGAGCCTCCCTTCCAAACATCAGCCGATAAGGGGAATATCCAGTAGCATCACTGACAGTGCTGTTGTAGGCATGCACAATGGCAGCTACGTGCCTGCCCCAATGCTGTTTCTTCTCTGAGCTCAAAGTCCCCAACATATCCAAAAGAGTCCTGTTAAATCGTTCAGGCTGGGCATCCCCCTGTGGATGGTAGGGAGTGGTTCTAGTCTTTTGAATGCCTAACATATCTAACAGTCTCTTGATCAGTCTGCTTTCAAAGTCCCTTCCCTGATCAGAATGGAGGCGCTGTGGTAACCCATAATGTACAAAGAACTTCTCTACAAGAACTTTGGCTACCGTTGAGGCCTTCTGATCCCTTGTTGGGAATGCTTGAGCATATCTGGTAAAATGGTCTGTTACCACAAGGACATTCCCCTGGCCACTCAGATCAGGCTCTAAGCAAAGGAAATCAATGCACACCAGCTCCATGGGTCCCTGACTTTGTAGATGGCCCATTGGGGCTGCTTGACGTGGCAGAGTCTTCCTCTGTATACACCGGACACAAGAATGACAGTATCCTTCAACTTCGGCCCTCATACAAGGCCAGTAGAACCTGTCCCTGACAAGCTGAAAGGTTCTTTCGGGCCCCAGATGGCCATGATTATCATGAAGAGCGGCCAGAACTCCCTCTCTGTATTTAGCTGGTAAGAACAGTTGCCACTTCTCCTCCAGATCTTCAGATGGACCTCTCCGGTAGGCCACTCCTTCTCTGATCTGTAACCGGGTCCACTCTCTATGCAACAGACGGGCCCCCTGAGGGGAGTCAGTTAGAAGCAACTCAGGGCTCTGGATCTCCAGGGCTTCCAAGAGAAGTTTTCCCAAAGGGTCTTCCAACTGCTCCTTCCGCAAGTCCCTTTTGGACAGCCGGGGCAAACCCTCCCCTTCAACTTGGGTCACCTGGCAGTAGCATTTGGGTACTCCGATAGCCGAAACCCCAATCTCTTCTGCTCTTGACCCTCCTCGGGATCGAAATTCAGTTCCCTGATATAGGGCACGCACCCCTTCTGGAGCCAAATGAGTCCATTCTTCCGCAGGTTCCTGTGGAACATGCAACCTTCTGGATAGGGCATCTGCATCCCTATTTCCGATTCCTGGCCGATACTTCAGGCTAAAATTGAAGCTAGAGAGGGCAGCCAACCATCGATGTCCTGTTGCATCCAGCTTGGCCGTAGTCAACAGATAGGTGAGGGGATTATTATCTGTCTTGACAATGAATTCAGCTCCGTACAGGTAGTCTTTCAATTTGTCAACCACTGCCCACTTCAAGGCCAAGAATTCAAGTTTGTGAGTAGGATAATTCCTTTCAGCAGGCAGTAGGCTTCTGCTCACATAGGCAACAGGTCGCAGATGACCCTCATGCTCCTGATAAAGTACCCCCCCCAGCCCATCTCGGCTGGCATCAACATGCAGTTCATATGGTTTTGTGGGGTCCGCATAGGCCAACACAGGGGCAGTGGTTAGGGTTTCCTTCAGCTGGACAAAGGCCCCTTCGCATTCCGGGGTCCACTGATCCTGGATGGATTCCTTAGCCTTCCGGGGGCCTATGGTGGACTTCGCCGGCTTTACCAACTCAGGGACATCATCTTCTTCATTCTTCAGGAGCTCATTTAGGGGTCGGGCAATCTGGGCGAACCCCTCCACAAACCTCCTGTAATAGGAGCAAAAGCCCAAGAATGACCGGAGTTCGGTCACATTTGTGGGTCTCGGCCAGGAAGCAACAGCATCCAGCTTGTCCGGGTCAGTGGCCACCCCTTCTTCAGACACGATATGGCCCAGGTAATGGACCGAGGACTGATAGAATTGGCACTTCTCAGGAGAAAGTTTCAGACCTTCTTCATGTAGCCTCTTCAAGACCTTTTCCAACCTCTCCTCATGTTCTTCTAAAGTTCTGCCAAACACGATAACATCATCCAAGTATACCAGTACCTCTATCAAATTCATATCTCCAACGGTCCTCTCCATCAGCCTTTGGAAGGTAGCAGGGGCCCCGGACAACCCCTGAGGCATGCGATTGAACTCAAAGAACCCCACAGGGGTGATGAAGGCTGTTTTCTCCCGATCTTCAGGGTGCATGGGGATCTGATAATACCCACTCTTTAAGTCCATCACACTGAACCACTTCGCCCCTGACAGACTCTGTAGGGCATCTTCGATTCGAGGAGTGGTATACTGGTCTGGGATGGTTCTTCTGTTCAGCGTTCGGTAGTCGATACAAAGCCTCAAAGATCCATTTTTCTTTCGGACTACCACTATCGGGGAAGCATACGGGCTCCTGGATTCTCGGATAATCCCGATCTTTTTGAGCTCTGCCAGCTGTTGACGTAGATCTTCTAAGTCACCTAAGGGGGCTCGCCGGACTCTCTCCCTGAAAGGCTTGTCCTCACTCAGGCGGATCTTATGAGTGGCGCTCCTGGCACATCCCACGTCAAACTCGTCCTTAGAGAATATTTCCCTACATCGAGCAAGTTGTGCCTTGGCCCTCTTCACCCATTCCGGCGGGAGGGCAGCGTTTCCAGAGCAAAGCTCCTCTATAACCGCTTCACCCTGTTCCTTTTCTTTGAAATCAATGGGGGCAACTGGGGTAGCCGGGTTGACTTGGCCCAGGAGCACTCTGGCCGGTACCTTCACTGGTGTAATAGAGGTGTTTCTGACACTCACTAAAACCCTTCCACGGTTTTCCTGTAACACCTTCAAAGGGATCACCTCAGGGATCACTTCTATCCCTCTCTGTCTCTCCTTTTGACCTGATTCAAAGATAATGAAGGGACCCGGCTGTTGCCATGTGAGTTTAACAGAAGCCTTAAAACAGGCCACCTCTCCTGGCTGTAAGACCTTTTCTGCTCTATCCAGCTTCCAGAGTCGTCCAACTCCTTCTGCGGGGGTCTCTTGCTCCAACACTAATCGTTGGTAGGCCTGCCGTAGCATGGGATGGATCCTTGGCGCCTGAGCATCTTGTCCCTGGACCAGTTGTATCAGAAGGCGCCTTACCAGGTCAGTGTTTGTTCCTACGATGAGAGAGCTTTTGTTGGCCCCGGGTGGACGAGGACAGACCACCGCTAAGGTGTCGAAGGTTTCCGCTTCACCAGCCACTGATGGATCAAAGGTCAACTTGATTGGCAGATACCCGTCATAGGGAAAACTTTGGGTCCCAATACCCCATATCTCCAGATCTTCCAACTTCTGCAAAGGTAGATGGGTAAGATATTTATCATAGAAGTCTCTATACAAAAGAGTCACCTGGGCCCCTGTGTCAAGGAGGGCTCTTGTGTAAATTCCTTCCACCTGAACCGAGACCACTGGGGAGGGCCCGACCAAGTTAGTTGGGAATTCTCTTGATGTAGCCTTGTTATCTGATTCAGTTCTCTGTACCCTGGCCCTCTTCTCCTTTTTCTTCCTTGATCTAGGCCCCCGCCGAATCCGGTGTGCATTGACTTTCCTTCCCTCAGTAACCCGGAGTCTAGAACTGGGGGTGTTATATTTGGGTCTGACCCCCTGACTCAGTTTCCCTGATCCTGCACCACTTCTGGAGTCCCTTAAGACTGGCGGACACCCGGTTGACTCCTTCACCGGTGTCCTCTGAAGTTTCCCGCTGGCTCGCGAGGTTTCGCGGCAGCATTTCCTGAGCTGGGACATACCCTTCTAACATGCCCAACTCCCCCGCAGTTGAAACAAGTTAACAATCTTACAGGCCGTGGCTCTGGATCTGTGCTGAGACTAACAGGTTCATCTGGCCTCTCCGATATACTCCCCTTGGGTAGAGTGGATACCTGACCAGTCAGGATGGACACCATTTCTATCAACTGAGACACTTGGGTCTTTAGGAGTTCAACTTGAGAGTCACCCTCTTCCACACTTATCACTCCAACCCGGGCAGTTGAGTCAAACTGCCGACTTTTCTTCTTGTTGTCCAACATGACCTCTTCCTCTCTGACCATTCGAATCAGATCGGGGTATTCTAGAATGCCGCCATCTCGACGAGTTCGTAACAGTATGGCAATGGGATCTAAAGGTTGAGCCCCTTTCAGAACCTGTCGTGCACGAGTCTCATCTATTTTCCGGGGGTCTATTCCTTTCTTTAACAGAATCTGGTGGATAATCCTATCCAGACGTTTAATGAATTCGGACAACTTCTCCCCCTCTTCTTGATAACAGTGGTCCAACTGGTAGAGAAGTTCAGCCGCGTTCTCCGTCCGACCAAACACATCTTGCAGAATGTCCAAATAATCCTGTGCAGTGCAGTTCTTCTTGCTAAGCTTTAGATTACGTACAGCCTCTAATGCAGGTCCCCTTAAACTCTCTGTGATCCTCTGCTTCTTGTGCTGTTCTGGTACCTCCCATTCCTCCAAAGCCTGAGTGGCGGTATCTAGCCACTCTTCGAACCCATCTTCTGCTGAAGGCACAGGCTGTTTCCCAGAGAATGTCCGGAGCTTCCTATATCCAGTCATCAGATAGCTCGAGGAGTCCCTGCTACATTTTGCCACAATCTCCCCAAGAACAGCACACAGTTCTGAGCTAAAAGTCGACAAAGGTGATGACTCAGGATGCCCTTCTTGGACACCTTTTTCTTGGCTGGATACCCCAGGGGTGGTGGATGAGGGACCCGCAGTAGGAACTCCTGGATGTATCAGGAAAAGTTCTGTTTGGTCAATAGTTTTTACACTGTTTCCATTGAAATAATCAGGGACCCCTTTCCTCCACTCACACAGTGCATACGTGTGTGGGGCAGTGGTGTCAGTTTTTATGTCAATCACCCAGAATTTCCTGTCTGTGGATAGTGCCCTTAAAACAGGGAGGAGCTTTTCTTCAGTCCAGGCTTCTCCCTTGATTTCAACCACCAGGCCATTTTCCACTATGACATTCTCTTCCTTGCACCACTCAGCAGCAGCGACAGGATCCATTTCTGCATGGGGGGGGGATTCTGGGGCTGAGAGGGTTGTGTTGCAGGACTGTAGAAATCCCGGACGAGCCCCCACGTGTAGCACCACCCCCGCAGGAGCTGCTGATTATATTATTGGGTCTACACCCTGCCTAACAACCCAATCAAATTGGCTCGATCCCTCCTCAGGCACAACTGACTCAGAATAGGACTGGACTATCAAATAGATACACAGGTTGGAATACAATACTTCACTATGCAACAATACCTTGTTACCTTCTTGAATAGTAGTCCTTCTGGGTGACACAATGGAACAACGCACAAGATTGTAATTAACCAAACTTAGTTTACTATATATCAAATTGAATAGGGGAGATACAATACAATACAATACAAGTCCATAAAAGGTTATTTAAAACAGCTTTAAAAAGGTAAAAGAATACCCCCACACTCCTCCTGCATTAAGGCTAGACACAGTACCAGGTAGGTGGGCCTATCTGAGTCCCTCCCCCAGAGTTCTCTTCTTTCTTGTTGATCTTCGCTAGCAAGGTTATTGAATAGAGCTCATTTGTAATCCAGATTAGGAATAAAGATCAAGAGAGAGAAAACAACGAGCTGTTAGTTGTCACCGCAGGGTATCTGCGTAACTGAGCAATAACTTCTGCGAGAGAGATAAGCCTCTGGCGACTCCTTTACAGACCTTATTGTTTGTCTATGAGTCTCCTGAGAGAGTATGGTGATAAACCCCGGGGTTTTATCACCTCCTGCTGCGCTACCGCTATCTGTAGATAAAACTGTCTCTTCAGCAGATAAAGTCAGTTATTGGGCATGTGCCCTCTCACCAACAGAAGTTTCTCCTTCGCGCGCTTCCACTGCGGTCTCAGTCCTTTGGCTATATGCCAGCCGCGCGGGGTCCTTCTGGCGGATGACTTCCGGTCTCGGCAAACAGCAGTATGACCTCCAGGAATGTGCCTCGTGCTTGAGATGGGACGGTTCCACGTCGTCCCTCCAGGCTAAAAGGCTCTGGCCCAATATCCAGTGTCAGTCCTTCACTCTCGCTCGCTGGTTCCTCAGAGTCCAGCGCAGAAAGGCCCCCCTTCGCGCGCTTCTCTCTTCCTTTAAATAACCTCCCCCATAGTGCCGTGCGGTGCAGCCGTGCACCCTGGATCTTGCAAAGCAGCCTGGGAGATGTAGTTTCTTCATCTTGTGAAAAGGAAGTCACAGCCCGGGAAATTCCATGCAGCTACCACTAGAGGGAGCCTAGTTCCTGGATCTTGCAAAGCAGCCTGGGAGATGTAGTTTCTTCATCTTGTAAAAAGGAAGTCACAGCCCGGGAAATTCCATGCAGCTACCACTAGAGGGAGCCTAGTTCCTGGATCTTGCAAAGCAGCCTGGGAGATGTAGTTTCTTCATCTTGTGAAAAGGAAGTCACAGCCCGGGAAATTCCATGCAGCTACCACTAGAGGGAGCCTAGTTCCTTCCCACATATCAAACAGTGTCTTTAGGCATGTTTAACCCCGCTACACAACATTTCAAAAAAAACATTCTTTTTTTTCTTTTTTTAACACATAGACTTTAGTGAGTTTTAAGTACAAAACATTGTTTCAACACCTACACAATACAGGTCAGAGGCAGTTTGAATCCTTATTTGCAGGGTATATATTCATCAAAATATAGGGTGGTGACATTGAAATAACAGAACTTAGAATATAAAGACATTTAGCTCATCCATACAGACTCTATACAGCCCCTGTAGTTTAGGGTGTGGTAGCTGTCCCTTGCGGTGCGAACAGGCCTGTTTTTCAGCTTCTTATAACAGGCCAAGCTTAAAGGATAAGTCCACCCTAACGCCAAAGTCCCTGCATCTATAGACCTCCACAATTTAACACTAACCTATCTAGCCCTGTAAAGAAAAAAATCAATACACATACATTTTTTGAAGCCGATCTGATTTAATCCCATGCTGAGCTGTCAGCGGTGGTTTCCCTGTGGAGGTGGGTGCAGAGGACACAGCCGACAACGGAAGCCCTATAGTAAGTCTATGGCTGACATCACTCCCCATTCATTTCACAGCCGTTGTCAGTCGTGTCCTCTGCAGAGCTTTTGCTGCTGGAGGCCGGATCGGATCGGCTTCAAAAAAGGTATGTATGCTGATTTCTTCTTTACAGGGCTGGATAGGTTCGTGTTATATCATGGAGGTCTATAGAAACAGGGATTTTAATTTTAGGGTGAACTAACACTTTAAAGCAAAAGTGGCAGTTAGAGGGATGGGACAAAACATTTAAAGCTGAGCTAAAGTTTTATTTTGAAAAACTGGGAGTAGATGGGCGCATTATTGCTAAAGAGACATGCAATGGGAACCTATGAGTCACCAACATCTTCCTATTGCATCACATATTCCTATATATTGTGTTCACTGAGTGTAGCACCCTCCTAGGTAGGTGCTAGAGAGAGAGTACCGTTTTTGGATCCTGTCTGCTTACCAGAGGGATTGCAGGTAAATCTATATTTAAAAATAACTGTGACACATATGGCCATCATCCGTAATGTATGCAAATGCTGGGCGGTCCCACTACTATGCCCCCCAGAGGGTCTGCCAGTGCCGGCAGCCACCAGTCAGGGGACAACCATGCACCACAAGCATATTGGAGAAGTGCGTATACAGCTGGGCCTGGATGTTCTGACCTTATGTGAAATTTGTTGGTGGCTGCCGGCGGACCCTCTGGGGGGCATGGTAGTGGGGTCGCCCAGCATTTGCCTTTGAGTCTGTGGGGCTTCATTCCAGTAAATGGGTGGATACAGACAGAGTTAAAAACGGAGACTCCCTTCCTATCTGGATACAGTTATCTACAAATAATCGCACCACTTTGGAATTTGATGAAATTGAGGGCCATATGGGAGAGTTGCTATATAGATTGTTGTCGCTTGTTTGAGGTCTCTTTTCGTAGTCCCGGTGCCCACCCATGATGAGTATGTGCATGTGTGGTTGTCATTAGAGATGAGTGCTATGTGGTCTTTGCAGCCCTAATGAAGCAATTGGCAAAACGCGTCGGAATTGGAAGACCCAATACATATAGTGCTCATTATTTGGTTACAATTATTTATTCAACTAATTTATGGGGGTTTTTATTTATTTATATATATATATATATATATATATATAGATAGATAGATAGATGCATTAGCACCTGTTTAATTTTTAAGTTTGATACAAATAAACTTTTATATTTTATTAAACTATGTATGCTCCTCTTCTTTCTGGCCTGTACAGTCCGATATTTCTTTGTTTTCTCTTATTTTACTCGTAAATCTATATTGTTCTCTGCCTACCAGAGAGCAGGATCTGCTAGTGAGATCTGCTCAATGTGCTCAGGTGCCACTCAGTCTGTCTGCAGAGTGTTTCACACTGGTCCAATAGGGAGGCATATTGGACAGTGGGAGGAAACTTGACGGATAAGTGCCCAGGCATTTAGTACAGCCCTGATGATTTGGAAAGTGCCTCAGTGCATGCTGTGATACTGTATAAATGCCAGGAGCACATGTGCTCGGGGCCTTTCCTCTGGATAGCAGGGTCCCGGAGGGAGGGGGCGGCTGCCTCCTCCTCTGGAGAGGTGCAATGCGGCCTCATATAGTCGACCTGAGGGCCTAGAGAGCTAGAGAGGAACTGAACCCGGAGGTCCTGTGGAGCTGACAGAGGGGAGACACTGAAGGATCTGAGGAAAATTTAGATCACCAAATCTATTGCTGGAGAGAGAGAGCAAGGAGCTTTAAACCATTTCCATATATGTGGCAGTAGGGTTTAAGCAGTGCTTCTACAAGTAACCTGGTGAGGCCATGTTAGAATTTTGCTTATCCAATGTACATAGTTCCAGTTGGAGTATCCCACTATTGCCTACTCCAATCAAGTTCCACAATAGATACTAAAAAAACAACACCCCTGGACTGTTTATTGAGCAACAAGCCATTGGGAATAAGGATGAATGTGTGAACTGTACCCTAAGTGACGGTTTACTGGTAATCAGAGGAGGCCCAACAAGCCACCGTACAGCAAGCCCTATGGGGACAGTGCTACATTTAGGGGCTCATCCGGGATCAACGGCAGAGTATTTGCCCAAATAACACTATGTCTTCTCAAGCAAAGTCCTGGAGTGTCAGTGTAGAAAGTAATGGCTATTCCTGTTGGAAGAGGATGGAGAGTGCCGAGAGTACCGATGGGGCCAGGACCAGTGATGCAAATCTGCACTACTATTTGCAAAACCAGGAAACCCATGTCTCAGAGGTGCAGTGCACGCAAGTTGTGAGGGCTGAGCAGCGGCCGCAAGATGCATCAGTGACAGTCGGAAAAAATAACAGTCCAGCTCTTACAGAGGCAGAAGGGAGTCAATGGGCCCAGATGTTAAAGGCTTCCAGTGAGGAGGGGGCCGGGGGCATTGATGTAGTAGTGTTACCCAGTTTCCAGCATTGTTGTGGGTCCCTACCTTGTTCCCATGGGACAAGGGCCTCTTCCCGACAACCCTGGGCTGCGGTTGTGTGGGTCTGTGGGTGGGGGGGTTATTGGAATCTGAAAGCCCCCTTTAACAAGGGGGCCCCCAGATCCCAGCCCCCCCATGTGAATGGGTATCGGGTACATAGTACCCAAAAAAGTAAAAACCACAGAACACAGTTTTTGATAAGTCCTTTATTAAAGAGAAATAAAAATAGTGTCCCTCAATGTAAATCCATCGTCAATCACGCCGCCCGCCGGACCCGAAAAACAGAAAAAAATTCAAAAACGTTTTGCCTCTTCAGAGGCTACCGGTTGTCTGCCTGATCCCCAGCTTTGACAGTTCTTTTATAGGCAAGAGGCAGGGCCACCCGGTTACATCACTTGGTGGCACTGCCCCTTCTGACGTCATGTGACGTAGAATCATTGTGGTACAACATTCTACCTGATTATACCTAGATTCTTTGACACATAGGAGTTGATTTATTAAAACTAGAGAGTGCAAAATCTGGTGCAGCTGTACATTATGGACAATCGGCTTCTAACTTCAGCTTGTTCAATTAAGTTATGGCCATAAAACCTGGAAGACGATTGGTCTATGCAGAGCTGCACCACATTAAAAACTCTCCACTTTAAGTAAATCACCCCCATAGAATCCTACACCCAAGTCTACTAAATGTAACCATACATCTTCCACCTATGGCTATGGACCAGTTTTATGTTCTTTTGGCTTTAGGGTGCAGACTGTGGCCAGGGGGGCGGGAGTAAACAATGCCCTACCCTTTGTTTTATTGGGAGAAATGGTGCCCCCATCATTGGGGTCAGTGGGAGGAATATTGTCTCAAGGGCCGGATAAAGGCAAGTAAAGAGACACATTTTGATGAACAATGCAGTAGACTTATGTGTTATATGATGAGAATTTTACATGTAAAACCAAATAGTTGTTATGTACAAGTCATGAAAATGATACGCGATCATTTCATACACTGTGTATCTTTCTATATAAATAAAGACTCTACAAAAAAATGGCAGTGCCTGCACCAGGCTAGGATAGGGCTTCCAGGAGCAGAGGGGATTACATTCATAGAAAATTAACCAGTAATCTAATCAAAGTAATTGGGAACAGATGAACTATTGCACTCAACATAATAGTATTAGTACATCCATGCACTATACAAACATATAACATTAGCAAATGAACCCAACAGGAGTGTTGGTAGAGTTGTGCACATCAATGTTTCTCTAGCGCTCATCGACAGACGTAGTCCTCGGTGATACACCACCTTCGGGTTATGTTACCTCCGCAGGAGCAGGACTAGACAGGAAATTAAAAAGCTCTGGCCACACCCTAGGGGCAGTCCCAGAGGGTATATCCTCTCTCTCTCTGCCTCAGCAAATCAGTTATTTTCTGTCTAGTTAGGAGTAAGGACCTAGATACCTTGCTGGGATCTTAGGTCCTGGCAAGAATTTTTTTCCTAAAGGATTTTTAGACAGCTTTTTTCTCCAGTGTTCCTGTGAGATCTTCAAGCAAGAAAGCTGAACTGGGCGACGGGCTGGATGTTGAGATCCGGTGGTCACCCCAGTTCAGCCTACGAGCGCGTGCAGGCCATAGCTCCGCGCTGGGTCGGCCGCGACAAAGTCCCATTAAAAGGACTGAACCCGCGAGTTAAACGTCTCGCTGAAACGCCAAAGACCATGAGTCACGGCGTCCGTATCGGTCGACAGCCCTCCCGCCCCGGTGGAGAGGGGTACTGTCAGGAGTTGGTGCCCGCCTGGTTCCGGTATGGTGAGTAGTATGTTCCCCCTTTTTCCCTGACGGGTTTTGTGGTGAACGCGGGCCCCTCTCTGTATGGTAAGAAAGAGTTCTTTCTATCCTATAACATGTCACAAATCCTCCTACTTCGAGTGTGATTTTATGTGTGCAAAAGCCAGGAGGCTTGGTTTGGGAGCTAACAATCTATTGTATACATGTTTAAAAAATATGTAAGCTGTGGCATTCTGGGAATCTTATGGGTTAAGTATAAGCTACCTACCAGTCAGAAGCCACGGACATGCAGACTGCCTTCCAAATCAGATCTCCAGCTATTAGCAGGCCTCCCGAACGGCCATGCGGTCCGCCAGGGCCGGTACCGCCAACCACGCCAGATCCCCATGCAGAGAGAGTGTTGTGTGCCCTGCAGCACACCGCTATTCAGTATAGGCCGCCGCCATTTTTTTTGCTGGATCGCACGAGCCGCCATTTTGGCGTAGCCTCGTGTCTCCAGCATGGGGGCGGCCATGTTTGAGGTGATCCTACACCTCGTGGAGCTTGGGGGAGGCGCCGGAAGGCGTGCAGAGGGGCGGAGCCGCCTCCTTCCTTCCTGGGCAGCCAGCCAAAAGACTTCCTGTTTGTCAAGACAGCGCTGTAAGCTGTTGCAGTTTAACTCTGAGCATCAAGTGGTGAGCCTGGGGGTCTATTTCTCTCTCTCTCTCTCGATCGATAGGGATCCCTAGCAGGTAACACTAAGGGGCTTTTTGTGGCGCTGGGGGTCAGAAGAAAAAAAAAAAAAAAAAAAAAGTTTTTTTCTTTACTTTTGAATTATATTATCCAGGAAGTAACTGGAGTTATTATGGACCCTGCCACACAGATTCCCCCACCTGTTTCCCTCGAGGGGGCCTCGGGACCCGCCGGTGCACAGAGTATAGAGTCATTTACAGCAATTTTGGAGTCTATGGTGGCTCGGGTGGAGGCGGCCTGTCAGGGACGGGGGTCAAGGAAGCGACCCCCGCCTACCCCTATACTATCTGACACCTCTGACTCAGATTCAGAGATGGTCACTGCAGTTGCAGGTCCCTCTGCAAGGGCTGTTATCCCAGGTAAAGCCCCCTCAGACAGTGAGGAGGACGCTTCTTCTCCTGCTATAATTCAGGAAGAAGCATTGGTGGACGCACTAGTTGTGGCAGTGCAAGAAACCTTAAAACTTGAGGCTTTACCGGCAGAGGCAACTGAAACAGAGAGGCCTTTTGGGACTAATAAGCCCATCAAGACGGCGAAGGCTTTTCCTGTACCTAAATGTTTTGGTAATCAGATTAAAGGAGAATGGGAGCATTCTAAACGTACCTTTACTATTTCCAAGCGTATTGCTAGACGCTATCCGTTTGAGGAATCCATCATTAAGAAATGGACGGTACCACCAGTCGTGGATCCGCCTATTGCCAGACTGAATAAAGCCACGGTTATTCCAGTGGAGGACACTTCGTCCTTTAAGGATCCGGTGGATCGAAAGATAGAAGCAGAGTCCCGCACTATCTTTTCTCTGATAGGGTCAGCATTTAGACCAGTAATTGTTATTGGTCTAGTTTCCCAGACACTTACGGAATGGGCGAAAATGGTACGCCTAGATCTTAGGGGAAAAGATATTCCCCAGGAGACATCTGATTTGATGGAACAGATCATACAAGGGCTACGGTTTATCTGTGACGCAGCCTTGGACACTACTCCCTTGTTAGGGCATGCATCTAAGTTAGCAGTGATCCTCAGACGTGTTCTGTGGTTAAAATGCTGGTCAGCTGACCTAGGTTCCAAAAAGACCTTGACCAATCTCCCTTTTCAGGGGAATCGTCTATTTGGGGCCAACCTAGATGAAATCATTAAGGATGCCACTGGGGGCAAGAGCACTTTTTTGCCACAGGCTGCAAAAGCTAAGGGACCTCGCAACAAGCGAGGACCTTTCTTTACCGCCCATAAAGGGCGCCCGGCTGGTACTCCCGGGAAAGGCAAGACTCCTCCAGGAGGGTTCAAGAAGGGCTGGTCGGACAAGCAGAGGACCAACCCAGCCAAACCCGAAGTAAAGGAGTACACAGCCTGAAGGTGCGCCCCCACCCGGTTTCAGGGTGGTGGGACGTTTTCACCGGTATTCAGGACATTAGATCGAGCATCAACCACTACTACCGGTGCGATTCTTCCCTTCCAACATTTAAGTACCACAGGAAGCGGTAGTTACCGTTCCCTGAATAGATCTTTTCCTTTACCTTTTCCCAAGATTAGTCCCGATACCTCACAGGAATCGGATCTGATTGACCAGATAGGCCAAATAGCCTCTAGTCGGGTGACTTCGGTCCCTGAGGTTCAACCAGAAGAGATCACTTTTCCTGATAACTATCAGGTATCTGATAAATGTGTGGGAACAGAAAACGACCAGACTTTCTCGGATGGTCGGGGCCAGATACCTCTAGGGACGCCTGGTTCAGATCCTATCAGCGCCAGCGGTCCTAGAAATTCTAGGCTGGCCTCCTCAAGCCGGCCTGGCCGACTTGGACATGTTAGTCGCAGACGTTCCGTGGGAACTTCGTCTCAGGGAGTGTCTGTGGTCTCAAGGACCAATTTACCTTCGTGCTTTACAGTCGCTGGTTTTAATGGCCTGGCCATTGAGACCCAAGTACTGAAGGACAGAGGTTTGTCTACTTCAGTCATTCCTACCCTTATTAAAGCAAGGAAAGCGACTTCCAGCAAAGTCTATTATCACACATGGAAGACTTATATTGCGTGGTGCGAATCTTTAGGATTTCCTCCACGTACCTATTCGGTGTCTCGAATATTGGCCTTTTTGCAACAAGGGGTTGAGCAGAAGCTAGCCTTGAGCACCATCAAGGGTCAAGTTTCAGCATTAGCAATCTTCTTTCAGAAACCTTTAGCTACCAAATCCTTGGTGCGGAATTTCATCCAGGGGGTGCGGCACCTGGCTCCTCCAGTCCGCGCGCCCTTACCGCCCTGGGATCTTAATTTGGTTTTGTCGGTTCTACAGAAACCTCCCTTTGAAAACATCAGGGAGATTCCCTTGCTTACTTTATCCCAGAAGGTGGCCTTCTTGGTGGCTATTACTTCTGCTCGCAGGGTGTCAGAACTGGCTGCATTATCATGCCAGTCCCCATACCTAGTGATTCATAGGGATAAGGTAGTACTTCATCCTAAGCCATCTTTTCTTCCTAAGGTGGTTTCAGATTTTCATCTGAATGAAGATATTGTACTACCTTCCTTGTGTCCTCAGCCCAAGCATCATCGGGAACATGCGTTGCATTCCTTAGATGTGGTTCGGGCAATCAGGGTATACCTGAAAGCTACGGAATCATTCCGTAAGACGGATTCACTTTTTGTGATCACGGATGGCCCCAGAAAGGGTTTGCCTGCATCTGCCGCGACCATTGCCAAATGGATTAGACAAACGGTGGTACAGGCTTATTCTATTAAGGGTCAGAGTCCTCCGTTCCCTGTTAGGGCGCACTCCACTCGGGCGCTCAGTACTTCCTGGGCCTTTCGCCATCAGGCGTCAGTGGTCCAGGTATGTAAGGCGGCCACTTGGTCGTCGGTACATACCTTTACAAAATTCTATAAAATTGATGTGACGGCATCGGCGGATGCCTCATTTGGCCGCAAGGTTTTGCAGGCCGCAATTTGAGGAGACCGGTGGTCTACCTCGAGGGTTTTTTTCTGTTTGAAAAAAAAAAAAAAAAATTGTTTTCTCTTTTTTTGGTTGAGTCTCATCATTAAGGATGAGCATTGTAAACTTCTAGTTGGCACCGGTTGGGCCTTCTAGATTGGGATTTGATTTCATTTTCCCACCCCTCAGTTGTGATACTGCTCTGGGACGTCCCGAAGGTGGTGTATCACCGAGGACTACGTCTGTCGATGAGCGCTAGAGAAAAATGGATTTTTGTAAAATCTTACCGTAAAATCCTTTTCTCTTAGCTCATCGACAGACGTAGTCCCCGCCCCTCTGTTTTGGAGTTGGGTTGGGTTAAATTCTCTAAGCACTGCTTTTTCACATAACTGATTTGCTGAGGCAGAGAGAGAGAGGATATACCCTCTGGGACTGCCCCTAGGGTGTGGCCAGAGCTTTTTAATTTCCTGTCTAGTCCTGCTCCTGCGGAGGTAACATAACCCGAAGGTGGTGTATCACCGAGGACTACGTCTGTCGATGAGCTAAGAGAAAAGGATTTTACGGTAAGATTTTACAAAAATCCATTTTTTTATACTACCTGCTCTGCAGACACCGGAAGTTAGACAATCTGCTTCCACCTGTATAAATAAAGCGGAGGTGACGATGCGCCAGTACTCCTGTCTCAGTAGAAGTCCTATGGGAAGAAACCGGTCAGATTAGGAGGCGCACACGTCACACACAACTTGCGGTCTGTGCTGCAGCCGGCCGCAAGCCTTTGCAGAAATTCGTATGCCTATGTTTATGCTGAATACAAGACATCTAATTGTAAGTGCAATATCAACTGTTTTTTGAATAAATCTCAAGGGTAATACACTATTAGTCCCCTTTTTTCCTTTAATACACGGTGGTTTTGTGAGCTTGTAAAGAAGGATGAGGCTGTGTTTCTTGCTGGTACTCGTTGCCATCTAGTGGAGAAAGAAAGGTAGAGCGGTTCTACATCCCACTTCAGGATTTTAAAGAGGAAGCAAGGCGGTGGTTTCACTGAACAAGTGCATACCTATTACCATCTGGTAAGAGGCTAATTCTTGGTGATTTACACGTGGTGTTTGTTCACAAGGAGATTGGATATTTTTTCAGCACAAGAAAATATAGTTGCACCTTATTTATTTCCGTTTGGTAAGGATGAATTTCACTCGGTGGTGGATACACGTATTATTTGGATAGAATACAATTCTACTCACCTGCACAATATTTATGGACACTTATGAACTTTTATGTTTATGCACCAATTGATTTGCATTATTAATTGGCTTCACAGATTGATATATGTTATATATATTTACTTTTGTTGATTTGGTTCACACATAGATATATGTTATATATTCATTATTTATTTGTTGTTTAGCGCACCCCACACCACATATACATTTATCTATATTCAAAAGCACTGAATACCGGGAGCAGCTTCAACACACTATCAGCGCACCCATCCCCCCTTACAACATTTGATTTTTATTGTTTTATTGAGAACTTGGATAGGAGAAGGGAATGAGAGGGATAATCCTGCTTGATTAAACTATGCACAATTTGCTGGGACGTTTAACTGTACTTGAGTGCAGCAAGGCCACTGCTTCACCTTGTCAATAGCTATAAGGTAGTAATGAACTGCTTTAGATAATCTGTACTGTACTGCAGAACACTCTTCAGGGCCCTTCCTGGCACCCCCTTTTGTTTCTATTCTTCAGGGCTTTCTACATGGCACCCCCTTTACTGTAATACTCTCCGTGTGAGCAAGCTCCTTGATCCCCTGACTTCACTGGAGTGGTCCCCCTTCCTGGGCAGACCCTTTGGCAGGTCCCTCAGTACTCACGGACACTGTTTTTCCCAAAAGACTCTGCCAGCAGCTCCACGGTCAGTTACACCGGATCCTCTGCATCTCAACTCCACACCTGGTTCACTAGGTTGACCGCCTAAGACCACCTTCCTCATGCACTGCAGGAGGAGAGACAGCTGTCCACCTCCTCCTGGGACTCTGCTTTCCACCAAAGATGCCCTGTCACATGTCCCCTATGTAATTATGGTCAATCCCAGGATGCATTGCGAGAATGCCCTCCCACTGGGACTGCCATAAAACATGATGTGTCACTGGCCAGGTTTCCTCCACTGTCCAACAAGCTCCCTCATTGGATGCAGTGGGGACACTCCCTCAGACCCAGTAAATCACACCTGGAAACATGTGACAGGCAACCTTATAGATCAGGCTCCCCTAATAAGCAGCAGGAGCAATAGATGCTTTACCTAGCACCTACCTAACTAGGAGGGTGCTACATGAAATAACCATTCCTTTGAGGTAGGGGAGTCTGCAGAGATCCAATGCCGAAGTATTACCTTCCGGGCTTAAAATAATGCCCTGGCTATGGCCAGCCTGGGTGCATCCTCTATCTGTAGGTTACTCAGAATTCCCAGCACACAGATTTTTGGATCCTCAGGTATATGTACCTGAAAGAAATTGGCAATGGTGGCAGTGACCTCTTACCAATATCAATGCAGCTTTGGGCAGCACCACATAAGGTGAATCAAGTCTCCCCGGTCTCCATTACATGTGGAGCATGTAGGGCACATGTGTCAAACACAAGGCTCGCGGGCCGAATCCGGCCCTCCAGGCCATTTCATGTGGCCCTCCCACCTCTCCTAGAGGTTCAGTAGAGCTCCAGCCCTCCTTTGGGCCTCCCCCAGACCCTTCACTTTCTGCTTCCTAGCTCTGCTCCAAGCTTCTTCCCAGTAGCAACACAAGGTAAGGGGGTGCACTTTGATGTAAGGGGTGGGGGTGGTGGGGGACTCTTGACATCTGATGTAAGGGGGTTGAGATACAACCGGCCCTTTGAGGGCAATCATAATGCTGATGTGGCCCTCGATGAAGTTGAGTTTGACACCCCTGTAGGGGATTCCCTTCTTCCCATGCGGAATAGCCATTTAGTGATTTTGAAAAAAAAAAAAAAGTAAAATAAAAGCAATTATAGTATAGTTTTGTGAATTGAGCCCCATCATAGAGGAAATAGGACAGGAAACCTCCGTTTAACATACATTGAACTCTGAAGCTAGTCTGACACACAGCTGACACCATCTCTGACAGCTACATGCAAGGTTAGTCATTACTAATTTCTTCACCTTTAGTTTTAGTAACCAAGAGATAAATGTCTTAATCTCCCATTAAATTGTTTGTGTCTATGTTTGAGAAACTTTTTATAGTTTATACATTTTTATTGTATTTCAATATATTATATTGTATTTATATTTAAGTACTTGGGGGGGGGGGGGGTAGATTTAATTATTTTAGGCTTCTTACAAACTATTGCTATATGGTTATTTTACTTTGCTGTTCCCCTCTGCTCAGAGTTAATCGATAAGCAGTCATTTAGCAGTATTGGTGATTGTACTGCTTGACAAAAATTAATCTACAATTATCTATTGGAAATATAAAAGGCAAAATATGAAAGAGAAAGAATAATAGTTATCGCTATATCATTATTAACCACTTGATGACCAGCCGCCGTTGATATATAGCGGCAGGTTCGCGGGAGTGACCCTGGGGGTGCGCTCGCGCCCACTCGCCAGCAGGGAAGCCGATCCACGGGGCTGGAGGCTGCGATTGCTCCCTGTGAAGTGAGAACGGCGGTCTGCTGTTGTAAACACAGCAGACCGTTGTTCTCTCAATAATAAATACAGAGCTCCTGTATTCCTCCTATTTAGGAACACAGGTCTCTGTGTTGATTTCACAAGCCCCCCCCCTCCCCCCACAGTTAGAAAACTCCCCCTAGGCTCACATTTAACCCTTTGATCGCCCCTGGGTTAACCCCTTCCCTGCCAGTGTCATTATTACAGTAACAGTGCATATTTTTAGCACTGATTACTGTAGTAATGTCACTGGTACCCCCAAAAGTGTCAAAAATGTCAGTTAGGGTTACGATCTGTCTGCCGCAATGTTGCAGTCCCACTAAAAATCGCTGATCGCCGCCATTACTAGTAAAAAAATAAAAAAATAAAAATGGACATAAATCTTTCCCCTAGTTTGTAGATGCGATAACTTTTGCGCAAACCAATCAAAATACACATAATGGGATTTTTTTTACCAAAAATATGTGTCAGAATACAAATTGGCCTAAAATGATGAAAAAAATTTGATTTTTTTTTTTTTATTGGGAATGTTATATAGCAGAAAGTGAAAAATATTGTTTTTTTTTTTTTCAGAATTGTTGCTCATTTTTTGTTTATAGCGCAAAAAATAAAAATTGCACAGGTGATCAAATACCACTAACAGAAAGCTCTATTTGTGGGAAGAAAATTACATCAATTTTATTTGGGTACAGCGTCGCAAGTCCGCGCAATTGTCCGTTAAAGTAACGTCGTGCCGAATCGCAAAAAATGGACGGGTCATTAAGGGGGAAAATCTTCCAGTTCAGAAGTGGTTAAAAACACAATAGGGTTGGTTTACTAAAACTGGGGAAGCTTCTACCTTTAACTCTGGAGCCTGTGTCCTTCCTCCCCAGCAGCCTGCACATCCTTCCTCAGGTACCTGTACATTCCTCACCAGGAACCTGCACTCCTCCTCTGGAGCCTGTGTCCTCCCTCCCCAGGAGCCTGCACATTCCTCCCCAGGAACCTGCTCTCCTCCTCTGGAGCCTGTGTCCTCCCTCCCCAGGAGCCTGCACATTCCTCCCCAGGAACCTGCTCTCCTCCTCTGGAGCCTGTGTCCTTCCTCCCCAGGAGCCTGTACATTCCTTCCCAGGAACCTGCACTCCTCCTCTGGAGCCTGTGTCCTCCCTCCCCAGGTGCCTGTACATTCCTCCCCAGGAACCTGCACTCCTCCTCTGGAGCCTGTGTCCTCCCTCCCCAGGTGCCTGTACATTCCTCCCCAGGAACCTGCACTTCTCCTCTGGAGACTGCACATTCCTCCTCAGGAACCTGCAATCCCCCATAGGAGCTTGTACATCCTGCCTTCTTGAAAGCCTGCGTGCCCCTCTTCTGGAGCCAGCACATTCCTCCTAAAAAAAAACCTGCATCCTCCTCAGGAGCCTGTGTCCTCCTTCCTCATGAGCCTGTGTCCCTTTTCCCTCCCCAGGAGCCTGCACTCCATATCATGAGACTGTACTCCCTTTCAGAGCCCCTTCCTCAGGAGTCTGGAGACTGATGTAAATGAACAGTATGTAAAGCTCTGTATACATTGTAAGCACTATACCTTTAATAAACAAATAGATTTCTTTATTTGCCCAACTTCTTTTTTAGTTCCGGATAGACCTGATAGCAGTAAATACTTCTTTCACATGTTTATCACTGCATGTGCCCCCACTTGACCATTAGAGGCCAATCTGCTGACAGCCTAAATATTTACTGCTGTTCAGGGGCTCTGGGGTTCAGCAAAATGACATCCTGCAGCAAGAAAAAACAGGAGCAATATTGAATGCAATTTACAGCTCACACTAACTTTGGAAGCTTAATTAATAATGTGAAATGTATGTGCTGTGCTGAAGAACAATATCAAGTAGTTGTGGGTAATGGTTTGCTTTAATATTCATATTGATTCATAGGGCAAAAAGAGGAAATCCTTAAGGCATAATTAATTGATGGCTGATACGGTCCAATTAACACAGTGTAGAAACCAGAGCAACTAAAAGCCCCCAATCATAAAAGTTAATTAGAAATGTCATAAACTAATGTGAAATGACTCTAAGGCTGGCCATACACTATACAATTTTCTTGTTCAACTTTCCTTTAGATTTACCAAAACCATGTAATATAGGGTCAAACCTAAACACTTTCAATTTGTATGCAGTCAGGCAGGCCCTTGCACTACATAGTTTAAGGTAAATCTAAAGGAAATTGAATAAGAAAATTGTATAGTGTATGGCCAGCCTTAGTCACAGAGTTCTTTTTTGGAGAGAATAGAACTGTGATGAAAAGTAAGAATCAAATAAATCTGCACGGTTATTGGTATACACAGAATTCCTAATGGGCAGCCCAGACACCACTTATGTTACCGCCCTGTTTCATTCTGTTAACCGGTTGCCGACCGCCGCACGACTATATACTGCGGCGGTCAGCCCCGGCCAGGCAGAGTGACGTATCGGTACGTCACTCGCCTGTCACTGACTTGCGAGCCTATCGCGGGCGGGCGCGCGCCCGCCGCGGCTCGTTCACAGGCAAGTCAGTGCGTGTGACCGGCGGACTCGATGTCCGCCGGCCACACTACGATCGCTCCTGTGAAGGGAGAAAGACAGAGCAGCTTGTGTAAACAAGCTGCCTGTCAGTTCTCCCTGTGTAAAAGTGAAGATCTGACCGTTCTACTATGTAGAACGGTTGATCTTTGCTTTTACACCAATAGCCATGTCCCTACACAGTAGAAAGCACGCCCCTAGGACACACTTAACCCCTCCCTGTCCAATAAAGTTAACCCCTTCCCTGCCAGTGTCATTTTTGCAGTAACAGTGCATATGTATAGCACTGATTACTGCAGTAATGTCACTGGTAACCCCAAAAGTGTCAAAAATGTCAGTCAAGGGTCCGATCTGTCCGCCGCAATGTCGCAGTACCGAAAAAAAAATCGCAGATCGCCGCCATTATGCGTTAAAAAAAAAAACACCAAAAATGACAAAAATCTTTCTCTTTGTTAGTAAACGCGATAACTTTTGCGCAAACCAATCAAAATACGCTTTTTGCGATTTTTTTTACCAAACATAGGTAGCATAAAACAAATTGGCCGAAAAATGTTAAAAAATTTTGATTTTTACTTTTTTTTTTGGGGAATTTCATATAAAAAAATGTGAAAAATATTGTTATTTTTGCAAAATTTACGCTCTTTTTTTGTTTATAGCGCGTGATCAAAAAATCGCACAGGTGATCAAATACCACCAAAAGAAAGCTCCGTTTGTGGGAAAAAAAGGACGTCAAATTCGTTTAGGTACAGCGTCGCACGACCGCGCAATTGTCCGTTAAAGTCACGCAGTAAAAAATCGCAAAAAAACCCCTGGTCCTTTAGCAGCCAAATCCTCCGGGGCTTAAGTGGTTAATAGACCCCCTCCAAAAATGGGACTACAATGTACAGTACCCAACAAAATTAGCTTACATGTGGTAGTATGGTGCCATGTTGGCACCTGGAAAAAGGTGTTTGTAACCCTCCCCCTTTTGCTAATAAAAGTTCTTTTTTTGCTGTCTGTGGCCCTGTTGGATAAATATACTTTATTTCCTGACCTAATGTTACAATCGGAAGTGAACAGAAGTCAGCATAAAAACGTGACAGATACCCTTCCCTGTTTTGACCCGGTTCACACTACTCCGACTTGGGATGCGACTTGTATGACCTCAAGTCGCCCCAAGTCGCTTGTTATTACAAATTCAATGTAAATGAATGAGAGCCGTCTTAATATGCACTACTGAAGTCGTCCGACTTCAGAAAAGGTTCCTGTACTACTTCAAGGCGACCTCTATCCGACTTGTGCACATAGACTTCAATGGGAGTGCCTCTAAGTTGGATCCTTATCTATTTTCAAGCGACTGTGATCAGACTTTCCAGGAAGAAGAAAAAGATTAACCAGGCATTCCCCACAGACAAAGTCGCCTCTCATTTACAGTAAGTGTTTTCACATTAATGCTAAAGTCGCGCTAAAAAGTCACTCCTTCGTGGGGCGACTTTCTGGTCGCGGTAGTGTGAACCGGCTCAATCTAAAGCCAGAATAAATGTTTTGGCTGAGTTCAACTCTAAAGCATAACAAATTTTACTTAAACTGAAGTTTCTTCACAAAGAAAAATATAGAATTTGTATTTGTAAAAGTATAAGTATGCCACCCAATATCATTGTGGCTGAAGAGTACATAGGGGATTGAACCATTTTATAAGAAGAGGCAATGTATGTATATTCCGCATTTATGCAGTAATTCATGCAAAAGGAGCCTCGACCAAGTATTAAGTGCATATACTATACTGTACATGGACATACTTTTCAGTAAGCCAAGATTTCTGTATTAAAAATCCTTTTTTTTAATTAGTCTTATGTAATATTCTAATTTTCTGAGATACTACATTTTGGGTTTTCACTAGCTGTAATCAATAATCATCAAAATTAAAAGGAAGAAATGCTTGAAATATATCACTCCATGTGTAACGCATCTATAGAAAATATATGAGTTTCACTTTTTAAATTGAATTACTGAGATAAATTAACTTTTTGATGATATTCTAATTTTATGAGATGCACCTGTATATGGAGAGTTTATATACTACAGGCTTGTGACAAGTTCATTTTAAGGCTTTGTTTTATATGCTCTTGTCAATGCCAGTCCTGCTCTTTGCTTGGCTGTTGCTAGCATCACCTGCTGGCTTCTTCTCTTGAAAAATAAAACACCTTTTTATTAACATTTTGTATGGATGTACATCACTTTTTTTGTTCTTTTTTACTGACCATCATTGCATAAAGCTTTAGACATATGTATCGGAATCCTCCATACAATATTCACAAACAGAACCAAATTTGGATGGACGCATCAATCTGTTGGAAAAAAATATCTATTTATCTTGATCAGTTAAAGGGAAATGTACTTCGACAGTATCCCTCTTTATCAACAATTTAGTTTCTCAAGCCTTAATATTGTTGGTCAGTCAGTGGGATAAGAATCATATATCCAGGCATTGCAAGCAATAGGTCTTCCATATTTTGCTTTATAGGATGAATATTTATTACAGGTATTCATATAGTCAGGGCTGGCCCTACCATGGGTCCCACTGGGTCCATTGGACCCAGGCAGCACTTGGAGAGGGGCAGCAAATTGACTCTCAAATTTTTTTTATCAGCAGTTTTATGTGTCATCAGTTTGCGGCATGCTACCGGTGGCATTTCCCCATCTCATACTGCCGCCCGTAGTGCGAACTGATGAGTATGAGGAGGCAGAGTGTCTCCTCCTGGGAGCTTCCCTCACATGATCGTGGTGTGTGCAATGACATCAGACGTCCATGCACTCCATCTCACGCAGGGCAGGCTGGATCTTCTAGGGCGGTGGGCACTGCAGACACAGGAGTGTCAAGAGGACTGGGGACAGACAGTGGATGTTATGTGGACCGGTCCAGTAGTGAGTTATGGAAGAAGATAAAAGTATATATAATATTTTCTAAAGGTTATATAAAGGTTATATTTATATAAAATAATGGATGTGGGGGCCTTTTGTTGGGTGGGATTTTTTTTTTCTTGGGGGGGGGGGGGGGGGCAGCATTTTTTTCTTGGACCCAGGCAGCACAATGTCTTAGGCCAGCCCTGCATATAGTGCTAACAATCTTAGCATTGCTTTACATTCATATTAGCCCCTGCCCTCAAGAAGCTCATAGTCTATGGTCCCTATTGCAGACACATACTCAGGCCGGTTTAGAAAGTAGCCAATTAACCTACCAGCATGTCTCGCAAGCAGATGCAGAACATGCAAACTCCATGCAATTGTGTCCTAAATGGGAAATGAACTGGGGATCCCAGAAGGGAAGGCAGAAGTGCTAACCATTTAGCTGCTGTTCCGCCCTTTTGCTCTTGAATACATGTAGCTGGCCTACGGGTTGAATTCAAATGCCAGCTATAATACCTAAAGATCCTAGAATAGTTCTACATTTCCCTATCTCGGGCCTCACCAATTGCAAGCAAAAGCTCTCCATATTTTTTTTTTTTTTTGTGGCTAAACAGATTATCGCCTAAGCTGGAAGAAACCTACCGTGGCCCTACAAGAAGGTAAACATGAATGTGCTGCTTGTTAATGAGAAATGTTCTAACATCCTTACAGGCTTCCAAACAACCCTGTCCTGGATATACACTACCTATCTTGACTCCATCTTGCATCAGTTATCTCAAATTATTTCACCTTGTCCCTTGTACCACACCCTTGGTACCCGTTGGATCTTCCTCTTTTTCCTTTTCTCATCCCCTATTCTTTCCTATAATCACCCATTCCCCATTATCATCCCTTAGTATTTGCATCTATGTTTACATGTGAATTATGGAATGGAGACCACCTATCTGGGTGTGCTGAAATTTTTATATTATTTTCTAATTATCCACACTATTTCTTTGTTTCACTGGATGCCATATTACTCTTTACAATGCTTTGTATGCTTTTGACAGTTTGGCACAGCCCCTTTCCTTGAAAACTCAATGCAAATAATAAAACAGAAAAAAAATCATGACATGGCTATGCCATCATCTGCTCATAAAGTGATTATTTCTTGATCATGCCACAGCAGGATAAATTAGCTTTCCTCTATTTATTTTATCTCTAAAAGACCCATTCGACAAACCCTCTGGTGTTTTGACTTATAGCATCACCAAAGTAAAGGTGCTAGAGGGTTTGTAATATAGGAAGTGCTAGCCACAGAGAACACAAATAACGGATGAGTTAATCTATGGTTTGGTTCACAGTTTTGAGATGATATGACAACCGGGAACCTCTACTATCTGCTGTTTCTACAAAGCAAAGATATTTTAGATTTGCTGGAAATTGCAGGAATTGAAATGTGCAACCAATCTGATGCTATTTTCCATTTCTGCCTTACATATCTAACCCTATTTACCATTTTTATCTTTTTCTTTAACCCTATTTACCATTGTTATCATTTATTTCATTTCTTTCTATTTCATCAAGCCTAAACCTATTTACCGTTTCTGTCAGCCTATGTAAGATAGCAGCCGCGGAGTTGGAAAGATGTGTATCCAAATACTTTAGCACTTTAGCCCAAGGATGTACCACCATTTATGTTCTATCTGTATTTATTCAAAACTTTTCAACAAAAGTACAAAAATACCATAAAAAGGGTATCAAATATGTAGAAAATCCAGGGCAAAAAAATAAATTAAAATTACAGACAAACAAACACCATCACAAATAAGTAGGTGTACCACTATAGCAGCCTACGGCTGAGGCATGAGAACGGATGTGTGTCCAATGCTCCGGAGTCGACAGGGTTACAATCAGGTTCACAATGGTTGAGAACAAAAAGCTAGCTACCCATCATAATAAAAAACACATAACACAATCTGTGTGAAGGAGACCCAGTGCGAGTTTCAGAGATCAACTAACTTGGGCCTGCAGTTGTGCTATCCAATGCACACCCCCTATGGAAAGGTGCAAAAAATAGTGGGGGGTGAAGGGAAAGGTTAGAAAAGAGGGAACATGGAGCCAAGAGTAGAGACCCAGGTAGGTTACCCTCGAGGATGAGCCTAGTCTGGACACCAATTTGTCCCAAATGCACAACAAATGTGAAGTAAGAAGGGGTAGAAGAAGAAGGAGAAGAAGGCTGATCCCTATAGGCAGGATCGACCCAGGGCAGCATCTGCTCAAGAGAAACCCACTGCTTAGTTTGCAAATGGTGAAACCAGTTTACTAATTGAGTGAGGACAGCAACAGCATGATAGTGATAAAGATCCGGCGCCCCTGCTCCCCTTCTGTCCTTGGGAAGGGATAAGACAGTTCTGTGTAATTTGAGTTTGCATTGACCCAATATGAACTTTGTGAAAGCCGATTGCTGCCTACTAAAAAAGTGACGTGGAACTACAACAGGAAGAGTTTGAATCAGATAAAGAAATTGAGGTTCTAAATCCATAGTTAGAGTATTGACCCTGCCGAACCATGAGTATATGGAGGGATCATAGGTCTTGAGATCTTGAATAGTACATTGCAGTAGGGGTATTTAGTTAACGGTGTATAGTTGGGAAAGGTCAGATGGGATTCTTATGCCCAGGTATTTAATGGTCAAAAAGCAAAACTGGAAAGGAAATTGGTCCGAAGAGTCTGGATCTGGGAGCCACCATTTATGAATCCTTTTGTGGATGTCTATAGGTGAGGTTGTGAAGGTAGATTTCAGATGTCAGGTGTAATACATAACTGGGTACAACTATGCTTCTCTGCTTTTAACAAATTGAAGCACAAGTATAGAAGGTGCTTACCTGTTCTAATGCTCTACATTCAACTTCCCTAAACTTACAGATATTTCAGACTCTAGGAGAAATGTCTTCCTCATAATAACATGAATGTTGCTTTTGCGGCAGTACTTAGAAAAATAGGGAATGAAATTCGCTTTTTTTTTTAGGGGGTTTATCCAGGACTGTAATTCTTTTCATTAGTATAGCAATCCTTGTTTCCTGACAGACTCCATGGCCGCATAAAATTGGGTTTAGCCCCGCCTCCACTCCTACCCTATTGGACCCCACTCCCATAAATCTTTGCTCCCATTCAGCATCCGTGTTCCTTTTTTTTCCTCCTCTGGAGCACCTGTATGGTGCCCTGTTCCTACCCTCGTAGTCCAAGATTGAGGTCTGGCAAGCGGCAACCACAGGAAGACGGGTCTCTATACTCCTATAAGCCCTTGCTATTAGCAGGGTATGGAGTGAGCAAACAGAAGAGGAGCCAATGCCTGGCTATTGGCAGATGAGCAGTGTGATGGCCAAATAGTCCAGCTGCTGCAGGTTGCTGTGTTTTGCCCTAAGTCCTGTGTGATTCCTGCTGCCAGGCCCTGAAGAATCAGCAATAGTGAGATGTACCTTTTTTCTTTCTCCTCCATGGCAACAGCTTGCTTTATGTTTGACTTCTTTCCCTGCTGCTCTCCCAGCCATGGTGGCTGGTTCGCTTCCACGTTCCAAGCCGCGGCTTTGTCTGTTTTGGTCCTGTGTGCTTGTCTGCGCATGCGCGGCCGGTAGCCAAGAGCGAGGCTTGGACATGCATGCGCAGTGCTGGCAATATGTCGGTGATCACGCATGCATGGTGCACCCCTAAGTGGCATCGGCGGTGACGTCACAGGATCGCAGATTTTAAAATGGGACAGGTCCTGGCAGCCTGTGGGAATGTTCGTGGGCTTTGCGGCCACTTCTCCAGGAGAGTTGTATCAAGGTAGGGGCATACCTCTGTGTGGGCTTTATGTTCTGGCCCCTATCTCGTCTGACCTGGCTGTTTTTCTTCAGTTCCCTTGTCATCCAGTCTCCAGGAATGGAAGTGTCACTGCCCCCCTGTGGCCAGTCCTCTCACAGCATGTACCTATTAAGGGGTTCTACCTTGGAGTGTGGTCTGCAGGGGGAAGGGGGGGCGGCCGGTGCATTATGTCTATGTCTTTTGTGTGGTCTCTCTTTCTCTTCCCTTTTTTTTTTCAGGTCTGATCCCCAGCGCATCGCACATAAAGAAGATAGCCAATCAATGTCACAGTACCGACATTCCTCTTCACAGTCTAGGCGCAGGTCCCCTTCTAGCTCAAAGTGCCACAGTAAGGACCCAGCCTCCTCACCCAGATCTTCTTGTCACCCCGGCCACTCGCACGAGCCAGGGTGTTGGGGATGTGGATCTCGGGTCCCTGACGGAAAGTCCCTCTGTGACCGCTGTTATGCCCAGGCGGCAGGTGAGAGAGGGAGTACGGGCCAACAGTTGGAATCCATGGTGAGAGGAGTCCTTAATGATTCCCTAAGTGAACTGTGAGTAAGCCATGTTCAAATTTTCAGCCTTGTTCCCCCCCCCCCCCCCCCGGTCAGGGCAGTAAGAGAAGCCTAAACTGGAAAGATCCAGTGGTCTCTCCTCCCAAACAGAGAAAGTTCTTTAAGCAACTGTACAAAGGGTTCCTGAGTTTCCCATTTCCGGGAGAACTGGGAGAGGTTATTACGAATGAATGGAATAAAGTGGAGAGAAAAAATTCTTTGACTCTCAAAAAATGTCATAGCTCTATCCCTTTAAGGAAGGAGAGGTGAAACACCTGGAGTCTCCGCCTCTGGTTGATGTGGCTGTGATTAGACTCGTCAAGCATGTGACCCTTCCATTGGAAGATACAGTGTCTTTTAAGGATGCTCTGGAAAGACGGATTAATACCGATCTAAAACTAATCTATCTAACGACAGGCATGGCTTGCAAACCGGCCTTAGCCCTAGCAGCAATGTCCAAAGCAATGGTAATATGGGTGGACAGCGCGGATGAGACCCTTAGGAGTGTCTCGGAAGAGGTGGCCATAAGTTCTCCCATTCAAGAGCTGAAGATGGCATCGGCTTTCTTGGGAGAGGCTTCCATCAACATTATCCGCCTTGTGGCATGGGTTATGCTAACCTCTGTCACCGCCAAGCACGCCCTCTGGCTTCGGCCCTGGTTAGCTGACCCTGCATCCAAGCAGGTGTGGTGCCGGATTCTGTTTGAGGACTCCTCCCTCTTCGGTAACAAGTTGGATAGCGCTATAACCCGGGCCACGGAGTGGTAGGTCGCGGGTTCCTTTCCCAAGACCGGCACCTGCTAAATCAGAAGCGGGCTTACCCCAGGAAGCAAAATCCAGACCATGCTAGGGAGGCACTTAGCTACAAACCTGGCAGAGAGTTTGAGAGAAGCTGGAAGTCTAGACAGTCCTCCTTCCCAAAAGCTGCTAAGGGGGGGATCTACTGGTGACCGGGAGGCCACTAAGTCCTTTTGAGTTTGGGCCCGCTCACATGTCAGGTGGGGGCTTGCCTCCTCCACTTTCGACATGTCTGGGCAGCCTCAAACTGGGACTCCTGGACCGTCATAACGGTTTCTTTGGGACATTCCTGGGCTTTCAGCAGCGCTCCCAGGCTCAGGCTCGTCCCCACTTCCCTTCCGCTTTTGGCAGAGAAAAGGCAAATGCTTCTGTCCTATGTAGAATCCCTGATAGCTCAGGGCACCATTGTTCCCGTCCTGGAGGACGAGCAGGGGCAAGGAATCTACTCACCTCTCTTCATGGTTCATAAGATGAATGGTGCCTGGAGGCCCGTCATAGATCTTTCACATCTAAATCAGTTTATCAAAAGAGAGAGGTTCAAGATGGAGACACTACTAACTATCCAGCAGTCAATCCAGCCAGGGAACTGGCTAGTATCTATAGACCTAAAGGGCGCCTATTTTCATGTCCCTGTAGCATGAAACTTCCAACAGTTCCTCTGCTTTGCCATCGATCAGACTCATCTACAGTTTACCTGTCTCCCCTTTGGGCTTTCGACATCAACACGGCAAGAGGCACCATCTCTCTGCCCGAGGAGAAAATTCCGGTGGTCCGGGACAGGATACTTCTCGCTCTCTCTTTCTCTCATCTCCGTGCCCGGCAGTGTCTGAAGGTCTTTGGGACTATGGTTGCCACAGCACCCATGGTAAAGT
This sequence comes from Pelophylax lessonae, assembly GCF_965119305.1. Classification (NCBI taxonomy): domain Eukaryota; kingdom Metazoa; phylum Chordata; class Amphibia; order Anura; family Ranidae; genus Pelophylax; species Pelophylax lessonae. The sequence goes on from NC_138776.1 coordinate 60,810,935, forward strand.
GGGCATTATGGAAAATGGGGCCCTTCCAGAGAGGCTTCCTCCAGCAGTGGGGGTCAAATAGACAAAGATCAATGCATCTACCTAACACCATCCATGAGAGGGTGCCTTCCCTGGTGGCTTCTGTGGGAAAATCTCCTCAATTGCCATTCCATAGTCCCCATCTCGTGGGTCACAATAATTTCAGATGCCAGCAATATAGGTTGGGGCGCTCACTGTCTATCGGTTAATGGCATCCCAGTCTTAGTCCGTATGGTTCAATATTGAGTTGGCCTACCCTTGCAGCTATAACAGCTTCAACTCTTCTGGGAAGGCTGTCTACAAGGTTTAGGACCCCTTAGTTCCAGTGAAGGAAACCCTGCTTTGTGCACTGGTCCACATCATTTGGTGGAGGGGAATTATGGTGTGGGGTTGTTTTTCAGGGGTTGGGCTTGGCCCCTTAGTTTCAATGAAGAAAACTCTTAAGGTGTCAGCATACAAAGACATTTTGGACAATTTCATACTCCCAACTTTGTGGGAATAGTTTGAGGATGCCCCTTCCTGTTTCAACATGACTGCTTGCCAGTGCACTACAACAGTCCATAAAGACATGGATGAGTCAGTTTGGGATGGAGGAACTTGACTGGCCTGATGACCTCAACCAAATAGAACACCTTTGGGATGAATTAGAGCGGAGACTGTGAGCCAGACCTTCTCCTCAACATCAGTGCCTGACCTCACAAATGCACTTCTGGAAAAATGGTCAAACATTCCCAAAGACACACTCCTAAGCCTTGTGGACAGCCTACCCAGAAGAGTTGAAGCTGTTATTGCTGCAAAGGGTGGGCCGACTCAATATTAAACCCTACGGACTAAGACTGGGATGCCATTAAAGTTCATGTAAAGGCAATATAGTGTATATTGAACATTATGTAGGGCACTTTGTTGATGTCAGGGACCTGCATTTGAAGCCCCCTTTAGCTTATAAACTGACAATCACTGTTTTAAACATTCTATTAACAAGATTTTCTGTTCCCGAAATAGTGCAAAAAGTCAAATTACTAATTTTAATCCCTGGCCGACACAAAAAGGACCTCTTTCCAGATTAAGCAGAAGTCGACTAACATAACATTTGAGTTTTGAAACAGGTACAAAGGTTATGTCTTCAAAAAAATTAGTAAATACCCTATAAATACTGCAAAAATGGGATCTAGTGGCCAGAGAAAGGGGAAGGAAATTTTCTCACATCTTCCTTTTACGCATTTATTTTAGTTTAGGATTATGCAAAGGTAGATAAAAGCTGCTGTAGGACACTTAAAATAGAACCTCTTGTGCTTTGATTCAGTAAGAGAATGCCGCTAAGGACCAGGTGGGGTCTTTGATGCTTCAGAGCTTAGCAACAGGGCATTAAATTAGGAATTAGAGGTAGGCTGAATAAAGAAAAGAAATGTGGGCATTGTCCTAAGATTGGACTGTGTCATCTACCTCCGCAATCTTAAAGTGGAGTTCCGGCCTATTTTGCAACTTTAGTGATTCCTGGAGTGCTCGCTATGCTGATCAACAATTGGGCATTTTCAATTTTTTTTCGGGGGTCCCTTACCTTATTTTCAGGGCATTTTGTATTGTACTTCCTCCTTCTCCCCCCTCTGTGGCTGCGACCACCGACATCACTTCCGCCTTTGCATTATATCCTGGGAGCTGTTTGTCATCACTCCCAGGAGGCTGGAATCAGGAAAACTCCCAGAACACTCCCTGGAATCAGGAAGAAGGACACAGCAGATTACACTACGGCTTCAGATGCCCGCATCCAAGATGGCCGCGCCCAGACAGCGTTTTTAAAAGTACGATTTTGACCAAAATCCAATACCGTACACCTTGTAAGTATGAGAATAGTGGTTCTGTAAAGGGCGATGGATTAGTAATATAGGGGTATTTTTAGTTAAAAAAGGTATTTGAGGCTGGAACTCCGCTTTAAGTGTGTTTGACATTCCTCTGTGTATGTGTATCTCCTTTTTAATCCTTTCTAAGCATCTCATTGTTTCTTCTTTTTACTCAACATTGGGATTGATTTACTTAAGGCAAATCAGCTGTTCACTTTGCAATGGAATTTTCCCTAAGCTTAATGAATGTGGCGGTGGAAATGCCCAATCATATGCAAGGAATGTAGAAAAAAAAGCAGTATTTTTGCTTGTGCATGATTGCATGATGACAATTCCCTTGCAAAGTGAACTGCCCATTTGCCTTTAGTAAATCAACCCCATTTAGTTTCCAAACCTGTGACAATACAATTCACTGTAACACTGTTTTTATGTATAATAATAACAGACAATTGTAATTTTCACATTGTAATGGTTTATAGTATTGCATGCAAAAAAAAAAACTAAAAAATACTAAAAAGCATCTAAATAAAAAAAAGAAAAAATGTGTAAGTCTTTAGGACAATCTTTTAGATATGATAATTCTTCTATAATCTACATTTGAGCAGAGCACAGTTTGACTGTAAAGCCTCGTACACACACACCGATTGTCGGCCGAACGATCGCCCGTCTTTTGTCCAGTGTTGTTGTGTTGGTTGAAATGTGCTCTAGACTGCACACAAATTTTGTCGACCAACAACAACCAACTGCAGAAGTGATGTCATATTCTGGTCTACTTTTCGTGTGTTTTTTCTTCTCTGAGCATGCCCAGACTTGCTCATCTGATGTTTGTCGGCCGAAAACTGTACTGACTGACGAACAATCGGCCGTTCTGTTGTTGGCCAACAAAAATTTTATAGCATGCACACCAGATTTTGTTCGGCTGAAAAGTCGCAGTCGGTTGTCGGAAGCATCATACTAACAAACATCGACTAACAAGCCGACAATCGGCTGATCGGTTGTCGGCCGAACATTTACGGCCGACAATTGGTACATGTGTACGGGTTATCTGGTTAAACTGTTGTCTTCTTAACAAAGGGCTTGTGTAAAGTTGGAGAAAAAATGTTCCTTAAGTGTATGCCTGATGTAGGTTCTGGTATCTGACAATATTTTATCTCAAAATAATGGATTGTTATAATTACATCTCACATACTGCATGTCACCTGGGAAGTTGAACGATGATCTAATAACAACAGAATAAACAATCCAGAAATAAATATGCGCAGCTCTAGATCCTTACTAAAGGCCCCCTGGTTGTGCATGTACCAGATATAACAATAATATATAATATTATTATTTATATAATTATTATTTCTATATAATATAACAACTATAATATTTTTGGGTCTTTTAGTCAAATACAATACTCTTATCAATGCTCACCACAAAAATGATTATTTATAGATTGTTGCATCCCATCACTGTCATTTCTGTTGAATGGTTTCAAAACCCTCCAATCCCAGAGGACACCATTTTGGGTGAAACGCATCGGGCGGAGAGTGTTTGTGACGTCACCACGTGCCGGTGGGTTGGGAGATACCACAGTTGACGAGTTTTATGTTTGAAGCCTGATATTCACTACTTAAATGTAAGTTTAATTCTCTTTTTTAAATAAAGCATATCCTGCTGTAATACACTATGAGGTCAATTCATTAAGCTTTACCACATGGGATAAGGTTATCATGTTAATCATTTGCATAAGTTATCGCATAAGGTAAATAGAATCCAATTCATAACAATAAAAAAAATAACAATTTTGCGATAAACAACAAAAAATGTTTTAGGTAAATATTGCAAAAAATTATGCGGTAATCTGTTAAGTCCAATTCACAAACAAAACCGGAACAAAAGAAAATTGTGATATTTAACAACACCCTTTTGGTGGCATTAACCAGTGCAGAAAGAGGAGGCTATTCAAACCCTCAGAATGGGGCTCTCCACCCACGAGCCTAATTCAACCCACAGAAGACCCACAGAAAAGGGGCCTAATTCCATCCACAGAACACGCCCAGTAAGGGGTACTTTTCCACCCACAAAAAGGGGTGCAATACTAATTTAATTCCACCTACAGACAGAGTTGTATAAAGTACTCGAAACCCATACTTGAGTAAAAGTACAAGTGCTCGATCAAAAAGTGACTTGAGTAGAAGTGGAAGTGCTCAATCAAAAAGTGACTTGAGTAGAAGTACTAAAGTATTAAACATTTTTTGTACTTAAGTATTGCAAGTAGTTTTTTTAAACATTTTGCTACTCAAGTACTGAAAGTAAAAGTACCAGTAGTTTTGAAAAAAAAATTGCTACTCAAGTACTGAAAGTAAAAGTACAAGTACTGTGTTATGTAGTTATTAAAGAAAGAAGTCAAACGTTTCAACATCATATTGTTTTTTATTATTTCAAATGCAGCTTTTATTTATACATACAGTAGCATTTATTTTCGTATGCGCTGATAATACACATGTTTTGAGCTTCATGAAACCTGCCATCTACTGTTCTGGCAGTGGTAATTTTTATAATTGTAACTAGTAACTATGCAGCACAAAAAAAAAAAAATTGGAGTAGAAGTATTGAAATCATCGAAAAAATGTAGTGAAGTAAAAGTGGAAGTAGGAGAAAAAAATTCTACTCCAGGAAAGTACAGATACCGCCTTTCCGTACTTAAGTACAGTAGTGAAGTAGTTCTACTTAGTTACTATACATCTCTGCCTACAGAGGACCCACAGAAAGTTGACCCTATTTTACCAGCAGTGGACATAAAAATGTGACAAATATAAATTGCAAGTACACAAGTATTTTTTTTTTTTATTAAATCAAAAAGGCATGAAATGCAAACATCGGCTGAAATTCAACATCAAGAACTTTTAAAAAAATATATATATTTTTTAGTAGACGTTGATTACAAAAGTGCAACAATGGAGTATGTCAACCATGACAATTACTCCAGCCAAAAGTGATTTCTTGAAGTGGCCACTGTAATACTTTTGGTTATTTACACATTACAACAAGGTAAACTTGGATAGGAACATAAAAAATAAATACAAATGTTTAAAAAAAAATGAATACCAACCCAAAACAACTATACAAAAAAGTGCAGTGTTATAAATATTATAATAAAATATCATTAATCACTTTTATACTGGGCCTATTCAGGCACTCCTCTCCTACATGTAAAAATCATATTTTTTTGCTAGAAAATTAGTCAGAACCCTTCAAACATTATATTTTTTTTTAGCAGAGACCATAGAAAATAAAATGACAGTATGGTATTTGAGCAGAAATTTTTCAAACCTGTCTAAAAACAAAAAACATGTTTCATTAGCTAAAAAAAGAAAAAAACACTAACTTAGCCTGATTTTTTGTATGATGTGAAAGATAATGTTATGTTGAGTAAAAAGATACATAACATGTCACGCTTTAAAATTGCGCACACTCGTGAAATGGTGCAAAATTTTGGTCCTTAAAAATCTCCATAGGTGACATTTTAACATTTTTTACAGGTAACAGAGGAGGTATTGGGCTAGAATTATCGCTCTTGCTCTAATGTGTGGTTTGAATGCCGTTTACATATGTGGGCACGACTTACGTATGCGTTCACTTCTGCGTGCGAACATGCAGGGACAGGGGCGCTTTAAATTGTTTTTTTTTCATTGTTTATTTTACTTTTAGTTTTTTTTTTTACACTTTCCCTTTAACTTTTTTTTATCACTTTTATTCCTATTACAAGGAATGTAAACATCCCTTGTAATAGGAATAGGGCATGACAGGTCCTCTTTCTGGAGAGATCTGGGGTCTATAAGTCCCCACATCTCTCCTCTAGACTGGAAAGCCTGAGATAAAAAAAAAAAAAAATAAAAACGATCTTGGCTTCCCAGCCAAGGGAAGCGGCAGTGTTTACATCTGCTGAGGCCGGACGTGACATCATAACGTCAGGTCACAGAGATGACTGGGGACAATCTGGTCACAGTCAGCTCTATGGTAAATGGCTGCCGGTGGCCGATTCATTCTCCAGATTGCTGATCACATGGGCTAGCGGGTAGAAGCACCAGAGCGCAGCGCGGGGGGACATCCGCTGCCTGTAAAAACAATCCAGCAGCTGAACAGACGCTATGATTGTTTTTTTACGGTGCAGGTAATCGCCGGCTGAACAAGGAAATATTCAAATGATGCCTGCAGCTGTACTCATCATTCAGATATCTCCACCCAAATTCCAGAACATTATATGATCTTCACCAAAGGAGCAGTGGTTAATCAAAAATAAAAAAGAAGGCAACAGAGTTCCACATGGAAAAGACACAGCTTGGATTACCGAACATCAGGAGACATACATTTGAAAAGGTATTTCAAATTTTAGCCTCCAAATACAGATTAATGTAAAAAATGTAAGATTAAGATTTTTTGCAAAAGAAAAATAACAAACATGGTAAAATGTAAAATGTTATAAGGAAATGACCTTAAACAACCCTTAACCACCGACATGGGCATAAATTACCGCATGAGAAAATGCGGTAGTTACCGAACAATCGAAAAAAATACAGTATTCGTTATTTAAAGCTAAATTCTTTAGTGAATTGAACTTTCACAACTGTTTCACTGCATGCGTTATTTTACCGCAATTTTTGTTGCGGTTATTTAAATCTTAGTGAATTGACTCCTATGAGTCTCTCCCTGCTTCCTTCCTACACATGACCTTTTTGGAGAGAAATACAATGGGGCTATGAGGGCTGATCCTTTATGATCCTGTCCAATCTATTGTGGAGTATATTGCTAGGATTCAGTGTGATAGGGGAGCTTCCTATACAGAGATGGATATTATGCTTTTATCATCCCTGTAATTCGGGATCAACATCACCACTTTTTGAGAAATCAGATCACACTGAGCACTCTCATCACCTTCACTCATACCTGGACTTTCATTAAAACGTAACTCCACTTTTGTTGAGAAAAAAACATTCCCCTCTGGGTGATCTCTGTACATTACAAAGATTTTAACAAACTTTGTTGCAGATTCCTACCTTTTCTTATTCTGAAGAAATCATTGTTTGTTCCTCTGTGCTGAGTGAGTCTAATGGGAGTGGTATAATAATTATCTATCAGCTGTGACAGCTGCAGGGCTCTAATGAGGAAAGCGGCTGGTCCTGCATCCCTTTAGACGTGCTCCTATTGGGAGTATCTCACCAAAAATGACATTTTTGTTGCAGGAGATGCCAGAAATCTGACTTGTATCTTAGGCAGACTTCTGGGAAAATTGGTGAGCCAATCACACAAGCAGGAAATGATGTTTCTGGGGTGTGGTCAGTACACATTCTGTTTACAGAACACCTCCAGGTGGCCATATTGCATTGCATTTTCAGAAAATTACAACAGCTTCAGATTGAAAAGGAAAGGACATTTTTAATATTCAATTACAATATGATTTGTGTCACAATTGTATAAGCTATGTTATTTTTTCTTTATTTGCTATTTTTTTCCCCATGAAAGTGGAGTTACCCTTTAACAAGAGTCTTTCATGGATTTTATTTTTTTATTAGTTTTGTAAATATTGTGGTATATGTTTATGATCACTGCTTTCAATTGTACATGTGGAGCACTTTGGTCCATACATTGCAGTAATTTGCACATTTTTTTTTGCCTTTTTTGCACTTTGTTGTTATGAATTGATCTTAGTGAATAATTTATTATTTAAAGGGACGGTGCACTATTTTTGTTTTGGATTTGATATTGGCCCAGTGTCTTAATTATATAGGCTTCAGCAGTCCAGTAAATAAATAGCCTTTAATTTAGTTTATGTCTTGGTTGAGCTGAGCGCAAGAGTTTCTTTTATACTACTGGTTTGATCTGCAGGTAACTATGGAGAACTTAATCTAAACTGACCCTGGCATGTGTTTGCATATACAGTGGATATAAAAAGTCTACACACCCCTGTTAAAATGTTAGGTTTCTGTGATGTAAAAAATGACTCAAAGATAAATTATTTCAGAACTTTCCACCTTTAATGTGACCTATAAACTATACAACTCAGTTGAACAACAAACTGAAATCTATAAGGTCGAGGAAAGTAAAATAATAAAATAAATAAATAACTAATACTAATAGCAGGTCGCTACTAATTATCCCCATAGAGTAGAGGGTAATAATGTCCGACAGGATTGGGGATGCCACTCAGTGCACTTCTTGCTTCATGTATGCGTTCCTTGATGAACCAATCAAGGGCGAATACTGCTGTGCAGGATGTGCGCTACTTGTTTCTCTGGAAGCCCAGATCCTGGATCTAGAGAACATAGTGGCAACACTGCATAGCTTTAACAACCTGGAAAGTAGCTTGGACATTACCCATCAGGTGCTGGCATGGGTCAGCATAGAGGAGGGTGAAGTAGAGACGCAGGCACCAGAGGTAGGCAGTTGGGTGACCGTTAAGAAGGGTAGAGGGAAGAGTGCCAGGGAGGCCAGTCCTGAGTTGATACACCCTAAAAAATTTGCCAAGTTGCATGTTGATGGGGATATCAGCTGAGGGGTGGCAGTGCTGGAGCAGGCGCCCTCCCCCAGCTGCCAGGGGAGTGGCGGCTCCAGGAAGAAGGGGGGTCATGACTCAGGAAAGGTTAGACAGGTTGTGGTAGTGGGGGACTCAATTATCAAGAGGACAGAGAGGGCAATCTGTCGAAACGATCGCTGTACCCGGACAGTATGTTGTTTACCGGGCGCTCGAGTTCAGCACATCGTGGCTCGGGTAGACTGATTATTGGGCAGGGCTGGGGATGACCCAGTGGTCATGGTGCATGTGGGCACTAATGACCAAGTAAGAGGAAGGTGGAGGATCCTAAAGAATGATTTCAGGGACTTAGGGAATAGATTGAGGAATAGGACCTCCAATGTGGTTTTCTCTAAAAATACTGCCGGTACCTCGAGCCACACCAGAGAGGCAGAAGGAGATTAGGGAACTTAACAAGTGGCTGAGGAACTGGTGTAGGAAGGAAGGGTTTGGGTTCCTGGAGAACTGGGCTGACTTCTCAGTTGGTTACCGGCTCTTTAGTAAGGATGGGCTGCACCTTAATGGGGATGGTACAGCTGTTTTGGGGAGAAATATGGCCACCAAGTTGGAAGGGCTTTTAAACTAGGAGACGGGGGGGGGGGGCTCAGAAGTAGAGTTAGTCAGGAGGGAGCAAAGGACAGAAGGCAGTATTAGAGACAGCACCGACAGTAGTTCCATCACGTCAATTGGGGGGTCTGTGCGGGAAAACCTCAGACCACACAGGAATAAAAATAATCACCATTCACTATCAACTTCCACAAAACTAAGAGGGGTATATGCAAATGCCAGGAGCCTAGCTAATGGATGAGTTGGAAATGTTAGTACATTAGGAGGACATAGACCTTGTGGGAATAACGGAAACTTGGTTCGACCCCTCACATGACCACATTGGCTGACCAATATCCAAGGGTATTCGGTGTACCGGAAGGACAGGGTAGGAAAAAGAGGGGGAGGGGTATGTCTCTATGTCAAGAATAATGTAAGGGTGATAGAGAGGAGTGATATTATGGAAGGGATGAGTATGGAGTTAGAATCCGTGTGGGTAGAACTCCATAGGGATGAAGCAAAGGGAAAAGTTATTGTGGGGGTTTGCTATAGGCCACCCAACCAAAGGGAGGAGGTAGAGATGGGGTTTATATCACTGTTGGGTAAAGTGGCAAAGCTGGGATCAGTCATCATATTAGGGGACTTCAATTATCCCGACATTGACTGGGATGAGGGGACTACACACTCACAGAAGGCCCGTCTCTTCATGGAACCTTACAGGACAACTACATGTCTCAGTTGGTGGATTCTCCTACTAGAGAAAATGCAGTGCTGGATCTATTGATCACTAATGACCCAGACCTAATCTCGGAGGTAGGAGTCCAGGACAACCTGGACTCTAGCGATCACAGGATGATCACATTTAGCGTAAATAACAATATAACTAGTCAAGAGGGGAACATAAGAACCCTAATCTTCAGAAGGGCAAACTTTCCCAAATTGTGCTCAATGATGGAAAGGGTAAACTGGGACCAAACCCTGGGATCACTGACCACGGAGGAAAAATGGGAATGCTTTAGGAACATATTAAACAAATGCATCTCGCAGTGCATTCCTATAGGAAATACATTTAGAAGAGACAAAGCCAAACCTGGCTGGCTAAACTGTAATGTTAAAAAACGTATTAGGGGTAAAAAAAAATGGCCTTCAAGAAATATAAATCAGAGGACACAGTATCGGCTTTCGAGCAATACAAGGAGGCAAATAAGAAAAGTAAATACTAAATCAAAATGGCTAAAATCAACTTTGAGAGACAAATAGCGGAGGATAGTAAAAACAACCCAAAAAAATTATTTAAATATATCAACAGCAAAAAAACTAGGGCAGAGCATATTGCACACATAATTAACGATGATTACAGAGGACACTCTGTAAAAAAGCAACTGTGCTGAATGCTTTTTTCTCATCAGTCTTTACACAGGAAAAGGAGGGGTACACTGACCACGACTATATGGTTAGTAGTAATACACAGGACTTGCTGCTATGGCTAACAGAGGGTGAAATCAGGAAAAGGCTGGATAAAATTAATAGAAATAAATCACCAGGCCCGGATGGCGTACATCCGAGAGTACTCAAAGAACTTAGTAAGACTATATCTAGACCACTGTTCCTGATCTTTGCTGATAGTATTATGACAGGAAATGTACCGGGGGATTGGAGGAAAGCTAACGTGATACCGATATTCAAAAAAGGGCAGAGGCATGTCCCGGGAAATTATAGGCCTGTCAGCCTGACATCGGTAGTATGTAAACTTCTGGAGGGGATGATAAGGGACTATATCGTAGAGTTTGCTAAAGACAACAAAATCATCAGCAGTAATCAGCACGGGTTTACAAATGGGCGTTCTTGTCAAACCAATCTTTTAACATTCTACGAGGAGGTGAGCTGTGAGCTAGATAGGGGGAGACCAGTGGATGTGGTGTACCTGGATTTCACTAAGAGTTTTGATACAGTTCCCCACAAACGCTTAATATATAAAATAAGGTCTGCAGGCATCGACCGCAAGGTTTGCTCTTGGATATGGAACTGGCTAAAAGGACATGTCCAAAGGGTGGTAATAAATAGCACATATTCGGAGGGGAGGGGCAAGGACGGACGGAGCGCTACGCCGATTACCGGTGAGACTGACAGGCAGACTGAATAGGAGAAACACATAGCCGAGGCGGCTCCCACTATACCACCACGGTATCTGGATAACCATTGTACCAACATTGTATGGCGATCTGAAGGTGCATGGATGCACCATAGCATGTGAGTGAAATAGCTTATCTTTATTTATAATAAAAGTTGTGAAGGATATAAGCACTATTCGAGCCATTTTTTATTTGCATGGTACACTTACTGCCTACCCGGAGAACCTGCTGCTAACTTAGAAGGTGACCCCTCTGAGGAGTATCCACATATATCAGCAACTGGGTCTGATTAAATGCAACCCGAGGTGATCTCCTGGAAGAGCCATCCATAGGCTGCATTTGGGTCTAATTGATTTTGTTTTGAGGTGACCGCCCAATCACAAGGGGGTGCACGGATTGGCAAGGATCTGTGCCACTTTGGTCACACACTCTGGCTGGGAACACTGCCACAACAAGGTGGCCTGAACACTTATAGAGGATTGGTTAAAAATCACTCTGCACTATTTATTACCACGGACTCCTTTTTAGAATATTAGTTTTATAGGTTTAACGGACTGATTTATGTATTTTAAACACTGTTAGCACCTATCAACTATTGTTTTTCACATTGCATGAATTCATCTATATTAATTAAGCACAGATTTTTAGCATATTAATTTATTGATGATTCAGCACTTAGCACTTTTCAGCTTTTTTAACGATTATACTACAAATTTTTTGCACATAATTATGACATGCACTTTAATATTTATTTCTCAGCACTGGATTTTATGATATGATGTCCTAAGTACAGTAAAACCTTGGATTGCGAGCATAATTCGTTCCGGAAGCATGCTTGTAATCCAAAGCACTCTTATATCAAAGCAAATTTCCCCATAAGAAATAATGGAAACTCAGATAATTCCTTCCACAACCATTTATTCACAAATCCTTCAATTTATAGTCCATATAAAAAGATTATGGACACAGCGATAGGTTGTGTAACCATACAATGTCCATCCACAAATAGCGCTTCCACAAGGGGATTGGAAGCAAAATCCAGCAGGAGCTACAGGGCAGCAATATGGTTCCATTTAATGAAGGTACAACATTTAGCAACTCACATGATTGATGAATAAAACAGGCACATCTAAGTATGCAGGCATCCGGGGTAAAGCTGTTCACATAGACCATCTTCTGCACCGCTGGCTGCCAGTCTGTAATCCTGACCGGGAAGAGCACCCTGCAGTAAAGCGATCTGAAAGCGAGAGGCAGCATGGAAAGGATGACGTAGATGGGGGTGTGGAGGATGGTCTATGTGGACAGCTTTACCCCTGATGCCTGCATACTTAGATGTGCCTGTTCCAATCATCAGCTGTGACTTGAGGCTACTTGTATATCAAGACATCGCTTGTATATCAAGTCAAAATTTATTTGAAAATTTTGCTTGTCTTGCAAAGCGCTCTTAAACCAAGTTACTCTCAAACCAAGGTTTTACTGTATATAGGCTATAATACCATATCATAAGGGTGGAGACCCACAAGTAATTTTACATTTATAATTTACTAACATTGTTATAGGTTTTTATATTTGCGCAACACTATTTTTTGTATGATTTTGGCACTGTGCACATTCTGAGAAGTGGAGTGTTTGCAGCATTATATAAAAATCTGAGATAGGGAGGTTTCTCGCAGGACTCTATATAGACATAAAGAAAGGGATGTATTCCAGAGATAAAACTATAATTCTACCACTTCATAAAACTCTGGTCCGACTGCATCTGGAGTATTCTGCCCAGTTCTGGTCGCCAGTCCTCAGGCGGGATGTGTTGGAGCTGGAGAGAGTCCAGAGAAGGGCAACTAAACTAATTAGGGGATTGGAGGGCCTTAATTATGAAGAGAGTCTGCAATCACTTGATTTATTCTCCCTGGAAAAGAGACGCCTGAGAGGGGACATGATAGCAATTTATAAATACCTCAATGGTGATCTCAGCATAAAAAAAGCTATTCAGTCGAAAGGATTGCATGAGGACTCGAGGGCATACAATTGTAATGTTCCGGTACCTTTGGTACCCTAAATTACACTTTCCACAAGTGTATGCGCCCTACCATTTACTTTTGGAAAGGTGCGCATACACCTTTAAGACTGGAGCTGTCATCACTCAGCGCCGGACTAGATGGCTATTTAAGGCGTCGGTTCTCACTCACATGTGTTCGTTCAAACACCCTTATCTGGATGCTAACCTTGCTTGAAGCTTCCATGCTTGCAAGCTTACTTCGCTGACGGAACCTCGCTGCGCTGATCCCTGTATCCCGCTACTGGATCATCTGCCTCTCCTGAACCACCCTTCGGCTGTATCACTAATAGTGCTAAGTACCCCGCAGGGGAATTCTCTATAAACTTATACTAAGCTTACACTATCTAGCTCTGCATAGTAGAGACTGTTTATCACATCTGCATAAACTAGATTGCTAGCTCTTGAGACTACTGCTACTTTTCTGCACTGGGTTGATCTCTTTTGTATGTCCACCTGCTATTCTATCATCTGCTATCATACAACATTGCTAAACCTTCCTGCATCCATCTGCTACTGTCTCACCTTCAAGTGTCTATCACCTACCACCTCCACTCAACCTATCCCTCAACCTTCATCATTGTGTTACCACATGCATAAAGTCACTCTAAGAACCAGCTTGCTAATTGTGTGTATTTACTGGCTGAAATAAGACCTTCCACACATGATGAGTCATTGAGGTTGGGAATGGTATCTCAGCATATCTCTTACATGACTACTGACGTGGAACTATTTCTGCAGCTGAAAATCCACACCATATAAAAACGCAGGAGCGTTACAACAATGCAATTAGAGGAGAAGTGCTTTAACCTCAGGCAACTCGGGGGGTTCTTTACTGTTAGGGCTACAGGATTGTGAAATTCTCTACCACAAGAGGTGTTTTCTGTGGGAAGTATGGCTACTTTCAAAAGACTCTTGGACGTACATCTCAATGATCAGAACATTCAGGGGTATGAGAGATGATTACGGCCATACACACCTACACAGGTTGAACTAGATGGACTGTTGTCTTTATTCAACCTCAACAACTATGTAACTATGTAATACTTTGTTGAAGCACCTTTTATTTTTTTTACAGCACTCTTTTCGGGTATGAGTCTATCAGCATGGCACATCTTGACTTGACAGTTGACTTATTTGCAAAAACACCCCAAATCTGTCAGATTGCGAGGACATCTTCTGTGAACAGCCCTCTTCAGATCACCCCACAGATTTTCAATCGGTCTGGGCCATTCCAAAACGTTATTCCTTTTTTGGTGAAGCCATTCCTTTGTTGGTTTGGATGTATGGTTTTGGGTCGTTGTCATGCTGAAAGATGAAGTTCCTCTTCATGTTCAGCTTTTTAGCAGAAACCTGAAGGTTTTGTGCCAATACTGACTGGTATTTGGAACTGTTCATAATTCCCTCTACCTTGACTAAGGCCCCTGTTCCAGCTGAAGAAAAACAGCCCCAAAGCATGATGCTGCCACCACCATGCTTCACTGTGGGTATGGTGTTCTTTTGGTGATGTGCAGTGTTGTTTTTGCGCCAAACATATCTTTTGAATTTATAGCCAAAAAGTTCAACCTTGGTTTTATCAGACCCTAACACATTTTCCCACATGCTTTTGGGAGACTTCTGATGTGTTTTTGCAAAATGTAGCCGGCCTTGGATGTTTTTCTTCGTAAGAAAAGGCCTTTGTCTTGCCACTCTACCCCATAGCCCAGACATATGAAGAATGCGGGAGATTGTTGTCACAAGTACCACATAGCCAGTACTTGCCAGATATTCCTGCAGCTCCATTAATGTTGCTGTAGGCCTCTTGGCAGCCTCCCTGACCAGTTTTCTTCTAGTCTTTTCATCAATTTTGGAGGGACGTCCAGTTCTTGTAAATGTCACTGTTGTTGTACCTTATTTTCTCCACTTGATGATGACTGTCTTTACTGTCTTGTATGGTATATCTAATGTCTTGGAAATTATTTTGTACCCTTCTCCTGACTGATACCTTTTAACAATGAGATCCCTCTGATGCTTTGGAAGCTCTCTGCGGACCATGGTTTTTCCTGTAGAATGCAACTAAGAAAATGTCCGGAAAGACCTACTAGAACAGTTGAACTTTATTTGTGGTTAATCAGAGGCACTTAAAATGATGGCAGGTGTGCACTGACTCCTATTTACCGTGAGGTTGAATGTGATTGCTTGATTCTGAACACAGCTACATCCCCAATTATTTTTAAATCAGAAAACATCTTTATTGAGAGAAATTCACATTACCACAGTGAAACAGCAATACACAGTACAAGCATAGAAACATGAAAACACCATCACCTTATAAAATAGTATGCAGAACAAATACGCCACAGCCCCCCTTAAAGCAGACAACCCCCAGCAGCAGTGCCTGATACAGTATCATTATTATGTCCCTCCAATCCACCCCCAGGGCATCATGCAATCATCCCCCAGCAACCCCAACCCATATTTGCACATTTAAGATAATAAACGGTCCAGGATGAGGTCAGTAGGGGCAATTCAACCAAGCACCCCATATTTTAGAGAATTTTTGTGGAGATCCCCTATGTTGGTAAATAACCTTTTCCATTCTGAGAGTGCCCCCTATCTGCTCTAGCCACATCCGGAAAGTCGGAGGTTCAGGTGCCGTCCACCGTCATAATATAAGTAAGCGAGCCTGGAACAGGGCGCGGGAGGCCACCTCCCGCAGATATCTGTCCTTCACTTGTTGGTCTAGGATGCCCAGAAGGCAGTGTTTAGGGTCCCCGGGTACATCTATTCCCAGGGTACTGTTAATAGCAGAGCGCACCTCAGTCCAGTACCTGTGCAGCTTTGGACAGCGCCACAACAGGTGAATCAAGTCACCCACCTCCCTTTGGCAATGACCGCATATGTCGTCGTCACGGACACCCATGGAGTACAGTTTCAGAGGAGTATGGTGGACTCTAAGTAAGATGTACAATTGAGACACCTGATGCGAGACATTCAAAGAATACGTGTGGACTGACTCTAGGGCCTTCTCCCACTGCTCACCCGGGATCTCTCCCACTTCAGTGCTCCATTGGTCACAGGCTTTGCTAGGGTATTTTTCTAAGTACGTGCTCAGCAGGGCGGTATAGCAACTAGATATAAACCCCTTGGTGTCAGTAAACTGTTACATAAGATAGAATATAGGAGTAGGTGACAGGTGGAACTGTCCTGTGGCAGCCTGAGCCCGCAGCGCATGTTGTAACTGTAGGTAGTAGAATTTCATGTGGTCGGGTAGGGAGAATCGCTCCTGTAACTGCGCAAATGGTAGCAGGACCCCTCCGTGGAGGATGTGCCGCAAATGAGTCACCCCCAAAGCCCGCCATCTGTCCACCTGATCTAATTTGCACAATTCCGGGTAAGCACGGTTACCCCAGATTGGACTAAATTTGGTATATCATGTCACTTGTTGCATTTGTTTTGTCTTATCCCATACCTTTTGTAAGAGGCGATACGTCGGGTATCGCAGATTGGGCTTGGTGAACAGCTGTGCCTCCAGTCCCTCCGGTACCCCAATTGCCCACGTAAATTCCTGCATAAATGTCAACGCTGCACCAGCCGGAGTCCCCGACAGCGCACCTGCCAGGTGTTGCAGCTGGGATGCCAGATAGTACAGCCAGGGGTTGGGTAGGGCAAGGCCCCCCCCCCCCCCCATCTCTGGGCTTCTGCAGTTGTTCCAAGCGGATCCTAGCCGCCTTTCCCTTCCACAGCAGGGACCGGAAGAGGGTATTCACAATGCGAAAAGTTTTCAGGGTAATAACAATCGGGAATTGTGCAGGAAGTACAACAATTGAGGCATCAAGATCATTTTGATAAGGTTTACCCGTCCCGCTAGCGAGAGCCAGAGCTTAGTCCAGATCCTAATTTTATCCCGGAACCGTGTTAGAAGAGGGCTAATGTTGAGCACACTATATTGATTCGGGTCCACCGATACCACTACCCCCAGATACTTAAACCTATCAACCACTGGGACCGGGCAGTGAGAGTCCAATGGTGGAGTGGCGTCCGCATTCCAAATGCAGCAGCGCCGATTTGGACCAGTTTATGGTGAGGCCCGAAAACCTCCCAAACTCAGTGATCTCAGACATAACCGCCCGTAGGGAGCCACCCGTGTCCCCCAATGTCAGGAGCATGTCATCCGCGTATAGGAGTATTTTGTCCTGGAGAGGGCCGTACTTGAAACCCACTATGGAATCCCTGTGTCTGATACGCGTCGCAAGGGGCTCAATTGCAAGTGCGAATAACAGAGGGGAAAGCGGGCAGCCTTGCCGCGTTCCCCTACCTAGGCTGAAGTCCTCAGATGTCCTACCTCCCTCTTGTATCCATGCCCGGGGTTGATGGTATAACAATCTCACCCACGACAGAAATACTGGGCCGAACCCAAACGCCTCCATCACCGCCCACAGATATCCCCATTCCACACTGTCAAACGCCTTGTTGGCGTCCAAGGATAACAGCGCTCTTTCTCCCACGTTATCCGCAGGCGTTTGAATCGCAACAAACAGTCGTCTAAGATTAAGGGCCGTGGACCTATTGGGCATGAAGCCCGCCTGATCCTCATGAATAATATGAGTGATCACTCAATTCACCCGCCTTGTCAAGACCTTAGCTAACAACTTGACATCCGCCTGGAGCAACGAAATGGGTCTGTATGATCCCGGGTCCGTGGGTGACTTCCCGGGTTTGAGCAGAAGCACAATGCTCGCCCTAAACATGGATTCCGGAAGTGCCCCAGCCTCTCTAGCCGCCCGGAACACTTCCAGCAACTTCGGCATCAGCAGCCCCGAGAAGGTTTGATATACCTCCACGGGGAGGCCATCATCCCCGGGTGCCTTGGCTCCCGGAAAGAGGGCCAATGCCTCCATCAACTCCTCCTCCGTAATGGGTGCCTCAAGCCCTGCACGTTTTTCGGCCGTGAGTCTCGTGAATGGTATGGTACCTAAATACTCCTGCAACTCCTCTGAAGTGTACGTTACCCTCGTAGAATAAATGTCAGTGTAGAACCTAGTAAGTTCCGCCATAATCTCCTCCTGCCTATTCACCAGCTGCCCTGATGGTAACCGAAGTGCTCCTATGGGGGGAACCGAGGGGCGCGCCCCCACCAAACGAGACAGCAAGCGGGCCGTCCGCCCCCCCTCTTCGTAAAACGTGGTCTTGGTGAAAAAGCGTTTCTTGTCAACTTTAGATCGGACTTTCCCCAACCATACCGATTGAGCTGAGAGCCAGGCTGCCCTCCTCTCCTCAGTAGGGTCAACAATATAATCCTCCTCCAGCCTCTGCGCGCTACCAGCTAACTGTTCCTCAAAGTGCTTAGACCCCGTCTGAACCTTCCGGATATGGGTAATCAACACCTCTCGGAGGAAGCATTTGAAGGAATCCCATCTCGCCATCACATCCCCGTGATGGCCGTGGATCTCAAAAAACTCCCCGATGGCAGCAGCAATGCCGTTGTCTTGTGGGAACAGCTTCAGCCAAAACGCGTTGAACCTCCAGGGGGCCTTATTTAAGGCCACCCGGGGGCACACCGCCAGCTGAACCACCAGCGGAGAGTGATCAGAGATTCCCCTAAGGGCATATTCCGTTTCCTCCACAACAGGGAGGGCGGCCCTATTACATATACAGAGATCAATCCTAGACAGGGAGGAGTGCGTTTTAGAAAAACAAGAAAACTGAACCACTCTGGGATGCTTCAAACGCCAGGCGTCCGACCAATCCACCTCCTCCAGGAAGCGCGAAAGGGCAGTGCCCCTGTCAGCCACCGAAGAGGGGGATGGCGGATGGCTATCCCGGACAGGATCCAAGATACCATTAAAATTCACCCTCAACAATCAGCGGAGTGCCCATTTTGTCTAGCGTAAAGTTAAGCAATTCCCTAAGAACTAAAGAGGAGAACGGGGGCGGAATGTAAACCACCGCTAACACACATGTAAATTGAAACAGTACACAGTGCAAAAAAAATAAACCTCCCCTCAGGGTCCACCTGCACCCCCAGTTCCCGGAAAGCCAACGCCCTGTGGACCAGAACGCTGACTCCCCTGGAATACGTGGAGTGGGTGGAGTGATACCCCCAACCCACCCAAGAATATCGCAAACAGCCCACAGTGTCCCCCTGCAGGTGTGTCTCTTGCAGGCCCATGACGGCCGGGTGGTGTTTCTTCAACTGTGCAGCAATCATAGCCCGTTTTACTGGGCACCCGAGGCCACGGACATTCCATGAAATTACAGGTACTCCAGCCATGACAAAAGAGAAAAACATTGTGGGGCCTCGGCCCCCCTGCTCCGCCGCCGTGCAACAGAGCAGGGAGCGACATCCAGCAACAAGAGTAAAAGGGGTAAGTTGTGCGGAAGCATAGAAACCAAAAAGTCCGATGTGGGTGAAGTTCTCTCAAAAACAAAAATAGAAAACAGAAGGAAAAGTCTCAGTCCAACAAGGCACAACGGTGCCTCGTCACAAAACTGAAAACGGGCGGGCAGCCCAGTAGCGGTGAACCCGACATTGTCCGGACAATCCAGTGGTGTCCACCCGCCCAAAAGCGCACAACCGTGCAAAAAAAACCACAACATGCCACACCAGCAGTGTGGGTCGATACAGCAAAGTCCAGATATGCATACCTTGCGTAGAGTTTCATCATCCAAACGGTTAACTGTAAACGTCCCCGGCCGGGCCAATTTGTAATCCAAACGTGTAATTACTTGTAGAGGGGAGCAAACCCGAAACTCAGCAGGAACCGATCACGCCACCACTCCAACTCAGTCTCCCGGATCTTCAGGGCGTCTGCGGCGGAGAGCGGGCTCGTGCACGTCCAGCCAATTCACCGCGTCCGCGGCCATATCAAAAAAGTGTGCCCGTCCCTCAGCCGTGACACGGAGGCGGGCAGGATACAGCATGGCCTACACCAGACCCAGGCGGCGAAGTCGCTGCTTCACGTCAATAAACTTTGCTCTTTGCTTCTGCACCTCGGCAGAAAAATCAGGGTAGAATGACACTCTGACCCCATTGAAACGTATGTCTGCCTTTTCTCTGGCCAACCGTAGGATCTTCTCCCTGTCACGGTAGTGAAGTATTTTTGCAAGCATTGGCCTGGGAGCATTGCCAGGCAGGGCTCTAGTGGGGACCCAGTGTGCCCTCTCCACAGCAAAAAGGGGGGAGAAGGAGGCCCGGTCAAAAGTATCGCACAGCCAGGTCTCAACAAAGTCAGTGGGGTCCCGTCCCTCCACCTTCTCCGGGAGCCCCACTATGCGGACATTATTCCTGCGCAGGCGGTTCTCAATATCGTCCGTCTTATTCCTATTAGCCTGCGCCAGCCTGGCCGTTTCCCTGGATTCCGAGAGTAATGTGGGCATCTGATCCTCTAGGTCGCAGATGCGACTTTCAGCAGCGGTGGTGCGTTTTCCTGCATTTTTTGTAAATCCTGACGCAAAAGAGTCACCTCCTCCGTGAGACCCCCCAATCTGTCCTTGACAATATTCACGGAAGCCGTGCACTTCTGTACAGCCATCAGGATATGTCCCAAGGTGGGCTGAGTCCCCTCCAGCACATCTCCCTCTAGCACAGTCCCAAAATCAAGCTGCTCAGGTGGTTCCAGAGCCCCCGGGCCCTGCTGTGTGTCCCCCAGGCTGGGGTGCAGCCTCCACTGCACTGGGGCCCGGGATGTCGCACAGTTTCTTGGCGTACAGGAGGATATTGCCAGCACTATCCTTTCCCCCCGGGCGCCCTGTTTTGGGTTTAGTGCCAGTGTCCTTCTGTTTGTCAGGGCCCCTTGAGGCGGTCTGCGGTGTCCCCACGCCGGCGCCATCTTGGCCGGCCGGGCCAGGGACAGAGCCATCCTTCAATTTGCTCCCGCAGGTCATAGCAGCACCTGCGCGTGACATGCAAGGTGCAGGGAGGTAGGGCCCAATTTGTGGAACAGTCCCTGGTGGTCAGTGGGCCGGTAGAGGGGAACCGCTGCTTACCGGATCCGCGGCGCCATGATCGGGCGCCCGCTGCAGGAAAGGCCGCGGCTTCGGCCCTCGACTAGGCCGCAATCCGGATCTCAGCTGCGATCGGTCCGCCACCAAAACTAGTGCCAGTCACGCACAGCAGAAGGAAATGCAGTCCCAAGGGAGGTGATCCGGGTCCCAGGTCCGCAAGGATAAGGGAGGATGGCGATCCGGCGGCGCGGCCCTCTCCCCGCGGTCCGCAGCAGCCCCGTGCCAGGCACCTATCCGGGAGCAGTATGCAGCACTAGACTCAGGGGGACCCCCGAGGAGGAGGATTAGGGTCCAGTAGAGTGTATCCCGGCCGGGGAAAAGGGTAACTATTCCTGGTTAATGGAGGGAGCTCTGTGAGTTGCTTCTACTCACATGCCCGGTCGGCCACGCCCCTCTACATCCCCATTTATAAGAAGGTGTGCACACTTATGCAACCACATTATTTTAGTTTTTATTTTTACTCCCCCCCTCCTAAAAGATTTCAGTTTGTTCTTCAATTAAGTTGTACAGTTTATAGGTCACATTAAAGGTGGAAAAAGTTCAGAAATGTACCTTTGTCTCATTTTTGTACATCACAGAAACCAAAGACATTTTAACAGGGGTGTGTAGATTTTTTATATCCACTGTATATGAGATTACCTTAGATTGCAAGCTCCTTGAGGTCAGGGACTGATGTTAATGTACAATATGCAAAGTGCTGTGTAACATGTCATTGCTATATAAAAACTTGTGACAGTTAGGGTGTAACTAAAGGCAAAACTTTTTTTTAGTTTTGGATAAGGTGCAGAGGGATTAGAACACCTGTCAGTTTTTATTGCTGTCTGTGTCCCGGCTAAGGAGATTCACCCTCTCTATCTGTCCTGTTTACCATTATCATTGAACGTCTAAGTAAAAGAATATCCCAAATTTTGGGTTGTCCCCAGAAAAGTAACAGAAGGGAAATCTTCCAATGGGGATACTAGTTCTGGTGACCTGCGGGTCCCCAAGGAATTCCCTTCATTTTCAGGGATTTCCTCTCACTTCCTGTTTGGCTATGGGACAGGAAGTGAAGGAAAATCTCTGCAATCGGCCACAGATAGCAAAAAAAAAAAAAACATTCTGACAAGGGTTATAACCTTTACTTGCTCTATCCAAAATGAAAAAAAAAAGTGTTTTGCCCAAAGTTCTTCTTTAAATATAATATAAATGAAGGTAAGAAAATAATGAAAAAACTCCTGAGGTTGCTAGGGGTTCCGTGAGCAGCTAGCAATTGCAAATTAATCTCCTGCCTATACTGACCACCAATGCTAGGAGGGACTTCTACACTGACCACCAATGCTAGGAGGGACTTCTACACTGACCACCAATGCTAGGAGGGACTTCTACACTGATCACCAATGCTAGGAGGGACATCTACACTGACCATCAATGCTAGGAGGGACTTCTACACTGACCACCAATGCTAGGAGGGACTTCTACACTGGCCACCAATGCTAGGAGGGACTTCTACACTGATCACCAATGCTAGGAGGGACGTCTACACTGACCATCAATGCTAGGAGGGACTTCTACACTGACCACCAATGCTAGGAGGGACTTCTACACTGACCACCAATGCTAGGAGGGACTTCTACACTGACCGCCAATGCTAGGAGGGACTTCTACACTGACCGCCAATGCTAGGAGGGACTTCTACACTGACCACCAATGCTAGGAGGGACTTCTACACTGACCACCAATGCTAGGAGGGACATCTACACTGACCATCAATGCTAGGAGGGACTTCTACACTGACCACCAATGCTAGGAGGGACTTCTACACTGACCACCAATGCTAGGAGGGACTTCTACACTGACCACCAATGCTAGGAGGGACATCTACACTGACCATCAATGCTAGGAGGGACTTCTACACTGACCACCAATGCTAGGAGGGACATCTACACTGACCATCAATGCTAGGAGGGACTTCTACACTGACCACCAATGCTAGGAGGGACTTCTACACTGACCACCAATGCTAGGAGGGACTTCTACACTGACCACCAATGCTAGGAGGGACTTCTACACTGACCACCAATGCTAGGAGGGACTTTTACACTGGCCACTAATATTAGGGGGGAAACAATTTTACCATCTATGTTTCTTTTCTGGTAATATTATTAATTTAAATTCAAGATGATTACTAAAGATGTTGTTGTACAGATCAAGAGGGTGGCCAATGTGCCAGGTATGTCATAATATGCATTCTTAAAGGGTAACTCTACTTTTGTGGGAAAAATATTAGCAAATAAAAAAATTAAATAATATAACATAAACAATTGCGATACAAGTCATATTGTAATTGAATGTTATTAAAAATTACCTTTTTCTTTTCAATCTGCAGTGATGTAATTAACTGTAAAATGCCACACAGCTACCTGGAGGTGTTCTGTACTCAGTTGGTGTACAGAACGCCCCCAGAAATTTTATTACCTGCTTGTGTGATTAGCTGACTGATTTTCCCAAAAGTCTGCACTAAGATACAAGTTATATTTTGAGCATCCTCTGCAACAAATATGTCATTTTTGGTATGATACTCTCAAAGGGAAATCACATCAAAAGCCGAGTACACAATATAAGAAAGAGGTACACTAGAAGAGGATGGTACTAATTTTACAAAAATTCTCGAACGACAAAGCCTTTTTTTTTTGTTGTTTATTGTTTGATTATGCACAGTCTTTCGTATCCGATTTCTCTTCTACGAAAACTATACGAAAACAGTACATATTAAGCAAACATTGTTAGCTCAGTTTTCGTATGAAAAAAAAATTTGAGTTTTTCTCTTATGGAAATTTTCATTTGGTTAGTCTGAATTTGATGTCAAAAGTTTTATACACACTATACGAAAATCAAGCGATTGTATGGACTTTTTCTTCCGATTTTTTTTCATAGTGTGTACCTCACTTAAAGGGATGCAGACCCTGCAATTTTTTCTTATTAGAGCCCTGCAGGTGCAGCAGCTGATACTGGGTTACAAACATCCGACTTACAAACGACTCCTACTTACAAACGGAGGGAGACAATAGGAAGTGAGAGGAAATCTAGCCTTAGGAAGGGAAATTCACTCCTGTGCGAGTTCTCATGGGAAAAAGTTGTCCCCACTGAAGCTTTATCACTAATCCTTGTTAACACAACAACCCAAAATTTTCAAAATATAGTTGTCAGAGGGACAGAAAGTGAAGTGAAATCTTCTGAACAGGGGCACAGACAGCAAAACAAATGGTACAGGGGTGTTAACCCTTCCCTATGCTATCCAAAAAACGTAAAAATTATTACTTTGACTGGAACTAAACTAAAAAAATGTACCTGTTCCAACTTACACACAAATTCGACTTAAGAACAAACCTACAGTCCCTATCTTGTTTGTAACCTGGGGACCGCCTGTAATTATAAAACAACTCCCATACATATTCACTCAGCACAGCAAACAGCTATTTCTTCAGAATAACAAAAGGTAGGAATCTGCAACAAAGTTTGTTAACCACTTAAGCCCCGGAGGATTTGGCTGCTAAACGACCAGAGGGCATTTTGCGATTCGGCACTGCGTGACTTTAACGGACAATTGCGCGGTCGTGCGACGCTGTACCGAAACGAATTTGGCGTCCTTTTTTTCCCACAAATAGAGCTTTCTTTTGGTGGTATTTGATCACCTGTGCGATTTTTTGATCACGCGCTATAAACAAAAAAAGAGCGTAAATTTTGCAAAAATAGCAATATTTTTCCCTTTTTTTTATATGAAATTCCCCCAAAAAAAAATGTAAAAATCAAAATTTTTTAATATTTTCGGCCAATTTGTTTTATGCTACCTATGTTTGGTAAAAAAAATCGCAAAAAGCGTATTTTGATTGGTTTGCGCAAAAGTTATTGCGTTTACTAACAAAGGGAAAGATTTTTGTCATTTTTGTTGTTTTTTTTTTTAACGCGTAATGGCGGCGATCTGCGATTTTTTTTGCGGTACTGCGACATTGCGGCGGACAGATCGGACCCTTGACTGACATTTTTGACACTTTTGGGGTTACCAGTGACATTTCTACAGTAATCAGTGCTATACATATGCACTGTTACTGTAAAAATGCACTGGTAGTGAAGGGGTTAACTTTATTTGAGAGGGAGGGGCTGTGTGTGTCCCTAGGGGCGTGATTCTAACTGTGATTGGCTGTGCCTTCAACTGTATGCAGAGTGATCAATGGATCTACATAGTAGATCCATGTGATCAGCTCTCATACAGAGAGGAGAATGACAGGCAGCTTGTTTACACAAGCTGCCTGACTATCTCCCTCTCCCCCGCCGATCGCAGAGTGGCCGGCGGCGATCGGGTCCGCCGGTCACGCGCGCGGGGGGGTCCGTGACCACGCGGGAGCGGGAGCGCGCCTCCGGCGGCACGCGCTCGCTCCCTAAACCCTCACAGGCGAGCGACGTAGACCTACGTCACTTTGCCTGTGAGGGGCTGACCGCCGCCGTAGATAGTCGTGCGGCGGTCGGCAAGTGGTTAAAATCCCTGTAATGTACAGAAATCACCCAGAGGGGAACGTTTTTTTTTTTTCTCAACAAAAGTGGAGTTACTTTTTAACTACCTCACATCCGCGCTACAGCCTATATATGGCTGCAGCGCGGACTTGAATTTTCGGGAGGCCGTTTTTAAACGGCCTCCCAGAAAGACTCTCCCCGCGCGCTTCCGCGAGCGCGCATCGGGGAGAATCTGTGTCGGCCGTGTCCCTTGGACACAGCCGATCACAGATCGTGGTAAATGGCCAATCACAGTGGCCATTCACCACGTGATCAAGCCGTCCAATGAGAGATGATCTCATATGTAAACATATGAGATCATCTCTCATCGCCGGCGCTCCTTCCTCACACAGAGCCTGCAGTGTGAGGAAGGAGGGGGAGCCTCACAGCGCCGGGGACACACAGCAATGTAATCAGGGCACTGATCACCAGTGCCCTGATTACTAAAGGTAAAAAAATACACAAATTGCCCCCCCATCAGTGCCTACAGTGCCCGCCATCAGTGCCCCCCATCAATGCCCACAATCAGTGCCCATAGTGCTGCCAGTCAGTGCCCATCAGTGCCTGCTCATCTAGGCACTGATGAGCACTGACTGGCAGCACTATGGGCACTGAGTGTGGGCACTGATGGTGCTGCCCATCAGTGCTCATCAGTGCCGCCCAACAGTGCTCAGCAGTGCCACCCGTCAGTGTCCATCAGTGCCATCCATCAGTGCCGCCTCTCAGTGCCCAGCAGTGCCACCTCTCAGTGCCCAGCAGTGCCGCCTCTCAGTGCTCATCAGTGCCGCCTATCAATGCCGCCTATCAGTGCTCTTCAGTGTGGCATATTAGTACCTCCTCATCAGTGCCCATAAGTGCCACCTCATCAGTGCCCATAAGTGCCACCTCATCAGTGCCCATAAGTGCCACCTCATCAGTGCCCATCAGTGCAGCCTATCAGTGCCCATCAGTGCCGCCTCATCAGCGCACATCAGTGAAGGAGAAAATTTTATTTTCAAAATTTACTCGCAGAAAATAAGAAAAACTTTTTTTTTTCAAAATTTTCTGTCTTTATTCTTTTTTTTTGTAAAAAATAAAAAACCCAGAGATGATTACAAACCACCAAAAGAAAGCTCTATTTGTGTGAAAAAAATGATAAAAATTTTATATGGGTACAGTGTAGCATGACCGCGCAATTGTCAGTCAAAGTGTGACAGCACTGAAAGCTGAAAATTGGCCTGGATGGGAAGGGTGTTTAAGTGCACAGTAGGCAAGTGGTTAAATTTAAAAACATCAAGTTTAGTGATTACGCTTATGTACCACCTTTTTTTACAAAAAGAGAAAAAGGCTAAGAAAAACTACTCCATCCATATATATCGCTAGAAAAATGTGGTACCGGACTTTACTGGTACCAAGAGGGAAAAGGCTACATCTAATTATAGTATAAAATAACAATGTTTATTACAAAGATTATAAAAAATATTTACATAAAAACAAGAGAAAAAGCTCTAGTTGAATAACATTCATAGTGTGAGGCAACAATCAATACGTCTTTGTTAAATATTCCGAGAGGTCAACGCGTTTCACGTTTTCGCTTCATCAGGACCTTGATAACTTGGCAGCAAGGAAATGTATCCTATACAACAGAGAAAATACAGTGTTTAATACATTTATGTATCTCAAAGAGCAGCATTCTGTATCACTACATTGACTCACTCATCAACCCGAGAGTTCCGGCAATGATAGTGGAATGACTTGCGGTGCAAAATGGATATCAAAGATGGTGCAGAAGTGTGATATATATATTGGCGTAGACAAAAACGGCCCTATGTAAAATCAGGAAAAATTTTGGTAACTCGTTTGTACTGAACAGGCTCTAGTATGGTCAGTCCCCCAAACCATTATACTACTTACTTGACTATAGAATAGCGTGGGAGAAATGGGAGAAATGGTACAGCAGATGCAAACGGGTCTTGATAATAAACCAACCCTCAATGGAAAGATAAATCAACCTAAGGAACCATTAATTAAAAAATAATAAATACCAAATTGCTATAAAAGCAAACAAAATATGCAAATGATCCTCAGAGTGGACATAATTACCCGTGACTATATAGCATAAGCTCCAACTTCTCAAGAGGGAATCAGGCAATTCAGTGAGTGTAGTTTAAGAGTAATAAAATTGCTCCCATATGCCAGCATAAAAAATATAATACACCTGAAAAGCATCAGAAGACAGATACAACAGTTAAGGTCAGGGGGATATATATCATAAACTGACTGAGATCCAGTCAGGTAAAAAGAGTAAATCTCAACAAACAGTCTCCAACTATAGTCCTCCACCATTAACAGATTAACAATTGGGATCTATCCTGGTTTATATCTGTTTTTGACGCCATTACATACAAAATATGATGTCATTACTTTGCACCAATGACTAGTTTTGGTAAATCGGAATGAATAAGTTAAAAAAAAAACAATGTATGGTGTGCTGTAATAAATAGGTCCACCATGGCCTACAACAGTATCTGGCATATGGGGACACAAAGTACCTCCGTAAATGGAGACAGTCACCGGCGTCCGCCCGGCCAATCAGCATGTAGATGCATTACACCAATTACTGCCCATCGTGTGCGCCTGTGTAGTCCGAATCAGCCCACGCATGCGCAAAACAATCATGTACGCGCATGCGCAAAACCAACAGTCATCAGATAGACGTGGACCCACAACAAAAGTCAGTGAGTGACTGCAAAAGGCCAAAAACACAGCAAAATGGGCCGGTGCTCAAACCACGCCCACTGCACAACAGGCAAGACACCCAACAGCAGATAGGGCTAGCATTGCAAAAACACACAACAAAACAACCGCCAAAATGCACACCAATACAAAGAAAATAAACAATGATATCATATAAATAATTACTGGCCCCCATATTTATCCACCACCGCAACTTCACCACCTTAGAAAAACTGATGGACATGTACATGCACCATCAGTTCCCAGATATTTTCCATAGATTGTTAGTTCTGTTCACGTATGAGAAACATTTTTGAGTTTGTCCCTTATGGAAATTTTCGTTTGGTTAGTCTGAATCGAATGTCAAATGTTACACACTATACAAAAATCAAGCGATTGTACGGAATTTTTCTTCTGATTTTTTTTCATAGTATGTACCCCACTTAAAGGGATGCAGACCTTGCAATTTTCCTCATTAGAGCCCTGCAGGTGCAGCCGCTGATAATTATAAAACAACTCCCATACATATTCACTTTGCACATGGATACAGAGAAGCAACCAGCTATTCCTTCAGAATAACAAAAGGTAGGAATCTGCAACACAGTTTGGTAAAATCCATGCAATGTACATAGATCACCCAGAGGGAACTCCACAAAAGTGGAGTTACTCTTTAAATTTAAAACATCAACAGTTTAGTGATTACTCTTTTGTACTGCCAACTGTAAGTATAATTCTTTTTAGCAAGGGTTTCCCAAGACCTGAACAATATTTCAAGGGTTTCTCTGGGGTAGAATGGGTTTGAAGGCTGTTGTAGATTGTTGATGAAAGGTGTATCAGATTGCTTTAGAGCAGGGGTCTCCAAACTACGACCTGCGGGCTAAAACCACCCGGCTACAAAATGTTACTTGACCAGCAGCAACATGACTAGCAATGGATGTGCCGGTCTGTGTATTGTGATACAGAGACCAACACATCCACTGCCAGCCACACAGACATTATCCTAACCTAATCCCCAACACAGATTTACTCCCCCTCTACTGTGTATAGTTGCTAGAACTGCCGGCATACTAACAACCAGTGAAAAGATTGCACTGCCCCCAGCATTTACAGGAGGTCTGGACCTCCTCCATCCAGACCTGCTCTACCTCCGTGCTTCTTCTCTACCACCTAAAAAGTAAAGGTGGGAACTCTGCTGGGCATTCGTGAATGTAAGGAGGGGCTCTGGTGGGCACTCATGAATTTAAAACGGGAGACTCTGGTGGACACTCGTGGATGTTATGGGGGACTCTCGTGGCTGTAAGGAGGTACTCTAGTGAGCACCCTTGAATGTAAGGGGGGGGGGACTCTGTGGGTACTCCATGATGGGGGGAGGAACTCAAATGGGCTTCCTGAATGTACGGGGTAACCTATTAAGTCATTAAAAAAAAAAATTCAGACTGCAAATATTTGTTAAAAATAACATGCGGCCCTCGTACTGAAAAATGTATAGATCTCGCCTTAGAGGATCAGGGAGAATTTTTTTCCCTTTTTGAGCATCATGCTTTATAGGGTCAATGGTAGTTAAGGTTCTAAGGGTGCAAGTTTTTTATTATATTTTTTTTCTTTTAGTTGAACTTGATGGAAATATATTTTCTTTTCGTACATCACGGGACACAGAGCCATAAATCATAACATATGGGACGTCCCAAAGCAATGCATCTGAGGGGAGGGGGACACCAAAAAATACTGCCAACTGACCCTTAACAGAAGGATTACACTGCTGCCTGCAGCACACTGGGGCCAAAAGCAGACTTCTCCTGGGTCCCAACATCCACTCTATAGAAACGAGTGAACGTATGCACCGACCACCAGGTCGCAGCCTTGCAAATCTGAGCTACAGAGGTTTGATGGCAAAGTGCCCAAGAGAGAGAGTTTGCTCCATATGTTTGTTATGTTTCAAAGAAGAAGAAAGAAGATTATGCTATCATACCCCAAACAAAGATCACTGGATCTAAGGGGTTAGCTATCGGATCCATCTAAAACAGTCAATGGACTAAAAAGTTGGTACCCGAGCCTCGGGAAGCAGATACAAGGTTTTGCCTGTAACGCTGTCTGTTTTAGGCACTGGACCCTTGGAATACCAAACCCCAAAGGCTCTCCATGCAGGGTGCTCTACAGGTTCAAGGCCGTGGCCCCTCTTATATAGGGGATCCAGTCCTTGAAGGTCTCTAAGACAATGCTCACTGTGAGGAGTGAAGATTGGATTCTTGCTTATATCAGTTTCCTGCGGCAGGACTGGTAAGTCTATTTTAATTTATTTACACAGCAAACAAAAACCTTAAAAGGTTAAAAATTGCAAAATTGTAAATATTTTATGCACTGTTCCCTTTAATAAGATTACAGAGACTTTTGCCAAGTGTATTTCTGCTTGTAATTACATTGTAGCAGGTTTATGCAAAGTATGTTTAAAGTATATTTAAAGCATATTGTTACGCTGTTTCTTACCCTGAGCTGATCACCTAAAAGGTATCAGCTGTGACAAACACGATTCAGCCTAAACTGCTCTCACCCCCATTTGTTTGTTGTGTTTGCCCTGGCGCATGAGCGTCCGCATGTTCGCCTCTGCTGGATCGCGTGTCTATGGCGTAGGCCTATTCACGCGCAGGAATATTTGCATTTAAGTACAGGCGTATGCCACGTGGTGGGCGTGTTCTAACGCAAATTGGCATGCACGTGGACGCCATGCACCACGCCGCACATGCATAAAAGGGTACATTCTGCAAGGAACTGTTTCCAACACACTAGCCCCTGTCACAGGCTGAAACTGACGCAGAGCAGCAGCAGCTGGGTTGCGTGAGTCACTGTGGGTGTATGTTACGGGCACTAATAGGTCCTGTATCTTAGGTAATCAGTGTTGTGTGCATTAGGCTGTATAAGCTTGGCAAAGACCTTGAGTACACTTTAAATGTAGTACCTCAAGTTTGTCTTGCTATAAAGCAATGTTTGCCCGAAAAAAGTCTGGAGGGAGCACAGTTGGAAAGGGCACTATGATGCCACCGTCAGGCCCTGAAGGTCCTAGTCGTGCTTCCACTGTGTCTACTCCTCCTGATAAGCCAGAGGCAATTAGCCAATCTGAGCCATAACTGTTGTCAGACATAGTAGCTACTCCGTGTACTTCTGTTACCAAGGACAATTTGCCATTGGCATTAGCCAGCCTAGAGGGTAGGATTGCTGACATAATTGCAGCACTACATGGAGGAAAGAAGCGGGTTAGATCCCCCTCTCCTGAGCCAACCCCTGAATCAGTTCAGGATTGGGCAGAGGATGTGGAAGATGTAGCTAAGGTTGACCCTATAGAAGGTCAAGCTGAAATTTCCACTTTCGGGGAGTCAGAGTAATAGGAATCTCTATCAGCCTCTCAATCCCAGAAATTGTTTAGCCAGTCTCTTGCTGAGATGGTCCTGGTTGAGTTTAAGCTCTCTCCCTTAGAGACAACTGAAACCTCTTTTTCCTCCCTAGGCTCATTGCGCCCTCCTCAGAGTCCTCAGTCATTTCCCATGTGCATCCACTCTTGGAGCAAGAAGAGTATAATAACTGGGATCATCCAGATAGGATGTTTGTTCCTCCTAAAAGGTTTTCATTGTTATATCCTATGGATGATAAGTTTTTTAAGAGATGGAAAATTCCCACTGTGGATGCAGCCATTTCTTCGGTTAACAAGAATTTAACCTGTCCTCTGGATAATGCCCAGGTTTTTAAGGATCCAGTGGATAAAAAGTTGGAATCCTTATTGAAAGCCTCCTTTGCGGTTGCAGGTTCTGTAATTCAACCAGCAGTAGCAGCCATAGGAGCGTGTCAGTCTTTGAAAGACCGCATAAAGCGAGTGGCCAAGACAGTTCCTTCTCAAGGAGAGTCTGTGGAAGATCTGTCAGATCTACCTCGCACTTTTTGTTTCATAGTTGATGCTCTTACGGACTCCATAAGGCAAATGTCACGGCTTGCTCTGATGACAGTGCATATGTGCAGAATCATTTGGTTAAAGAGCTGGTCTGCAGAATTACCATGTAAAAAATGACCGACTAGCTTCCCCTTTCAGGGAGAGCGCCTTTTTGGTGATGATCTGGATAAATTGATCTGGATAAATTGATCTGGGGGGGGGGGAAGAGTACGTTGCTACCTGTAAAGAGGGAGAGCAGGCATACCTGTAAAGAGGGAGAGCAGGCATCCTTCCTTTAAGATCCCCAGCACACATAATACCAGTGCTTCCAATTCCAGGCAGTGGTGACGGCCTCAACCATCTGCATCCAGATTCAAGTCTTCTGGGCAAGGTTAGAAAAAGCCCTGGGCCCAGAGATTAGCCAAGTCTAAGCCCTCTCAGTGAAGGGGTGCCCCCATTCGCCTGGGTGGGGGGAAGGCTTCTGCAGTTCTCAGAGGCATGGGTGGAGTTAATTCAAGACAACTGGGTTGTCTCCACCATTTCACAGGGATACAAGCTGGAATTTCGGGTGTTCCCACATCCTCTGTTTGTGAGGTCAAGTATACCAACAGATCCCCTAAAATAAAGATTTCTCTTTCAGACATTGGACCAGCTGAGAGCTCAGAGGGTGATAGCCGAGGTTCCAGAAAACTAAAGGTTCAAGGGTTTTTACTCAAACCTATTCATAATCCCCAAACCAAACGGGGATCTGAGACCTATTTTGGATCTCAAGGCACTGAATCAGTTTCTGAACTTTCGTTCTTTCCACATGGAGTCAATTAATTCAGTCATAGCCTCCCTGCAGGGAGAGGAATTTCTAGCATCCATAGACATCAAGGATGCATATCTTCAGGTGCCTATATTTCAGACCCATCAAAAGTTCCTTCGTTTTGCAATTGGAAACCATAATTTCCAGTTTGTGGCCCTGCCCCTCAGGTTGGCAAAAAGCTCCAAGAGTGTTCACAAAGATACTAGCTCCAGTATTGGTTGTTCTAAGGTTCCGAGGGATATCTGTAATAGTATATCTGGTTGATCTATTACTAATTAATCGATCAGCGTCGGCTCTAAGCTGAAATATCGTTCAGACGGTACATTTTTTTGGAACGTCTGGGTTGGATATTGAACTTAGTAAAGTTAGCATTACAGCCAGTCCAGCGTCTGGAATACCTGGGGCTTCTTGTCGACACCGTGCAGGCAAAGATATTCTTGCCAGCAAGAAGGGTCTCAGACCTGAAGGGTCAGTTTCGGTCTATAGTAAGACTGAGATATCCGTCTATATGTCTTTGCATGATGTTACTGGGGAAGATGGTGTCCACATTCGAGGCAATTCTCTATGCTCAATTCTATGCCACACCCTTGCAGAACAATGTTCTGTCTGTGTGGAACGGAAAAATTCAGTCCTTGGACCGGTCCATTTCTCTGCTACCAAGAGTACGACAGAGTCTGAATTGGTGGTTGTTGACCAGAAATCTGGAAAAGGGGAAATCCTGCCAGTCTCTACAGCTGGGGAGAGGTTCTGGAGGGAGCCACTGTCCAGGGGAAATGGTCTTGGCTAGAGAGTCGTCTCCCCATCAACATTTTGGAAATTTCGAGCTGTCAGTCGAGCTCTGAAATTCTGGATTCCCAGACTTCAGCGTCACCCTGTCAGGGTGCAATCAGACAATGCCACGGCTGTGGCTTATGTCAACCATCAAGGATGCACAAGGAGTCGATCAGCCCAGAAAGAAGTGGATTATCCTGTCCTGGGCAGAAAAGTTTGTGCCATGCCTGACAGCAGTGTTCATTCCAGGATTAGAGAACTGGCAGGCAGATTTCTTGAGCCGTCAACAGATGTTTCCAGGGGAATGGTCTTTACATCCTGAGATCTTTCAATTTATATGCCTACGCTGGTGGGTCCCAAACGTAGATCTGTCGGCATCCATTTTCAATAACAAATTGGGATCCACTCGCAGTCAGAGTGGATGCCTTGGTGACTCCTTGGGAGGAGTATTCCCTGATCTATGCCTTTTCTCCGGTCCAGCTGTACAGTCTCTAAATTTTTAATGGCTTGGCTATTGAAGCCCTAATATTGGAAGAGCAGGGTATATCTGGCCCCGCAGTTCATACACTGATAAATGCCAGGAAGCCAGTCTCTAGAAATATTTATTACAGGGTCTGGAAATCTTACATTGCCTGGTGTGAAGCCAGGAAATGGCATCCCTGCACATATATTATTGGGAGAATTCTATCCTTCCTGCAAGCAGGGGTAGATATGAAATTAGTCCTGAGCATGATTAAAGGAAAGATTTCAGCTTTATCGTTTTTTTTCCAGGAACCAATCGCTTCCCATTCATTGGTTCAAACCTTCGTCTGGGGAATATTGCATTTGCTTCCACCAGTGAAGCCATCGTTGTGTACTTGGGACCTAAATTTGGTGTTGGCAGTTTTGCAAAAACAGCTTTTTTAACCTCTGAGGCAGGTTCCCCTGGTTCTTTTCACTAAGAAACTGGCTTTTTGATTGCAATAATTTTGGCTAGAAGGGTATTGAAAATAGTAGCTCTTTCTTGTAAAGAGCCATTCTTGATATTTTATCAAGATAGGGTAATTTTACATCCTCATCCAGATTTTTTGCCCAAGGTAGTGTCCGCCTTTCATTTGAATAAGGACATTATCAGAGGAGGAAAAGTTATTGCATTCTCTTGATGTAATGCGTGCACTTGATTTATTTACAGGAAACAGCTCAGATTCGTAAGACCGAGAGCTTGTTTGTACTCCCAGAAGGCCCCAGAAAAAGATTGGCAGCATCTAAATCAACCATTTCTTTTTGGATTCCCCAGGTTATTACCCAGGCGTATGGTTTTGTAGGAAAGGTTCCACCTTTTCCTGTAAAGGCACATTCTTGGGCACTTCGCAATCAAGCCTCTATGGCTCAGATTTGCAAGGCTTCAACCTGGTCGTTGGTGCATACTTTCACTGGTTTCTATAGAGTGGATGTTGGGCCCAGTAGAAGTCTGCTTTTGGCCACAGTGTGCTGCAGGCAGCGGTGTAATCCTTCTGTTAAGGGTCAGATGGCAGTATTTTTTGGTGTCCCCCTCCCCTCAGATGCATTGCTTTGGAACGTTCCATATGTTATGATTTATGGCTTTGTGTCTTGTGAGGTACAAAAGGAAAAATTGATTTTTAATTCATACTTACCTGTAAAACCCATTTCTTGAAGTACATCACAGGACACAGAGGTCCCTCGCCTCTTCTATGGGGTCTTTATTGCTTGCTACAAAACTGAGGTACTTCCTGTGCGGGAGGGGTTTTATAGGGGGTCATCAATTCTGATTGGTTGCCAGTGTCCTTCACCTATAGGTGGCTATATAACCATATGTTATGATTAATGGCTCTGTGTCCTGTGGATTTTACAGGTAAGTATGAATTAAAATCTATTTTTTTTAAGCCTGACTAAATAAACTAGCAAAAGGTTTGGACCAGATATACATAAAGAACAAGAGTTGCTCTTCTATCTACACATTCCTGTCTGTAGCTCTAACACTTGTATTTTTCTGTTAATATTTAGATGGATTCCCTAAACATCAACGATTATTTAAACCCTGAACCTGATCTTCACCCTATCTATGATCTCTACCTCCCAATCATGTACTCCATCACCTGTGCAGCTGGCTTGCTGGGCAACGTGCTGGTCATTGTTGTGTTTGTCTTCTATGAAAAGAAAAAGACGCTGACAGAGGCATTTTTCCTTAATCTGGCTGTGGCTGATATTTTGTTTCTTTGCACGCTTCCATTTCTTGTCTGTCAGCTGCTCAACAAAGGTTGGATCTTTGGAGACATCATGTGTAAAATAGTTTTTGGGATGTACAAGGTGAACCTCTACACATCAATGCTCACCCTCACCGCTATTACCTTTGACCGCTTTATCTCTATTGTTAAAGGGGTGAAAGCGCAAAAATACCAACAACGCAAGCACAGGTGGGGCGTCGGGATGTGCGCCTCCATCTGGGTGATTGCTTTGCTCCTTGCTGTGCCGCAGTTTAAATTCTGTAAGGTTGAAGATAAGTTCTGCATGGAAGACTATGGTGAAAAAAAACTGATGATAACCGTATACTCATTCCAGCTGGCTGTCGGCTTTTTCCTGCCGTTTTCGACCATGGTGATCTGTTACAGTTTTATTCTGAACACTTTAATTCGTTCTAAGAGTTTACAGAAGAAAAAATCCATCCGAATCATCCTGACGCTGGTGGTGGTTTTCATTGTCACCCAGCTGCCCTTTAATGTGACTTTTCTGATGTGTCTAATACAGGAAGAACACATCCAGTTAATAGAAGCCATGGTAATACTGGAAGGTGTGGCATATCTTCACGCCTGCTTGAACCCAATCTTATATTTCTTTGTTGGTACCAAATTTAGAAACAGCTTCTGGAAGATGCTGAAATGTTTCCAATTGGCTAAAGGACATGAAGAGCCAAGCCGAGGAACTGAGGGAAGTTCCAAAGTCGCTTCTGGTTCTACCCACATAGAAGCATTCAGCCTTGTGCAGACATAGAGGAGAGAATGAGTGACTTGATTCTGTGCTTTTAAGCTTCCTCTGTTATCACTGT
Source organism: Pelophylax lessonae (assembly GCF_965119305.1). NCBI lineage: Eukaryota > Metazoa > Chordata > Amphibia > Anura > Ranidae > Pelophylax > Pelophylax lessonae. Next base: position 60,847,847 of record NC_138776.1, read on the forward strand.
TAAAATGTAATGTGATATGCAAACTGTTGGCGCTATATATATATCATGTATAATATTAATAATTACCGCCATTCCTGCTGCATGGATCTGCCCTACCCCCTACTTACTGCCATTGCTGAGGCACAGATATGCCCCACCCCCTCATTACTGTCAACACTGCCGCACATATTCCCTCACCCCCCCATTAGTACCATTGCTGCCATGTAGATGCCTTCTAGATTGTAAGCTCTATAGGGCAGGGCCCTCTGATTCTTCCTGTGTTGAATTGTATTGTAATTGTACTGTCTGCCCTCTCATTGCAAGGCGCTGCATCATATAAATAATATAAAATCCTGTATCATATAAATAATAATATATAGATCCACCTCACCCCCTGCAAGTGGGGATGGGGAAGTAAATGGGAGTGAGAGAGTGAAGAGAACTGGACGGTCTAGGAAGGTTGCTTTTTTTTTTTTTTTTTTTTAAGTAGGCAAAAAGTTTACTGATGACTGATATAAAATGATGTACAGTATATGAATATATACAAACAAACTAAACATAAAGAAACAACCCCCTGGTGACATTGAAGGTGCTAAAGAGAGCATAGAAACAATGAAATCCTGCACAATTGGTCATATAGCTGGCAGCACACAAACAAGAAAATTAGAAAAGGGTTCTTCAAGTAATAGAAAAAATAAAATAAAATGTTTCTTCCCCATCTTTTTTGAGAGTACAGAAACTAAGACATGCAGAATCTTAGGAACACTTATCTACTGTTCCCAATCTACGACCCCAGATTTTTATTGTTTTTGTTAGGACAGCCTCTGTGGACATATATTCATTTCCTTATTGGAAGGGTGTTATTAATTTCGGCTATCTATTCCTGTAATGTGGGAGATTTAGTCTGTATCTAGTGGCGAGCCACCAGTTTCCTGACACTAAACAGAATTTCATGTAGGAAAGTAGTTAAATGTTTATCAACATCCGGTTCGGGGAATAATCCCAATAAGCATATTTTAGGGTCCAGATATAATGGAGATTCTATGCGATCGTGCAGAAACTGAATTACCTGTGCCCAAAAAACGGTGACTTGTGGACAGTGCCAGAGTAAATGCCAAAATGTACCTTGAGATAAATGACATTTAGGACATTAGGGGTCATGATAGGCCCTTTGCACAATGTAAAGCTGAGGAAGGCAGTTAGAGATTTTGGGGGAGACCCTTTTACAGGAGTCTAAGACCTCTTCTCATCCCTCGTCCTCTATAGCAGGGGTCTTCAAACTATGGCCCTCCAGTTGTTCAGGAACTGCAATTCCCATCATGCCTAGTCATGTCTGTGAATGTCAGAGTCTTACAATGCCTCATGGAATTTGTAGTTCTGCAACAGCTGGAGGGCCGTAGTTTGAAGATCCCTGCTCTATAGTCCCTATAGCACTGTACCAATGAGATTTATTAGTGTAGGCCAAAGTTGAGGCCAGTGGGGTAAGGAGACACTCGTACATTGTGGTTATTAATTTGTGGGGTTCTTCCTCATATATCACCGTCAACAGGGACAAAGAGTTGAGGACTGGGAATGTGTTAGTAAATTGTTTCGTTAAGGCATGCTGCATCTTTAGGTAGCGGAAAAACATAAAGTTTGGAAGGGAAAACTCCTGTTTCAGAGCATCCAAGGTCTTTAAATCCCCATTTGATAAAACACGGCATCAAAGGTCTTTGATTCCCTACTTGAAAAAACATGGGACAAAAGATCTACCCCTTTAGAAATCCAAAGTTTGTGGTCTGGAATAGATAAAAGTTTGGGTAATAACTTGTTGGACCAAAGGAAGTATTGACATGGAGGTGTGGAGCATTCATTTTGATCATAGAAAGGTCCTAAATAAGTTTGTGATGGAAGGCTTTACCCTTACGAGAGGGCCGTGTAATCGATCCCCCAATTCCCCTAAGAATGTCACAGGGGAGGCTGTAATAGTACACAGTGCTAAGCACTGCTACCTTTCTGTGAGAGGAAACACTCTCCACGTCACTCCCAGACAGACACGGATCCAATGAAGGACTTCCTCTTCTGTGGTTTGCAGGGCATTATTCCAGAACTCCCAGGCAGCAGGCAGACAAAGGGAACCTGCTCCTCTCAGCCAATACAGCTTGTCGATAGAGTCGGCTAGCTGGGGCTTTAACAGACAGGCGGAGCTCAGAGGAAAGCGGAAGTTCAGGTTGGTAAACGTCCCTACCTCACATTTTCCTTCCGTTTTCGTTTGTTGGTAAAAATTGGAATTGATTTTCATTAGGGATGCACCGAAATGAAATTCTTGGCCGAAGCCGAATAATAATGAAATGCTTGGCCGAAGGCCGAATACCGAATGCGGTGTTTCGCATTTTTTCCATTTATTTTGCCAATTTTTAGGGGGCACGCTGATGGGCACATTTTATGTTAGGGGGCACGCTGATGGGCACATTTTATGTTAGGGGGCACTCTGATGGGCAAAACAAAACATTTAAATCAGCGTTGCTCTTAACATAAAGTATGCCCATTAGCGTGCCCCTTAACATAAAATATGCCCATCAGAGTGCCCCTTAACATAAAATATGCTCATCAGCATGTCCCTTAGCATAAAATAAGGGGCACGCTGATGGCCACATTTTATGTCAAGGGAGCACTCTGTTGGGCACATTTTTTTCTTTTTTTTTTAAGGGGCACTTTATAGGGCACTCTAATGAGCATGGCAAGTGGCAACATATGGCAAAATATGCCAGTCTGCACACTAATGCTTGTGCAGCTACCGTATTCTCCCCCAAATGTGCTCCACATACCTGAACTGCAGCCAGGTCGGAGCCAAAAGCCGCGAACAGGGGGGCGGGGCGTGCACATAGTGTCACGCTCGCTGGACCTAGTGTGAAGGAGCCGCAGTCAGGAGCAGGGGGCGGGACGCGCGCGTGACGTCACACCCCCTACTCGCGGCCGGACAGGACACCGGCGGCGTGTGAGCAGGGAGCCGGGAGCCGCAATGAGGAAGGGGACTGAAGGACTCCTAGGTAGCGGGCTCGCGGTCCGGGCGGAAGCATCGCGCGGGCCGCCATTTAGTGACCGCCGCTGACATTGTTCGGCACAAATTTATTCGGCCTTTTTACTTATTCGGCCGAACACCGAAAGTGCTATTTTTTCTATTTTCGGCCGAATAATGTTCGGCCGCCGAACATTCGGTGCATCCCTAATTTTCATCATAGTTTTCGTCAATTGATTAAAGTGATTCTAATGGCAGAAGGTTTTTTTATCGTAATGAATTCTATACATAAGGAGAAAAAAAACTTGAGTGTGCAGCAGCCCCCCCAAAACATACCAGAGCCCCATGTTGATCCAACAACTTGCACAAGTGCCTCAGCCGTCCTGGACTATCCCCCCTGATTGGCTGGGACACAGCAACGGTGCCATTGGCTCCTGCTGCAGTAAATAAAAGTCAGTTAGCCAATGAGGAGAAAGAGGGGGCAGGGCTGAACCAGGGCTCCATGTCTGAATGGACACACAGATCTGCAGCTCAGCTCGGATCCCCCCATAGCAAGAAGAGGAGGATCTGGACTGCTCTGTGCAAAACCACTGCATGTATGTGACTTTGTGCGTGGGATTTTGGGGGCACGCGCATGTGATTAAACACAGCGGGAGCCAAACGGCGGGTCCGGCTGTCGCGATGGCCGCAGATTGTTCGGGGAATGAGAGAACGGCGGTTTGCCTATGCAAACAAGGCAGACCACTGTTCTGTCAGGGAGGAAAATAGAGATCCTGTGTTTCAGCTAAGCTGAAACACAGATCTCTCTTTTCCTGTAGTACATTGACTCCCCTCCACAGTTAGAAAGAACTTCCTAGGAGCACACTTAATCCCTTGATTGCCCCTAGTGTTAACCCCTTCCCTGTCAGTGTCATTTATAGAGTAACAGTGCATTTTTTTTAGCATCATTGTATTGGTGTCACTGGTCCCCCAAAACGTGTAAATTAGTGTCAGATTTGTGTGCTGCAATGTCGCAGTCCCGCTAAAAATTGCTGATCCCCGCCATTACTAGTAAAAACAGAAAAAAAAAATAAAAAGTCCATAAATGTATCCCATAGTTTGTAGACGCTATTACTTTTGTGCAACCCAATCAATATACACTTATTAGGATTTTTTTCTTACCAAAAATATGTAGCAGAATCATATTGGCCTAAACTGATGAAAAAATTAGATTTTTTTTTTCTTTTTATTGGGAATGTTTTATAGCAGAAAATAAAAAAATATATATATTTTTTTTTTTAATTGTGGTCCTTTTTAGTTTATAGCCCAAAAAATAAAAACTGCAGAGGTGATCAAATACCACCAAAAGCAAGCTCTATTTGTGGGGAAAAAAAAGACATTGATTTATTTTTGGTACAGCGTCGCACGACCACACAATTGTCCATTAAAACAATACATTGCCATATCGCAAATAAAATGGCCTGGTCATTGAGGGGGTAAAACCTTCCGGAGCTGAAGTAGTTAATTCTAATTTTATTTTCATTCAGTTTTCATCACTGACAAAAACTATGTCTAAAAAATGTCGTCAACGAATTTAACCACTTCTGGACCGGAAGGTTTTGGCCCCTTAATGACCAGGCCATTTTTTGCGATACGGCACTGCGTTTCTTTAACTGACAATTGCACGGTCGTGCGACAATGTACCCTAAAAATATTGATGTCCTTTTTTCCTACAAATAGAGCTTTCTTTTGGTGGTATTTGATCAGCTGTGCAATTTAAATTTTTTGTGCTATAAACAAAAATAAAAGCGACAATTCTGGAAAAAAAAAAACAATATTTTTCACTTTCTGCTATATAACATTCACCAAAAAAATTTAAAAAATTTGATTTTTTTCAACATTTTAGACCAATTTGTATTCTGCTACATATTTTTGGTAAAAAAAATAGCAATAAGCGTATTTTGATTTTGATATTGGTTTGCGCAAAAGTTATCGCACCTACAATCTAGGAGAGAGGTTTATGTCATTTTTATTTATTTTTACTAGTAATGGTGGAGATCAGCGATTTTTAGCAGGACTGCGACATTGTGGCGGACAGATTGGACCCCTAACTGACATTTTTTACACTTTTGGGGGTACCAGTGACATTACTACAGTAATCAGTGCTAAAAATATGCACTGTTACTGTAATAATGACACTGGCAGGGAAGGGGTTAACCCAGGGGTGATCAAAGGGTTGTGTGAGCCTAGGGGGGTGTTTTCTAACTGTAAGGGGGAGGGGCTTGTGGAATCAACACAGAGACCTGTGATCCTAAATAGGAGGAATACAGGCGCTCTGTGATCATTCCAGAGAGAACAACGGTCTGCTGTGTTTACAACAGCAGACCGGCGTTCTCTCTTAGCGAAGAGCGATCGCGGGTTCCTGGCAGGAATCGCGACTGCCGATCCCGTGGATCGGCTTCCCCCGCTTCCTAAGTGGGGCGGGAGGTACGGCGGTTCGTGCAACCGAGCCAGCCTGCCATAGTAGATCAAGATGTTAACAATGATTCCTTTTGGTAGTCAGTGATTGAACATATTCCCTGTGTGACCGGCCATGACACATAACCAGTTTTGGTCTGTAAGTCACAAGAATGGGCTCCACTGTTTTTCACCTGTTTCCCCTGCGGTTCCAGCACTCATGCATTCTTCCCTCATAAGGAATGGGCAATTTTTGTTAACAGGCCATAAAGCCTATTCATTGCACTGGCACCTTTTTTATTTTATTTTATATTTATTTATTTTATTTAATTTTTCATCATGTGTATGTCACTCTGCACTTACAGTATATGTATTCTATATATGTATTCAATATATATAGTATATATTGTAGGGTGTGGGTTTTCAGGTCTACCCTGTAGTCTAGGTAGAACAGGGATCTTCAAACTACAGTCCTCCAGCTGTTGCGGAACTACACATGCCATGAGGCATTGTAAAACTCTGACATTCACAGACATGACTAGGCATGATGGGAATTGTAGTTCCTGAAAAACTGGAGGGCCATAGTTTGGAGACCCCTGAGGTAGAAGATGTGTGGCCCGTGGGTTCCTTCTTCCAGTTTTTTGCCTTTGGGGAGGTCTCTCTTTGGGAGAGCCCTTCAGCTAGTATTCCTTGGTTGGCTTCAATTGATCAGAAGGAAAGAAGTCCGCCAGGCATTTTGGTTAGGTGGACCTAAATGTGCCCTGAACACTGGGACGGGGGGGACGGGGGTCAGGGAAGAATCTTCCTCTTTGGGAGGGGACCAGTGGTGGCTGGTGCATTTGGGGCGCAGGGGCTCCACCCCCCCCATCCATGCGTCCAGCCCCCTAATCCATAGTTGCCAACATTTTAAAAAAAAATTCCAGGGACACTTTGAAGCACAGCTATCAATTACCACACCCACTCTACATAATTAATCTCGCCTATTTAGCAGATTATAGAGTCTTCTCAATATAGAGGAAATTAAAAAGGGAATTTCAAACTTAAGGCCACAGTAGCAGAGTTGGAATAAGTCTCCCATTCAGCTGTACTACTTCTGGGTAACATTTATGGGGAGCCCGACTAACAGACGCTTCCAGGGACAATATAAATTACCCGGGACAGGCTTCTATTTCCAGGAAAAAAGGGACAGTTGGCAAGTATGCTAATCTACATGCGGGGCGCCGGACGCATGGACTTCAATGGGGCTTTTTTTTTTTTTAGCCATGTGATTAGAGCCAGAGGCTCTAATAGGCTAAAAAAAAGTGTGGGCTTGGGGCTCAGTGCACTGCGCCCTGAGCCTACCCAGTTGTGTGACAGTTGTGTGTGTGGGGGGGTACTAGTCCTGGTCCTGTACTGTACTGTAATGCTGTGGGTCCTGTAATGTCATGCTGTGGTCCGGGGGTATGCGTCCTGCTGTGGTCCGGGGGGGGGGGGGTCCGCCTGCCACCCCCCCCCCCCGGCCCATGGAGCACCAGCCGCCACTGGAGGGGACCATATGACACACCTTAAAGTGGTTTTAAACCTCAGACAGGAAATATTAACAAAGCATATCCCTCTATAGTGTGTACTTGTCTCAATTAAGATCACTTAGTGTCATTTTTGCTTTGCTTTTCTGCTATCAACATGAATCACTTCTGAAAAGTTCTCCTGACACCAAGAGAAAAAAGGTGGCAGGGGAGGGAGCTCCAGCTAATTGACAGCCTCGGCTCTGTTCCTGTGTGGATGGGGTGTGTTACTTCCCTCCAATCAGCTCACGGAGTTCTCCCCACTGAGCTCTGCAGAGTGTAACTTCAGCTCTCCGCCCCCTTTTTTCTGACATCTCAGACAAACTGCATACATTTTGGACTTTGAACAGTTGTAGAGGAGAGAGTGCTGTAGATAAACAGGTACAACTTATTTAGGAGGATTTGTTTAATCTCTGTGTATGTAGGGGCTTACAACTACTTTAAAAGGGTAACTGCACTGGGAAAAAAATATATAGCAATAAATAACAAATAAAAAAATAATAACATAGAGTATACAATTGTGACTCAAGTCATTTTGTAATTGAATGTTATTAAAAATTACCTTTCCTTTTCAATCTGCAGCTCTGTAATTTTCCATAAAATGCAAGCAATATGGCAACCCGGAGGAGTTCCATACACAGATTGTGTACAGAACGCCCCCCAGAAACATAATTTCCTACTTGCGTACTTGGCCTGAAGATTTTCCCAGAAGTCTGCACTAAGATACAAGTCGGATTTTTGGCATCCACTGCAACAAAATTTTCACTTTTGGTAAAATACTCCCAATAGGAAATCACGTCTAAAGGGATGCAGACCCTGCAATTTTCCTGATTACAGCCCACACAGAGATTTCTTAAGAATAACAAAAGGTAGGAATCTGCAACAACGTTTGTTAAAATCCCTGTAATGTACAGAGATCACCCAGAGGGGAAAGTTTTTTTCTCAACAAAAGTGGACTTACTCCTTAAGTGCACTTTTTTGTATATGTTCACATATACTTTTTTTGGTTCACTTTGGTGTTATGTTTTTGCGCACCACACCACGGGATAAGAAAAAAAAACAAATGTAACCTTCTAATAGCATTGGGCATCTAAGGTGGTAGCCAATACTCCAGCGAAGGAAGGAACGATTACCTGTTGGGAGTTTATATTTCAGATGCCGGCCTCAAAATGGATGTTAACAGTGGTGATTTTGCGCCTTTACCATGTCAATTTATTTGAGGCCTTGTTCACACCATGGTGCAGAGATGTCAGTTTTTTTGCACGCATTCTGCAAGGGCACAAAAAAAAACAATTGTTCTATATGTGCCCTGTTCACACCACAATACTGGTATCATTTTCAGATTTTTTCTGCATGGGAAAAAACCAGAGGTGGGGGACTTGAGTCACCTGTTTGAGGACTTGCGAAAACTGATATTGCATCAACACTGGTGTGGGGGCACATACCTGACGCGCATGGAAACTGATGCAAAATTGATGTCGGTTTTTTTTTCCATCAGTTTCCATGCATTTATGCTGTAAACAAGCCCTAAAGCTTGATCTGTAGGTCCCCAGAGGCAGGCAGGCTTGGGAGGCATGAGTCCCGGGACTGTAGGAGATACAGGTAAAACATGGTGGAACCGATTTCTGTGACTTACAAAGCGAAACTGGTAATGACACACAGGAAATATGTTTGATGACTGACTGCTGAGATGAATAAAGTATAAATAAAGACTGCATTTGAAAATGTAAGAGAGAAAGTGTGACATCAGTGGAAACGGAGTGTAACTGAAGTCTGACACTGGCAATGTGATTAACTGAGAAAAGAAACACTGTCCTCTTACAATGTATGTCAACTCTGTCCAGATGGTGATATGATTTTGCTGGCAACTCCCGATAAGTAATATATCTGCTTCTGTTCTACCAAATAAACTCATTTATCAAACCAATGTTTGATGTGTGTGTGTCCTGTGTCTTCATATTTCCCTCACTCCCCACCATATCTCCACCAGAGGAGATATGATAATAAGAAAAGAAAAGAGTGATGTTAGGCACTCTGCTCCTGCGCTCGAAGCCAGGTCCTCAGGCTGTTTCAATCTAGGAACCTACACTTGGCATCCCGTATGGCTAAGCCTTGCTGCCCTCTACGACCGGGGAGGTCAAAAACACTGTAAAACAAACACAAAGAAAGGGCGCACCAGCCTAGCGCATTATCCTCAGCAAGCTTTTTAGTAGCAATTGTTTAAAATCAACTACTCACAAACATGGTACTAGCTGAGGTCCATACCAACTGATAAGAACAGATACTACACTTGATCTTAGCCAAAAGGCCAAGAAGCGATTATATAATTTCTTCCTATCTCAGTTCTTATTATCTTGCTTCCTCCCATCACAGTTCTCATTAAATTACTCCATCTTTTCGCATCACAGTTCTGAATACCTTATCTCCACCCCTCATTGTGATCATTATCTGATCTCCTCCCTTCATGGTGATCATTATCCTATCTCTTTCCTTCGTTGTGCTCAACATATCCTCTCCTGTCATGGTGCACATTATCTTATCTTGTCCAATCATGATGCTCTTTATCTTCTCTTCTCCCATCCCAGGGTCTTATTATCATATCGTAAAACAAACACAAAGAAAGGGCGCACCAGCCTAGCGCATTATCCTCAGCAAGCTTTTTAATAGCAATTGTTTAAAATCAACTACTCACAAACATGCGTGGTAGATCGGCATATAGATTCCAACGAACAGCATCAAAATAGAAAAGTCCGATGTTTCATATAAACGGAAGACTGACGCGTTTCGAGGCCTTGCCTCTTCCTCTGAGGAAGAAACACCTCGAAACGCGTCAGTCTTCCGTTTATATGAAACATCGGACTTCTCTATTTTGATGCTGTTCGTTGGAATCTATATGCCGATCTACCACGCATGTTTGTGAGTAGTTGATTTTAAACAATTGCTATTAAAAAGCTTGCTGAGGATAATGCGCTAGGCTGGTGCGCCCTTTCTTTGTGTTTGTTTTACGATATGATAATAAGACCCTGGGATGGGAGAAGAGAAGATAAAGAGCATCATGATTGGACAAGATAAGATAATGTGCACCATGACAGGAGAGGATATGTTGAGCACAACGAAGGAAAGAGATAGGATAATGATCACCATGAAGGGAGGAGATCAGATAATGATCACAATGAGGGGTGGAGATAAGGTATTCAGAACTGTGATGCGAAAAGATGGAGTAATTTAATGAGAACTGTGATGGGAGGAAGCAAGATAATAAGAACTGAGATAGGAAGAAATGATATAATCGCTTCTTGGCCTTTTGGCTAAGATCAAGTGTAGTATCTGTTCTTATCAGTTGGTATGGACCTCAGCTAGTACCAGTATGACCAAAACCCGGAGCGCTCAGAGTATTGGCGTATGGGGAGTAGGTCATCTGGGAAAGAATGTGGGGACCGCCGCCTTCTGATTTGAATGGGTTGAACTGTTCTAACCAGTTTGAAGGGAGCAAGAAAGCCGGTCTGACTGGGTGACCGGTGGAATTGCTCCTGGATGTAATGGGCTGAGGAACAGGATGGCGAGGGGGGGGGGGCTTTCTCTCCTGGGTTTTGATCTGGCCTTGCAAAAGGCCTGTCCCCAGTGGAAGGTAAGCTCTCTCTAAGCTGTCCAGGTTCTGATGTCTGCTGGTGGGGATAGGCTACACTCGGTCTGGCCGGGGGCTGAGATTGAAAAAGCCTGTGGTGCAAGTGCTCCTGGAGTGGTAGCCCAGGGGTGCCTTAATTCTCACTGGTGAGGGGCAGCTCGCCTTGAGGTTTTCGGCACCTTGGTCACTGCACCATGCACACCTTTTTCGCAACTGCCTCTTGGGACAGGCCTTTTGGCTTAGACCAGAGGAATTTTTTATTCTGGCCGAAAGGCCTGCCTTGGTACCTCACATGGCACCATAGCACTTCCCCTTCCCCCACCTTTTTGTTTGTGTGTTTTTATTTCTTTATTGTAGTATCACTTCACTGTCACTCTTTTATTCTGCACGACTTGGAGGGTGTGGGTCCTCGGGCCCAGCCTTGAGTCTTGGGAGGGGGTGGATATGAAAAAGGAAAGGGTAGTGTTCCGCAAGGGGCTTCAATCAAGGTCCACTAGGGAGAGTAAATGTAACCATATATATTAGACCTCCATCAGCGTCTGTCCTGGATAATGACCGTTGGTCAAACAGAGGCATATAATACAAAAAAAGGATTTTTATTTAGGCACGTATGCCTTGAAGATGAGGTGAACAGACAAAAACATCATGGTGGTGTACAGGACCGAACAGGCACCAGCATAGCTCGTAAGCTGTGTAGCCTGTATGGTGCTGTGCGAGGACCTCTTGATAAGTAGTCAAAAAACTCTCATAAATCCTAATGTTGGTGAGCCTTGGGAGTGACTCAATAGCATATAATGGATCCGAATGGATATATATGGGTAGGACAATGGATGTGACGGCAGAGGAAAGACCTGTGGATATGAGGCCAGGAGGTGAACTATGAACAGCTTCCAAATAATAGATAGTGGCACAGTCAATCGGCAGTCCCAAGACCAAACAATTTAAATTGTGTTAGGTTGAAAGAGTGCACCGAGATGTCACAATAGTGGTCACAGTGAGAGCCAAACAGACTAAGTAGGTAGAAGCTTCACAGACCCTCTAGATCGTCCCAAAGATTAGTCAGCCAATAATAGGGGGCCGTGTATAACTCATGAATTGAGAAGGTGGGACACAAGTTGATGGATGGCTGGCCGATCCTTTACCTGCTGATTGCTGGCTGAGTGAGGGTATGCGGATCACATCCAAGGGGGAGGCTGGAAGACGGTGTGCTGCGGCGGTGATCCCGATAGACCAGCTGGTCAAGATCCACGTTGCTGTCCTCCAGGCGTTCTACCCATGCTTGCAGCTGGGCCGGCGGCTTGGGGATGGATATGGCCTTCTGGCTTAGTTCGCCCTCTCTCATGGGGTCTCCCTTCGGGGGAGCCTCACCTAGTACTTGGGATGGGCTGTTTTGGCAGTCCCCCTGGAGAACGGGGTTTGTCTGGTTTCGGCCAGACAGACCATAGTAAGTACCTTAAATCCCTGTCAGGAGTCTTGCGCCCCGGGGGATCGAGGTTAGGGTCCTACCTCTTCGGAGGGAAGACCATTCCGCACACCCTGTGCACTTTTTGTGTTTCCACGTTTGCGTGTGTGCACTTTTTTATGCACCGGGTGTAAGTCTTTGAGTGTGTTTCACACGCCACGGGCTTAAAAAGAAAAGGAAGAAATTATATAATGAGAACTGAGATGCAGAGAGATGCAGAGATACAGAGAGATAGTATAAAAAGAGCCAGGAAGGGAGGAAATTAAATAATGAGCAGCGCGATGGGAGGAGATAAGATAATGAAACAGTAAAGGCAGGTGAAAGTATATCAAGAACCTGCATGGGAGGAGATACGAAAAGGAGCACTATGATGGGAGGAGTTACGAAAATGATTTCTATGATGGGGTTGATCAGTAATGAAGGAAATAGGATAATGGGAGAAAATACAATGAGCACCGCAATGGCAGAAGATAAGATAATGAAACAGTGAAGGGAGGTGAAAGTATATCAAGAGCTGTCATCGGAGGAGATAAAATAATGAATACCGTGATGCGCTTTGTGGAGAACAGTTAAAGAAAAGGAGATATGGTGAGCACCTTGATGGGAGGAGATAAAATAATGAACACAGTGAGATAGGATAGGATAATAAATACAGTGGTGGGAAGAGATTGCATAATGAGGGCCATGATAGTAGGAAATAGGATAATGAGAACAATAATGAAACTATGAAAGAAGGCGATATAATAATGACAATGGAGATGGGAGAAGAAGAATGAGAACTGTGATGGGAAAGATAATGAAGGAGATAAGCTAATAAGCAACATGATAAAAGGAAATATGTTAATGAGTACCATGATGAGAGGAGATAAGATAATGAAACCCTCATTGGAACAGATAATTTAATGGGAACCTTGATGGGAGTAGATACGATAATAAGAACCATGATGGGAGGATATAAAATAATGAAGGAGATAAAGTAATGAGCACCGTGATGGGAGGAGATAAGATAATGAAACAGTGAAGAGAGTTGAAAGTATATCAAGAACCCTCATGGGAGGAGATATAATAATAACTGTGATAGTAGAAGATAATGAAGGTGACAAGATAATGAGCAACGTGATGGGAGGCGATAAGATAATCAACACAGTGATGGGAGGAGATAAGATAATGAGAACAGTGAGAGGAGGAGATAAGATAATGAGCACCATGATGGGAGGAGATAAGATAAATAGCACCATGATGGGAGGAGATAAGAAAGTGAGCACCATGATTGGAGGAGACAAGATAATGAACACAGTGATGGGAGGAGACAGGATAATAAACATAGTGATGGGAGGAGATATGGTAATGGCACCATGATGGGAGAAGATAAGATAACAAACACAGTGATGGGAGGAGATAGGATAATGAGCACTGTAATGGTAAATGAGCTGGGCATTCAAAAGGAGCAACCATGTCGTTCAGAGGTCCTAAACAGCCATGACAGTTTGTAACAAGAGGAGACATGATAACAGCAGTGGTTCCCTGTACATCCCCCAGGAAGACATTTAATACAAGCCGCGAACTTTAGGCTGCATTCCAGAATATTCTTATCAGTTACTTGAGAGGAGACATGCAGACCCTCTCAAGCCAATTACCTAAATCCATATTTCACTCTAGGTGCCCTTAAAAAAACATTAAACTTGGAAGCTTGAGCAATCAGGAAAGCTACCAGATATCCTGCCAGATCACCCTACATCATAAATACTTTACAAGGAGTCATTAGCAATACACAGTGCTGTCTCCCTTCTTTGGTGGAATCAAGAACTTAAGTGTAGTTCATAACTTCTGAAATAATAACAGTACAGCCAGTGTAAGAGAAGTTCAGTTGGAACCAAACAGGCACTGGCATGCATGGGCGGGCACATTAGTGTGTGCACAAGAAGAAATGTACATATGCGCATGCGCGAACGTGCATGCACTGGCGCCAAATGGTCCATTTAAGTTGAGCAATGACAGGAACACATTTCTGAGTGGTCTTTCAGCTTGTTCCTGTTTACCTGTGCTCTGATCTGCTTCCTGCCTACCTGTGTTTGACCCCGCTTGACCTTGACTCTCCTCTGGATTCTCACCTGCCTACCTGTGACCTCCAATGAATAAGAAAAATTGAATAATTAAGCACCTAGGACTCCAAGGCAAATTATCAAGGGGATAAGGAAGTGCAGCTAATTAATTGCAGATAATCTGCATGATAATGGATGGAAATGACGATCAGTGCAAGACCTTAATATTCCCCTGTGTGTGTATATATATATATATATATATATATATATATATATATATATATATATAAAAGCAAATCGAATGTGTAGGGAAGTGTTAATACAATTGTGTGAAAAAGTGCAGTGTAGGATGTCAGCTGTTATGCCAACAATACTGACAAAAAAACTGAATATTAAATATATAGAAAATCTAGGAAAGTGCACCGTGCAAAAAGGTGCAATGTAGCTTAAACTAACTAAAAATCTAAATAATGGAAGTATGTGCAGCCAAATACCTATTAAGAAAGTGCACTGTGCAATAATTATCAAAATATATGCGATTAATAAAAAGTGCATATACAATCTATAAATATTGAATACATAAATTGATAAATTAATAATAATATAAACCGTAGTGCAAGTACCAGTTAAAGTGCAAAAAAAAAAAAAATACTGACCAGCGTCCTGGAAATTTTATATAAAGTGCATAAAAAAATGTGTAAAAAAAATCCCAAGGGACCAAGTGACGTAATTTCCGGTGCGGCTGTGGAGCGCACGCCGACCGCTGCCACGCTACAAGGCTATCATATGGGAACCACTGCTTAAGGCAAACAAGCTCCCATATAGCAACTTGAGCAATCTTTTCTGTGCCAAGTGGGCACGTGAATATGTAAGCATTCCTTTTTTACTTTGTTTTACTGATCTAAAAATAACGGGATTACACTATTGCGGCTTCCTATTTCCCATTTGTGCTATATTGAGGAAAATACCCAGGGGAGATATCCAGGGGACCCCATTTGAAGGAGTGTGAAGGAGGAGTTGGTGCATCCCAGAATCTTTGGATTATTGATATGAGCGTTTGTAGGTCTGTGTGACCTGTGGAATTCTGGTGAGCATATTAGTTTTACAAAAGTTCACGAGGTGGAACACTTGGATGTGCACGTTTGCCATTGGATATTTTGCACAGACTTTTTTCATTTTGCTGCACAGATAGCTTGCACATTTGCAATATTGATTTCATATCCACTTTGGAGCACAGTTATTATTTATTTGCATCATTTATATATATTTGTATTCCTTTATACCCTCAGTTATATATTAAGGGAATAACACTATTTATAATGTGCCCCCTTTCAATACAGAGAGACCAGCGTGCCCCCTTTCAATGCAGAGAGACCAGCGTGCCCCCTTTCAATGCAGAGAGACCAGTGTGCCCCCTTTCAATGCAGAGAGACCAGCGTGCCCCCCTTTCAATGCACAGTGACCAGCGTGCCCCCTTTCAATGCAGTGACCAGCATACATGCCCCCTTTCAATGCAGTGACCAGCGTTGGATGGGAGCACTGGTCACTCTTCATTAATGGGGGCACTGGTCACTCTGCATTAATGGGGGCACTTGTTACTCTGCATTAATGGGGGCACTGGTCACTCTGCATTGGGTGGGGGCACTGGTCACTCTGCATTGGATGGGGCACTGGTCACTCTGCATTCTTTGGGGCACTGGTCACTCTGCATGGATGGGGGCACTGGTCACTCTGCATTAATGGGGGCACAAAAAAATTAATATATGTGCAAAGAAATATATACATTTGTAAATAAATGCTGTGTGTGATATGTATAAACAAAGGTGTGCTCAAATGTGCCTAGAAAATGACATGAAAATAAATCAGTATCAATCAAAAAACCTGATACCAATGAATAAATAAGTACAAACCAATATTGAATCAATATCAATAAATAAACATAGAATCCAAAAATCCCAGTGTGCAAAAAATCCAAAAACTAGCCGTAGTGCTGAGAATCAATACATCATATGTGCAGATTCATAAAAATAAATACATAGATAAAAATCAATAAATCTGATACTAAAAAACATATATATAGAAAGTTCTAAAATCAGTTCATATGGAAAATTAAATAAACTACGAAGTCCAAATACTCTAAATGGTGCAAAGTGCAAAAAAGGGTGCAAAGAATGTCCGTAGCTGTCAGAATCAATTCGTGCAGGTATGTGCAACAGTGAAATAGTGCTCGCCCAATAGGACCGCACTCACCTGATGGGAGTACCCCTGCAGGGGTCGAAAGTATAAAGCCAGCAACCAGGTTAGATGTTCCCAACCACTAAGACACCGATCAACCCAGATGGAACTTTATATGAAAAAAGGGGTGACTCTTCTCCAACATATATATGGGGAGTAGTCCTTGTCTTCCTGTTCGCAGCCAAGTTTAGGTTATATCAACTAGGAAAGGGATTGGATCAATACAAAGCTATAGATAAAAATATATAACGATGATAACTAAACACTATACACAGAGTATTTATGGAAATAGAGATAAGATAACAATTAAATAACAATAAAAATAATACTACACTGTTTGAATAAATACTATTGGAAAATTGTTAAAAAAAAAAATTGTTAAAAAAAAAAAAAAAGAACGGGGACAGAGAAAAAGGAAAACAGTAAAATAGGAACCTATGTATGTGAATACAAGAAGAAAGTGGAGAAGAAATATATATACAGGATGTGACCCTTTCTGCTAAACGCTCTGTCGAACAAGGCCACAATATTGCCTTCTACATGATGATACAGAGCTGGACTTAAGTGAAAAGAAATGTCTTTTTGGAACCTTCCACTGGGGTACAGCACATTCCACAAATTCACGAAAGGGGGCAGAGTCTACCAGATGAAAAGCAGCAGTTGTAGTGCTAGCAATTTGGCCAAGCTATCATTTAGATGCTGAGCATGTGAATGGCTGGGACAGTATTATTTTTTTTTATGGTTCAGCGGGGTAGCAAAATTTGCCTGCTGGTCAAATCAACAGGTGGTGTACTGCTAGCAGATTGGGTGCAAGTACCTGTGGCACCCATTGCTATACCATCATCCCTCTCAGTGCAGGTTTTTGAGAGGACTTTGGGCATAGTAGAGGTAAAGATCCCAGATGAGGAGCAAGGAGAAGTCTGCATTTTATTATAATGTGGGTCTTTCAAGTGCTGTTGCCAACGGACTGCATGGCAGGTCGTCATATGTCTTGTCAAGCATGTGGTGCCCAAGCAGCTGGTGTTCTGGCAACGCTTGAACCACTTCAGATAGAGATTGCAAACAGACATGCTGTGGTCTGCTGCACATGTGTTGAAAAAAGCCCACACCAATGAACTTTTGGAAGTCAGCGGGGAGTTAGCAGCGCTCTGCCTCTGTTGAGCTCTGTGGTGTGATGCAATAGGCCCTACACTACACTGCACTGACTACATTAAATAAAATGCAGACTTCTCCTTGCTCCTCATCTGGGATCTTTACCTCTACTATGCCCAAAGTCCTCTCAAAAACCTGCACTGAGAGGGATGATGGTATAGCAATGGGTGCCACAGGTACTTGCACCCAATCTGCTAGCAGTACACCACCTGTTGATTTGACCAGCAGGCAAATTTTGCTACCCCGCTGAACCATAAAAAAAAATAATACTGTCCCAGCCATTCACATAAATGATAGCTTGGCCAAATTGCTAGCACTACAACTGCTGCTTTTCATCTGGTAGACTCTGCCCCCTTTCGTGAATTTGTGGAATGTGCTGTACCCCAGTGGAAGGTTCCAAAAAGACATTTCTTTTCACTTAAGTCCAGCTCTGTATCATCATGTAGAAGGCAATATTGTGGCCTTGTTCGACAGAGCGGTTAGCAGAAAGGGTCACATCCTGTATATATATTTCTTCTCCACTTTCTTCTTGTATTTACATACATAGGTTCCTATTTTACTGTTTTCCTTTTTCTCTGTCCCTGTTCTTTTTTTTTTTTTTAACAATTTTTTTTTAACAATTTTCCAATAATATTTATTCAAACAGTGTAGTATCATTTTTATTGTTATTTAATTGTTATCTTATATCTATTTCCATAAATACTCTGTGTATAGTGTTTAGTTATCATCTTTATATATTTTTATCTATAGCTTTGTATTGATCCAATCCCTTTCCTAGTTGATATAACCTAAACTTGGCTGCGAACAGGAAGACAAGGACTACTCCCCTTTTTTGCACGTTGCACCATTTAGAGTATTTGGACTTCGTAGTTTATTTAATTTTCCATATGAACTGATTTTAGAACTTTCTATATATATGTTTTTTAGTATCAGATTTATTGATTTTTATCTATGTATTTATTTTTATGAATCTGCACATATGATGTATTGATTCTCAGCACTACGGCTAATTTTTGGATTTTTTGCACACTGGGATTTTTGGATTCTATGTTTATTTATTGATATTGATTCAATATTGGTTTGTACTTATTTATTCATTGGTATCAGGTTTTTTGATTGATACTGATTTATTTTCATGTCATTTTCTAGGCACATTTGAGCACACCTTTGTTTATACATATCACACACAGCATTTATTTACAAATTTATATATTTCTTTGCACATATATTAATTTTTTTGTGCCCCCATTAATGCAGAGTGACCAGTGCCCCCATCCATGCAGAGTGACCAGTGCCCCAAAGAATGCAGAGTGACCAGTGCCCCATCCAATGCAGAGTGACCAGTGCCCCCATTAATGCAGAGTAACAAATGCCCCTATTAATGCAGAGTGACCAGTGCTCCCATCCAACGCTGGTCACCGCATTGAAAGGGGGCATGTATGCTTGTCACTGCATTGAAAGGGGGCACGCTGGTCACTGTGCATTGAAAGGGGGCACGCTGGTCACTGTGCATTGAAAGGGGGGCACGCTGGTCTCTCTGCATTGAAAGGGGGCACGCTGGTCTCTCTGCATTGAAAGGGGGCACGCTGGTCTCTCTGCATTGAAAGGGGGCACACTATACCTTAATTACTGAAGGCCCCTTTCACACTTTTGCGACCTCAAAGTCACGCAATTTTTACAGCGTTTTTTTCCGCAAAGCAATGCCTATTACATTTTTCTGTTTGTGCCCCCCCCCCCCCCAAAAAAACCAGCCGCCACTGGGCGGGGATAAGATAGTGAGAACTGTGATAGGAGGAGATAAGACAATGAGAACTGTGATAGGAGGAGATAAGATAATGAGAACCATGATAGGAGGGGATAAGATAATGAGAACTGTGATAGGAGGAGATAAGATAATGAGAACTGTGATAGGAGGGGATAAGATAATGAGAACTGTGATAGGAGGAGATAAGATAATGAGAACCGTGATAGGAGGAGATAAGATAATGAGAACCGTGATAGGAGGGGATAAGATAATGAGAACCGTGATAGGAGGAGATAAGATAATGAGAACCGTGATAGGAGGGGGTAAGATAATGAGAACCGTGATAGGAGGGGATAAGATAATGAGAACCGTGATAGGAGGGGATAAGATAATGAGAACCGTGATAGGAGGGGATAAGATAATGAGAACCGTGATAGGAGGAGATAAGATAATGAGAACCGTGATAGGAGGAGATAAGATAATGAGAACCGTGATAGGAGGGGATAAGATAATGAGAACCGTGATAGGAGGAGATAAGATAATGAGAACCGTGATAGGAGGGGGTAAGATAATGAGAACCGTGATAGGAGGGGATAAGATAATGAGAACCGTGATAGGAGGGGATAAGATAATGAGAACCGTGATAGGAGGGGATAAGATAATGAGAACCGTGATAGGAGGGGGTAAGATAATGAGAACTGTGATAGGAGGGGATAAGATAATGAGAACTGTGATAGGAGGAGATAAGATAATGAGAACTGTGATAGGAGAAGATAAGATAATGAGAACTGTGATAGGAGGGGATAAGATAATGAGAACTGTGATAGGAGGGGATAAGATAATGAGAACTGTGATAGGAGGAGATAAGATAATGAGAACTGTGATAGGAGGAGATAAGATAATGAGAACAGTGATAGGAGAAGATAAGATAATGAGAACTGTGATAGGAGAAGATAAGATAATGAGAACTGTGATAGGAGGGGATAAGATAATGAGAACTGTGATAGGAGGGGATAAGATAATGAGAACTGTGATAGGAGGGGATAAGATAATGAGAACTGTGATAGGAGGAGATAAGATAATGAGAACTGTGATAGGAGGAGATAAGATAATGAGAACAGTGATAGGAGAAGATAAGATAATGAGAACTGTGATAGGAGGGGATAAGATAATGAGAACTGTGATAGGAGGAGATAAGATAATGAGAACTGTGATAGGAGGGGATAAGATAATGAGAACTGTGATAGGAGGAGATAAGATAATGAGAACTGTGATAGGAGAAGATAAGATAATGAGAACTGTGATAGGAGGGGATAAGATAATGAGAACTGTGATAGGAGGGGATAAGATAATGAGAACTGTGATAGGAGGGGATAAGATAATGAGAACTGTGATAGGAGGGGATAAGATAATGAGAACTGTGATAGGAGGAGATAAGATAATGAGAACTGTGATAGGAGGGGATAAGATAATGAGAACCGTGATAGGAGGGGATAAGATAATGAGAACCGTGATAGGAGGGGATAAGATAATGAGAACCGTGATAGGAGGGGATAAGATAATGAGAACTGTGATAGGAGGGAAAAAGATAATGAGAACCGTGATAGGAGGGGATAAGATAATGAGAACCGTGATAGGAGGAGATAAGATCATGAGAACTGTGATAGGAGAAGATAAGATAATGAGAACTGTGATAGGAGGGGATAAGATAATGAGAACTGTGATAGGAGGGGATAAGATAATGAGAACTGTGATAGGAGGGGATAAGATAATGAGAACTGTGATAGGAGGGGATAAGATAATGAGAACTGTGATAGGAGGGGATAAGATAATGAGAACTGTGATAGGAGGAGATAAGATAATGAGAACCGTGATAGGAGGAGATAAGATAATGAGAACCGTGATAGGAGGGGATAAGATAATGAGAACCGTGATAGGAGGAGATAAGATAATGAGAACCGTGATAGGAGGGGGTAAGATAATGAGAACCGTGATAGGAGGGGGTAAGATAATGAGAACCGTGATAGGAGGGGATAAGATAATGAGAACCGTGATAGGAGGGGATAAGATAATGAGAACCGTGATAGGAGGGGATAAGATAATGAGAACTGTGATAGGAGGAGATAAGATAATGAGAACCGTGATAGGAGGAGATAAGATAATGAGAACCGTGATAGGAGGGGATAAGATAATGAGAACCGTGATAGGAGGAGATAAGATAATGAGAACCGTGATAGGAGGGGGTAAGATAATGAGAACCGTGATAGGAGGGGATAAGATAATGAGAACCGTGATAGGAGGGGATAAGATAATGAGAACCGTGATAGGAGGGGATAAGATAATGAGAACTGTGATAGGAGGGGGTAAGATAATGAGAACTGTGATAGGAGGGGATAAGATAATGAGAACTGTGATAGGAGGAGATAAGATAATGAGAACTGTGATAGGAGAAGATAAGATAATGAGAACTGTGATAGGAGGGGATAAGATAATGAGAACTGTGATAGGAGGGGATAAGATAATGAGAACTGTGATAGGAGGAGATAAGATAATGAGAACTGTGATAGGAGGAGATAAGATAATGAGAACAGTGATAGGAGAAGATAAGATAATGAGAACTGTGATAGGAGAAGATAAGATAATGAGAACTGTGATAGGAGGGGATAAGATAATGAGAACTGTGATAGGAGGGGATAAGATAATGAGAACTGTGATAGGAGGGGATAAGATAATGAGAACTGTGATAGGAGGAGATAAGATAATGAGAACTGTGATAGGAGGAGATAAGATAATGAGAACAGTGATAGGAGAAGATAAGATAATGAGAACTGTGATAGGAGGGGATAAGATAATGAGAACTGTGATAGGAGGAGATAAGATAATGAGAACTGTGATAGGAGAAGATAAGATAATGAGAACTGTGATAGGAGGGGATAAGATAATGAGAACTGTGATAGGAGGGGATAAGATAATGAGAACTGTGATAGGAGGAGATAAGATAATGAGAACTGTGATAGGAGGAGATAAGATAATGAGAACAGTGATAGGAGAAGATAAGATAATGAGAACTGTGATAGGAGAAGATAAGATAATGAGAACTGTGATAGGAGGGGATAAGATAATGAGAACTGTGATAGGAGGGGATAAGATAATGAGAACTGTGATAGGAGGGGATAAGATAATGAGAACTGTGATAGGAGGAGATAAGATAATGAGAACTGTGATAGGAGGAGATAAGATAATGAGAACAGTGATAGGAGAAGATAAGATAATGAGAACTGTGATAGGAGGGGATAAGATAATGAGAACTGTGATAGGAGGAGATAAGATAATGAGAACTGTGATAGGAGGGGATAAGATAATGAGAACTGTGATAGGAGGAGATAAGATAATGAGAACTGTGATAGGAGAAGATAAGATAATGAGAACTGTGATAGGAGGGGATAAGATAATGAGAACTGTGATAGGAGGGGATAAGATAATGAGAACTGTGATAGGAGGGGATAAGATAATGAGAACTGTGATAGGAGGGGATAAGATAATGAGAACTGTGATAGGAGGAGATAAGATAATGAGAACTGTGATAGGAGGGGATAAGATAATGAGAACCGTGATAGGAGGGGATAAGATAATGAGAACCGTGATAGGAGGGGATAAGATAATGAGAACCGTGATAGGAGGGGATAAGATAATGAGAACTGTGATAGGAGAAGATAAGATAATGAGAACTGTGATAGGAGGGGATAAGATAATGAGAACTGTGATAGGAGGGGATAAGATAATGAGAACTGTGATAGGAGGGGATAAGATAATGAGAACCGTGATAGGAGGGGATAAGATAATGAGAACCGTGATAGGAGGGGATAAGATAATGAGAACCGTGATAGGAGGGGATAAGATAATGAGAACCGTGATAGGAGGGGATAAGATAATGAGAACTGTGATAGGAGGGAAAAAGATAATGAGAACCGTGATAGGAGGGGATAAGATAATGAGAACCGTGATAGGAGGAGATAAGATCATGAGAACTGTGATAGGAGAAGATAAGATAATGAGAACTGTGATAGGAGGGGATAAGATAATGAGAACTGTGATAGGAGGGGATAAGATAATGAGAACTGTGATAGGAGGGGATAAGATAATGAGAACTGTGATAGGAGGGGATAAGATAATGAGAACTGTGATAGGAGGGGATAAGATAATGAGAACTGTGATAGGAGGGGATAAGATAATGAGAACTGTGATAGGAGGGGATAAGATAATGAGAACTGTGATAGGAGGGGATAAGATAATGAGAACTGTGATAGGAGGGGATAAGATAATGAGAACCGTGATAGGAGGAGATAAGATCATGAGAACTGTGATAGGAGGGGATAAGATGGTAGAAAGAGACAAGATAATGAAACCATGAAAGAAGGTGATATGATAATGCAAAAAGAGATGGGAGAAGATATAATAGGAACTGTGATGGGGAGAGATGATGAAGGAAATATGATGAGCACCATGGTGAGAGGAGATATGATAATGCAAATGTGATAAGAGGAGAAAAATAATGGAGGAAAGAAGATAAAGAGCAATATTATAAGAAGAGGTAAAAGAAGAAAACAGTGGTGGAAGGTTAAACTATATTGAGAATCATGATGGGTGGAAATAAGATGAGAACCACAATGGGAGGAGATATGATAATGAGAAACATAATGGTAAGAGATATAATTACACCCACAATGGGAGGAGATATGATAATAAACACTCTGATTGGCGGAGATAGGATAGAGGAATCCCTGATGAGAAGAGATGGGATAGTAATGGCGGAGAGGAGATAATGAAGTACGGATTTGGGAAGAATGATCGCTCAGTAACCAGATATTCGTACACAGAGAGATGGGCATTAGAAAATAACTAGTAGTGACAAGATCCTGAACTCTTTTGTACGGAATGAGGAAGTGTGTGAAGCGCAGGCAGAAGCCGGAAGTAGTCCTCTTGACCCGGGAGTGATTGTACGAAGATCGGAAGTGCAGGAGCCGGGGGATTTGACACTTGGGTCGTCATGCGGTTGTTCCCGGGACTTCTGGTGGCTCATGGAAGGGTGGCCCGGCGGATGGGGCTGGGGCCCCGGTCCCGGCTAGATATGCTGCGGAATCTCCTCACCGCTTTGGTCAGACATGAGAGAATAGAGACCACCTGGGCCCGGGCCGATGAGCTGACCTTCTATGCCAACAAGGTGATATGATTGGGCCCCCAGGTCATATATATGTGGGTGTAGTGTGATTGGTGGAGGAGCTGTCCTATGCTACATTCTGTACCAGGGGTGTCGCACTCCATTGGCTGAATTAGCTATATGGGTGCCCTACAAGAGTCGGTTATAACTGGAGTGAGAGCGGGGGGTACGTAGTGTGTACGGCTGAGAGCCGGGGGTACGTAGTGTGTACAGGTGAGAGCGGGGGGTACGTAGTGTGTACAGGTGAGAGCGGGGGGTACGTAGTGTGTACGGCTGAGAGCCGGGGGTACGTAGTGTGTACGGCTGAGAGCCGGGGGTACGTAGTGTGTACGGCTGAGAGCCGGGGGTACGTAGTGTGTACGGCTGAGAGCCGGGGGTACGTAGTGTGTACGGCTGAGAGCCGGGGGTACGTAGTGTGTACGGCTGAGAGCCGGGGGTACGTAGTGTGTACGGCTGAGAGCCGGGGGTGCGTAGTGCGTACGGCTGAGAGCGGGGGGTGCGTAGTGTGTACGGCTGAGAGCGGGGGGTACGTAGTGTGTACGGCTGAGAGCGGGGGGTACGTAGTGTGTACGGCTGAGAGCGGGGGGTACGTAGTGTGTACGGCTGAGAGCGGGGGGTACGTAGTGCGTACGGCTGAGAGCCGGGGGTGCGTAGTGCGTACGGCTGAGAGCGGGGGGTACGTAGTGCGTACGGCTGAGAGCGGGGGGTACGTAGTGTGTACGGCTGAGAGCCGGGGGTACGTAGTGTGTACAGGTGAGAGCGGGGGGTACGTAGTGTGTACGGCTGAGAGCCGGGGGTACGTAGTGTGTACGGCTGAGAGCCGGGGGTAGGTAGTGTGTACGGCTGAGAGCCGGGGGTAGGTAGTGTGTACGGCTGAGAGCGGGGGGTAGGTAGTGTGTACGGCTGAGAGCGGGGGTAGGTAGTGTGTACGGCTGAGAGCCGGGGGTACGTAGTGTGTACGGCTGAGAGCCGGGGGTACGTAGTGTGTACGGCTGAGAGGCGGGGCACGTAGTGTGTACGGCTGAGAGGCGGGGGTACGTAGTGTGTACGGCTGAGAGCCGGGGGTACGTAGTGTGTACGGCTGAGAGGCGGGGGTACGTAGTGTGTACGGCTGAGAGCCGGGGGTACGTAGTGTGTACGGCTGAGAGCGATCTACCCGTCTCTTGGCCACCCACAGTTTTTGCATAAAATGGGAGCTGAGCACTTTGTTCCTACACTTGGTTCTAGGGCACAGCTTGGATCTGTGGCATGCCGGGATTGCTTCTACATCTCAGAATAGTCCCCTGGAGCCTGGGTGGGTGTGATATTCCTATTACAAAGCATAGTGAGGAAGAAGTTGTATAAAGAGGGGGACAGGTGCAGGTGTTCCATTTTCTGCCTAGTGAGAAAGACAGGTGCATGGGATGCCTGTTCTCTATAGTGAAAGACAGGTGCAAAGGATGCCTGAACTATAAAGTGAGAGACAGATGCATGGGGTGCGTGCACTATATAGTGGGAGAGACAAGTGCGGGGGATGCGTGTACTATATAGTGGGAGAGACAAGTACGGGGGATGGGTGTACTATATAGTGAGGGAGACAGGTGCAGGGGATGCTTGTACTATATAGTGAGAGACCCGTGCAGGGGATGCTTGTACTATATAGTGAGGGAGACCGGTGCAGGGGATGGGTGGACTATATAGTGAGGGAGACAGATGCAGGGGAGTGTGTGCCGTTTACTTTATAGTGAGGGAGACAGGTGCAGGGGATGGGTGTACTATATAGTGAGGGAGACAGGTGCAGGGGGTGCGCGCTGTGTACTGTATAGTGAGAGAGACAGGTGCAGGGGGTGCGTGCTGTTTACTGTATAGTGGGAGAGACAGGTGCAGGGGGTGCGTGCTGTGTACTATATAGTGAGAGGTACAGGTGCAGGGGATGCGTGTACTATATAGTGAGAGAGATAGGTGCAGGGGATGCTTGTACTATATAGCGAGAGACCCGTGCAGGGGGTGCGTGTACTATATAGTGAGGGAGACAGGTGCAGGGGATGGGTGGACTATATAGTGAGAGACGGGTGCGGGGGGTGCATAAAATACAAAAAAAGTGAAACTCTCGCGCTATCAAATATAAAAATGGAAGGACTCAATCAATAAAAAATGTATACAATTAATAAAAATATTAAGCGAAGTGATCAAAAAAAAAAAACAGGTGGGATCCAAAGAGAAAGAAATTCTAATAAGATAGGGCTGCTGCTACCACTCAGTGCTCATCTTCAGCAAATAAAAAGTGTATAATAATAGGTGACAGTGTTGCGCTGCCCTTGAACTGAACAAATAATACAATAAGTTCACATAGATATAATGTACACACACATCTGTGATTAAAAAGCATAAACCGAATGATACAACACAACATGCATGTCACTGCAAAATAAATAAGTAAAAAGTTCATCGTGGTAAAGTGAAAAGTACAATCAATCTCTAAAAGTGCACCATGCATCAAAGAAACTGCCACATATATGTCCTCTGTATGTGAACGGACAATGACGAAAATAAATTCTTGATGAATGCATAAGTGACTCCTTTCAATTATTGTGGGGCGCTCTTCTTCCTTTGCATGCCCCTATTTGTGCTCTCTATGTTCTCGCCTCAAATACACTTGAAAGCCCCATAGAGAATAGCCCATCATAGGAATGGTAATAATAGTTTCCGTCACTAGATGTCCTCGGTGCATAGATATCTATCGGTGCAAGCCCTATCCCTGGCCGTTCCTCTGTAGGGCTGTTTAATATTCTTATCACCAGTGGTAAGGGGGGCACAAAAGGATACGCTCATAGTGCAGTATGCAAAGACATTTATTTAAAAAAAAAAATTGCATCAACTCGCAGTTTAAAAGCATTATCTTCAGCAAGCTCTCACAACAGTGTCGTGTCTGTGACAATGTCACTTCTGGTAACCTCTGTCCAAACCCTGCGCGTTCCGTCACGGACAAGTGACTTCTTCAAGGTGTCCCCATCTTTATAGGTGCAGGGGGTGCATGTTCTTTTTAGTGAGGGAGACATGTGCAGGGGGTGCGTGTACTATATAGTGAGGGAGACAGGTGCAGGGGGTGCGTGTACTATATAGTGAGGGAGACAGGTGCAGGGGGAGCGTGTATTATACACTGAGGGAGACAGGTGCAGGGGGTGTGTGTACTATATAGTGAGAGACCCGTGCAGGGGGTGCGTGTACTATATAGTGAGAGAGACAGGTGCAGGGGGAGCGTGTACTATATAGTGAGGGAAGACAGGTGCAGGGGGAGCGTGTATTATACAGTGAGGGAGACAGGTGCGGGGGGGTGCCTGTACTATATAGTGAGGGAGACAGGTGCAGGGGGAGCGTGTATTATACACTGAGGGAGACAGGTGCAGGGGGTGCGTGTATTATACACTGAGGGAGACAGGTGCAGGGGGAGCGTGTATTATACACTGAGGGAGACAGGTGCAGTGGTGCGTGTACTATATAGTGAGAGACCCGTGCAGGGGGTGCGTGTACTATATAGTGAGAGAGACAGGTGCAGGGGGAGCGTGTATTATACAGTGAGGGAGACAGGTGCAGGGGGAGCGTGTACTATATAGTGAGAGAGACAGGTGCAGGGGGGTGCATAAACTATATAGTGGGAGACAGGTGCAGGGGTGCGTGTACTATATAGTGAGGGCGACAGGTGCAGGGGGGGTGCGTGTACTATATAGTGAGACAGACAGGTGCGGGGGGAGCGTGTACTATATAGTGAGACAGACAGGTGCGGGGGGTTTGTGTTCTATATAGTGAGGGAGACAGGTGCAGGAGGTGCGTGTACTTTATAGTGAGGGTGACAGGTGCAGGGGGGTGCGTGTACTATATAGTGAGAGAGACAGGTGCAGGGGATGCATATACTATATAGTGAGGGAGACAGGTGCAGGGGGTGTGTGTACTTTATAGTGAGGGCGACAGGTGCAGGGGGTGCGTGTACTATATAGTGAGAGAGACAGGTGCAGGGGATGCATATACTATATAGTGAGGGAGACAGGTGCAGGGGGTGCGTGTACTTTATAGTGAGGGCGACAGGTGCAGGGGTGCGTGTACTGTATAGTGAGGGAGACAGGTGCAGGGGTGCGTGTACTATATAGTGAGGGAGACAGGTGCAGGGGGGTGTGTGTTCTATATAGTGAGGGAGACAGGTGCAGGGGGTGCATGTACTTTATAGTGAGGGCGACAGGTGCAGGGGGTGCGTGTACTATATAGTGAGGGAGACAGGTGCGGGGGGGTGCGTGTACTATATAGTGAGGGAGACAGGTGCAGGGGGGTGCGTGTACTATATAGTGAGGGAGACAGGTGCAGGGGGGTGCGTGTACTATATAGTGAGAGAGACAGGTGCAGGGGATGCATATACTATATAGTGAGGGAGACAGGTGCAGGGGGTGCGTGTACTTTATAGTGAGGGCGACAGGTACAGGGGGTGCGTGTACTATATAGTGAGGGAGACAGGTGCAGGGGTGCGTGTACTATATAGTGAGGGAGACAGGTGCAGGGGGGTGCGTGTACTATATAGTGAGGGAGACAGGTGCAGGGGATGCATATACTATATAGTGAGGGAGACAGGTGCAGGGGGTGCGTGTACTTTATAGTGAGGGCGACAGGTGCAGGGGTGCGTGTACTGTATAGTGAGGGAGACAGGTGCAGGGGTGCGTGTACTATATAGTGAGGGAGACAGGTGCAGGGGGGTGTGTGTTCTATATAGTGAGGGAGACAGGTGCAGGGGGTGCATGTACTTTATAGTGAGGGCGACAGGTGCAGGGGGTGCGTGTACTATATAGTGAGGGAGACAGGTGCGGGGGGGTGCGTGTACTATATAGTGAGGGAGACAGGTGCAGGGGGGTGCGTGTACTATATAGTGAGGGAGACAGGTGCAGGGGGGTGCGTGTACTATATAGTGAGAGAGACAGGTGCAGGGGATGCATATACTATATAGTGAGGGAGACAGGTGCAGGGGGTGCGTGTACTGTATAGTGAGGGCGACAGGTACAGGGGGTGCGTGTACTATATAGTGAGGGAGACAGGTGCAGGGGGTGCGTGTACTATATAGTGAGGGAGACAGGTGCAGGGGTGCGTGTACTATATAGTGAGGGAGACAGGTGCAGGGGGGTGCGTGTACTATATAGTGAGGGAGACAGGTGCAGGGGGGTGCGTGTACTATATAGTGAGGGAGACAGGTGCAGGGGTGCGTGTACTATATAGTGAGGGAGACAGGTGCAGGGGGTGCATGTACTTTATAGTGAGGGCGACAGGTGCAGGGGGTGCGTGTACTATATAGTGAGGGAGACAGGTGCGGGGGGGTGCGTGTACTATATAGTGAGGGAGACAGGTGCAGGGGGGTGCGTGTACTATATAGTGAGGGAGACAGGTGCAGGGGGGTGCGTGTACTATATAGTGAGAGAGACAGGTGCAGGGGATGCATATACTATATAGTGAGGGAGACAGGTGCAGGGGGTGCGTGTACTGTATAGTGAGGGCGACAGGTACAGGGGGTGCGTGTACTATATAGTGAGGGAGACAGGTGCAGGGGGTGCGTGTACTATATAGTGAGGGAGACAGGTGCAGGGGTGCGTGTACTATATAGTGAGGGAGACAGGTGCAGGGGGGTGCGTGTACTATATAGTGAGGGAGACAGGTGCAGGGGGGTGCGTGTACTATATAGTGAGGGAGACAGGTGCAGGGGGGTGCGTGTACTATATAGTGAGGGAGACAGGTGCAGGGGATACCTCTCCAACAAAAGTTACCTGATTTACAAAATGTTGTCCCCGATTACTTCTTCTCAGATTATTGATTATGGGAAGCGCGGAGATACGAACGAGAAAGCAATGAAGATGGCGGACTTCTGGCTGACAGTAAGTCAATCTTTGTTTTTTAAAATCCAGATTAAAGTGTCGCGTTTCTCAGAGCTGAAATTTTTATTTCTCTTTGGTTCATTGACGGACACAGCTCCTTATCTTCTTGACCATCGAGTTATAGGGCCCCCTACAGGAGTAGGACACAAGGCAGAAAAAAAGCTTGATTACATCTATGGGCAGTCCAAGATGGCATACTCCCTTTTCTCAGCTATAGGCTTTTTCTTCAGGAGTAAGGGCCTAGTTCCTTGCTGGGATCTTTGGTCCTGGCAGTTTTTTTCCTTTTGAATGGAACTTTTTCCTAACTTTATTTTGTTCCTGTGAGAATCTACAATCAATTGCCGGACTGGGAGACGGACTGGATAACCTAGATCCAGAGGGTCCCTCCAGTCTGGCCAGGGCACAGGCCTCAGGTCCACGCTAGGTCAGCAGCGACATAGCCCACTGGATGGGGGCTAGCCTGCAAGTTAAACGACTCGCAAGGGCGCATACGTACGACCGGGTCTCAGCCCCAGTCGCAGCATTCCTCCTGGCAGACAGCACCCCCCCCCCCCCCCCCAAATTCCAATGGAGCGGTGGTCTGTCAGGAGCAGTGCCCACCCTGTTTCCTGTTATAGTAAGTAGCTGTCCCCCTCTTCCCCTGGGGGGGTTTTGGGGTGGATGTGGGCCTCTCCCTGGGGTGGTGGGACCCCTGAGTTCCCCTCCTTACCCCCCAGTTCCTCTAAAATTTTGGTGGTCACTGTGGGTCTTCCAGCAACCCCCCCCCCCCCTCCCTGGGTGAGGTTATTAGCTGGCTTTTGCCATATGCTTTTAAGGGGGACTTGTTGGAGTTGCTGCTGACCGGGTTTTTCCGGGTGCACAATGGGGGATTGAGCAGGGTTGCCCGCCACCCTGGAGGTTGGTGACTAGGGCAGGGATGTCCTCTGGGCTCCATGCTGCAGTTGTTGGCCTGGGGGAGCGGATGTTTTAGCGTCCACGGGTCCGTGTCTCACGCAGCCGGATCCGGACAAAAATTTAGGCCACGGCTTTGCGGCCTACTGGTCGGGAGCTATGTGGGGCAGCCCCAGGGAGGGTGATGGCTTCAGCCACCCTCCGTTTGGGCATCCGCCCTCCCCTCCGCTGCCCCTGGGTGGTCAGCTCCGCTGGGGCTCGTGAGGCTTGGCGTCCAGAATAATTTAGGCCACGGCTTGCGGCCTACTAGGCAATGTGGCCAAGTCGGGCGCCTCCGTTGGGGGGGGGGGGCGGGGGGGCAGCCCCCAGTGAGGTTACCTGAAGCCACCGCTCTTACTTTGGGCATTTGCCTGGCTGGAATCCATACACCTCCACAAACAGAATAAATTTAGACCACGGCTTGGGGCCTACTAGGCCATATGGCCAGCTTGGCGCCTCCCTTGGAAGGGGCGGCGCTGTGGGGATGGTTTATTATTTGAGGGCAGCCATGCCGCCATCATTATGTAGGGCACCTGCCCTTTTTTAGCGGGTACCCTGCCTGCGCGTCAATGTCACGACGGGAAGCCCTCTTTTTAAGGGGGCTTATTCCTATTATGCGGGCCCATATGGAGGGGCTGGGAGGGTGACTCCCTTGTTTTTTGCTGGGTCCAGTAACTGGTCCATTCGTGGGCCCTTGGTCGGCATCCCCTTTGCAGGATCGCAGTTGGCAGCCCTCCCCTGATTGTTATGCTTTCTGGGTGAGCTTATTATATAGAGCCCCCCGTCCTCCCCTGTCTCATCTGTCCTATCAGATCCTGAATCTGTTTCGGCCGTGAGTTACTCTACTGGGCCTGCATCCACACACCCTGAGTGCTCGAATAGTGAGGATGATTCTTCTGCTCTTCAAGCTGCGCATGAAAAGGCGCTGGTGGATGCACTGATTGTGTCAGTGCGTGGAATTTTAAAAATGGAGGATGTGGCTGATGCATCGGAGGTGCCGGTTCCTTTTGGCATCACAGCCCCTTGAAAGCGGCAAGGGTGTTTCCCTTTCCAGCTTACTTTGACAGCATTGTCCCAAAACAGTGGGGTTGTCCAAAACGCATTCTTGTGGTTCCTAAGCATTTTGCTATTCGGTATCCTTATAAGGATTCCCCGCTTTAACAAAATTGACCTTTAGTGGATTTGCCAGTTTCCAGATTGAATAAAGCTACCTTAATTCTTGTTGAGAAGCCCCCAGCCTTCTTCAGGATCCAGCTGATAGGAGGGTGGAGGTTCTGGCCCGCCATTTGTTCACTGTGCCCTGGTGTCGCAAACTCTGACCGAGTGGGCTAAACTTTTATGCCGGGACCTGGAGGGGAAACAGCTTCCCCCTGCCTTTTGCGGGGCTCGCAGATCAGTTGATCCAGGGGCTGCAGTTTATCTGTGATACCTCGTTGGATGCAGCTCCTTAGATTTCTAGGCTGTCTGTATCAGCAGTGGTCCTTCGGCGTATTATATGGCTGAAATGCTGGTCTGCGGATCCGACTTCGAAGAAGGCCTTATCTGATCTCCCCTTTGCAGGGGATTGCCTGTTTGGATCTTCCTTGGATGACATCATTAAGGGTCTCACATGGGGGAAGAGTACTCTTTTTCCGCAGGCTACCAAGAGCAAGGAGCCCCCTCATAGACGTGGGCCATTCTTCCCTGGCTCATAAAATACTTTTGTCCCTCAGGGTCTCGACATGGGATCAAAGCCCTTCAGGACCTCCACCAGAGGTTTCCAAGAGGAGCTACGAGCAGGCTCTTCCAGACCTGCGGATAAGGCTTCCTCTGCATGACGGGGTGCCCTCACCCGTATCTGGGGTGGGGGGATGTCTTCACTGGTTTCCAGATCCGTGGAACTCTCTGGTACAGGACAAGTGGGTCCACTAAGTTATTCGGTCTGGCTACAAGATCAATTTTCGTTCTTATCCTTCGAAGGGGTTCTTCCCTTCCATCCTGCACTTGTCCCCAGATTGCTTACGGGTCTCTTGGGGCAGTGCAAGACTTGTTGCTTCAGGCGTGATTGTCCCGGTTCCAACTTCAGAACGCTTTCAGGGGTTTTGCTCAAACCTCTGTACAGTTCCCAGGAAGGAAGGCAAGGTACTTCCAATTCTGGACCCCAAAGCGCTAAATTGCTTTGTGTTGGTACAGAGGTTCAGAATGGAGTCCATGCACACGGTAGTGGCATTCCTATTTAATGGGGGATTTTCTCACTTATATCGACATCAAGGACGCTTACCTTTACATTCCAATATGTGCCGGTCACCAGCACTTCCTCCGCTTTGCCGTGGGTGAGGAGCATTATCAGTTTGTGGCATTACCGTTTGGTCTTGCCCCTGCTCCCCGGGTCTTCACAAAAGTATTGACCCTGGTGCTTGCGTTGTCAGCAGGGGATCAAGGTACTGGGGTACCTGAATGATCTTCTTCTGCGAGCGGAGTCTCCGACTGCTCTGATGGACAACTTGGAGATTACTCTGCAAACTCTGAGGGAGTTTGGTTGGATTCTGAATCTTCAGAAGTCTGCTCTGGTTCCGTCCACAAAACTGGACTATCTGGGTCTGAATTTGGACTCCGCCTCAGCCAGAGTGTTTCTTCTTCTGGAAAAACTCCAGAAATTGCAGGAGGCAATTCAACTTTGTTTCCAGCAGACGGTCATCCTTCTGGGCCACACGAGATCTCTGCAAAAAGAGATTCTGGTGAAATGGGACAAGAATCCAGTCTCTAGAGGTGGCTTCTTTCTCTGTCACTTCGACAGGGAAAATCCTTTTTCCCCCCTGTACTGGACAGTTGTCACCATGGATACCAGCCTGTCCGGGTGGGGAGACGTCCTCTGCACAGATTGTACTCAGGGGGTCTGGACTCTGGAAGGTTCCAGACTGCCGATCAATGTACTGGAACTCCGAGCGATCAGACCTGGTCTGGATCATTGGGCAATTCGTCTTCAGGGGTGTCCGGTACGAATTCAATCGTACAATGCCACTGCCGTGGACTGTCATTCACCAGGGGGGCACAAGAAGTGTCCTGGCGGCTCGGGAAGTTGCCTGGCATTCTAAGGTGGGCAGAATGATTTGTTTTATCCCTCTCTGCTGTACAGATTTCACGGAAGGTATGGAGGTTTGTGGCACTGTCTCAGGATCCTCTGGCCGACGCCACAAACGCATTAGTGACACCTTGGAGTCAGTCTCGTTTGATTTACGCCTCCCCCCCCCTCAAACTTCTGCCAAGTCTCCTGTGCAGGATCGAGGCAGATGGGATTCTGGTCCTTCTAGTGGCTCCAGACTGGCCTCACCGGTCTTGGTACACCAATCTGGTACGTCTGGTCGCTGGTGCTCCTTGGAGGAAGATCTTTTTGGGGGCTATTACTTCTGCGTCCAGGTTGTCAGAGCTTGTGGCGTTGTCTTGTCGTTCACCTTACCTGGTAGTTCACAGAGATGAGGTGGTTCTTCGTCCCTGTCTGTCGTTCCTTCCAACGGTCTTCTCTGATTTCCATTTGAATGAAGACATTGTGTGGCCTTCCCTATGTTCCAGGCCAAAACATCCCAAGGTAATGGCCTTGCAGTCCCTGGATGTGGTTTGGGCAATCGGTGTACCTGGCAGCTACGGAGTCTTTTAGGAAGTCAGACTCACTATTTGTACTCACTGATGGACCTTGAAAAGGGTTGGCTGCTTCTGCTGCGACTATTTCCAGATGGATCACACAGTCATTGATTCGGGCCTGTTTAATTTAGGGTCAGGTTCCTCCTTTCCGTGTTAAGGCGCACTCTACTCAGGTGCTTGGTGCCTCCTGGGCCTTCCATCATCAGGCGTCAGTGATGCAGGTTTGCGAGGCGGCCACCTTGTCATTTGGTGCACACTTTTACAAATTCTTCTAAGGTTGATGTGTTGGCATCTGCAGGTGCTTCGTTTGGCCGCAAGGTTTTTGCAGGCTGCTGTTTAGAGGACCTGGTCCAAGGGTGTATTGTTTTTTTTTTTTTTAAGGTGAGCTCCAGTTGTTTAAAGTTGAACGCCATGTTACCGGTTTGGCTACGTTTAGCCTATGGAATTTTTTCTTGCTTTTTCTACCCCTCATGTATGCTTTGGGACGCCCCAATGGTCAAGAAGGTGCTGTGTCTGTCAATGAACAAAAGAGAAAATGGAATTTTTGACTTACCATAAAATCCATTTCTCTGATGTTCATTGACGGACACAGCACCCACCCCTCTGTGGAGTTGGCTTTCTTCTGACACTGCTTTTAAAAAAAGTAGAGTGCCTATAGCTGAAAGCTTTTTCCTGCCTAGTGTCCTCCTCCTGTAGGGGGCGGTATAATCCAATGGTCAGGAAGATAAGGTGCTGTGTTTGTCAATAAACATCAGAGAATGGATTTTACGGTAAATCAAAAATCCCATTTTTTTTTTTTTTTTTTATGTTGAATGCTGTAAACCAGCGTTTCTCAGTCTGGTGCCATTTTTGCGATACGGTACTGCGTTGCGTTTACTGACAATTGCGCGGTTGTGCAATGCTGTACCCAAGTAAAATGAATATCCTTCTTTCCCCACAAATAGAGCTTTCTTTTGGTGGTATTTGAACACCTCAGGTTTTTATTTTTTGCGCTATAAACCAAAATGAGCAACAATTCTGAAAAAGAAAAATTTTTACTTTATGCTATAAAACATGTATATTAAAAAAGAATAGCGCGCAAATGCAAAAGAAATTACTACCAAATCTGAAGACAATCCATAAATAAAAATGGGGATTTGGTCCCACCATATGGCCATATCGTGCTCAAGCCCACTACTGCGTCAAAGTACCCCATTATCAGTGGGTCCTACACTATCCATGAAAAAGAGATGAATCCAGCCTTTCTAACCCTTGGAGATAATACTCCTTGCTGGGAAAGATGTGCAAATCCCCATTTTTATTTATGGATTGTCTTCAGATTTGGTAGTAATTTCTTTTGCATTTGCGCGCTATTCTTTTTTAATATACATGTCTTTTGGTTCATAGCTGCAGCAGCTTTAGAAATACATGGGTATGCTCCCCCAAATTTTTTGCCTGCTTATGCTATAAAACAGCCAATTAAAAAATTAAAAAAATCTAATTTTTTCATTAATTTAGGCCAATATGTAGTCCGCCACATATCTTTTTGTTAAAAAAAAAAAGCAATAAGAGTATATTGATTGGTTTGCGCAAAAGTTATAGAGTCTAGAAACTAGGGGATAGATTTATGTCATTTTTATTTATTTATTTATTTATTAATTTACTAGTAATGGTGGTGATCAGCGATTTTACATGGGACTGCAAAATCTGCAGACAGATTAGACATCTAACTGACACTTTGAGTAGACCAATAACATTGCTACAGTAATCACTGCTAAAAATATCCTGTGTTGTGTTAATCTGTGACAGAACGTCGGTCTGCCTTGTTTACATAAGCAGATCGCCTATCTGTCTATGAGGAACGATCGCTGGTGACCCACTGATTGGCTTCCTGTCTGGCCAATCAGCGCGTGCCCTCCCCCCCTACTGTCTTATTACACTAAACGATGTACAGGTGCATCGTTTCGCATAATAGAGCCGCCAAGTGCATGCAGTTGTGATGCTGTTCAGCGATGTACAGCCCCATTCACCTGGGGGTATATGTCCTTCTCTGGCCACGGCATGTGTACGACCCTGGCTGCTGCCTCTGCAGCTAAGAGGGGAGCAGTTGGGCGTTGGTAAAAACGCTGCTCAACCGCATGGTTTTACCATCCCCAACATCAGATGTAAATGAGCCCTTGGATCACATCTTTGTAGCTGCCTGTAGGTAAGCCCATGCATTTCAGTGGTCTGCCCTACCTGCAGAATTATAGGGAAAGAAGTCCCTTTTTTATAAACTGTGCTACACCGAAAATATGTTGCATTTGTCAGTGCGTGGTGGTATTAAGAATTAATGACACCCCTGCCAAAGAGCAGAGTGTTCGCGTGTCAGAAAAACGCATGATTTAGCACATGTTCCCTGACACTCAGTAATGTAAACTAAGCCTTGGACTGGGATGCCTTGAGGCTAAAAATACTCTTTAACCACTTGCTGTCCACGCTATAGCTGAATGATGGCTACAGCGCGGCCGGGTAGTTCTGGGACACCATCATATGACGGCATGCCTTGTTCACGTCCGCTGTGGGGTGCGAGCCGCGCTCTGTGATTGCAGTGTCCGGAGGACAATGCTGATCACATATTGGAGTAAAGAGCCAATCAGCGGCTCTTTACTATGTGATCAGCTGTTTCTAATCACGGATGTCAACAGAAGTCGGTTATTGGCACACTTTTCCTCATGCTGAGAGCATGAGGAGAGGAGAAGAGAGCCGATAACTGGCTTCTTTAAAAGGGACATCTACACTCCTAATCAGGGCACTGATTATCAGTGTTGTCCCAACAGTGCTGCCAATCAGTGCCACCCTTCATTGCCTCTTCATCAGTGCTCATCAGTGAAGGAGAAAAATTACCTGTTTGCATCATTTTGTAACTTACTATGAATACGGTCTTTTTTTTGTTTGTTTTGAAAAAAAAAACTAGCGGTGATTAAATATCACCAAAAGAAAGCTCTATTTATGTGAAGAAAATGATAAAAATTTAGTCTGGGTACAGTGTTGCATGACCGCGCAATTGTCATTAAACGCGTGACAGCCGAGATATATCCCGGGTAACTATAGGCCGGTCAGCCTAACATCTGTAGTCTGCAAAATTTTGGAGGGGATGTTAAGGGACCACATACAAGACTTTAGTAATGAAAACGGTATTATAAGTAGTAATCAGCATGGATTTATGAAAAATCGTTCCTGCCAAACCAATCTATTAACCTTCTACGATGAAGTGAGCTGCCACCTAGATAAAGGTAAGCCTGTGGATGTGGTGTATCTGGACTTTGCAAAGGCCTTTGACACCGTTCCCCACAAACGATTACTGTACAAACTAAGGAAGGTAGGTATGGATCATAAGGTGAGTACCTGGATAGAGAACTGGCTCCAGGGGAGAGTCCAGAGGGTGGTGAATAATGGGGAGTACTCGGATTGGGCGGGTGTGGAAAGTGGGGTACCCCAGGGTTCTGTCCTGGGACCAATCCTGTTTAATTTGTTCATAAATGATCTAGAGGAGGGGATATCTAGTACAATCTCAGTATTTGCAGATGATACTAAACTAGGCATGCCAATATCTTCTATGCAGGATGTGGAAACCTTGCAAGCAGACCTGAACAAAATAACGGGGTGGGCAACTACATGGCAGATGAGGTTTAATGT
This sequence comes from Pelophylax lessonae, assembly GCF_965119305.1. Classification (NCBI taxonomy): domain Eukaryota; kingdom Metazoa; phylum Chordata; class Amphibia; order Anura; family Ranidae; genus Pelophylax; species Pelophylax lessonae. Next base: position 60,886,369 of record NC_138776.1, read on the forward strand.
TGAAAAATGTAAAGTAATGCACTTGGGGGCCAGAAACCAGAAAGCAAGCTACTCACTAGGGGGGGAACCTCTGGGTGAGTCTAGGATGGAAAAGGACTTGGGGGTACTGGTAGACAACAAGCTTGGCAGTGGCATGCAATGCCAAGCCGCCGCAAGCAAAGCCAACAGAATACTGGGATGTATAAAAAAGGGGATTCACTCCAGAAATAAAGAGATTATTCTCCCACTCTACAAGACTCTGGTCCGGCCACATCTGGAGTATGCTGTCCAGTTCTGGGCACCGGTCCTCAGGAAGGATGTGCTGGAATTGGAGAAAGTCCAGAGAAGGGCAACAAAAATAATTAGGGGAATGGAGGACATCAGCTATGAGGAAAGACTACAAGCACTGAACCTTTACTCTCTGGAGAAAAGACGATTGAGGGGGGATATGATATCAATGTACAAATACTGTACTGGTGACCCGAGCATAAGGAACAAACTATTCAGAGAAAGGAGATACAATAAGACACGTGGTCACTCACTAAAACTTGAGGAAAGGCGGTTTCACCTTAAAGTGCGTAAGGGGTTCTTCACTGTAAGAGCGGTAAGGATGTGGAATTCTCTTCCACAAGCAGTCGTATCAGCAGGGAGCATTGATAGTTTCAAAAAACTATTAGATGGACACCTTAAAGACCACAACATACAGGGGTATACAATGTACGGTTAAAGCAAACACACACACACATCATAGGTTGAACTGGATGGACTGATGTCTTTTTTCAACCTCACTAACTATGTAACTATGTAACTATGTAGCGCTAAAAGCTGAAAATTGGCCTGGGCAGGAAGGGGGTAAGAGTGCCCAATAGGCAAGTGGTTAAGGGTGCTGTGACTGGAAAGAGGTTGGGAATCACTGCTGTAAGGTAATCATCCTCCACTTTGAAACTCTATTGGTGAGAGTTCTGCTTCTGGATTCCCAGCTCCTTCATCACATCCCTTCGACCATATGTGGGGTTCTGAATGCCTTCTACATTATGGAGACTGCAGCTGGAGAACTTGGACTACCCCATTTACAATGCATCCACAAAGTATTCACAGCGCTTCACTTTCCCCACATTTTGTTATGTTACAGCCTTATTCCAAAATTGATTACATTCATTATTTTCCTCCAAAATTCTACAAACAATACTCCAAAATGACAACCTGAAAGAAGTTTGTTTGAAACCTTTGCAGATTTATTAAAAATAAAAACCAAAATAATCCCATGTACATAAGTATTCACAGCCTGTGCCATGGAACTCAAAATTGAGCACAGGTGCATCCTGTTTCCACTGATCATCCTTAAGATTTTTCTATTACTTGAGTGGAGTCCACCTGTGGTAAATTCAGTTGATTGGACATGATTTAGAAAGGCACACACCTGTCTTTATAAGGTCCCACAGTAAACAGTGCATGTCAGAGCACAAACCAAGCCATGAAGTCCAAGGAATTGTTTGTAGACCTCTGAGACAGGATTGAATGAAGGCACAGATCTGGGGAAGGGTACAGAAAAATATATGCAGCAATGAAGATCCCAATGAGCACAGTGGCCTCCATCATCTGTAAATAGAGGAAGTTTGGAACCACCAGGACTCTTCCTAGAGCGGGCTGCCTTTTACCAAACTGAGCAATCGGGGGAGAAGGACCTTAGTTAGGGAGGTGACCAAGAACTATATGGTCACTCTGACAAAACTGAAGCGTTTCTCTGTGGAGAGAGGAGAACCTTCCCGAAGGACAACCATCCCTGCAACACTTCACCAATCAGGCCTGTATGGTAGAGTGGCCAGACAGAAGCCACTTAGTAAAAGGCACATGGCAGCCCACCTGGAGAGTGCCCAAAAGCACCTGACGGATTCTCAGACCATGAGAACAAAATTCTCTGGTCTGATGAAACAAAGATTGAACTCTTTGGCCTGAATGGCAAGCGTCATGTCTGGAGGAAAGCACGCATCGTTCATCACATGGCCAATACCATCCCTACAGTAAAGCATGGTGGTGGCAGCATCATGCTGTGGGGATGTTTTTCAGGCGGCAGGAGCTGGAAGACTAGTGAGGATCGAGGGAAAGATGAATGCAGCAATAAACCGAGAAATCCTTGAGGAAAACCTGCTCCAGAGGGCTCTGGACCTCAGACTGGGGCGAAGGTTCATCTTCCAACAGGACAACAACCCTATGTACACAGCCAAGATAAAGAAGTGGCTGCGGGACAACTCTGTGACTGTCCTTGAGTGGACAAGCCAGAGCCCATTCTTGAACCCGATTGAACATCTTGAGGACTTAAAATGCCTGTGCACCAACACTCCCCATCCAACCTGATGGAGCTTGAGAGGTCCTGCAAAAAAAGAATGGGGGAAACTGTCCAAAAATAGGTGTGCCAAGCTTGTAGCATCATACTCAAAAAGACATGAGGCTGTAATTGGTGCCAAAGGTGCTTCAACAAAGTATTGAGCAAAGGCTGGGAATACTTATGTGCAATGTTCCCCCTAAAGTGCGCGCATGCGCGGACGCGCAGTGAAATTTATGGTCCCGCGCAAGCAGCTATGTAGACCGCGCACCTAGTTAAACAGCGCAGACGAGGTGGCCGGGGAGCAGAGCGTGCTCCCTGAGAGCACGCCCATTGTATGACAATAGCGAATGAAAATTCGCTATTGTCACATGGATCCTCCTCCTGGCCAATCAGGGAGCGGGTCCTCCTGCTTCCTGATTGGCCGAAAGGCCAACTTCATGCCATTGGCCGAGGAGGAGGCGCCGGGACTTGAGCACGGAGACGCGGGAAGCCGGGGACTGAAGTGAGCGGGTCCGTGACCGTCCTTAAGGTAAGTGCACGGGGGGGGTCTCGCGGGGGCCAAGTCACTTACGGATGGTGGTCAAACACCAGAAGATCCACTCAGCCAGGAGGCATCGCTGGAAGTGCTGGGGAGAGCGGAGGATCGCTGCCATGATCGTACCCAGGGATATCAATTCACTCCATGCAGGTTGCAATTTATTGGGGGCAATGCTGTGCACTCTGCAGTTTATTGGGGGCATTGCTGTGCACTCTGCAGTTTATTGGGGGCAATGCTGTGCACTCTGCAATTTATTGGGGGCAATGCTGTGCACTCTGCAGTTTATTGGGGGCAATGCTGTGCACTCTGCAATTTATTGGGGGCAATGCTGTGCACTCTGCAGTTTATTGGGGGCAATGCTGTGCACTCTGCAGTTTATTGGGGGCAATGCTGTGGCACTCTGCAATTTATTGGGGGCAATGCTGTGCACTCTGCAGTTTATTGGGGGCAATGCTGTGCACTCTGCAATTTATTGGGGGCAATGCTGTGCACTCTGCAGTTTATTGGGGGCAATGCTGTGCACTCTGCAGTTTATTGGGGGCAATGCTGTGCACTCTGCAATTTATTGGGGGCAATGCTGTGCACTCTGCAGTTTATTGGGGGCAATGCTGTGCACTCTGCAGTTTATTGGGGGCAATGCTGTGGCACTCTGCAATTTATTGGGGGCAATGCTGTGGCACTCTGCAGTTTATTGGGGGCAATGCTGTGCACTCTGCAATTTATTGGGGGCAATGCTGTGCACTCTGCAGTTTATTGGGGGCAATGCTGTGCACTCTGCAGTTTATTGGGGGCAATGCTGTGCACTCTGCAGTTTATTGGGGGCAATGCTGTGCACTCTGCAATTTATTGGGGGCATTGCTGTGGCACTCTGCAATTTATTGGGGGCAATGCTGTGCACTCTGCAATTTATTGGGGGCAATGCTGTGCACTCTGCAATTTATTGGGGGCATTGCTGTGGCACTCTGCCATTTATTGGGGGCATTGCTGTGCACTCTGCAATTTATTGGGGGCAATGCTGTGCACTCTGCAATTTATTGGGGGCAATGCTGTGCACTCTGCAGTTTATTGGGGGCAATGCTGTGCACTCTGCAGTTTATTGGGGGCAATGCTGTGCACTCTGCAGTTTATTGGGGGCAATGCTGTGGCACTCTGCAATTTATTGGGGGCAATGCTGTGGCACTCTGCAGTTTATTGGGGGCAATGCTGTGCACTCTGCAATTTATTGGGGGCAATGCTGTGCACTCTGCAGTTTATTGGGGGCAATGCTGTGCACTCTGCAGTTTATTGGGGGCAATGCTGTGCACTCTGCAATTTATTGGGGGCATTGCTGTGGCACTCTGCAATTTATTGGGGGCAATGCTGTGCACTCTGCAATTTATTGGGGGCAATGCTGTGCACTCTGCATTTATTGGGGGCATTGCTGTGGCACTCTGCAATTTATTGGGGGCATTGCTGTGGCACTCTGCAATTTATTGGGGGCATTGCTGTGGCACTCTGCATTTATTGGGGGCATTGCTGTGCACTCTGCAATTTATTCGGGGCAATGCTGTGCACTCTGCAATTTATTGGGGGCATTGCTGTGCACTCTGCAATTTATTGGGGGCAATGCTGTGCACTCTGCAATTTATTGGGGGCATTGCTGTGCACTCTGCAGTTTATTGGGGGCAATGCTGTGCACTCTGCAATTTATTGGGGGCATTTCTGTGCACTCTGCAATTTATTGGGGGCAATGCTGTGCACTCTGCAATTTATTGGGGGCATTGCTGTGGGCACTCACAATTTATTGGGGGCATTGCTGTGCATTCTGAAATTTATTGGGGGCATTGCTGTAGGCACTCTGCAATTTTTTGGGGGCATTGCTGTGGCACTCTGCAATTGATTGGGGGCATTGCTGTGGCACTCTGCAATTGATTGGGGGCACGCTGGTCACTCTGCATTGACGTCGCCCCCCCCCCCCCCCCCCCCCCATTGCTCAGTCTAAAGGTTTGCGCTCAGAAATTTTTTTATTTGCTCAGCACAGTAAAAAATTAGAGGGAACATTGCTTATGTGCATGGGATTTTTTTTTATTTTTATTAAATTTGCAAAGATTTCAAAATAAATTATTTCATGTTGTCATTATGGGGTATTGTTTGTAGAATTTTGAGGGGAAATAATGAATTTATTCCATTTTGGAATAGGACGGTAACATAACAAAATGTGGAGAAAGTGAAGCGCTGTGAATACTTTCCGCATGCGCTGTATCTCATTCAATCTTTCACCCACCATCTACTATCTTTGTGCGTGTTTGGAAGATTTTCCATCACTTGCTGGCCCAGTAATCAGTCTCTGGCATAAGGGTTTTTTTTTTCACACTGGGGAAACTCCTATTTAATTGCTGATTCCACCCAACTGTAAAAAAAAATAAAATGGTAGCCCATTGAGAAATCTCCCTACACTTCCTGTTCACCATCACTAGCATAGGAAGTTAGAGGAAATCTTCCCACTGGGGTTACAAACAGCAGGGAAAGCCTAACAGAAGTTTAATTCTAAGCTACCCCACTCCATCTGGGAGAGAGTTGTGGCTTGAATCGTATTTTAATATTGTGGTGTTTTGAAGACATGTCTGGTCAGGCCCTTATTGCCGCCATTAATTGTAGCAGTGTAGTATTTTGGGAAATAAATTCTCTTATTCTTTTTTTTTTTTTTTCAGGAAAAGGACCTCATTCATAAACTTTTCAAGGTTCTGGTTCCTCGCTTTAGCTCACACGGTGGCAACTACACGAGTATGTACCAGATCCCGAACAGAGAGAACCTGGACCGAGCCAAAATGGCCGTAATAGAATACAAAGGAAACCCATTTCCATCTTTACCTGTTAACAAGAGGGACAATGACAAAACTCTCATTAACCAGCTTCTGCTGGGCTACCAACAAGAGAACAGCCTGCAGGGGTCATCCTCCTAATCCTCCTGCACCCCCCAGGATTTCTCCTGCATACGTTGTATGATGAAGCCTTTACTGTGAACTCTTGTGTGCTCTGTTAAAGAGAAGAAATAAATACAGAATGAAACAATATAAATGGTTAAAATTCTGTGACCACTACACATTTTCAGTGTATGGTAACCTATGGCAGCAATTGTAATTTGAGTGTGAAATCTGGCTGGCGTGATTTTTTTTTTTTTTTTTGCATCAATCATAAAATATCAACTATACCATTGCTTTTTTATGTTCTTAGCATGGTTTCAAGTGGTTCTAAACCTTAATTTTGTTGGAAATGATAAACATGTCATATTTACAACCTCTCTGCAATGGGGTCCCCCTGCTGGCGCTTTTGGCTCCCCCTTTTCAGCAGGCTATGGGGGCACTCACGTGGGCTCAATCCGGAGAACTGATATGTGCGTCCATAGAGAGAAACAGCGCGGCTCAAACCTCACCACCTGCTCCTTTGTCACAGGATTTGATTGACAACAGCAGGAGCCTATGTCTCCCACTGCTGCTTCCATGTTTTGAGGGCAAGGTTTCCATCTTTCCTTAGAATCCTGGGAGAGATTATGACTGCCACTTTTCTAATGAGCAGAATAGTACACCTATGTGCTCTGAGTGGACATATAAGCAGCCAGCCCCTGAAAAGTATTGTAATGGTAATATGTAAATTAGTAGGTGAAAAAAATGAACATAGCAAAAGTTCTATTATGACTGAATGCTATCAAATGTAAAATTAAGATTTTTATAACTGAACAGTTGCCTTTTCTGCTGCATCTTAGGGAGATTTTATTTATGGCTTTTTAAAAGGTGTTTTTTCTAGTTATACCAATACAAAGTTTATAATGACACAGATTTAACCACTTGAAGACCAGGCCTTTTTCTGACATTTGTTGCTTACAAGAAAAAAAATCAGAAAATTACTTGGAACCCCCAAACTTGTATATATATAGTTTTTTTAGAAGAGACCCTGGAGAATAAAATGGCGATCGTTGCAATATTTTATGTCACACTGTATTAGCAAACGCAATTTTTTTGAAAAGAAAAATACACTCATGAATTAAAAAAAAAAAAAAAACGAAATCATAAAGTTAGACCAATTCTTTTAGTATAATGTGAAAGATGATGTTACGCCAAATAAATAGATACCTAACATGTCATGCTTTAAAAGGTTACCTGTTTAGAGTTACAGAGGAGGTCTACAGCTAGAATTATTGCTCTCGCTCTAACGATCGCTGCGATACCTCACGTGTGGTATGAACACACTTTACATGGGCAGGCGCAACTTACGTATGCGTTCGGATCTGCGGCAAGCACATTGGGATGGGGCGCTTAACATTTTTTTATTTTTTTCACTGTCCCTTTATCACTTTTTTTTTTTGCTGTCGCAAGAAATGTAAACATCCCTTGTGAGAGTAATGGGCAGTGACAGGTACTCTATGGAGGGATCTGGGGTCTTTAAGACCCTTAACCCCTCCTCTGCACATGAAAGTATTCAAAACACCAAGATCCGTGTTTTTGAATACTTTAACATTTTTAAATTTGGCGCCTTTAGGACTCCAGTAAACCGAAAGTGACGTTGTGATGTCACTTCTGGGTTAGTACATCGCGGACCTGATCAAAGCAGATTCCGGCTTCGCTCGGGCCTCCGGCCATCTGGCAGACACGTCGGCTGGTCACTCGGGTCTCCGGGTGGGATGGGAGATCCCAGGCAGAGCAGCAGAAGGCGGTAGGAGGGGGAGACATCCCCCTCCTGCTGCTTGTAATAACAGCTGAGTGGCTTCTTAGCTGCATTAGTTATTATGAGAAAGCTGAATGTCGACTCTAAAAACCGGTACCAGGGTGATGCCCGCAGCTGCAGGCATCACCCCGGTATAACCACTTGAAGCAGAATGACGTAAAGATACATGATTTTGTGGCAAGTGGTTAACCTTCTTGTTAGTAGAAATAACAATACATCCTGTAAATATTAGGCCTCATGCACGCTGGGCGTTTTTACAGCTGCTGTTTTTTGGCTTTAGGCGTTTTATTCTGCAGCCAGTAAACGCCCCAGTACGTTATCCTAGGTTTTCATATACACAGACTGTCATCAGCATTTTTTGGCAGGAGAGTTTTCAGGCTGAAAGAAATATCCAGAACTGCTGTGTTTTGAAGAGAAGTTTTTCAGTTGTGAAAAAGGTGGCTATCCGGCATTTATGAACGTTTTTGAGCCTCAGACTTTGGTAGAAGTATAGATTTGCTAAACGCGGCGAAACGCTAATGCAAAAACACAGGAAAACTTGTGTTTAACACGGAATTCTACTGCTAAAGCTTCTGGCGTTTTTATAACGTCCAGCGTGCATGAGGACTTAGAGTATACCTAAAAGGTCAGTTTTTAGTGTTGGATAGAGTAGAGAGGGTTTAAAAAACTTGTCCGGTTTTATCTTTGTTGTCTGTGCCCATTGCTGTTATGTTTACTACTGTAAAATAAAACACATTCCCAGCTAGATTTACCAACCAGCCTGCAACCAACCAAATTATCCTGTCTTAACAGTATGTGTTAAAAACGGGTTTAAATGAAGCCGGGAATTTGTTTGGTTTTGTTTGACATGCTTTGCCCTTCAATGTACTCCTTGCTGCCAAAGGCCAGTTATTGGTAGGGGCAGTTGCCATTTGTTTGTACTGTTCAAATTTTAGTGAGGGGACACACTGAACACCTTTGCTGCCATGGCGCTATACGCTGTATGTCCAGTGCGCCCCTGTGCCTTTAAGGAAGGAAGCTCCCTCCAGGCTCACCTATCCTCTGCCTATCCATTAGAATGCATATGTTTCTACTATGGATTAGGGCTGCGCATCTTCACTTACCTCACGATTCGATGCGATTACGATTATTAGGGTCGCGATTTGATACGATTCGATTCCGCGATGCATCACGATTACTATGGGGACCCTTCTCTAAAGGGGGATCTATGGGGACTCTGCCCTAAAGGGGATCCAGGGGAACTGAGCTCTAAAGGGATCTATGGGGACCCTGCTCTAAAGGGGGATCTATGGAATAGATCCCCTTTAGTGCAGGGTCGCCATAGATCCCCTTTAGAGCAGGCCAGCATCCCCAGAGATCCTTCTTTAGTAGAGCAAGTCCCCCCATAGATCCCCCTTTAGTAGAGCAGGTCCCCCCATAGATCCCCCTTTAGTAGAGCAGGTCCCCTCATAGATCCCCCTTTAGAGCAGGCCACATCAGGTTAGAAGAGTTACCTGATGCTAGTTGTAGTACTGTAGGCTCTGGTAAGGAGGAATGCTGGGCTCTGTAGTCCCCCCTAGTTGTAGTATAGCAGGCTCTGGTAAGGAGGAATGGTGGGCTCTGTAGTCCCCCTAGTTGTAGTATAGCAGGCTCTGGTAAGGAGGAATGCTGGGCTCTGTAGTCCCCCTAGTTGTAGTATAACAGGCTCTGGTAAGGAGTAATGCTGGGCCCTGTAGTGCCCCGACTTACCAGGAAGCAGAGCTGCAGCCAGTTGTGGGTGAAGTAGCGGTAGGTGTATGGAGTAGGGCTCGGACAGGTCCCGGGTGATGAGCCTCATGTCGAGAATTTGGAGCTCGGACTCGTGCAGTGCACGGTACAGGCGGAAAGCAGGGCCTCCTCGCTCCCCTGCGGTCAACTCAGGCTGTCTGCCGAGAACCGCACCGCTACCAGAAGTGTACCGTGCGTTGCAATCAACTCTTTTGGGCTCTCCGGCTGGGAAGGCCGCGACTTCGGGCGGCCGGGCTGTCAGAGCGGGCGGTCGGGCAGCAGCGTGTTAAGTGGGCGTGTGTATCCCGGGGCCACAGAGAGCACTGATAGCTCTGCTCTCCTCTCCCACGCCGCGAGGAGGAGCTCCGTGTTCCACAAGCCCGGCCGCCGCCAACAACTCATTAAGCGCCAGTGCCGCCATGTCACTTCTGTCCCCGCCCCCAGAACTGACGTCATTAGGTAATAGATTTTTCAATCACCCCGAATCGATGCAGAATCGTGAAGGGTCGCATTGCGATGCATCATTTTGGCGATTATATTCAGCAGGCCTACTATGGATGCTCTTAAAATTTAGACTTTGGACTACAAAAAATACGGGGGTGCCATGACGGGGCTCTCTAACTTACACACGTATTTGCAAATGTGTGCAAACTAAACCCCAGTTTTTATTTGCATATTGTTAGACAGGATAATCCGGTTGGTTGCAGGCTGGTTGGTAAGTTGAGCCCAGAATTTCTTTGGTTTTGTTTGAAATTCGTCACCCTTCCATGTGCTGCAAAGGCCAGTTATAGGTGAGGGCAGTGGCCATTTGTTTGTTATGTTGACTGCTGTCCCAGAAAATTCTAAAAAAAAAAATCCCAAAATTTGAGTTGTCCACAGAACAGTAATAGAGAGGAAATCTTCCAGTGGGGATACTAGAGACAGCCAAGAATTCCATCACTGGAGGTATTTCCTCTCACTTCCTATTTTGGCTTTAGGACAGGGAGTGAAGAGAAATCTTCCCAATGGGATGGCAAAAAAACCCCAAACAAACAGGGGTTATAAACAAGACAACCATGATTCTTGTTGACAAGTCTCAAGTCTAAGGATCTGGCTGACCAGAAAGGGGAGGCTGTGACCCGCAATATGTACACTCTGGCTGGTTCGGCAATGAGGCCGGTATTCACCATTGCCCTAGTGTCGCAAACTATGACTGAGTGGGCGAAGCTCTTACACTGTGACCTGGAGGGGGACCAGCTCCCCCCTGCCTTTGCCATGCTGGCGGACCAGCTGGTCCAAGGGCTGCAGTTTATCTGTGATGCCTCTTTGGATGCGGCTCCTCTGATGGCTCATCTCCCTGTTTTGGCAGTGATCCTTCGGTGTGTCTTTTGGCTCAAGCGTTGGTCTGCGGATCAGACTTCATAAAAGGCCTTGATTGATCTTCCTTTCCAAGGAGATCGTCTTTGGAGCTATCCTGGATGCCATCATTAAAGGTCTCACGGGGGGGGAAGAGTACTTTTCTTCCACAGGCTACTAAGGGCAAAGAACCTCGTTGTAGACGTGGGCCTTCCGTCTCAGCTCATAAGAATTTTTTTTGTCCCTCAGGGTCGACTGATAAGGGCTCGAAGCCTTTCAGGGCTTCTCCAGACCTGTGGACAAGGCTCTTTCAGCATGAAGGTGCGCCCTCACCCGTATTGGGGGTGGGGGGGACATCTTCGCTGGTTTCTGGATCCGTGGACTACCCTGGTGCAAGACAAGCGGGTCCACAAAGTAATTTGGTCCGGCTACAAGATCAAGTTTTGCTCTTGTCCCCTGGCAAGGTTTTTACCTTCCAACTTGTGCCTGTCCCCTGACTGCTTAGAGGGCCTGTTTGAGGCGGTACAAGACCTGTTGCTTCAAGGGGTGATTGTCCCGGTTCCGACTTCGGAAAGTTTTCAGGGTTTACTTTTTACCCCAACCTGTTCACAGTCCCCAGGAGGGAAGGCAAAGTGCGTCCAATCCTGGACCTCAAGGCACTCAACTGCTTTGTGCGAGTAAAGAAGTTCAGAATGGAATCCATTCGAACGATGGTGCCATCCCTGCATCAGGGAGATTTCCTCGCCTCTATCGATGTCAAGGATGTCTACCTTCACATTCCAATATGTGCCAGTCACCAGGGTTTTCTCCGCTTTGCTGTGGGGGAGGGGGCATTATCAGTTTGTGGTGTTACCCTTTGGTCTCACCTCTGCTCCTGGGGTCTTCACAAAAGTGTTCGCCTCCGTGCTAGCTTTGCTACACCAACAGGGGATCACAGTACTGGGCTACTTGAACGATCTCCTGCTAGCAGAGTCTCCCTCTACTATGAAGGAGAACCTGGATTTCACAATACGAACTCTGCGGAAGGCCGGTTGGATTCTGAATTTTCAGAAGTCTGATCTGGCTCCGTCCACAAAGCTGGACTATCTGGGCCTGACACTGGACTCAGCCTTAGCCAGAGCGCTTCTTCCATTGGACAAACTCCAGAAATTGCTGGTTGCCATTCACCTCCTGCTGTCCAACAGATGGTCGTCCCTCTGGACTTGTATGCGGGTGCTGTGCCTGATGGGTCTGGACCTTCGAGGCGGTTCTGTTTGCACAGTTCCATACGAGGTCCCTGCAAAGGGAGATTCTGACCAAATGGGACAAGACTCCCCAGTCTCTGGACAATCCGATCCGGCTGAGTCAGGGAACGAGGGAGTCCCTGATATGGTGGCTTCGTTTTCCGGCGCAAAATCCTTCCTCCCCTTGTATTGGACAGTGGTCACTAAGGATTGCAGCCTGTCCGGCTGGGGAGGCATCCTCGGCAAGCATTCTGCTCAGGGGATCTGGATGCTGGAAGAGTCCAGACTACCGATCAATGTCTTGGAACTCCGAGCGATGAAACTGTGCCTCTGGAAGTGTTGCCTGGGCTCACCTTCTTTCTGCCTCTGGAAGTGTTGTCTGGGATCACCTGCTGCTGCCTCTGAAGTAAATGGATGAAAGCAGATGAGTCTTAAAGAAACAGTGTACATGTTTTTTTGGTGAGAGGTAATATTATTTTTCTCTACATATTTTGTGTAAATATGAGCTTGCCACACCTTTTAGTGGCACAGAAGACTAGCAAAGATAGAAGGGGGCAACGTGGGACATATTTTTAAGAGTGCTCAAGGACAGCAAATTATGATGTTTTGCATATTTTAGGAGCAGAAACCCTGAAAGCAAATGCTCCAAAGATCGTCTTCTCCTGCCCAGGACAATCCACATCCCACGATGTCCTCCACAGGGCGGCTTTCATGCTCCCCAAGCACCCCATGTGGCACTGGCTCATATGGGTTTGTCAGCATAATAGAAAATGCCTCAGGGTGCATTTTGGGCCTGCATGCAGTCTGCAGTGGCAGAGAAATGAAAATGCACAGATTGCCTCACAAGGATGTGGATGTGAAAATTTATAAGCCCTATTGAAGAGGCTATAGCAGAAAGTACGCTGCACATGCCCTACAACTGCAAAAGCATGCAGATATTCCCGAGGGCCTTCCTTTTTCAGAATGACAGTGTAAAGCACTCGTTAATGAAGGATGGCAGAGACCTCACCAGAAGACCAATTTACAGTAACAGGTTCTCTAAGCTTTATCCTAATAGAATGGCTGATGCATGTTTAGGCACTGCACTTCTAGGAGTGGATGCTGCCCTCTAACGTCTGGCACATCAAGTGTCTTTGCCTTTTTATAACTCACTTGCCTTTTACAGAATACTTTAAAAATCCCAAAGAGAAATCGGAAATTGTTGAGGATCCTATGGATGGGAAAGTGGACTTGTTCATACCAGATGCAGTCTAGATGTCAGGGATACCACATGCAGGCATCCAGCAAGGGTGATCAAATCAGTTGGCTGCACCAAGGAATCAGGACCCAGATGGATAAAGGTGTAAATAAGTTTATTAAGCAAAATGACACACTACAATACCAACACCAGTAAACCATAAACAAGTAAACAAAATATAAATGATAACAGTACAAAACCCCAATAGAACCCAACAAACTATATACAAAAGGATGGAGCAAACAATAGCAGGACAGGAGACAAGGAAAGCAGGGAGCCAGGTACAGGAAGCAGGGAACAGTACTCAGGATCAGATTACAGGTTTCAGGATCAGGCTCAGACAGGGACAAGGCTAGAAGAGAAAATACTGAAGCACTGAGCCTCAGTGAAGGGCGGGCTTATATTCCCTCAGCAGTTCTCCTCAGGTGCAGCTTAATTAAAAAGTACAGTCCGGCTGTTGGGAGACACCCGCTGGTGGGCCCTGGAACTGCGCCCCTCAGTTCCAGGAACAACAGTGCCACCAGCAGGTGACCCACGTAATGACACTGATCCTGACAGTTCCCCCCTTTGAGGAGCGGCCTCTGGATGCTCCATTGTGCTTCTACCCCAAAAGTCCAGAAAGGTCTCCCCTCCATGTCTGTGGACTTCATTGCACTCTCCAGGCTAAAGTCTTTTAACTTGCTGGAAGGCATGCCACCAGAGTTCAGTAATTGATCATGCACCCCACCACCAGGGTCTGGAAGCCGTCTAGGTACCCCACAGATCAAATTCCTGAAGAGGCGTGACATTAGGAATATACATGCCCTCAATGCAGCACATGTCCCAATGCTGAGACCGAAAACTAGCTGGGCATCAGGCAGGGAAGCACTAGCAGCAAGCTGGACATCAGGCAGTGGAGCACATGCTGGGCATCAGGTGAAGGATCGTCAGGCTGGACAGCGGGCCAAGGACCATCAGGCTGGGTAGCAGGCAGTGGCACATCAGGCTGGGCAGTGGACAGTGGCACATCAGGCTGGGCAGTGGACAGTGGCACATCAGGCTGGGCAGCGGGCAGAGGCACATCAGGCTGGGCAGCGGGCAGTGGCACATCAAACTGGGTAGCAGGCAGAGGCACATCAGGCTGGGTAGCAGGCACTGGATCAGCAGGCACTGGGTCAGCAGGCACCAGAACAGCAGGCACTGGATCAGCAGGCACCAGAACACCAGGCACTGGAGCAGCAGGCATCGGAACAGCAGGCCGACTAGCAGGCACCAGAACAGCGGGCACCGGATCAGCAGACCGAGTAGCAGGCACCGGAACATCGGGCACTGGAACACCAGGCTGAGTAGCGGGCACTGGAACAGCAGGCACCAGAACAGCGGGCACTGGAACAGCAGGCTGAGTAGCAGACACCGGAACAGCGGGCACTGGAACAGCAGGCACTGGAACACAGGCTGAGTAGCAGGCACCAGCTTAACGGACACTGGAACAGTGGGCACCGGAACAGCAGACCAAGTATCGGGCACTGGAACAGCAGGATGAGTAGCAGGCACCAGATCATCAGGCGCTGGAACAGTGGGCACCAGAACAGCAGGCCCCAGAACAGCAGGCCAAGTAGTAGGCACTGGAACAGCAGGCTGAGTAGCAGGCACCAGAGCATCAGGCGCTGGAACAGCGGGCACCAGAACAGCAGGCCCCAGAACAGCAAGCCGAGTAGCAGGCACTGGAACAGCAGGCTGAGAGCAGGCACCGGAGCATCAGGCGCTGGAACAGCGGGCACCGGAACAGCAGGCACTGGAACAGCATGCTGAGTAGCAGGCAACGGAACATCTGGCACTGGAACAGCGGGCTGAGTAGCAGGCACCAGATCAACAGGCACTGGAACAGCAGACTGAGTAGCAAGCACCGGATCAGTGGGCTGGGTAGCAAGCATCAGATCAGCAGGTATCGGAGGCTGGGTAGCAGGCATCGGATCAAATGGCTGGGTAGCAGGTATAATTGTATGTGTTGGGAAGAATCTCCTTTTCTTTTTAGGTTTAGATACAGGAATCTTGCAAGTGATTGCAGGGCTATGAATAGATTGTGAAGTAGATGGAAGCGTAATGGCAGTATTGGGAGATGGTGGAAAAGGAGAGACAGTTACATAGGAGAATTTCTGATAGGTTGCTAGGGGCAACAGAGTAGTAGAGGAGGTTTTCACTGGATTAAATGCAGGAAAAGTGCAGCTAGTTGGGCCAGGCAGTTGGAAGCAAACCATACTGAACTGCAGCTGTGGTTGCTACAGGTAACGGAGAGGAGAAACTTTGAGAAAACTGGTGTCCAGAGGCAGAAGTGGATTGGTGTGAGTTAGTTGATGCTGAATTGGAAAGATCTGACCAGGTTTGCAGTAAGGGCTGAACAAAACTCAATTTACAACCCCCTTGTCTGATTAGAGAGTATACAGCATTCATACAATCCAACAGGGCCTCTGGAGAATACACTGAATAATGTTCAATAAAATAGGGTTCATCATCTTCCAAGAGCCACACAAGAGATACCACCTGAGAGACACTGAAAGGAGGAGAATAATCATCACCACCCTTAGGGGTATTAGATAAAGCCAACTCTGCACAGAGTTGAATAAGTGGCTGAATCTCTTTGAACAAAAAACTGCCTTGGTCAACAAACGAGTGGGCCAGACGGATGCATTCCAACAACTGCTCGCTAGTGTAAGTTCTTAAAATTTGGCGGCAATATTCCCTGTCTTCTGTTACAAGCAGGGACAAATAAAAGACCTCCTCTGACTGCATCTTGCAACAACCAGAAAATTCCTAATTCCCAGGTGCAACCGATCTGATCGTTAGTGGCTTCAGTGTTCTGTCAGGGATACCACATGCAGGCATCCAGCAAGGGTGATCAGATCAGTTGGCTGCACCAAGGAATCAGGACCCAGATGGATAAAGGTGTAAATAAGTTTATTAAGCAAAATGACACACTCCAATACCAACACCAGTAGACCATAAACAAGTAAACAAAATATAAATGATAACAGTACAAAACCCCAATAGAACAAACTATATACAAAATGATGGAGCAAACAATAGCAGGACAGGGACAGGAGACAAGGAAAGCAGGGAGCCAGGTACAGGAAGCAGGGTACAGGGAACAGGACTCAGGATCAGAATGCAGGTTTCAGGATCAGGCTAAGACAGGGACAAGGGTAGCGGAGAAAATACTGAAGCACTGAGCCTCAGTGAAGGGTGGGTTTATATTCCCAGTTCTCGTCAGGTGCAGCTTAATTAAAAGTACAGTCCGGCTGCTGGGAGACACCCGCTGGTGGGCCCTGGAACTGCGCCCCTCAGGAACAACAGTGCCACCAGCAGGTGACCCACGTAATGACACTGATCCTGACATTAGTATGTTTTTATTCTGCAGCAAGAACGCATGGACAGTGTTTAATTTGGATTCCAATGACCTAGTTCACACAGGTGCAGTTAACAAAGTCAAATGTAATATTGTTTCTGTATTGAACACATCTGGGAAGTGGCAAAATGCATTGAGAACACATTGGAATGCATGAAAAACACTCATGCAGAAACACATCTGGAACTCACATTGTGGTGATCTGGTCATCAGGCTTGTAGAGAATCTATACAGTGTCTATACAGTGACAGGTTTTTCCTGTCAACCAGCAACATCGTTCCCTTTGATATATAAAATGTTTAGAAATGGCAATAAATTCAAGACTGGACACTGCAAGATTTGGTACAGTTTCTGGAAGAGTTGAACCTGGCAGGTGGCTTCTGGTTGATGCGTTGATAGACCTAGTACAAGCCTGGCACACTCAGTCACAGCCATGAGAGCATTTTGATTACTCCGCTGGAGGGCAGATATAACGCCCACACAAGTCTTCAACATTTCCTATAGTGGGAGGTTATTGTTTTGGTCAAACGCTGAACGCAATTAAGCGAATGACTGGAAGAAAAGTTGGGACTGTGGCCACAGACAAGTAAGAGAAGGCAGCCATCTTTCACTCAAGCCTTTTGAACGTCAGAAGGGTGCAGGAGGCCAAATCTTATAGGACAGGCTGTAGATTTAACAGATTACAGTGGAGGTGCCTCAAAGTTACTTTTTACATGAAATCAAGTCCAGCGCAAGTTGCTAAGAGGGCTGAAAGGTCTTTGAAGGTGCGCTCAAATAGTCTCTTCCAGTTGAGGCCAGGAGACCTGAGTGAAGTTGATGATTGAAGCCTCCTTCTTGAAGGTTTGGACGACAATCCCCAAAGACCAGTGGGTCAAGACAGTTAGGTGGTAGTACAATGGAGAATTCCAAAGTTGGCCACTGAATCCATTTCATTCATGACAAACAGATCTCAGAAGAGAAAATGTCTGCAAGATTATGTTACAGAATTTATACCGCTACAAGACCATCATGCCAGGGATGCCAGAAACATAGAATCATCTGGGTGCTTTTTCTAGTACCTAAGGCAGGAGCCTTCTGGTTGATTTCAGTTTGAAGAAATCTAATGTGTACCTACACACCAAGCAGTTCAAGATGGAGGCCGTGCAGACAGTCACAGGGATAGTTCAGCTGGAGGACCAGTTAGTGTCAATCGACCTGCCGACTCATACTTCCAGGTACCGATCAATCTTTACCTTATCTTTCACAGGCTTCAGACGGGTGGAAAAGCCAGTTACCAGATGCTTTTTTGCAGGCGACCATCTATATATGATCTTAAAGGAAATCCTTATTTCCTCTGTGGGACTTAGGCTAGGATCTGAGAGTGCTGGTGCTGGCACCCTTTGCTCCAATGGTTTCATTTCCATTAAAATTCCTCACAGAAAATCTAGTTCTTAAGCCAGCAACTACTTCAGACAGAAGAATGTTGAAGATAGCAACACTTTTCCTGCAAGGGCCCTTTTGTGTCTTTTATTTTTTTTTACCAGAAATAGTGATACTATGTCTATCTCCAAAGTCCAATTTTAAAGTGGTATCCAGTTTCCAGCAAAACTGAGAAGTAGTCCCAGTTTTGCTGGAAGTTGTCCCAGTTTTGCTGGAAAGAGTCACTGGGTGCACAGCAGGAAGACTTCCGTTCCTTTCACATGGTCAAGTTACTAACTGTGTACCTGGTCAAAGAGGGAAGTAGACGATCTTTTCATTTAGCCATCAGGTCCTCAAGAGTCATCCACTGTTGGATTTCCGAGGTGATTACTCTGGCATGCAGGAAGCCGGCCTTTCTGCTCTGAAACCGTTGCCATCTTATTTGACTAGAGGGGCGGTAGCCTTTAGGGCAGTTATGCCAGGATTGCTTGGAAGATCTATGTAAGATGGCTAGCTTGAAGTTCTTGCGCGGCCTTATTCAACCTTACAAACTAGACCTGCGATCAGCAATTTTGGGACAAGAGGGATCAATTCTTTTCGGCTTGAACAGCTTTTCTTTGAGTGTCTCTTTTCATGCCCTATATTCAGCTAGGGTATATCCCATTGTGTGCTGACGTGAGGTGGGCCAGGAAAATGGAAAATTATCATACTTACCATCATTTTCCTTTCCTAGCCTATCCTCACATCAGCACAGGACTCCCTCCCTAGTGGCCTGTCGCAGGCTAGGGTATTGAACACTTCCGTTTGGGGAGGGGCTGTCTTTTATATAGCTAGGAAGAGATGGTCCTGTGACCTCTAGAGGAGGTGTTAACCTGTTGTGTGCTGACGTGAGGATAGACCAGGAAAGGAAAATTACGGCAAGTATGGTAACAATTTTCGGTTTTCTCAACAAAAGTGGAGTTACGCTGTAAAGGTATATGTACAGTTGATCCAGGAAATATCCTATTGCCTCTCCCTGCTGGAGCAAATTGGTTCATGCTTTGCTGGGGTTTTTTGCCTTTTTCCTGGAACAGCTATGAGCATAGGATTGTGTATATAGGATTGTATGTTTGGTTTTTCCCCTTGTTGTTCCCCCATTGGATGTTCCAGTTCATCCAATAAAGGCACTTGTGTCTTTTTTCAACCAGACTAACTATGTAACTGTGTCTATTTATGTTGTAATAATTTTTAGACTTGAAGAGGAAATTCATGTTCCAAAACATATACAATCACCAGCCACTTTATTAGGTACATCTTGCTAGTACCGGGTTGGACCCCCATTTGCCTTCAGAACTGCCTTCAGAAATTCTTTGTGGCATAGATTCAACAAGGTGTTGGAAATATTCCTCAGAGATTTTGGTCCATAGTGACATGATGGCATCACGCAGTCCTGCAGATTATGCGGCTGCACATCCATAATGTGAATCTCCAGTTTCACCACATCCCAAAGGTGCTTTAGTGGATGAGAGCTGGTGAATGTGGAGGCCAATGGAGTACAGTGACCTCATTGTCATGTTCAAGAAACCAGTGGTGAGATGATTGGAGCTTTGTGAAATGGTGCATTATCTTGCTGGAAGGAGCCATCAGAAGATGGGTACACTGTATTCATAAAGGGATGGACATGGTCAGCAACAATACTCAGGTAGGCTGTGGCGTTTAAACGATGCTCAATTGGTACTAAGGGGCTCAAAGTGTGCCAAGAAAATATCCCCCACACCATTACACCACCACCACCAGCCTGAACCGTTGATACAAGGCAGGATGGATCCATGCTTTCATGCTGTTTACGCCAAATTCTGACTCTACCATCTGAATATTGCAGCTGAAATCAAGACTTATCAGACCAGGCAACATTTTTCCAATCTTTTATTGTCCAATTTCGGTGAGCCTGTGCAAGTTGTGGCCTAAGTTTCCTGTTCTCAGCTGACAGGAGTGGCACCCGGTGTGATCTTCTGCTGCTGAAGCCCATCTGCTTCAAGGTTGGACGTGTTGTGTATTCAGAGATTGTATTCTGCATACCTTGGTTGTAAAGAGTGGTTATTTGAGATACTGTTGCCTTTCTATTATCTCAAACCTGTCTGCCCATTCTCCTCTGACATCAACAAGGCATTTTCCTCCACACCACTGCCACTCACTGGACATTTTCTCTTTTTCAGGCAATTCTCTGTAAACCTGAGAGACGGTTGTGTGTGAAAATCTCAGTAGATCAGCAGTTTTTTAAATACTCAGACCAGCCTGTCTGGCACCAACAACCATGCCGCATTCAATGTCACTTTAATCCTCTTTCTTTTCCATTCTGATGCTCGGTTTTAACTTCACCACGTCTAGATGCCTAAATGCATTGAGTTGCTACCAAGTGATTGGCTGATTAGCAATTTGTGTTACCAAGCAATTGAACAGGTGTACCTAAATAACGTGGCCAGTGAGTGTACACAACCTCAGTGTTGTCTGCAGCTATGATAGTGTTAAAAATTGTTGTTATTTAATCTAGGTGAAGGTTTGTAACTTATGGCATTTATGAAGAAGTGATAAGAGTGATTACTTTCCCTCTCTAATTATTAACTGCCGAATGACTTGCCTGTCTGTGTGCACATTGGACCCCCAGTCCCTCCCCGTGTTTATGGAGGCAGAGAGCCGAGTTCAGATCTTTCCGCTAATGAAATGACATTGCAACTTTTCTAAAAACTCATTGAATCGCTTAGTCATCCTGAGTGAATCTAATTTATTTTCAGTTTTCTACAACTCATGTTCCAAATTGATTTTAAAGCGGAGTTCCGCCTTCCCCTTCCACCCCCTCCAAAAATTAAAATCAGCAGCTACACATACAGTAGCTGCTGACTTTTAATATTAGGACACTTACCTGTCCTGGAGTCCAGCGATGTCGGCACCACAGCCAATGTTTCCATCAGCTGTCGGGTGCCGCCGCCGCCATTGTCGGTAAGGGAACCCGGCAGTGAAGCCTTGCAGCTTCACGGGCGGGTCCCTACTGCGCATGTGTGAAGCGCGCTGCGCATTCCTATTGGCTCGGCAGCGGGGGAAGGAGGAGGGGGCCGAACTTCCGAGGGACAGCGCCGCGGCGCCGTATGCTGGAAGTGAGGAAGGGTACCTGTCAAAAACCCTGAAAGGTGCCAAATGTGGCACCGGAGGGGGGGGGGAGCAAAAGAGCGGAAGTTCCACTTTTGGGTGGAACTCTGCTTTAAGATTATTAAAGCCCAACTGAACTTTCAATTTAAATCAGCCGAATGTGTTTCAGGTGCATAAGAACCAAAGGTGTGCAAGGTCTTACAGTTCATTTTATTCGGAGAACAGCCACAGCCTGAGTAGAAAAGTCTGTCCACTGCCACCATGCTGCAGAGCATTTGGAAGCAGTGATCTCTCTGCAGAGGTCTGACTGCCCCCCTGCTGAATCAGAGTTTAGTCCTACCTCCTGATTGAGCAGTACTAGCTCTGATTCTCAAGTAGTTGTATGACAGACCTCTGCAGAAAGACCACTGCTTTCACACAGAGCAAAGATCCATTATTTACAATGGAGTTGCATCCAACGGTGATCTCTCCTACAGTAAACAAATGCCTTGAACAGAAACTTGCCCTCAGCTGTAGAGAACTGATTTGTAACCTTGAATGTGAAGTTACTGCTGCGACTTGTAACAAGACAGAAAAGGGAAGTAGAAGATGACTTCCAACCAATACAATACAATGTTAACATATAAGAACAACTATAATTTATTGTGAGGTGTGAGATAAACCTGTGAGGGTCCTTGGCCATAAAGATGAAGTGAGAACTTTGGGTGTGGAATACTCATCTAGGCAGGGATGTATTAGAGTAACCCAACATAATAATCTGTAGGTTATCTATATACCGGATAATTAATCGGGAGATTCAATGACATAAATAACAATCACGGTGTTCTAAATCAGGAGTATCCAAACTACGGCCTGAGGGCCAGATGTGGCCCTTTGCTAGCCTTTATCTGGCCCTCGGGCACTATTCGTCCCACTGATATGAGGCACTATTTGTCCCACTGACCTGAGGCACTATTTGTCCCACTGACCTGAGGCACTATTTGTCCCACTGACCTGAGGCACTATTTGTCCCACTGACCTGAGGCATTATTTAACCCACTGACCTGAGGCACTATTTGTCCCACTGACCTGAGGCCCTATTTGTCCCACTGACCTGAGGCACTATTTGTCCCACTGACCTGAGGCATTATTTAACCCACTGACCTGAGGCACTATTTGTCCCACTGACCTGAGGCCCTATTTGTCCCACTGACCTGAGGCCCTATTTGTCACACTGACACCAACAATGGAGCACTATTCCTCCTCCTATTGACCACTAACCCCCTATATAGGCCATATTTATTCTCACTGATGCCAGACCCGGGACATTTTCTGCCCCCGCTGTACGCAATCCAGCCCTCGTAAAGTCTGAAGGACAATAAACTGGCCCTTTGTTTGAAAAGTTTGGAGACCCCTGTTCTAAATGCAAAAATAAACACTGATAGGAATATGAATATGAAATATTGGTGGGTTTTATTCTTCAGCTTGTTGGGAAGAAAACATTTTTTGGCCATTTTCAGGAAATGTTATTAACCTCTTTAGGACCACCCACTCTCATTGTCCTGCAGATGGGCGACTCCTACAGGCACAGCGACATGCCTAGCCTCTTCCTGGTACAACCCCTCCTCCTGCGACTCCTGCTGTGATGATTAGACATAGTGGGATTTTGTCAGCAGGTCCTGGCCAATGATTCATGGCTGGGAGCTGCGGATCGGCTGCGTCCAAACACAGCCCAGAGCTCTGTGTTGATACTTAACACAGGGCCCTGTACAGAAGGAACGATCTGTTTGTTTCTTTAGGGAGAAGGAACAAAGTGATTTTTTTAGCAAAAAAGCACATAATACACATTAACACTTGTTAGAGACACACTAAAAGAGGTTGTAAACTCGTTTGTTTGTTTTTTTACACCCTGCAAGAGAAAGACATAATGAGCTAGTATGCAGTGACGTCACTGGCGGCATGTAAGGTAAATATCTCCTAAACGGTACATGTTTAGGAGATATTTACAGTACCTATAGGTAAGCCTTATCATAGGCTTACCTATAGGTACAAGTTGTAGAGGAGGGTTTACTTCCTCTTTAATATCTTGAGTACCCAAGATGTTAACCCCATTTCCAGCCAGTGTCATCAGTACAGTGACAGTGTATAGCATTATCACTGATCACAGTATTCGTGTCACTGGTGATGTGTCAGTTAGTCAGATCTCACCCAGCGTCAGTTAGTGTCAGATTGCCAGCCGCACAGTTCCACTATAAGTCGCTGATCACCGCCTTTACTAGTATAGTAATAATAATTAAAATAAAAGTTCCAGTAAATATATTGTACACTTGTAATATATGATTGAAAAATTATACATTTTTTGGATTTTTTTTTTTTTTTTTACCAAAGACATGTAGCAGAATAAATTGTGGCCTAAATTTATGAAGAAATTCAATTTTTTACATTTTTATTATTGAATTTTTTTTTTTTTTTTAGCAGAAAGTAAAAAATATTATATATTTTATATAATTAAAAAAACAGTGGTGATCAAATACCACCAAAATAAAGCTCAATTTGTTTGAAAAAAAAAAAAAGCTATATATAATTTGTTTGGGTACAGTGTTGCATGAAAGCACAGTTATCAGTTAAAGTAGCTCAGTGCTAAATATCAAAAAATGGCTCGGTCATGAAAGGGGGAAAATCTTTCAGAGCTGAATTGGTCAATGCAAATAGGCATTTAGAGCTTTCTGGAACAGATAAAAGTAGGTATCCCTTCATAACATCCATTTTTATCAAGAACTCCTGCTGTGGGTCACCCAATAATGGTTCTGACAACTCTTTTCTCCTTATATTTGTCAAAGGAACTAAATTAATGATATAGACTCATCTGATTGAAAATACACCCTTCCCTTTACACAAAATTTTGGCTTGGGTTCTCTTGCTTGTGCAGTTTATTAGTAGTATATATTGCCAGGAAAATGCAGTGATTTGCCTGTTTTACATCCACAATAAACAAGTAGTATAACATATGTGGAATGGTCTGAAATTCAAAAATTCTGTCAATTCAACAGATATCCAATCAGGCAGGCCATCACACAAAGCTTTTTGGTAAATCTAAAAATTATGCTTCACACAGTCACACCATTCTTCCTGAAAGTATTATTAAAAAAGAATGATCAGTCTGTCAGTAAGGACAAAACATACCTGTATCTCTGGATTCCTATGTACTGCCTTTCTGTGAAAAAATATGTATGGGTAATTGGCATGATCTGCCAGTCCTCCGGATCCAACTCTTTCCCTAAAGCCCCGTACACACGTACCGATTGTCGGCCGTAAAAATTCGGCCGCCGGCCAATTGTAGGCTTGTTAGTATGATGCTTCCGACAGCCGACAGTGCATTTTCGGCCGAACAGAATCTGTCGTGCAGACTTTAAAATATTTGTTGCCCGTCACCAGAACGGCCGATTGTTCGCCAGTCAGTACAGAATTCGGCCGACAGACAGCAGATTAGCAAGACTGGGCATGCTCAGAAAAGAAAAAAGACAAGGAAAGTTAACCATCACATGACATCACTTCTGCAGTCGGCTGTTGTTGGCCGACAAAATTCGTGTGCAGTCTTTTGCAGTTTTCAACAGACACGACAGCCCTGGACAAAAGACGGCCGATCGTTCGGCCGACGATCAGTACGTGTGTACGGGGCTTTAGTCTGTTTCTCATTGCAAGTGATAGGGTCGCACTGGGGGTCTTCTAGAGGAGATAATTGAGCCCTACCTTCTCTAAAAGCTCTAAGAATGTTCTCATATTGGAGAATGCTTATAAAGTGCTGTATAGATGGTAGTATATGCCGGCTAGGCTGGCTCGATTTATTCCATCCTATTCCCTTTTTTGTTTCCCGTGGATGTTCCCAGGAAGGGACCTTGGGACACATTTGGTGGTCTTGTCCCAAGGTATGCAGACTATGGGTCAGAGTATATACCCTTCTCCGTAACATATTCCATATCAACATTAAAAGGGACCCTTACGAGGCCCTTCTTTATAAACCGATTGTAGAACTGCTCCGTCCAGAACGGCAAATGGCTTTGTATCTTTTTACTGCAACTAAAATGACTAAGGCGAGGGCCTGGAAAACTCCTGTACTTAGCTTTGAAGCAGTCAAGAATCGCATGAACAATATCATGGTCAATGAAAAGTTGACAGCATTAGCTTCGGATACACACAATAAATTTCTCAAGGTCTGGCAACCATGGATTGCATATACCCAACTCTCCAAATTTGATAATCAGCTTCTTTCAATTTGATGACTCTCTTGTGCTTACCCCGTAGGTCTCCCCTTTCCCCCTCTTTTCCTTCTGGTTTTCTTCTTCTCTCCTTTTTTTTTTTCTCTTTCTCCCTTTTTCCTTTCTTTTCTATCCTATTTTGCAGTTTCCTTTTCCTTAATTATCTATATTTATCTCTAAAGCTCTCCACGCTGCAGGGCATGGTTTAGATGTGGATGGTTACAGTGATTACACCCCCCTGATAATGTAGGATGTACTCACCTATACAGATGTCTAATCTTTATATGTTTCAATGCTTTGGGGATCCTCAACATGAGGCCCAGGTCGTGCTGTTTTGACCCACCATACGGCACAACCAAGAAACTCAAGCCTTCTCAACCAGAGACTCATGGAACTTAGTTGTGATAATTAATAATAACAAGTCGCGCTAAAGGTGATCAAACAATATTAAAATTGTGTCAAATAATAATTGAATAGTCCATAAAGTCCATAAAAGCCAGATATTAAAAAGATGACTTGTAGAATATCCGTATGAATGGGAGGCTTACCAGAAACCAATAAAAACGTGCCAAATAAGAACACAAATTCCAGAGATTCGGCAAGGGCGATACACAATGGATCTCACAGTCCAGACTGATCCCCCTCAGTGGTATGGTTATATGTGGAATAAAAGTGAGAACGCCATAGCGTAAAACCAAAAAAAAATGTGGGGTAATAAAAGAAAAATAGCACTTTCTAGAGATGTGAATCCCCAAAGTGCCAAAAAATTCATGGTATAAAAATGGGGTGAAAGAATGAGAAACCACCACCAACAGATCCGATAAGGTACTTCTTACCAAAAGTAAAAGATATCAAGCTGAATAATGTTGTGAAATGATGTGAACAAGCACCTCCACCGATAGGAATGCAGCTAACCAGATAGCTCTATCCAAAACGCCCATACAGAAATGCAAGAATCGCAAGCATGCTGAAGCTGTATCACCATAAATCCTAAATAACCTTACCAGATGATGATAAAAGGTAGGCGAATAAAACCTTTTGTAAAAGAGAAAAAAAATGTATGTATTAAATAAAATAACGTCTCTCCTTTTTGAAAAAGAAAATCATTAAAGGGTTGTATTTAAACAATCTAAAAGTACAGTAATAAAAATCTGACTTTGAAAAAACTTTAGCGTATTAGTTACAAGCAATTTCTAGAACTCTGTCAGACTTTTTTTTTCCATGTCGAAGAACTGCGCCCAACCTGCAAGGAAAAATGAAGTGATATTAAAATTTGAGCTTTGTAAATCAGTGAATTGTTACACAATCCTCTTTTTTTTTTTTTTCCTAATCTACAGTTTATTTTTACAGTATCATCATGAGTTCTGAATACATCACTAGACTGGGTACTAAGGGAGAAAGGAGTCCAGCAGTGGTGTTAATGAGCAATTAGTTAAATTATAAAAAATGACGATCACTTCTGTGACCAGCAGAGAAGGAAGACTTGCTCAAGAGCCGCCTACTGATAGACTCCATTCTAAACTGTGGACTTCTAAACCTCATAGTTAACTTTTAACTCAAGCTAAGTCCAATAGGATTGTTGTGAACTGAGATGTCCTTTTTCAGAGTAGAACATCCCAGGTTGGGTGGGAGGGGGGTTGACTTTTAACCTGCTGAATCACTGAGTGATATCACTACTGCTTCCATAAGCCATGAAGAACTTATAAGACAACAACACAAGGCAATATCAGGATACAGAGGCTTGGAGCCACCAGTCCACTCCAACCATGTCTAAGGCTCTAGATAAATATTGTGGGTCTGTCTTCTGGGTAAGCCTCTTCATTATCTGCTGTTTTATGTTTTTTTATATTTTAAGCTCTTATTTGTAATTAGTGATAATAATGTATACTGTAAATTGTCCTTATATTAATCGCCCAACTTTGTTATTGGGATATATTATACAAGGCACCTAACTATAGGTACAAATTCAATAAATTGTCCATATGTTATGGTGATACTTTTTTAGTTGGGATATATTACACAAGGCACCTACATATATTTTACACATTCTGCAAATTGTTCTTATATTATAATCCTACTCTGCAAATTGTCCTTATATTATAATCCTACTCTGCAAATTGTCCTTATATTATAATCCTACTCTGCAAATTGTCCTTATATTATAATCCTACTCTGCAAATTGTCCTTATATTATAATCCTACTTTGTTATTGGGATATATTACACAAGGCACCTAAATATATGTAAAATATTCCGCAAATTGTTCTTATATTATGATCCTACTTTGTTATTGGGATATAATACTCAAGGCAACTACAGTAAATCTATGTAAAGTATTTAACAAAGTGTTCTTTTATTATGATCCTACTTTGTTATTGGGACATATTACACAAGGCGCCAAAAATATATTTAAAATATTGTGCAAATTATCCTTATATTATGAAAAAAAAATGTGAATGCTTATACTTCTGGTACAATAATGACACATTTTTAAAGAATATCTATATGGACAATTATGCAATGTTAAATTTATAAAGGAGATGGGGCTTGATTAAAAAAAAAAAAAAAAAAAATACCATTATGGGTAGTGATTGTGTCATGTTTCTTTTTGGTAACCAGAAACAATAAAAATTAAATTTATGTTAATATTCACACTAACCATATATGTAAAATATTTAGCAAATTTTCCTTATAATACGAAATAAAGACCTGATTGCCTATACTTCTAAAACAACAATGCCAAATTTTTTTAAAATAATGGAAAAGTATGTACATTTTTGCAAACAAAGTAAATTAGGGTTTGATAAAAGACAGACCTCTGTAGCGAGTGAATTTATCAGTCATGTTTTTTATTGGTAACCAGAAACGTAATTTTTATTAATATTCACACTAACAATGTTTTCTGATTGGTGCCATAGTCTCCTCTGCTACCTATGAATATACATTTGTTCAGTTCAAGGAATACTTCTATTTATTCATTTTATATTAACAGGATAAAAAGCTGATAAATAACACATCAGACCCTTTACATTTTATTAAAAAGTATAATTAGTCAGTTTAAAAAAATAGGGTTTTTTGAGAAAACATGTTTAAAAGTAAAAACTGCATTAAAAAGGTATATGAGACAAACTAGGCACGTGGAAAATCAAAGCTTTTTACAGAGCAGATTTATAGGATTAGACAAACAAATTACGTTGTTACAGATGTGATGTAATACTAGAAAAAAAATCTCTACCTTTCTTCACTGAAGTCCATATAATGTTTTCTTTTTTTTTTTCTTTGCATATTAAACCATTTCTAATTTTTTGTATTAGTGTGTGTGTAAGAACAATAAAATACACAGATCTTATGTTTTTTGAAGTGTATCTGATTCAGCAAAGCATTTAAATCAGTAGCTGCTATTCCAGCTGGCCAACTCTTAGGCCCCGTTCACACTGGGGCGATCCGACTTCCAGGGACGACCTCCGAGGTCGCGGTGCGAGCAGCGCGGCGCGACCTCGGAGCGGCCGCCACGGACTTCATAACATTGAAGTCTATGACGGTCGCTCCGGGTCGCCCCAAAGAAGCTCCGGACCCTTTTTCTAAGTCGGAGCGACTTGTGTCGCTCCTATTAGAACGGGTCCGCAGCTTCCCTATGGAAGGAGACCTACGGCGACCTGTGAGGCGACCAGGTCGCCTCACAGGTCGCCCCAGTGTGAACGGGGACTTAGATGTGATAGCTGTATTCGTTTTCTTTTTTTAGGCTTTCTTTCTTCTGTTTTCACCTGGTGATCCAGCCAGCAAGTCTGTTGTTTTTTAATAAAACTAGCTGTTCTGACAAATCATTTACCACCGAAAAGTGCTTAAAATGATCATATAAGCTTTTATTTATTTATGTAAAACTTTTATCTCTAAATTGAAAAAAAAATGTTGCTGGGACTGCTTATAAAGTTTTAGCTAGTGTTTGGCTACAATTTGTTGGTTTATTTAAATCTGCTAGTACATCTAACACTCACCTCCCCCCAGACTGACAATGCTGCTATCCAAAAGTGTGTCTGTGTTGCTCCTTCATCCAGAGTGGGGGACCTCTAAGACAGGAGGTGTGTTACTGGTGAAATCACTAGGGGGAAAAAGCCTAAAAAAATAAACCTAATGCAGTCACCACATCTAATGATTGGTAAGGTGCAATATATTACATTTTTGGTTTGGGGTTTAAAGAGCACTCTGAACAGCTTTAATGAAGTCCTCAAAGCCCAGCTCTAGACAAAACTTTTTTTGTTAAGAACGGAACGAGGAAGTGGGATAGAACCCCTCTCGGGTGTTTATTTCCTTTGAGTAAATTTAGAACTGAAGCGCCATGCTGTAATTATCTGGTCCATGTACAATTTTTTTTCAATGTAAGATCAAAGTCAAGTGTGTACATAAAGCAATCTTGTTTCAGGGGCCAAAGCATTGACCCCTATATCAGGGCTTAAAAGTTAGGGAATCATGTACACTAAAGCGGAGTTCCACCCATTTTGGTGTTTATTAAAAGTCAGCAGCTACAAAAATTGTAGCTGCTGACTCTAATAAACACGGACTCACCTGTCCCACGATCCAGCAATGTGGCTGGCGAGAGCCTCGGTTCTCTCCCTCTTCTTCCTGTGGCCCTGGCATCTCTAGTGTGCGCACCCTGAGTGGAAGGGCAATCTTCTGGGACGTGTCTCTGACGTGTCCCAGAAGATTGTAGGGAGGGAGGGGGAGAGGAGAGTGGGACCGGGTACCTGTCAAATCTAGGTACCCGGTCCCCCCCCAAAAAAAAGACATACCAAATGTGGCATGTCAGGGGGTCAGGAGGCCTTAAAGCAGAAATTTCACTTTTGGGTGGAACTCTGCTTTAACCGGGTGGGGGCAAGGCTTTATCTCTGGAAATGCATTGGCTTTATTATTCCAATGTAAAATCAAATGGAAGACCCTGCTGGAGAAATTTCTCATCATGTGTTGTCTTGACAGGAAGCCAAGGGAAATTTTGTATTTGAATTCTGTATTATGTTAAGACACGTATTACATAAATCATTTTAGAGACACACACATACACTGCTCAAAAAAATTAAGGAACACTTTTTAATCAGAGTATAGCATCAAGCCATTTAAACTCCTGGGATATTGATCTGGTCAGTTAAGAAGCAGAGGGGGTTGTTAATTAGTTTCAGCTGCTTTGGTGTTAATGAAATGAACAGGTGCACTAGATAGGCAACAATGAGACAACCTCCAAAACAGGAATGGTTTTACAGGTGGAGGCCACTGAATTTTTTCCCCCAACTTTTCTGACTGTTTTCACTTGTTTTTCATTTGACTAGGGTCAGTGTCAGTACTGGTAGGTAGAGGTTGCACAGGCAGTCCAGCTCCTCCAGGATGGCACATCAATACGTGCCATTGCCAGAAGGTTTGCTGTGTCTCCCAGCACAGTCTCAAGAGCATGGAAAAGATTCCAGGAGACAGGCAGTTACTCTAGGAGAGCTGGACAGGGCCGTAGAAGGTCCTTAACCCATCAGCAGAACCGGTTTCTGCTTCTTTGTGCAAGGATGAACAGGATGAGCATTGCCAAAGCCCTTCAAAATGACCTCCAGCAAGCCACTGGTGTGAATGTCTCTGACCAAACAATCAGAAAAAGACTTCATGAGGGTGGCCTGAGGGCCCAACATCCTCTTGTGGGCCCTGTGCTCACTACCTGGCACAGTGGAGCTCGATTAGTGCTTGCCATTGAAGACCAGAATTGGCAGGTCCACCACTGGCACCTTGTGCTTTTCACAGATGAGAGCAGGTTCACCCTGAGCACATGTGACAGACGTGAAAGGGTCTGGAGAAGCCGGGGAGAATGTTATGCTGCCTGTAACGTCGTTCAGCATGACCGGTTTTGTGGTGGGTCAGTGATAGTCTGGGGAAGCATATCCATAGAGGGACGCACAGACCTCTACAGGCTAGACAATGGCACCCTGACTGCCATTAGGTATCGGGATGAAATCCTTGAACCCATTGTCAGACCCTACGCTGGTGCAGTGTGTCCTGGGTTCCTCCTGGTGCACGACAATGCCCGGCCTCCTCCTCCTGGAGGATGAAGAAATTTATACCATTGAATGGCCCCCATGCTTGCCTGACCTAAATCCAATAGAACACCACTGGGACATTGTTTCAGTCCATCCGACGTAGCCAGGTTGCAACGTCTCATTAGGAGCATGCCTCAACATTGTCAGGCATGCATACAAGCACGCGGGGGCCATACAAACTACTGAGTACCATTTTGAGTTGCTGCAATCCAATTTCAGCAAAATTAACTAGCCTGCTGCATCATTTTTCACTTTGATTTTCGAGGTGCCTTTGAATTCAGCCCTCTGTAGGTTGATAATTTTAATTTCTATCAAACGATGTGGCATCCTTTCATAGCAAACACATAACCCAGTCCAGATCAGTATAGATATCCAGCATTAAATTTTTCCCCATTGAGATCTGATGTGTTTTCAAAGTGTTCCTTTAAGTTTTTGTTGACTAGTGTATAAACCAACTATTGATTCACAATAATTGACCCTTTAAACAGAGCTGCTTATACATGCTCAATAAACACCCACATATTGATCACATTGTGCTTTATATAAGTTTTCACAAGTGCTTCAGAATAAAGTAGGTACATGGTATTGTGTTTACACTGTAATCTTCTGTTGCAATCCTTTAATCAGTTGCCAATGTGCGGCATGTGGACAATGTAGAGACGACTTGGCACCCCCTAAAGTTGGCAGTCTGCTAGTATATTTTCAAACAAACATCTGTATAAACATCTGTATAAAACATTTGACTTATTGACAAATGTCGTTCAAAATCGAATTTGCTTTTGACATTCGATTTTAAACTGATTGGAACTGAATGAAAGCTACATACACTATTAGAAATGTGAGGAAGGGAACCAATGCGCTACCACTGAGGTAAATGTGAAGAATAAAAGGTGAAATAATGGAGTACTGGTGGAACACCGAAATCAGCAGCTGATTCAGTAGTGTCACAACATACTCAAAGAGATACAAGAAGAAGGGAAATCAGCGCTTAACCACTTAAGCCCCGGAAGATTTTACCCCCTTCCTGACCAGGGCCTATTTTGCGATTCGGCACTGCGTGAATTTAACGGACAATTGCACGGTCGTGCAATGCTGTACCTAAATGAAATTTACGTCCTTTTTTCCCCACAAACAGAGCTTTCTTTTGGTGGTATTTGATCACCTGTGCGATTTTTTGATCATGCGCTATAAACAAAAAAAGAGCGACAATTTTGCAAAAATAACAATATTTTTCACATTTTTTTATATGAAATTCCCCCAAAAAAAATGTAAAAATCAAAATTTTTTAACATTTTAGGCCAATTTGTTTTCTGCTACATATGTTTGGTGAAAAAAAACGCAAAAAGCGTATTTTGATTGGTTTACGCAAAAGTTATTGCGTTTACTAACTAAGGAAAAATTTTTGTAATTTTTATTGTTTTTTTTAACGAGTAATGGCGGCGATCTGTGATTTTTTTTGCGGGACTGCGACATTGCGGCAGACAGATCGGACCCCTGACTGACATTTTTGACACTTTTGGGGGTACCAGTGACATTACTACAGTAATCAGGGCTATACATATGCACTGTTACTGTAAAAATGACACTGGGAGGGAAGGGGTTAACTTTATTGGAGAGGGAGGGGTTAAGTGTGTCCCTAGGGGTGTGCTTCTAACTGTGATTGGATGTGGCTGTGTGTGTAACAGCACAGATCAACGGTCCTACATAGCACGACCGTATGATCTGTGCTGTTACACAGGGGAGAATGACAGGCGGCTGTGTTTACATTAGCCGCCTGCCTTTCTCCCGGTGTAACCGACGATCGCGAGTGACCGGCGGACATCGGGTCTGCCAGTCACTCGCGCGGGGGGTCCGTGAGCGAGCGGGAGTGGGATTGCGTCTCCGGTGGCGCGCGCTCGCTCCCTAGAGCCTCACAGGCTAGTGACGTGCCCATACGTCACTTTGCCTGTGAGGGGTTGACTGCCGCCGTATATAGTCGTGCGGCAGTCGGCAAGTGGTTACAGAGGTTGTAAACTCATTAAAACATTTTTCTTTTCCAACCTGAAAGAGAAACACATAATGAGCTAGTATGCATCGCATACTAGCTCATTATGAAATACTTACCTTAGAATGAGCCCCCGCCGTGCCGCCCGCTTACCTGTATGACGGGCGACATGTTCAGTCATCGGGCCATCTGATTGGCCGGACCCGCGATTACGTCACTCCCGCGCACCAGTGGCCGTTCCTTCAGAGCGCATGCGCCAGTGATGTCACTGGCTGCATTTAAGGTAAATATCTCCTAAACGGTACATGTTTAGGAGATATTTACAGTACCTATAGGTAAGCCTTATCATAGGCTTACCTATAGGTAAAAGTTGCAGAGGAGGGTTTACTTCCTCTTTAATTTCTGGGAATGGTGGACCACAGAAAAAAACGTGGAGATAAAATAAATGTAGTATGTAGAATATGAAGAATAAATCACAGATAATAATCATAAAAATCAAATAAATAGTGGTATGGTAGAACTAACGATCATAAATAGTGAGGATAATAATAATATATATATATATCTATATATATATATAGATATATATATATAGATATATATATATAAAAATCCTTCATAAAAAACAATAAAATAGCAGTGCAAAATGTGCAAAATCCCACAATGAGTGCTGAAGTTCTAATGACACAATAAAATGATCAGTGGACAAATTATCATAAACAATAGGAACTCCTTCCTGTATCATCATGACCTAAAGTCTGTCCAGGAAGTAAGGCAGAAGTAATCTGCAGTGTGTTTAAACAGCTATGAAGAGAGTGAGTTCATGGCGCAAACTAAGTATTTGATCCCCAAGCAAAACATGACTTAGTACTTGGTGGAGAAACCCTTCTTGGTGGAGAAGCACAGAGTGAGTGTCCTAGGAATCTGCCAGAACGTTGATCCATATCTGCCAGAACGCTGACCCATAACCATCCTATAGAAGGAAAAGGAACATCCATTTGGCACTATCCATTTGAGGATCCCTCCATATCCATAAGCCCCTGCATCATTGGGGAATATCTTGAGGTCCCCTATGGTGATTTACTACACCAAAACGCTCATTTGAGTGTTAATGGAGGTGAGCCGCCATTGCACTTGATTTGGAATATAAAGCTCACGTAAAATCGCACATTGTTGTCACCTGAAGTGTTTTTTAGTGAAGTCACTGGATCACCAATGAACACCACTTGTTATGAATTAGCACTTTATTTTGGGCACATTGCTCATTTGCATTTGGACTTTTGGTTCCTGTGTTAACCCATTGTTAGGCACTTTACAGCAATTCCTGCCGGTTATTATTATTTTGCACTATTTAGCACTATTTGCACTTTCATCATTATTATTTATACCGTGTTTCCCCGAAAATAAGACCGGGTCTTATATTAATTTTGGCTACAAAAAACACACTAGGGCTTATTTTCAGGGGATGTCTTATTTATTTACGATATGTACAAGGACAATCCTAAAGTGGTTGTAACCCTAAATAAAAAAATATATATATATATCCTGCTCCTTTAAAGCATGATAGACAGCACAGTTCTTGTGCTGTGTCATTTACCCCTCTCTATGTTTTAAAAAAAACTGGAATTATACAATAAAATATTTTTAAAAAGTTTTTGTGTCCCCTGTCTTCTCTTCTCTCCCCCTGTCAGCTCAGGAGTCAGCATTATGACATTCTGTAATCTAAAAAATAAACCTTAAAGTCATTGTAAAATTATGTGATCTGTTTTGTAAAAATATTATATATATATTATTTGTAAGCGGCGCTTTAAATAAGGTATTTTCCAAAATAAAGTTACATAATCACATTACATAATCTTTTTACAAAACCGATTACATGTTTTTACAATGATTTTTACTAGGGCTTATTTTCGGGGTAGGGCTTATATTGCAGCTATACCCAAAAACCACGCTAGGTCTTATTTTCGGGGTAGGGCTTATTTTCGGGGGAAACAGGGTGCCTACTTGCACATGTATTGTGTCTCATATGTTTATTCACTGCTAGCTTGTTACAGCCTTTTTGCTGTTTATAGCTAATATTTTTTTTTTGCGTCTGTAGCACTATTAGCACTTTCATCATCAGTATTTATTCACTGATCACTTTATTGATCTATTTATCAGCACTTCAGCACTCTTCATGTATATTTGCACAATTTGCACTGCTTTTTATTATAATAAGAAGGATTGATTTCCGAATATCCACATTGTTATATTAATTCATATCTACATTTCTATTATCTTCATCGTTTATGATAATTTGTCCACTGATCATTTTATTGTGTCATTAGCACTTCAGCACTCATTGTGGGATGTTGCACATTTTGCACTGCTATTTTATTGGTTTTTATGAAGGATTTTTATATATACAGTATATATATTATCCTCACTATTTATGATCGTTAGTTCTACCATACCACTATTTATTTGATTTTTATGATTATTATCTGTGATTTATTATTCATATTCTACATACTACATTTATTTTATCTCCACGGTTTCTTCTTCTATTAGAAATGTGTTCTTTAAAAAAAAAAAACATTTTAATCCTGCGGTTGCTGATTTGACCCTGCTTATGACTTGAAAATCAAGCAAAGGTTCATGATACAAACACATTTTAACAAAATTATACTAGTGTGTAGCCAGCTTAAAGCAGAGCTCCGGGCTCCTTCAGAACAAATTAAATGTCAGAAATTACAAATATTGTAGCTGCTGACTTTTAAAATTTGGACACTTACCTGTCCAGGAATCCAGCAGCGTCTTCACCCAAGCCAATTTTTCAATGGGCTCTGGGGTGCTGCCGAGTCCATCTTTGCTAGGGGAAACCATTAGTGAAGCCTTGTAGCTTCACAGCCGGTTCCCCACAGTGCATGTGCTGCGCTTTGTGAATGGCCTGGCGGAGGGGGAAGAAGGAGGGGGGCCGAATATCCTGCTGAGTTTGCCATGGTAAAGTCAGCTGGAAGTGGGAGCTGATACCTGTCAAGACCAGGTACTTGCTTCCCCCCCCCCCCCGAAAGGTGCCACCATAACTTTAAATAGAGTAAGGGAGGGTTATAACTCCTGACAGTTCATTTTTTGCCATCTTTGGGAAGATTTCCCTTCACTTCCTGTCCCATAGCCAAACAGGAAGTGAGAAAATCCCTGCAAATTAAGGGAATTCATTGGGACTCCCATTGGACGATTTCCCCTCTATTATTTTTCTGGGGACAACCCAAAATGTGAGGTTTCTTTTAATTTTCACTTTCAATGACAATGGTAAATCGGACAAATAGAGAGAGTGAATCTCCCTGAAGGGGGCACAGACAGCAATAAAAATCTGACAGGGGTTCTAATCTATCTCCACTCTATCCAAAACTGAAGATTTTGCCTTACGTTATACTTTAAGTAGTCCCTATACTGTATAACAAATGCACTGTGTTATGTATTTATCTATGTGTCTCATGTCTCTTTTGCACAGAATTCCTCCTTCTTGGAGCGGCCAGATCCAGACTTTCCAGTGTGTTTTAGCCAGACTGTCTTAGTGTGGATTCCTCTGATCTTCTTCTGGCTCTTCGCTCCATGGCAGCTACTCAACTTCTGCAAACGGGGCAACGTGAAATCCCCTAATTCTAAACTGTACCTGGCCAAACAGGTAAGACCCAGAGGCTAAATCTGTTACTTTTTGGGGTTCAGATGTCTACTGTTCAGATTCCAATCTGTGTTTCATCATACACAAGTGCTATCGTTTTTTTCAGTAAGAGAATGTTCCTACAAGAAAAATTGGGGTATTCAGAAGGGCTGTGTTCAATTCAAACATTATTTGAGATATCTGTGAAGGTTCTCATTTATCCAGGTCATGGTAAAAGGATTTTGTGCCAAAAGGTGTTTATAGTTTAAAGTACCTGCGTCCCAAAACGCTTATGTCGAAAAGCATATTTGAGGCTGTGTGAACTTTAATGGTACTGCCATGAACTTCAACGCATACGTTTTGCTAAAAACATTATTTTATTACATCAGTTGAGTAAAAAACACACAATACTGTGCCATCACACAGGCACTAAAAAGCTCTTTCTTAATGGAATAAATACATATTGATACCAGAGACTAGATGGTATAATCTATCACTCCTGGAAAAACCTTCAGGTCCACGAACAATGGTCTTAAAAAAAACGCTGCTTCCACAGGAGTTTTGCAGGGATTTTCTTCTCCCTGTACAAACCCGATTCCAAAAAAGTTGGGACACTGTACAAACTGTGAGTAAAAAAGGAATGGACTAATTTACAAATCTCATAAACTTATATTCTATTCACAATATAATATAGATAACATATCAAATGTTGAAAGTGAGACATTTTGAAATGTCATGCCAAATATTGGCTAATTTTGGATTTCATGAGAGCTACACATTCCAAAAAGTTGGGACAGGTAGCAATAAGAGGCTGGAAAAGATACATGTACATATAAGGAACATCTGGAGAAACAATTTCCAACTTATTAGGTCAATTGGCAACATGATTGGGTATAAAAAGAGCCTCTCAGAGTGGCAGTGTCTCTCAGAAGTCAAGATGGGCAGAGTATCACAATTCCCCCAATGCTGCGGTGAAAAATAGTGGAGCAATATCAGAAAGGAGTTTCTCAGAGAAAAATTGCAAAGAGTTTGAAGTTATCATCATCTACAGTGCATAATATCATCCAAAGATTCAGAGAATCTGCAACAATCTCTGTGCGTAAGGGTCAAGGCCGGAAAACCATACTGATTGCCGTGATCTTCGGGCCCTTAGACGGCACTGCATCACATACAGGAATGCTACTGTAATGGAAATCACAACATGGGCTCAGGAATACTTCCAGAAAACATTGTCGGTGAACACAATCCACCGTGCCATTCGCCATTGCCAGCTAATACTCTATAGGCCATAAAAGAAGCCATATCTAAACATGATCCAGAAGCGCATGCATTTTCTCTGGGCCAAGGCTCATTTAAAATGGACTGTGGCAAAGTGGAAAACTTAGTTGGTCAGACGAATCAAAATTTGAAGTTCTTTTTGGAAAACTGGGACGCCATGTCATCCGGACTAAAGAGGACAAGGACAACCCAAGTTGTTATCAGAGCTCAGTTCAGAAGCCTTCATCTCTGATGGTATGGGGTTGCATAAGTGAATGTAGCATGGGCAGCTTACACATCTGGAAAGACCCCATCAATGCTGAAAGGTATTTCCAAGTTCTAGAACAACATATGCTCCCATCCAGGCATCTTCTCTTTCAGGGAAGACCTTGCATTTTCCAACATGACAATGCCAGACCACATACTGTATCAATTAAAATTTACAACATCCTGGCTGCCTAGAAGAAGGATTTGGGTACTGAAATGGCCAGCCTGCAGTCCAGATCTTTCACCCATAGAAAACATTTGGCGCATCATAAAGAGGAAGATGCGACAAAGAAGACCTAAGACAGTTGAGCATCTAGAAGCCTGTATTAGACAAGAATGGGACAACATTCCTATTCCTAAACTTGAGCAAATTGTCTCCTCAGTCCCCAGACGTTTGCAGACTGTTATAAAAAAGAAGAGGGGAGGCCACACAGTGGTAAACATGGCCTTGTCCCAACTTTTTTGAGATGTGTTGATGACATGAAATGTAAAATCAACTTATTTTTCCCTTAAAATTATACATTTTCTCAGTTTAAACATTTAATATGTCATCTATGTTGTCCAGGTGGATCTCAGCTCTCAAGCCCATCCACTTTGACCGAGTGCTGGTCTAGTTCATCATCCCAGCAGAAAATTACCAATAATATGAAATATTAAGTTCACAATCCAGTTGTGTGGCAAATGCTTCGTATTCTTAGAAAGGGTAAACCTTCACCACATAGAAGACCTTAGCGAGTACATGATTGTGATATCATAAACAGACGGTTTAATTCATTTATATTTTTGTCCCCTGCTCTTCTTTTTTTTTTTTTAACGATGAATTCCAAGTATGGATATTTTAGATTTTACATAGCTACATTGATCTAGCTTGTAAAAGTGTAACTATATATATATATATACCATATTTGGCCTGAAGCTAAAAAATCACTCTAGTACACAATGCTGAGCGGCCAGATTGGTGCATTGTGAACACAGGAGGTCAGCTGCTCAGCATAGGCATCATTTAAAGAATGCTTTTTATTTTCTTTGTGCTTTGTCGACATTTTTGCAGCTATGACCTGGGGGGGGGGGGGGGTGCTAAAAATAGGCGATTGTGCCTTAACCTAACACAAGAGCCAGACAAGAGTGTTACACATGTCACAACCTCAGCAAAAAGTATACCCCGTGCTTTAGACATTGGTCAAACAATCACTACTAAATGGGGGTTCGGTGTTCAGATTGGCCAATATTCAGCAAAAATCACATGATGACTAAATGCCTAGGTTCTTATTCTCACGATTGCCATAAATAGAAAGCATGGAGCAGGGATTCTTTAAAAAATCCAAATATCAGAAGAAAATCTCTAACTCTCCCAAGGACTATTTTCAGTCTCCAGGGAACCGTGGACCTAATTATTTGTACTTCACCCACTAGAAAATTATACCAACAAAGTCACGTTATCAGATATTGTAATATTTTCAAAATACATTAAAACTTTCATTATTTGAAGGGCAAGACGCCTTATCATTTTCATTGGTTTATTTCAAATACCAGTGCTTTTTTAGGGACATTATATCCATTTGTAATGCTTTAAGAAATCTACTAATGAGTTAAAACCTTTTTTCCAATGTATTTGTAATAATTTGCATACACATGCTGGGGCTTTATTGAAGCTCTTATCTTACTGCTGGTTGACTTTCTCCAGGAATGATTGGTAGCCAGAGACCATGTGACTTGGGATGCTACGGTAGTTTTGTATGAGATTTGATAACTCTATGGATTAATGTAAAGTCACAATTATAACAACAGG
Organism: Pelophylax lessonae; assembly: GCF_965119305.1. Lineage (NCBI taxonomy): Eukaryota > Metazoa > Chordata > Amphibia > Anura > Ranidae > Pelophylax > Pelophylax lessonae. The sequence continues at coordinate 60,926,596 of NC_138776.1, forward strand.
TCCTCTTTTTAAGGTTTCCACTTGACCATGGTTTTCTTCTTTTCTTTCTTGCAGTTATTGACCTTGTTGCTGTTTTTCACATCTGTTGCTGAAATAGGGATTACGGTGTCAGAGCACATAACGGAACAAGCTAGTACTTACCCTGACAAGATCGTCCCCACTGTCCTATATGTTAATCCTCCCCTCCACGCTGTGACATGGGTAAGGACATTCCCATATGAAGATCTAGACCAGCCTTTTTCAACCAGGGTTCCTCCAGAGATTCTTGAGGAGAAAAAATGTGTCAGACTGATCCCCTGCCTGCACTGACCAGCAAGTTAAGGGATCACTACAATTACTTTTGAGAACAGTATTATTTGTTTAATTTACCTATTTGACTTCCGGTGGTTTTTTCAATAATGATTACTAAAGATTATTTTATCATATAGATTGAGAGGGATTAAGTAGACCCCATTCTTTAATTTAAAACTCTTTACAAACTACTGATCAAACTAATGCACCAGGATTTTCAGCTAATATACAGTTGTGGAACTACCAGGGTTGCAAAGGTCGCACTTCCAACCAGGCCCAGGCATTCCGCCACGGCGGGGAGGCCCCAAGATGGTAGGAAGGGGGCTGCTACAGAACATGTGAAAAGGTCCCACTCTGGGACCTCAAAGGGCCCAGGGATCAGAGGAAAGGGCCTCGGGATGAGAGGAAAGGTCCCCAGGACTGATGGAAAGAGCCCAGGCAGTCAGAGGCTCTGAAGGTTTTTATGGCTCTGGTAATATTGTTTTTAGTGAGGGTTCTCTGAGACCTGAAAACTATTTTAAGGGTTCTTCCATGGTAAAAAGGTTGAGAAAGGCTGATCTAGATTGAACTTTCTGTTAAATATAATACTTCTCAGTGTTAAAAAAATATATATAAAACATCTTATGTGATAAGCCAGATGCCTGTCTAGACCTAAATTCTTCCTAGGAGGCCCCAAAGTCTTCCCCAGTGGGAATCATGATAAAACCCAAATTCCAAGTTCTGGGTCATACCTGCTATTTAGGGTTCTTTCACATGAGCATCATCAGTTCCATCATCAAAACTGATTGAAAAAAAAAAAAAAAAAACATGAAAACCAAATCATTTTGCACCAGCTTATACATCCATCTCTACTTCATTATACATATGTTTTTTTAACATGTCCATTTTTTTTGAAGAAGAAGAAAAAAGTCATAGATGAACAGAAATACAAACAAAAATGTTTCTTTCCAAAAAAATGAACATAAATATAATGGGCGTAATAAAAGACAGCATTTTGCATGCATTGATGTCTGCAAAAATAGAAAAGGGACGCAAACCCTCTTCATTTTATTCTGCAGATATAAACGGACTCTGATGTAAACTAATGCACATCTGTTTACATCCAGCCACTTATAGACATACATTGTGGTTCAGTCTGGATCTGTCTAAAACAGTGGTTCTTAACTTGGGTTTGATCGAACCCCAGGGGTTCAGTGAGTCCGTCTCGCGGGTTCGGCGGAGGTCAAGACACACACCCGACTCATATGATTTGTGATGACACGCCCCGCTCATCCCCCCGAGAAAATATTACTGATTGTGAGGCCGAGTGCACCCCGGGAAATCAGAGCTGCGGTCGGGACAACTCACAGCCATTACACATAGACGCTTGACGCTCCGCCCCCTGTACCTCCCCCAGAAGGTTTCCAGCCTATCTCCTGCAGGTTGCTTGCTGCCTGAGTGGGCAGGGTGGGGATGTAACTGACCACAGAGATCGCGCCCGCCTGGAAGAGGGAAGTGTGAGCAGCTGAGCAGAGGGAGCCGAGTGAATGTTCATGGAGGTAGGCTCAGCTAGCTGTACATGGTGGATTAGTTTACAAGCAACTCTATGCTAAGTCTGCTGAGTTACTGCAGCTTAGCATAGAGGTGCTGTTAGCTGACAAATGGAAATGCATGTCCTTTTCATTTAGCTCAATAAAGCATTGTGAATGCCCCCTGGTGTGTGCCCTCCTGATACCCCATGGTATGCCCTCCCAACACCTCCCCCCCAGTGTGTGCCCTCCTGACACCCCATGGTATGCCCTCCCAACCCCCCCTCCCCCAGTATGTGACCTCCTGACACCTCCCCCCAGTGTGTTCCCTCCTGACACCCCATGGTATGTCCTCCCAACCCCCCTAGTGTGTGCCCTCCTGATACCCCATGGTATGCCCTCCCAACACCTCCCTCCCAGTGTGTGCCCTCCTAACACCCCATGGTATGCCGCACTGTCACACTGATTTGCAGTAAATATTCATTATTATGTTTTTGTTTTTGTGTGAAAATCATGTTTTAATGGTTTTGTTCATTTTGTGCACCTATGTATAATAAATATATACCTAAATATATACCTATGTTTTGAATTTGAAAAAATCATATTTTATTTTTCCAATTAAGAAGGGTTCGGTGAATGCGCATATGAAACTGGTGGGGTTCAGTACCTCCAACAAGGTTAAGAACCACTGGTCTAAAACGTCTCATTCAGTGTATTCTAATAAAAGTCAGATGGACAATCCAAAGAGTAGCCAACGAGTTTCAGTGTTCCAAACAAAGCTTGTGCTTGTAATTACACTGGAAGAAACACTATTAAAGTGTTTGTTACCCTAAAAAAAAAAAAAAAAAAAAGATCCTGTTCCTTTAAAGCATGAATAACAGCACAGTGCTTGTGCTGTGTATTTTGGCCCCTTGTATTACATATAAATACCTGGATGATCCTGCCTGGTCCGTATGTCAGTTTTTCATCCCATTTTTTTGCGGATGAAAAACGGACATAATGCATGTCAATGGGATTGCGGATGTCAGCGGGTGACCATCCGCTGACATCCAATTTGCGTCCTTTCCGATCAGTTCCGTTTTTTGGAACGGAAGAGAACCCTATTTTTCTTCCGTTTAAAGAAACGAAACGGATGTCAGCGGTGTCATCCGCTGACATCCACAATCCCATTGACATACATTATCTCCGTTTATCATCCGCAAACGGATGGGATGATAAATGGACATACGGACCGGATGACACAAGTATCACCCGACCCGTGTCCGTAAAAAAATAAAAATAAAAAATACATTCCCGGAGCGGATCAAAAATCGGTCCGCCCCGTGTGAAAGGACCCTTACTGCTTTGTATGGAGAAGCAGCATTGTCACCCTTGGACAGAAAGTGTTTTAGGACTACAGAACCCCCGACCCCCTTCTTTTACCTACTACAGGAGATGTGGTCTCTAGTTCACCAAGGAGAACTGGGAACAAGTTAGCTAATAATAGTGCAGCCCAGGCAAAATTAAGCAGCTCACTGGGTTTCTGGCTGGATCAACAGGTATTCTTTACATTTATAGAATCAATATAATAAAAGGTATATTTTCAAAGGTGTATTTAACAGACCAAAAGAAAGCCAATAAGAAACATTCATTGTTAGTGTGTGTGTACACCTTAATTATAAGGATGGTTATGTAAAAAAGATGAGTCTCTAATCTTCATAATATCAGTGAAAACAATCTGACCAAGAGAGTTGTTGTGTCATACTTGTAGCGTTAGTATAAAAGACAGATGTAATTGTCTATTGTCTCTTCTCAGATCATGGTGTTACTAGTTCATCACAGCCGGCGGTATTGTGTCCGAAAGGATACGGGAACCTTGTTCATCTTTTGGACTCTGTCCATTGTTTGTGGAATTTTCCCCTTACAATCTTATATCCGAACTGCACTCAAGGTAGGATATGATGTACATTCAACAAGTACACCCAGGGTACTGGATGTTATCAGATGTTATGGGGCCCCATTGAAAAACCATTAGCGGGGCCCTCTGTCTCTCAAAGGCAGTAGATATTGTAATACAAAATACTCATTTCTTTTATAGCAATCACATAGAATCCAAATTATATTTCATGCAAATGTACTTGTCAAACAATATTTTCTGCATAAATCACTGTGAGGCCTGAAAAAACTGAGCCCAATGGCAGTGACATGGTGAGAAATGTCTCGATTTACACCTTTAGGCTGGGTTCACACTGTTGCAAAATGTATGTGGGTTTTCCTGCATCTAATTTGCAATTCAGGAGACCTGCAATGGAGCTCTCAATGAAGCAGGTTCACACAGCCCTGGGACGGCTGCGGAACGGTTTGCAGAAGGGTCCTGTGCATCTTCTGGTACTTTTCAGGTCCGAATTCAGCCAAAAATTCAGACTGAGCTCAGACCTGAAACAGTGAACAGGGATGCACACAGCCTTAAAGTATACCCAAAGCTTAAACTTTTTTTTTTTTTGTTTAGTTTTGGATAGAGTGGAGAGGGTGTAGAACACCCAGGGCTTTTTTTCAGGGGGAACGCAGTTCTGGCACCTCCAGGACTGAATGTATGTAATGGCAAGGGGTGCTGGAGGTGTGATGCAGGGTCTGTTGATGCTGGTTGCTGAGGATCTATTGTCATTGGAGGGAATCCATTATTGCAGGGGGGTCTGATGCTGGGGAGATCTGTTGTTGCTGGCAGGGGATCTATTGTTTCTAAGGGTGGGTCTTATGTTGCTGGGGGGTCAGTCATTTCTGGGAGGGATCTACTGTTGAGGAAGAGGTCTATTGTTGCTTCCGGGGGTCTATTGTTGCTGAGGAAGGGGGTGATATTTTCTTGTAGGTGGTCCATTGCTGCTGGGGTGGGGGGATCTATTCTTCCAGAGGGTCTGCTGATGCTGGCTGCAAGGAGATCTGTTGTTGCTGCTAGGGAGGGGGTGTTTTGTTGTGAGTGGTCCATTGTTGCTGGCTGCAGGGGATCTATTCTATTGCTTTTCTTGTTATCATTAACAAGCTCAATACAAATTAGTTAGTACCAAAAATGTTACTGTATTATCTAAAAGGGGTGGTCTTCGGAGGTGGGTAATGGGTGGAACCAAGAAATTGTGCTCGGAGGTGGGTAGGGGCGGAGACAAGGGGTGACTTGAAAAGGGGGAGTTCAGGCACCTATCTCTGAGAAAAAAAGCCATGAGAACACCTGTCTGATTTTTATCGCTGTCTGTGCCCCCGTTAGGGAGATTCACCCTCTCTGTTTGTCCTGTTTACCATTATCATTAAAAGTGAAAGTAAAGAAACCCCAAATTTTAGGTTGTCCCCAGAAAAGTAATAGAGGGGACCAGTTCTGGTGACCTGGGGATCTCCAAGAATTTCCCTTAATTTGCAGGGATTTCCTCTCACTTTCTGTTTTGGCGACGGGACAGGAAGTGATGGTAAATCTCCACAATTGGACACAGATGGCAAAAAAACAATAATAATCCGACGTGTTATAACCCTCGCTTGCTCCGTCCAAAAAGTATCCAAGGGAAGAGCCAATCCCATTGTCTACAACAACTAATTAAAATGTTTTATGGGCTATTTTCCACCGAGTTAACGCATCAGTGTCATGGTTCTCTCTTTGCGTTTTGTTCCCAGGAGGGGATTCCTGACCTCCCTCGCTACTGCCTGTTTTTCATCTCATTTAGCCTCCAAGTTATCATGATTATCATCTCAACCATCTCAGAGGATAATGAACTCACGAAGAAGGTATTGAATGCTTTGTCTAATGTTTTTCCCTAATCTGATTTCCAGTTATTCTCGCAGGCTGTACTGAATTATATGGTGTTGTCAGTCTCACATGCTCAGAGGAGGAGAGAGACAAATTACCTCATCACTGTGCTATTTCTCCTTAATTGTCCAGCGAGCAGTGACTAGAGAAGCAAACATCCCAGGCCCTCTGAGTTTCCAGTTTCACCTACACAGGGTGACGGGGCAAATCCATTCCCCCAGTGGCCCACTCTCTGACGAGCCCCCCTGCCCAGCCCAATACAGCCCCTTCTTGCCCTGTTCAACCGTGCATGTACACACTAATGGCGCTTTTCCACTGCATGGAACCGAACGGTTCGGCTCGCTTTTGTGCTTTTCCACTGCTGGTACCGCATGGTACGGTGTAGGAACGGTTCGGTACGGTACGGTAAGGCGGCGCTTTTCCACTGCATGGAACCGAACGGTACGGCTCTCTAAAACATTACCACCTCGATTGTGGTTCCAAGAGGTACCATACCGGTACCATATCCCACAATCCTTTGCATGCAGTCACTACTAGCCACTGATTGGTCAGAGAATCGTTGTTATCTCACTCATTTAACTTTAGTACTACTTTAGTGGAAAAGCAAACCATACCAAACCGTACCGAACCGTTCCAACACCGTACCATGCGGTACCAGCAGTGGAAATGCAAACGGGGCCAAGCAGGGCCAAGCAGGGCCTAGTAGAGCCGAGCCGGTACTTGCAGTGGAAAAGTGCCATAGGTGGAGGCAGACAGGCCACACTCTGAGCTGCTGGGTGAAAGTGGTGGGCTTGTATGTGAACCTTGAGATCAGAGGGCCCAGCGAGTAGAGAGGGGCCCCCAGGCAAACTGTTCCACCTGGGACCAAAAGCTTCGAGCTACCCTTCTGCTAATAATGTTATATATTGCCCCAAATGTTTAGTACAGTCTATATCATGTGTAGGACAACAAAGTATGCATGGACTTCATGTTCTTTTGTTGTAGCCATATGTACCAAATTGTGTGCAATAAAAATTCCATCAAAGATAATGTAACACAATGTTACAGCACAATTAAAAAAGCTCCATCCTTCATTTTCCAATAGTAAGCAATCCACAGTATATATAGCATATCACACTGTACGATCCTTTTAGACATTGAAGGCTACCTGTATACTGTCTCCGATCCAATATTTAAACAAAATATGCAAAATGGTTATTTGTATAATATTGATTCTTCTTTGTTTCAAAATAGGAGAGTAGGAAAAAATGTTTGTAGAACTTTTTAAAATTAAGGGAAACCGAAAAGTCAGAATAGTCAGTACAGGAGATTTCAGATGACCGGGAGATCGATCTTACAATCTAAAGGGAGAGCCAAGTTATACAAAAGTAATGACTGGGGGGGGGGGGGGGTCGATGAGTTGATGGAAAAAAGAAAAATTCCAGTTGGTTGGTAGTGGCGGGAAAAGTTTCTATAAAGAGAGTTTTCAAGGATCGTTTGAAGCAGAAGAGTAGGAGATAGCTGGACTGATTGGTGTAAGGTGTTCCAGGGGAAGAGAGAGACTCTGGAGAAGTCCTGCAGACAAGCATGGGAGGAACTGATGAAGGAGCTAGAGAGCAGGAGGTCTTGGGAGGAGCAGGAGGATGGTTTGGGTGATATTCTTTGTTGAGGTTCGTGATGAAGCTGGGAGCAAAGTTGCGTTTTATGTTAGTATTTTTAATTTTATGCATTGAGCAAGTGGGAGCCAGTGGAGGGATTGACAAAGAGGGGTGGCGGACAATGAGCAGCTGGTAAGGTGGATGAGTTTGGCATTCTGTGTATAGTATGGTTTAAACTACCAATCTTCCATATAGATTACAACAATAATTATAATAGTACATTGTACAAACCAGGTAAGTGTGAGTACACTATATTATGAAAAGTATTGGGACACCTGCTTTTACACACACATGAACTTTAATGGCATCCCAGTCTTAGTCCGTAGGGTTCAGTATTGAGTTGGCCCACTCTTTGCAGCTATACCAGCTTCAACTCTTATGGAAAGGCTGTCCACAAGGCTTACTTTGCTTTGTGCAGCGGTGCGTAGTCATGTTGGAAAAGGAGGGGGCCATCCCCAAATTGTTCCCACAAAGTTGGGAGTATGAAATGGTCCAAAATGTCTTGCTATGCTGACACCTTAAGAATTCCCTTCACTGGAACTAAGGGGCCAAGCCCAACCCCTGAAAAACAAGCCCACACCCTTATCACCCCTCCACCAAATGATTTGGACCAGTGCACAAAGCAAGGTCCATAAAGGCTTGGATGAGCGAGGGTAGAGGAACTTGACTGGCCTGCACAGAGTCTGACCTCAACTCGATAGAACACCTTTGGGATGAATTAGGTCAGAGACTGTGAGCCAGGCCTTCTTGTCCAACATCAGTGCCTGACTTCACAAATGCGCCTCTGGAGAAATGGTCAAACATTCCCATAGACACTCCTAAACCTTGTGGACAGCCTTCCCAGAGGAGTTGAAGCTGCTATAGCTACAAAGCGTGGGCCAACTCCATACTGAACCCTACAGACTAAAACTGGGATGCCATTAAAGTTCATGTGCGTGTAAAGTCAGGCGTCCCAATACTTTTGGTAATATAGTGTAGCAAAAACTGGTTCTCTAGGCAGATCTTATCAATTCACACAGTTGGTTGCAATTGAAGTTATCTCAAGGTGCAACGAAGCAGTTGTTGATTCCTTACAAGCGCCAAGCAAAGAACCCATACATCAGAGATGTGTTCACATCAGAAAACTAATAGGATTCAAACCAGTACCGTTTAGACCCCAAAGCATGACTCTCTGCCTTAGTACCTTAATATCCCACACAAATTATGATAAACATGCATGCTGTATGATGAGGATAATCTCCCGTCAAAATATTCAATCGAAGTCCCAGCAATAACCTAGATTTCAGTTCGGGCAAAAGAAATTAACTTAAAAAAAAGAAAAAAAAAGAATATATATATATATATATATATATATATATATATATATATATATATATATATATTTTAATCATTTATTTCAGGTTCTTATATATATATATATATATATATATATATTTTATTTAAAAAAAAAAACATGGAAAATGTTTGATACACATTTTAGGAAAGTGAATGATGAGTTTAGATTTATCTGCCGGTTTTGATTCTTTTATTACTGAATACTGGTAGACCGCTGTTTGGGTTGTCCTTTTTATTCAGTATATCTATACCTTGCAAAATAAAAATGAGACATTTATTCTTATATACAGAATCCAGAGATGACAGCTTCCTTTCTAAGCAGGATCACCTTCAACTTTTATAACAGGCAAGTGCTTCCTCCTTGGGTTCAGTGTAATAGTATTTTTTCCTTGGCTTCTCTTGACAACATAACTCAGAAATAGTTTAAAGCAGTGCAAAGTGCAGCAAGGCACAACAACAACCAATCAGATTGTACATGTTATAGATTAGCGATGGCTGCTAACTGTTTGCTCAGGTTTATTGCACGCTGCCATATTAAGCTGTAGTATACACATGGGGTAATCATCTAGCAAGAGACTAAATCAAAAGTAAAGACTTTTTTGGGCAAATCACTAGAACTAGGCTCGCTAGACATGAGACAGGAATCAGAAGATTCATCCAACCAAAATTTGTTCTTTGGACCAGTGTTTCTTAACTTTTTTCCAGTTGAGGCAACCTTTAAAATTATAGTCAATCTCAAGACATCCTTTGAAATTATAGACAGTCTCCAGGCACTCCATTCTATTCTGATAGTTTTACATAATGCAGCAACATCCATACATGTAGGACACCCAACATTAGAGGTGATTTATTATTCCAAAGCAAACACACTGACAAGTATTCCAATGTTTCTCTTCTCCAGTGGTGGCTGGTGCTCGGTAATTGGGGGCGGGGCGCAAACCAATGCGCACGCAAACCCCCCCCCCCCGGTCGGTCGGTCAGTCAGTTGGCAGGCGACACGTTCCCCCCCCCACGGTCTGCCTCCTTACCTCCTCCTTCCTCCTGTCCGAGCCAGGGAGTGCTGGATGGCTGAGCAATGAGCCGCTGTCCTTCTCCTCCAGCCATGTCTCTTCTGCCTCTTCCTGGCCACTGGCCAGTAAGATCGCTTCTCCTTTTGGCCAATTGGGAAAGGGGTCTTACAACCCTCTTACTGACTGGCTGGGAGGAGAATCAGTATAGAGTCAGTGTAATAATAGTGAATATTCATTCGCTATTGTCACACAATGGGTGGGCTCAGGGCGCAGTGCTCTGTGCCCCGAGCCCACCCTTTTTTGAAGCCTATTGGAGCCTCTGGCTCTAATCACGTGCTTCAAAAAAAAAAAAATCCCCTATTGGAATTCATGCATTCAGCGCCCTGCATGTAGATTAGGGGGCTGGACGCATGGATAGGGGGGCGGGCCCCTAATGGACGGGCCTCCCCTGCTCTTCTCCGTTAATTTATCTCCATCCGTGAGCTAATGTGACCCAAGTGCTGAGGAAGAGAGGCAGAGGAGGGTCAAACAAGGATGCTGTGGAGGCGACAGACATCCTCCCTATTAAATGATGACGTCATTGGTTGTTAGGATGTCAGTGTCTAGAAAGTTGTAATGGTGCACAATGAAAACCTGTGGCTTTGTGTAACTAAAGGGCAGGCTTCATCCACCTGCTGGCTTGTGTACAATTTTTGATACATTTTTAGGCATTTTGCCAAGGCACTCTGGTTGAAAAAGGGTGCTTTAGAACACCAATTATAACATGAACAGGTATAATCATTTTGGCTGAACATAAATATTTATGCACTGAGCATATACTCTGGTGCCAGCCTTATCTTAGGCTACAGGTGAACTACACAGCCCAGCAGCCAGCAACCTGTAAAAGCCTATGAAAGGCTGATAGCTGCCGCAGTTGGACATGGCTGGATGGTGCATCAAGCAGTACTTGCATATAGGGAAGTAAGCACCCAAGGACAAATGCCCGGAACACAAGCAGCCTGCATTCTAGACATTCATCCCTGGGTGGATACTGCCCTAAATCTAAATACCTTTCAGGTGTTTACAGTAAAGGGGGCTGGTAATGCAAAAGCCTACATTTTAGAGAATTGTGCATTTACAATTTGGAGAAGGTCTCCTTTTCTGCTTTAGCATGAATGTGCAGAAAGCCTGCTCCAAAAAGCCATGGTTTGTTGAGTTTGGTGTGGAGGAACTTGAATGGCCCTACAGACAGCTTAGATCTCAACCATATTGAACGCCTTGTCTAAAGAAAAGGTTTTTAGATCTTATTTGAATGATTTTAGAGAAGATGATTCTGTGATGATCTTTGGAAGTGAATTCCAGAGTTTTGGGGCATAGCAGGAGGTTGGTGGCAGCTTCTACACCTGTAGATTTGTCTTCATTACTCCATAGCACTGGTCACCCCCCCCCCCCCCCACTTACACTCATAGCCGGAGAAGGCTTTTCCTCCCATCGGGTTTAGGTGAGAAGGGGACAAACACAGAAGACCAGAATTTAGGGGCAGATGTTAAGAGGGGAGGGGGAAGTAAGTTAATAATAGTTCAGACATATAATGGGGTACCAAGCCATAAAGAGCCTTATAAGTAGGCGAGCAAGAGGAAGTGGGACTTCGCTCTCTCAATCAACATTGACTATTTTGAATCCTTATGCTGCTAGAATTAGGAAATAGATAAGGAAGTATATTATATGCACTAGTTTTAAACTGTTTTTTAAATTTCTTCAGTTACTTCCTGGTTTCCATATCTAGGCAAATGATGTCATACATCCCAGGGATCTTCAGGAAGGGAGAAGGGGTTTTCTCAGCTAAGCACACCCTCCTGCGTGCATGTCTGAGCTAAGGGCAGATGCATTCCAGGAAGTAACTACTACTTGTATCATCTGCCCTTACTCAAGATGGCCACGGCCAGAAGTGCTAGGGGTGTTTTTCTAAGTGATTTTTCAGCAGAATAAATAAATAAATTATGGAGACATGGATAGATGGGTGAATTTGTTTGAATATTAAAACTAAATTAAATAGTGCTTTTGGTTTGTTGTGCTTAAATGCAATTTAGTTCTGCTTTTAATGTCTTTGTAAAACCTGACATTAAAGAACTCCAGGATAGGGGTCATATGATCACTTGTACAAGACCTAGTGAGGATTCTGGCTGCAGAATTTTGTAGATATTGTAGTCGATTAATAGTGGATTTTGATAAACCAGTGAGTAGAACATTGCAGTAGTCAAGTCGGGAGAACACAAATGTATGTATATAAGGTTAGGAATTCCGCGCTAATGGAAAAATTAAATAAAAATGGCTGCTGCCTACCTCAAAATATAGTGTGAAGCTATATTTTAAAATATGGTAAATTGGGGAGGTAATATAGCGCTGCCAGGTGTGATGTCACAATCAATGAGAGGTGATGAATAAGATATGGTATGCGATATAAAGAATAAATATAGTAAACCAATGTCTAAAAACCATGTGTAGTATAAAAAAATATTAATAAATAAATATAACAAATGTATGGACCCGCTTTTCAGCTACAGTGTATGATGGCATAGGACACTGCCAATGTCTAAGCCTAAACCTAAGTGGAAAAAAGATGTTCTGACAACATAGATTTCTCAGTTTAGACTGAAGCTCAAGTATAGTGCCATTGATAAATAGGATGCCAGGACTGGCCTTACATAGATGATTGGGGAGTGCCAATAAGCATGACGTCCATCTTGTCACAGTTTAATTGAAGGAAATTGTGGGCCATCCAAGCTTTTATATCACAAATACAGCTAGATGTACAACGGGCTCTTAAAAGGGTGGTGGGGAAGTGTCCACAAGCCTTTGGACACATAGTGTTTTAGAAACTGAAAATGCACTTTTCCATCCTTCCATCCGTCTCCTTGATGTGACACGTAAGTGTGCCTAGTCAGTGAGGATTTGGGTGCCATGTCCACTTCTGGGCTTTTCAGGAACAGATTCACAACTGTAATAATGACATTTATTTTTCTTTTTATATTGGCTTGCAGGATTGTTTTCACAGGATATAAGCGACCACTAGAATTAGAAGATCTTTGGGAGTTAAAAAAACATGACCAGACTAAGGTCATTTATGACTCTTTTGACAAACATATGAAGATAGAAGTCACTAAAGCCAAGAAGGAGCTGGAGAAACGTAGAAACAAGAGAAAGCAAAAGGGCAACAACATTGAAATGAATGGCCTAAGCAAGGCACAAAGTCAAGATGTGCTTGTGGTGAGTTCTTCTCTTATCATACCCTTCTTACGGGCATTGCCTAAGGGGCCAGTCCACCCAAAAGTGGGTTTTTTTGACTATTAGTGCAGCTTGCTTGGCTGTGTTTCCTCCTGGCTTCTTAATTAACTTTGATATTTCAAAAGTGAGAACAGCCTGCCATCATTTCAGACTCTGCACTTGTCCACCTGGGAGTTTTGAATTTTCCCACCTACCTTTGCCCATTCTAGCATTTCTTATTGTGTTCAGTATTATATTAAATGATTTAGAAATCCAATAGGTAGATTAATGGGCACAGCAGGTGAGCAGAGAGCTCATCCCCAGAATCCCTGGGAGATATAGGAAGTTAAGGGAAGGGGTTTGTTGCTAGAGAATTTATTACACTTTGAATAGCAGTTTTGGGTGGACTGGCCTTCTAAATGAGGCTCCTGCCTGTTTCTTCATGACTTTTGTTCATTTAGCAAAATAACTGCTCGGGAGTTCATCAATAATAGGGTTTTACTTGATCCAGAAGTAGAATCATTGAATGAACTTCTAGTGGAGTCCAAGCTACAGCAAGTACTATAGAGTCAGAAAACCATCTCAACTCTAAAATGTATCTAAAGGCCAAACCCCTCTTTTGTAGCTGAGAGGTGGGAATAGGGAGGTGAGGGGTTAGAACCTCTGTCTGTTTCTCTTTTAAGGATGTTGAGGGTCCATGCACACTAGGAGCAGAAAAAAATGGTAGACATTTCTGGCTGAAAAAGCAGCATAAAATAAAACCCCATAGCGGCTCCAATTGCATAAGAGTTTAGGAGTGTTTATGGGCATTTGCTTTTATACAGTGAGTATAGAAAATAATCACTACCCTGTAAAATAATATAAATTTTGTTGCTTTGTAGCCTCACAATGTAGACAGAAGCACCTTTTGTTTTATCCAGTTGTATTTACTCTGTATAAGTGCAACGTATAAATTCCAAGTGAAAGATTTAACACCAAAATGTCAGAAAAAATAAATAAATAAATAAATAAATAAAAAAACTGAATCACTGAGTTGGAAAAAGGATACCCCCCCCCTTGTGTCAGTATTTTGTTGATCCACCTTTTGCTTTAATTACAGCCTTTAGTCTGTTGGGATATGTCTCCACTAACTTTGTACATCTAGACTTTGCAATATTTGCTCACTCTTCTTTGCAGAACTGCTCAAATTCAGTTAAATTTGATGATGACCATTTGTGTCATTCCACAGATTTGTAACCACTTTAAGATGGGAAGGATTTGCCCCCTTAATGACCAAGCCCTACTTTGCGATTCGGCACTGCGTTATTTTAACGGACAATTGTGCGGTCGTGCGACGCTGTACCCAAATAAAATTGATGTCCTTTTTTCCTACAAATAGAGCTTTCTTTTGGTGGTATTTGATCACCTGTGCGATTTTTATTTTTTGAGCTATAAACAAAAAAAGAGCAACAATTTTGAAAAAAAAAAAAAAAAAACAATATTTTTCACATTCTGCTATATGACATTCTCAAAAAAATAAAATTCAAAATCAAAATTTTTTAACATTTTAGGCCAATTTGTTTTCTGCTACATATTTTTAGTAAAAAAAAGAATTGCAATAAGGGTATTTTGATTGGTTTGCGCAAAAGTTATTGCGTCTACTAACTACGGGAAAGATTTATGTCATTTTTATTGTTTTTTTTTTTATTTTACTAGTAATGGCGGCGATCTGCGTTTTTTTTTTTGCCGGACTGCGACATTGCAGCGGACAGATCGGACCCCTGACTGACATCTTTTACACTTTTGGGGGACCAGTGACATTACTACAGTAATCAGTGCTAAAAATATGTGTGTGGGGGGGGGCCGTGGCTTGTGAAATGACCATAGAGACCTGTGATCCTGTATAAAAGGATCACAGGGGCTCTGTGATCATTCCAGGGAGAAGAACGGTCAGCTGTGTTTACAATGACTTTAAAGTGCTTGGCTCAGTCAAGAAACAGTCTAGCGGTTTTGGTTTTCTTGTATTTTTATTCGGGAACTTGGATAGGAGAAGGGATGAGTGGGATACTCCAACTTGAATGAACTATGCACAATTTGCTGGGACATTTAGATATAACTGAGTGCGGCAAGGCCGCTGCTTCACCTTGTCACTAGCAGTGAAGAAGAATTTAATGACCTTGTATTACTCTGCGATTAGCTCTTCAGGTCCCAACCTTTATCCCTATTCTTCAGGGTTCTACACGGCACCCCCTTTACTGTAACTCTCTCTGTGTGAGCTAGCTCCTTGGTCCCCTGACTTCACTGGAGTCGTCCCCATCCTGGGACGACCATTTGGCAAGTCCCTGAGTACTCACAGACACTGTTTTTCCTGAGAGGCGCTGCCAACAACTCCACCGTCAGCTACACTGGATCCTCTGCAGCTCAGCTCCACACCTGGTTCACTAGGCCGACTGCCTAAGACCACCTTCCTCATACACTGCAGGAGGAGAGACAGCCGTCCACCTTCTCCTGGGACTCTGCTTTCCGCCAAAGAGGCCCTGTCACATGTCCCCCTGGCTTTTATGAGCAATCCCAGGATGCATTGCAGGAGTGCCCTCCTACTGGGACTCCCATAAAAGCTAATGTGTCACTGGCTGGGTTTCCTCCACTGTCCAACATGCTCCCTCATTGGATACAGTGGGGACACTACCTCAGACCCAGTGAATCACACCTGGAGACATGTAACAGGTCAGGCTCCCCTGATAAGCAGAAGGAGCAATAGATGCTTTTTCCTTGCACCTAGGCGGGTGCTACACATGGATGAAAAATAATCAGAATTCACTGTTTAATTGCAGGATGAAAAGAAAAAAGGGAAAAAGAAGAAAGAATCTATATCTGGAACTGCTAAAGATTACCCCAAGTCCTGGCTCTATAAGACCCTCATTAAGGCTTTTTCCGGGGTCCTCCTTAGGTCTGCGTTCTTCAAATTTATCCACGACATTCTAGTCTTTGTCAGCCCCCAGATCCTGAAGTAAGCCTTAGCTCTGGTCTGCATTTTCCTAAATATATTAAAATAAGTAGGATTATTCTGTATCATTAATGGTAAAAATGTTTAAAATTCTAGACCACTGTTTTTTTCTTACACCTTTTACTTTATTTTATTACCTAATTTAAAGTTAAAGAACTTGTACACCCAACTTTTTATATTCCTGACATGTGCTTGTTGTACCATGTACTTGTATGAGAAAGTATCATGTTCTCTTTATATTGCTTCCTTTGTCCCTGGTCTTCCTGCAAGTCATTCTGCTTTCCTATTAAAGCTGACCACACTAGGCATGAGAGCACAGCATGGTCAGTTCTCTCGCTCTGCTGAGAACTCAGCCTGCTATACTCCAATAATCTGACCTGATATGCCCCCCCCCCCCCACGCACACACATACAGCCATTCACTGGAAAAAACAGTGTTCTGCAGTTTCTCCTCCCCTATGCAGCTAAGAACAGAGGGAATGTGATCACTTATAAAAAAAAGGTACCTGTAATGTTTTTTTTTTAAATCAATACACAAATGTTTTGCCTTTCATTTCCATTTTAAACTGTATAGATTGTTTTACAAGGTGATCCTTTACATAAGATTTAGGCTCCAGGAGATATAACATACACAAACGAATGCTCTATATTTATTAGTACCCATTAATTGCTTATTTTTTTAAATGCAAACCACAAAGTACTTGAATGTGACAAAGTATTAGCCCTTCCAGAAGAGCCAATCCGTTTCTGTACTGACAGAGAACATGCTGATAGGAGGAGAGAGCAGAGAGACAGATGAACTAATCACTGAGCTGCTTGTTCTTCATTCAATAAATAAAATTGCTGCACTAAGTGAATAAATCTCGCTTAAATATGTGACAAATAATAAACAAATAATATGGTGATAATCATAAATCAATATGAATCAAACAAACCAAGATATTAAATGTCCCAGTTGAAAATGAAGTGACTAAATATTGTATGTGAAAAAGTCCCAATACACAGTGCAATCTCAGTGACAAATAAGTAAAACAATCTTCATCTGTGCAAAAAAGTGCTGCATGCTTTACTCCCAGTGCTCCAGTGACAGATAGTGAGATTAGCAGCTCACCTCAGACAGAGACTCAAATGAGTCAAAATAGGCACATAGATTAGCATCCACGGTCGCCTGGTGATCCCCTCTGCCTTCACCTCCAACCAATCTCTCAGGTCTCAAGCATGTGGTAGATGAAAAACATACAACAGGAGATCTAGTGCTCTCTGTATTTGTAAAGGGGCTATTTATTGATGAACATAAGTACCGCACTTACATTAATTGGCACTACAGCCGTGCCAGCTCACAAATGCCTTCCAAACACTTCCTGGAACCTCCGGACCGACGTAGTGACGTGCTCCACCCCGCTGATGAAGTCGATGACGCAACGCGTACGGGGGAGGAGCACGTCACTACGTCGGTGATGAGAAAAGGTATTTAGCAGTTTATATGTACTAAAATATTTGTATTTCCATGTTCTGTGTATTGCGGGATACCAGGTATAGGGAATGCAGACTTCTCCTGGGTTTAGTAACACTTTAAAGCCTAGGTCTGGAGGAAGTGGGTTGTATGATGCTGGCTCTCATTCAACTAAGACTGACGATATCTAGAAATAATGCAGGGGACAGCTCCAGACTAAAGGTGAGCATTGGGTAAAAGCGGCTTTTTTTTTTATCTTGCTTATTTACTTAATATTTAATATTTAATGATTTGTTTATATTATATATTCAATGACTTAATATTTAATATTTATCTTGCTTATTTACTTAATATTTAATATTTATATTATATACAGTATATTCATTGACTTAATATTTAATATTTATCTTGCTTATTTACTTAATATTTAATTAATATTTCTATTTTAAATATTTATTGACTTAATATTTAAATATATCTTACTTATTTACTTAATATTTATTAATTATTTTAATATTATATAAATATATTTAATTACTTAATATTTAATATTTATATTACTTATTTACCTTATATTTAATTAAGATAAATAAGTAAGTTCTTATTACTTACCTACTTATCTTTTCTCTTTTATTGGTCGATTTATTTTTTTTAATATTCATGATGACTGTAGTTCTACTTTCATAAAGAAAAAAGCTAAGCACAGTAACCCAGAGCAACCCTAAAGGAAGCATTGTTTTTTGGACAGGTCCTGATTGGAACAGATTCTCATGGTTGCTGATTGCTATCTGCTTAGACTCTAAATAATCTCTAAATAATCGGTCACAACTGAAGAACTCAAAAATGAAAACATAATAGATATTATATGCAAACTAGCAGTTTAAGCCTGCTGTATACCTAAAAGCCCCACACCGGCACAGAACATTAGATATTTGACATTTATATGACCATGCCGTGCAGTCTATTGAACTATGCTTGCTGTCATTTAACTCCCAAAAGAAGTTAGTTGTGCTTTAATAACCCCCCCCCCCAGCAGAATTACGTGAATTTAAAATATAATTTTTTTACATTTTAGCCACACCTCCAACGGCCATTCCAACCTGGGCCAGAATGAGGTGTATCTGGTCTTGCATTCTTCTAACAACCAATAACAACACAGCTTGGTCAGCACATGCAAATGCAGCAGAGTCTGCTTACCTTCTGGTGCTCACTTTCTCTCCCAGTCTGAGTGCTACAAAAGGAAAAGCACATATGAAGACAGAGTTGGGAGTGTAGGGGAAACCCCAAAACTCATAGGTTTCAGTAACATTTTTACTGTTGAAGCCAGACTGAAAAATATTTATTTATTTTACAAACATGTAGATAGAAAGACATGTTTGGAGAGCAATTCAGTCACATTACATTCTGTTGGTTTGAAAACCATTGCTCTATCTGGCTAGAAAACCTAATACAATTTATACATTCTGAAGTGGGTGGCACCTATCTATCTAAAGTTTCTATGAAGTCACATCTTGATTGAAATGCGGAATAGTTGTTCACAAAGACTTGTCACTTCCAGTAGTTTG
This sequence comes from Pelophylax lessonae, assembly GCF_965119305.1. Taxonomy (NCBI): domain Eukaryota; kingdom Metazoa; phylum Chordata; class Amphibia; order Anura; family Ranidae; genus Pelophylax; species Pelophylax lessonae. The sequence continues at coordinate 60,945,389 of NC_138776.1, forward strand.
GCTCCTTGGAGGAACAGGTCTTCAAAAGCCTAGATAGCAATCTAACAACTGGAGCTGTAAATGGATTTTGAACACAACAGCTGTTATACAATATGACTTCTCACAACATATACATCCAATATATCTGCTTAATCATAAATACATGTTTGATAATCATAAATAAATGTTTGATAAATAAAATGGCTGTTCCCTTTTCCCCATCATGAGCTTACACTAGCCAAGTGTATAAATAGGGAATATATTTATCAGTGTTTTCCCACAAGATTCACACATTTTCCACATACGATTTAGTTCAAAAAAGGGGTACAAATTGTGTGACTTTGGTGAAAACATTGATTAACGGACCCCTAAGTTAATTTTTTAATGAATGCATTATTTTATTCATTATTTTTTATCTGATTGAGTCTTATAAGCTGGCAGAATTATTCTAGATTTGAAAGAGACAATGACCCACACAAGAGGAAAGGGAGACTGGCCAGCAGCAGTTGTAGTAGCAGATTAGAGTGTAGCTCTGATAAACATTTGAAGTAAGGCGGTGAGAGAAATGTAGTATGCTAACTGGGGAGATTTACTAAAACTGGAGCAATCAGAATCTGGTGCAGCTGTGTATAGTAACCAATCGGCCTCTAACTTCAACTTGTTCAATTAAGCTTTGACAATAAAACCTGGAAGCTGATTGGTTACCATGCAGAGCTGCACCAGATTCTGTGTGCACCAGCTTTAGTAACCCCTCCCCCCCAATGTGTCCTCATTAGGCCCCTTTCACACATGCTGTCCATTTGTCCATTTTTCATCCATCCGTTGACGGATGAAAAACAGACATCAATGTATCTCTATGTAAAAATGGATGACAACGGATGATCATCAGTTAACATCCGTTTTCATCCACTTCCGTCAATGTCCGTTTTTTTGAACGTATGAATGCCCTATTTTTCATCCGTCAAAAAAACAGATCGGACAAAAAACGGACGAGACAACGGATGAAAAACGGATGACAGCGGATGAAAAACGGATGACAACGGATATAAAACAAAAAACTGACGAAAAATGGATGAAAAACGGATAACAAACAACTGACGAAAAAACGGATGAAAAATGGATAACAACTGACGAAAAACGGATGAAAAACGAATAAAAAAGGATAACAACTGACGAAAAACGGATGACAAGTGATGAAAAACGGATGAAAAACGGATGGAAAACTGATACATTTTGACATGACTGAACTGATGAACTGAATGGACCATATGTGTGAAAGGGGCCTGATTATTAAAATGCAGAGGTGGGGAACTTGAGTCATATGACTTGACTTAAGTCAGACTTAAGTCACCAGTTTGAGGACTTGAGACTTGCTTGACTAAAATTAATAAAAGACTCGACTTGACTTTGACTTGGTATTCATGACTTGAGACTTGATTTTGACTTGAGACATATGACTCGAAATGACTTTACTTTTTTAAGTTATTAAATATTTGCATTTTCTTAAGATGTGTTAAAGCAAAATGAATGTGCCTGTTATGTTTCTGACACCACAGTCACTTAAAACACCTCAGTGTGTTCTGATTTTTAGGACACTGGCTGTTTAACAATGGAAATATTTAACATGTTTTTAGTGACTGTGGTGTTGAAACATGACCGGACGAAGGATTTTGGGCATTCAAAGTGTTTCTTTAATATGCCAAGAAAAAAATCACTAAACAGTTTTGTTAATGTTTCAAATAAAACAAAACCTTTCCTGACCACTGACTTTTAACTGATTTAAAGGTGAAAATTGGGGTAGATCAGTATTTTGACTTGATTTGTGACTTGACCAAAATAAATGACTTGACTTGCTTGACTTCTAGCAGGGACTCGACTTGACTTGCTTGCTTTTCGCCACAGTAACTTGGGACTTGCTTGAGACTTGAAGGTTAAGACTTGAGACTTGCTTGTGACTTGCACATGTGTGACTTAGTCCCATGTCTGGTAAAATGGGTTGTAGAAGAGAGCTCTTGAGATAAGAAGCAGATTGAGGCTGGGTTCACATATATGCAAATTGGATGCGTTTTACATCACATCCAATTCAAATGACATGTGAATGCGATCGGTTCCCAATGGAGCCAGTTCACACATGTCCAGGGCGGCTGCAAGAAGGTTTCAAAAAGGGTCCGGGCAAAAATTCGCCCCTGAATTACACTTGAACCGGTGAATAGAAATGCACCAGACCCCGGTCTGCAAACTGCAGCCGCACATATGTGAGCCCGGCCTAAAAGAAACTTACCAGGAAAAGAGGATAAAGAAAACTCTCTGGGATAGGTGAAAGTTTCAGATGCTTGTATAACTTAAGAAGGTGACAAGTTTTGAAGCTTTTTCGGAGATTATACACTTGCTGACTGCCCACCTGCCCGCCGCAGTAACTGCGGCAGGCTGGCTCGGCTGCGCCAAACAATGTAGCTCTATGTCGGTCGCACGCATGGTGCTGGGGGTGGGCACTTGCTGCTGGCGGCGCACTCCTGCCCCCACTAGGCAGTGGGGTTGCCAATGCACGGGGCTGGCGGGCGCGATTGCCACCGGGCTCCCGCCAACCCCCCCCCCATCCCGCTAAAAGAGAAGGACGGTCAGCTGTTGTAAACACAGCAAACCGTTCTTCTCTCTGATATGATCACAGAGCGCCTGTGATCCTTTTATATGGGATCACAGGTCTCTATGATCATTTCACAAGCCCCTCCCCCGTATAGTTAGTAAACACTCCCCTAGGCTCACACTTAAAGAGGTTGTAAACCCACCTCACAAACTTTTACCTATAGGTAAGCCTATATTAAGTCTTACCTATAGGTGCTATAAATATCTCCTAAACTTGCACCGTTTAGGAGATATTTAGAGTGCATACTGCCGATGACGTCATCGGCGCAGGCGCTCTGAAGGAACGGCCACCGGTGCCATTCCTTCAGAGCTCAGTGCCGTGAACGGCGGCTCCCGCGCGCAGGCGCGGGAGTGATGTAATCGCGCCTCCGGCCAATCAGATGGCCGGAGGACGCGAACCCGGAAGCAGGACGGGCGGACATGTCGCCGTCCTGTCGCTGAGGTGGCGGCACGGCGGGGGCTTCGTTTTAAGGTAAGTACTACATAATGAGCTAGTATGCGATGCATACTAGCTCATTATGCCTTTTTCTTTACAGGGCTTTTTATTTCTCGGTTTTTTTGGGGGACTTTACTTCCTCTTTAACCCTTTGATCGCCCCTAGGTTAACCCCTTCCCTGCCAATGTCATTATTACAGTAACATTGCATTTTTTTTAGCACTGATTACTGTGGTAATGTCACTGGTCCCCCCAAAAGTGTCAGAAATGTCAGTTAGGGGTCCGATTTGTCCACCGCAATATCGCAGTCCCGCTAAAAATAGCAGATCGCCACCAATACTAGTAAAAAATAAGAATGACATAAATCTTTCCCCTAGTTTGTAGACGCGATACCTTTTGCGCAAACCAATCAAAAAACGCTTATTGCGTTACCAAAGTTTTTTTTACCAAAAATACGTAGCAGAAAACAAATTGGCCTAAAAGGATGAAAAATTTAGATTTTTACATTAGTTTTTTTGGAAATGTTATATGGCAGAATGTGGAAGATATTTTTTTTTTTTTTTCAGAATTGTCGCCCTTTTTATCAAAAAACGCTTATTACAATTTTGGGGAATGTTATATAGCAGAATTGTCACCCTTTTTTTGTTTAGCGAAAAAAATAAAAATCGCAGTATCAAATACCACCAAAAGTAAGCTCTATTTGTGGTAAAAAAAGGACATAATTTTTTTTTCGGTACAGTGCCTATTTTCCGTTAAAATAACGCAGTGCCGAATCGCAAAAAATGGCCTGGTCATTAAGGGGGCAAATCCTTCTGGTCCAGAACTGGTTAAATCAAACATAAGACTGGGAATATGGCGGCTCCTGTGGTTATTGGCTACACCATGACTATTGCATAGTGCCCGGAATCTTATAGGAACCAATCACAAATTAGGGTTACACCACTAAACTGATGAAGAATGAATTCTGATTGGTTGCCTTGTGCTACTGCATGTCATTGTTTGCCTTATTTTAATTTTTTTTAAAGAAACCCTGTCTCTCATTTAGGCCATGAAGTCAAATATTTATTTTGATTGCTGCTGTTTTTTAGGGCGATGGTTTCATTCACCTCCAACCCAGCGGAATACCAATGGAAGGGGTATTTCTACGCTGCTTTGCTCTTAATAACCGCACTGGTTCAGTCCCTCTGTCTCCAGCAGTACTTCCAATGCTGTTTCGTTTTGGGGATGCGGGTGCGTACAGCACTGATGGCTGCTGTATACAAGAAGGTGAGTACCATCTCAGGCTCACTGAACTTGCATTTGCTCAAAATAATATTTAGACTTCCACCACATTAAATAGGTACTGTGGGGGAAAAAAGGACTCTTTCCATTGACTCCCAAAGGCAAGGTCTTCAGTAACTTGCAGAAGGCAGCTCATTAACTTTAGCTTTCGCAGGGGTGTCCAAACTATGGCCCTCCAGCTGTTCAGGAACTACAATTCCCATGAAGCATTGTAAATCTCTGACATTCACAGACATAACTAGGCATGATGGGAATTATAGTTCCTGAACAGCTGGAGGGCCATAGTTTGGACATAGCTGGAAGGGAACAAGTGCTTTGACATAGTTTGTTAACCATACAGATAAAGATGAAGATGAAGAAAACAACTGTGGAATATTTAAAAAAAAAAAAGGTAGCTTTAGTTACATCTGCTTACCTTGTCCACTACCCAAACCTAATGTCATAGCCAAAGTAGTTATCTTTAGCAGATTTTACCTTTGGTTATCGAAGGGGTAATACACTCAATTTACCTCCTGGCCTGAGCTGCAAGATAGGATCCATGTATATTCGGGGGTGCTGATTAGCTACTTTTACCTAAGGAACCAGTTAGTGTCAGTGGCATTGATTCCTTGTAACTGAAGGGAACCTGAACCCAGGGCCTCTTTAACACAGGGCAAAAGGGGCAGCTGCCCCGGGCCAAGTCGTTGTTGTGGGGCCCAAAGCAGCTATCCCTTGAGCCTGCGTGAAAATGGGAGGGCCCAAGAAAATGTTTGCCCAGGATCCAATCAATATTAAAGACAGCCCTGCCTGAACCTGCTAATAAGTAACCATTTTATTAGTGTACACATTTGTTTTGATCATTAGGTTTGTGTGTGTGTGGGCATGGGGGGAGGTATATAAATTAAAATGGGTGAGGAACCGTTAGAAACCTCTATGAGTTTGGTTGACCTTATACCTGTAGAATTTCATTAGAAAATCGTTGTTTTTAGAAAAATTGTTTACTTCCCTAAAGGGGCAATTGAATAATCAGTTTCTACCAAAGCAAGCAAGAAAAATTGAAGGGCAAGAATTAAAAATGTTTATTGAATCCAATGGGAACAAACACATTTTTGAATTTCCTCCTGGCCAAGAAAAATGATAAATCGCTTTTGTCAAAGTTAATCTGGAAGTAGAATGTTTGTTATATGATAATCAAGACATTGATCTGGTACTCAGATGAAAATCAGTCCAATCCATGAAGGCACCATTGGATGGTTGGATGACCGTTTTTTATACTTTACTGTCCAAACATTCAAACAAAATTCTACAGATATAAGGCCAGCATTAGAACTCTGATCAGGATGGGTAACCAGCCAAATGATCTAACAGACAATAACCGTAACTTGCAGTTTACTAAACAGGTGAAACATTTGAATGAATAAAGCAATACAGGCTTGGGATTGCTAAACACAAGTACACAATGCAGAATAATGAAAGCTGCACAAACATGGATTCTTCACAGCAATGTTTCTGTGACTCATTCGGAGTAAACTGTGGCTGTTATAGCATAGTCTCTATAACTTTGACTTTATAACTACAGAGAGTCAAGCTAAGAATCACTAAAACGGTACAGAAAACGGCTTCTTTCAGTCATCCTTATAAACAGCCTTCTTTTCAGTGAAGTCTAGGGTAGCTCTGGTAACAAAGGTGAACGGCTGGAGGGATCCAAGGTCCAAAGACAAAACCTCACCCCACTGGTACTGGAGTACTCAGTTGAGGAGTTGCTCTCAACAGTAGTTGGGTCTTCTGGAGAAGCTATCCGCATACTGGTTTTAACAATAGAAGGTCTCTCACCTGACTGCACATCATATGTCCATCTAAATCTGGCTGCTGCTGAGGGATGGAAGCAGATAAACATATCTTCAGTGGAGGTTCCAGGAAACCAGGGAGTTTTGGCAAAAGGAGTTTAAGTGGAATTCCTGCCTAACACTATGTTAAATGTTCCCTCTATCCTCTTTTGCTACATATGCTGCCTAACTTGTGTAAAAAGATGTGTATGCCTACCTATTTTTAGTCCGCTGTGGTCTGGTCACTTGATTCGCAGCTCCATCTCCCCTGTGTCAGTGAGCAGCAGCTGCAGGGGAAAAAAGAACCAACCATGGCTGGAACATAGAAGTCGAGTGATCCCTCCTCTCCCCTGCAGCCACCACTGGGGATCACATGACCAGAAAGGTCTAAAAATAGGTAAGTATACACATCTTTTTTTTACAGAGGTTAGGCAGCATTGGTAGCAATGAGGGGGGAGGGGACATTTTTAAACCCAGTTAGTGTTAGGCAGGAGTTTCCCTTTAGAGGTGCCTGTGATAGGAAAATCCAAAATTCACAGTTGTTTCCAGAATATGATGTGAGGGGAAATCTTCAATAGGGACAATGGTTTCAATTACAACTGTCCTAGAGAGAACTTGGAGAGATTATCTTTTACTTCTGTTTGTGTCTAGAGAAGTGGTTCTCAACTCCAGTCCTCTGGACCCACTAACAGGCCAGATTTTAAGTATTACCTTGGGGAGATGCAGACTAGAGTACTGCAATCACTGAGCAGCAAATGATATCACCTGTGATGTATTTCAGTTATCTTGCAAATCTGGCCTGTTAGTGGGTCCTGAGGACCGGAGTTGAGAACCGGTCTAGAGGGTGGAAATTGAAGGGAAGTCTCCAAAATTTGACACAAATGACAAAAGAAAAAAGAAAAAAGGAATGCCACTTTTTCTTTCCAAAATTAAAACCAATTCAAAAGAATGTTATTTTACAAGAATACAGATTCAGAAAATAAATTTGGCTTGGGTCTCTCTTTTTGGAACTACCTTTTTGTTTTTGATTGTTCCCTTTGCAGGCTTTGACAGTTTCTAATGCTGTCCGGAAGGAGTCAACTGTTGGGGAAACGGTAAACCTGATGTCTGCAGATGCTCAAAAATTCATGGACCTGACAAACTTCATCCACCTCATCTGGTCATCACCAATGCAGATCGCTATATCAGTTGTCTTTTTGTGGCAAGAGCTCAAGATCGCAGTTCTGGCCGGCCTAGGGGTGATGATCCTGCTGATCCCCATTAATGCTGTGCTGGCCACCAAATCTAAATCATTTCAGGTAGGACATAATGTATTACTCTAAAGGCCCGTACACACGAGTCGAAATTCGGCCGGTAATTTTCGTCCGACGACCGATCTGCCGATTTTCGGCTTGTTAGTATGATGCTTCTGACAACCGACTCCGACTTTTCGGCCGAAAAAAATCTGGTGTGCAGGCTATAAAATTTTTGTCCTCCGTCAAAACACGGCCGATTTTCGTGCAGTCAGTACAGATTTCGACAGGGAAAAATCTGATGAGCAAGTCTGGGCATGCTCAGAGAAGAAAGAACACAAAGAAAGCAACCCAACACATGACATCACTTCTAAAGTAGGATTTTGTGGTGCGGGAAAATTCGTGTGCAGTCTAGGCACATTCCAACCAACAAAACACAACTCTGGACAAAAGATGGATGACCGGTCGGCGGAAATTCGTTGCGTGTGTATTAGGCTTTAGAGTGCTGCCAATGTAAAGAACATAATCCAAAGTGGTCCTCAGCCCAATGCGATGCAGACCTAGTATTTTAGATTGTTGGCATCATAAACACTTGAATCCTGATACTCTGAACATTTACTCAGCTACAGTATCAAGCATTTTAAGTGGGCATAGGGTAATGTGTCAATTGTAAATTTTTTAATAACACTTTGTGTTTACAGACACAAAACATGAAGAACAAAGATACCCGTATGAAAATAATGAATGAAATTCTCAATGGCATGAAGGTAAGGGTTAAACAAAATGCATTCTTACCATATTGTCTGAGCTATTAATGCCACCAAACTGCTGACAATGTTAATACTACCAAGAAATAGGAGCAAACTAGTATTTTTTTTACCTGCATAGTTTTGTTATATCTATACCATCTATAACAGGGGTGTCAAACTCCATTTAATTGCAGGCCACATCAGCAATATGGTTGCCCTCAAAGGGCGAGTTGTATCTGTAGAACTCCAATTTCTTTACTTCCTCTCCCAGCAGTGACTCAGTAGCCCAGTTCCCTCTCCCAACAGTGACTCAACAGCTTAGTTTCCCATACCTGCAGTGGCTCAGCAGCTCAGCTCCCCCTCCCACATATAGTTATGTCTGTGGTGCTGACATATACAAAAACATCACAGCTGTGGAACATGTCCCAAGATGTGTTGTATTATATCATGAGCCTTCTATTGTAGATCTTGAAGCTATACGCCTGGGAACCATCATTTGAGAAGCAGGTTGAAGTTATCCGTGAGAAGGAGCTGAAGAACATGTTACACTTTGCCTACCTCTTCTCAGTGTCGCTTTTCGTCTTTACCTGCGCTCCTTTCCTGGTAAGACGGGTGAATGTTACATGCTGCTAAAGCACCCAGCAGTTTACCTCTCTTTGTATATGATTCTTAGTCACATACCTGGATCAAGCAGGAAGCAAGTGAAGTCAGGAATTCTGGTCTCCATTGGTTTCTTCTTTTGAGTATAACCAGGGCTTTTTTTCTCAGAGAATAGGTGCAGGAACTCCCCCTTTCAGAGTTACTACTTGTCTCAGCTCCTACCTAACTCTGACTACCGTTCCTTGGTTCCAGCCCCTGCCCACCTCTTAAAGAATACAGAACAAAGTAACATTTTTGTTACTAAGTTATTTGTATGGAAATTGTTAATGATAACTATAAAAGCAGTAAAATAGATCCCCTGCTGCCAACAACAATAGACCCCACCCCAGCAACAATAGATCTCCCTAGCAACAATGGGTCACCAGCAACAAAATATCCCCAGCAACAATAGACCCCAAGCAGCAACAACAGATCTCTCCACAGACAGCATTATTAGAGCTCTCCCTCAACAGTAGATCCCTCCCAGCAACAACTGAGCCCCCCCCCGCAACATAAGAACATCCCAAGCAACAATAGATCCCCCACCAGCAACAATAGACCACCCCCTGCAAAAATAGATCCCTTCCAGAGAGAGAATAGGTCCCCCAGCAGCAACAATAACCTCCCTGCAAAAATAGATCCCCTCTAGCAAAAAAGATCCCCCAGCAGCCAGCATCAATAGACACTGTAGCACACCCCTGCACCCCTTTGTCATTACATACATTCAGTTCAGGAGGTGCCGGAACTGCGTTCCCACGCGTTCCCCCTGAAAAAAAGCCCTGAGTATAACCATTGAAAGAAATCAATACTTCCTACAAAGTTAGGAAAAAATCTTGTTTTCCAAAACCAAAAATTAGCCAATGTGCACCATGCATTTTCATCCATCAAGGAAACCCCCACCCATACACACATTGTCATGGAGATTTGATCACCTATGAGAAACTGATTTGTCACTACTAGCGCATGTACCTGTGAATCTCACAATTAAAAAAAGAGAACCAAGTACAAGCAGTTTGATATTATGTAGGCTGTTGCCAGTTTTTATCCCTAACTCGATCATACCACACAGTGACATCATCTGAAAGTTTTCTATTGTAGTGCTGTATAATTACCCCAGGATATTATAATTGATCCTGGTATCATGGTATATCTAGTAATAGTAGGTCTCATTCAACTGGCTTTGTTCTGTAACGTTGAAGATGTTTCGTAGCCTCGCAAGCCACTTCAATGAGTCATAAGGATATCCCAAAATGTATATCCATACTTTAAGACCTCTTAATCCAATCACCATGGAATATCAAAATGTTTGTTGTCCAAGAATAGGACTGGAACTGTGAAATTTGGAAGCCCCTCTGTTCTAGTTACATCCACACATTCCATGGCGCCTGGATTAAGGTATTTTAAGGCATGGATATGAATTCTGGGGTATCTTCCTGACACTCTTTGGAAGAAGTGGCTTGGAGAAGCTATGAAACAACTTCAACATTACAGAACAAGTCCGGTTGAATGAGACTATTACTGACTGTAAATATTGTTTACTAGACGCTGGTGTCCTCTTCTCATAGGTTTCCGTTGCCAGTTTTGCTGTCTTTGTGGTGCAGGATCCGCGTAATGTCCTAACTGCAGAAAGGGCTTTTACCTCCATCTCACTCTTCAATATTCTGCGCTTCCCTCTCGCCATGTTGCCCATGCTCATCTCCAACATGGTGCAGGTAAGTCAAGAATACCCTGTCACAGAGAAAGAGGGTTAATGAAGGGAAGGTACCAATCGGATTACATTAGGAATGTTTGCAGCATAGATTAAAAAATATTGACTGACATGTGACTGAAAAATAAAGACTAATATTATTTTTATCATACTTTTTGTTTCTTGTGTTAGCTTTATATGTCTTACATTAAAATCATTTCATAGACTGCATTTTGCAACATTTTATGGACAGCAGTTACCCATCCATTGACATTCATAAAGCGTGCATTTAACAGTTATCTAGTGACAATAAACACACACCAGGGACCTTCCAAGAAAGAAACCCCTTAACCTAGCATTATGTGCTTGGGTTGTGAGAGGAGTATGGAGCACCTATGGGAAGGGTTCTGGAGGACCTGTGGGAAGGGTCTGGGGAGGATTCTGGAAGACCTGTGGGAAGGGTCTAGGGAGGGTTCTGGAGGACCTGTGGGAAAGGTTTGGGGAGTGCTCTGAAGCACCTGTGGGAGAAGGGTCTGGGGAGGGCTCTGAAGCACCCGTGGGAGAAGGGTCTGGGGAGTGCTCTGAAGCACCCGTGGGAGAAGGGTCTGGGGAGTGCTCTGAAGCACCCGTGGGAGAAGGGTCTGGGGAGTGCTCTGAAGCACCCGTGGGAGAAGGGTCTGGGGAGGGCTCTGAAGCACCCGTGGGAGAAGGGTCTGGGGAGGGCTCTGAAGCACCCGTGGGAGAAGGGTCTGGGGAGGGCTCTGAAGCACCCGTGGGAGAAGGGTCTGGGGAGGGCTCTGAAGCATCTGTGGGAGAAGGGTCTGGGGTGGGCTCTAAAGCACCTGTGGGAGAAGGGTCTGGGGAGGGCTCTGAAGCACCCGTGGGAGAAGGGTCTGGGGAGGGCTCTGAAGCACCCGTGGGAGAAGGGTCTGGGGAGTGCTCTGAAGCACCCGTGGGAGAAGGGTCTGGGGAGGGCTCTGAAGCACCCGTGGGAGAAGGGTCTGGGGAGGGCTCTGAAGCACCCGTGGGAGAAGGGTCTGGGGAGGGCTCTAAAGCACCTGTGGAAGAAGTGTCTGGGGAGTGCCCTGAGGCAGCCATGGGAGAAGGGTACACTGATGGTTCTGGAGGACCTGTGGGAAAGGTATGAAAGGTATTCTCCCTGTGGGAGAATGGTCTGGGGAGGGTTCTGAAGCACCCGGGGGAGAAGGGTCTGGAGAGGGTTCTGGAGCACCTGTAGGAAAGGTCTAGGGAGGGTTCTTGAGCACCTGTTAGAGGAGGGTCTGGGGAGGGTTCTTGAGCACCTGTGGGAAAGGTCTGGGGAGGGTTGTGGAGCACAGGTGAGAGAAGGGTATTGGGTAGTGAGTCTGGGAAGTGCTCAGAAGCACCTGTGGAAGAAGGGTCCAGGGATGGTTCTGGAGGACCTGTGGGAAAGGTCTGGGGAGTGCTCTGAGTCTGAAGCACCTGTGGTAGGGGAATGTGGATGGTTCTGGAGCACCTGTTAGAGAAGACTGCAGCTCCTGTAGAAAACCTACAAAATCACAGGGGAATTACTGGGTGCAGATAGCATTCCTAGTGCAAACTGTTTCTAGAATCAAAAGGCATCTCTGCTATTTGCAAGTTGCTTTATTAACAAAGAGGTATTCCATGGGAAATAACCCCGATTAGTGTACTGACACTGGTATTCTTACAGGCTAATGTTTCCTGTGCCCGGTTGGAGAAGTACCTGGGAGGAGATGACTTGGATAACTCCGCTATTCATAATGACCCCGATCTTGGTAAGTTCTTGATTTTTTTTTATACAACAGAGCTGGTCAGAATGGTTAAACCTTTATTATACTGTGGTAATTTCTCATCCACAGACGCAGCAATCCGCTTCACAGATGCCACCTTTACCTGGGAGCCGGACACTCCCCCAGCGGTGAACAAGTAAGACAATATTCATTGTGTTATATGTATGTGAGCAGCACAGTGGTTTAGTGGTTGACAATATGACCTCGTAGCACTGGGGTCATGGAGCTCTATTGTCACCTATCTCACTATATGAATGGAGTTTGTATGTTCTCCCTTGATGAGGACATTTCAGGTATGTAGATAGATATTCCTATGATTACAGGATGATAGAATTGCTAGAATGCTCTGCTATCCATACATATGAGTGCTGATTGACTGTATTGTGCTGTCTGTACAGTGTTAACCTGGACATTAAAGAAGGTCATCTAGTTGCTGTAGTCGGCAGTGTTGGCTCGGGAAAGTCATCCTTGATTTCCGCAATGCTCGGAGAAATGGACAACGTCAAAGGAAACATCAATATAAAGGTAACAAAAACACTCCTTATATATTTAAAAAAGTGGTTTGGTCACAAATTGTGCAACAGGTTTTCTTTAAGACAACACTCAAAATACACCTAACACGAGAGAATTGTGTAGGACGCCACTGCTGACTTTCTATTGACTTTTCCATTTTTGTAAGTTAGTTGTGATACTGATACTTTCTGAATCACTGACCTGAAACAATTCTAGAGATAAGGAATTCTGACATTTTCTGACACTCGTTTGTAATTTTCTTTTTTTACGAGTCTGTGACCTAAAAGGCCAACTCCAGCTTCATCAAACAGAAAATCAGCTCCCCAAAATCTGTAGAAAGAAAAACCCCAGGCTTTACTGCAATACTCCCCTTCATTCCAGCACTGTCCCTCTCAGACATTCCTCTTGGGCACACCTTCAATGGCAGATGATGCTAAATATGTGGTGTCAGCTGGTGTCTGGGCCTAAAGGGAGAGGTGATCTCACTCCTTCTGCTATGTAACACTGTATCTTAAGGGAAGTTGATGCTTTTTGAGACACTGGGAAGTTATCACTGGCTGCAACAAAGGAAGGAGCAGTGCAGGATTGAGGTATCGGTGAATCTAGGGTGGCTTTACACAGACTCGGTTACTTTGCCCTGAATAGGCAAAATTAGAGTGTACCTTTAAAGCAACCATTTTGAGTCTTTTTGAGCTTGAGGAACCCTTGAAATATTTTTCAGATGTGGGGGAACCCTTGCTAAAACCAATTCAATTGGGGGAGTGGAAAAAATGACCCTTTACAGTGGGGGTCAGAATGCTGCCTTTACTGAAAGCCAAAAAGATCATTGGTGTCAGGTTGTGGGCTCTGCCAATTGGCTTTGGCCCTGGAACTATGTAGGCACCATTAATGGAAGTTCAGTTAGCCAAAGCTCAAGGAACCCAAAACAACCTCTGGAGGATCCTTGTTTGAGAATGGCTGCTCACACAGGCAGGCATCTGACATTTTCAAAAGGTGCCCAGCAGTGGCTGGGTTACACATACTTAAAGGCACAGGCCTGTGATGCCAGCAAGGCTCGGCTTTAGTGGTATTCTTGCCCTGATAAGGAATGTGAAAATGTTTTTTAGGGCTCCCTGGCTTATGTTCCTCAACAAGCCTGGATCCAGAATTGCACCCTGAAGGACAACATCCTGTTTGGGGCACCCCTGGACGAGAAACGATATCAGCAGGTGCTGGAGGCCTGCGCACTACTGCCCGATCTGGAGATCTTGCCTGGAAAGGACCTGTCTGAAATTGGAGAAAAGGTATATACTAAGAAATTCATTTTTTAAATTATCTTAAAAGGAATCACTAAATTATTTATATCAGTACATATTTTCAGTTTTTGTAAGGTTTATATAAAAGTAATTATTTTAAAGGTCTATTGTGTCTTTAAAATATTTTATTGAACATACAGATTTGAAGATTCTCTATATCAGGGGTCTCCAAACTTTCTAAACAAAGGTCTGGTTTACTGTCCATCAGACGTTAGGAGGGCCAGACTGTGACCATTTGGAATAGAGAATTTCTTAGTGTCAGTGGGAATAGACAATGTCTAAGGCTTGGTGGTCAGTGGGAGTAAAAACATTGTATAGCCCATGTGGTCAGTAGGAGGATAATTATTGCCCTAACATTGGTGTCAGTGGGAGGATCAGTGCACCATTGTTGGTGTCAGTGGGAGGAATGGTGGGTGCCCTATCGTTGGTGTCAGTAAGAGGAATGGTGTTCCCATCATTGGTGTCAGTGGGAGCTTCAGTGCCCTATCATTGGTGTCAGTGGGAGCTTCAGTGCCCTATCATTGGTGTCAGTGGGAGCTTCAGTGCCCTATCATTGGTGTCAGTGGAAGGAAATTGGCTCCATCATTGGTGTAAGTGGAAGGACTGAGTCTCATCATTGGGTCAGTGGCAGATTCACTGCCCCATCGCTGTGCCAGTGGGAGGAATAGTGCCCCATCAATGGTGTCAGTGGAAGGAATAGTGCCCCATCATTGGTGTCAGTGGAAGGGATAGGGCTCCATCTTTGGTGTAAGTGAAAGGACTGAGCCTCATCATTGGTGTCTGTGGGAAGAATATTGCTTCGTATACGTGTGAGAAACAATCCCCCAAAGGCAAGCAAAGGGCCCACGGGCCACAGTTTGGAGACCACTGTTCTATATAATACCTCTCTGACTGCAATCTGCATCCTTAACGAACTATGACCATGGGAAAAACAATTACAGAACAAGCCAAATTATTTTCAGTGGACAGCACTGTCTATAGAATTTCATTGATATCAGAAAAGCTGAAAAAAAAGGTTGGTTAATTTACTAAGAGTAAATAGACTGTGCACTTTGCAAGTGCAGTTGATCCAGAGCTTAGTAAATGAGATGAAGCTTCACTTTGCATAGAATACCCAATCACATGCAAGGAAAAAACAAACACATTTTTGCTGGCACATGATTTAATGATGGAAGTCAGCAGAGCTTCCTCTCATTTACTAAGCACTGGAGTCTATTTGCCTTTAGTAAATCAAGCCCATCATGTTGCACTGCTTAACGAGAATTACAGCTTGCATATAATCTGTTTTTACCTCTCCCCATACAGTAACAGCCCCGTGATACCATGCTTTCACATAATACAAAAGTACCAGTTTGAAAAGTTCTGTATAAAGGTTTTTTTTTTTTTTTTTTAGAGAGAGAATAGGTGCAGGTACTTCTTTTGTCCAAGTCACCCCTTGCCTCCACCCGCTACCCACCTCCAAGTACCGTCTTTTGGTTCCACCCCCTACTAACCTCCAAGTACCGTCTTTTGGTTCCACCCCCTACCCACCTCCAGCTACCATCCTTTGGTTCCACCCCCTACCCACCTCCAAGTACCATCCTTTGGTTCTACCCCCTACACACCTCCAAGTACCATCCTTTGGTTCCACCCCCTACAAACCTCCAAGTACCATCCTTTGGTTCCACCCACTACCCACCTCCAAGTACCATCCCTTTTAGAGAATACAGAACCAAGTATCATTCTGTGGTGCTAAATCATTTGTATGGAATGTTTTAATGATAACAAGAAAATCAGTAATATAGATCCCCTGCAGCCAGCAACAATAGCCCCCCAAACAACAACAGATTCCCCCAGCAACAATAGACCCCTCCCTCCTAGCCAGCATTGGCTACTGGGAGATCTATTGTTGCTTGACCCCTACCAGTCAGCGAACAATAGATCTCCCAGCAGTCAGCAACAATAGGCACCTCCCTTAACAGCAGATCTCTCTCAGCAGCAATAGACCCTCCCTCAACAATAGATCCCCATCCAGAAACAATAGCAGCCAGCATCAATAGACACTCCAGCACACACTAGCACCCCTTGGCATTACATACATAGAGATAGTACTAGAAGTGCCGGTACTGCGTTCCCCCGTGTTCACACTGAAAAAAAGCCCTGTTGTATATATTGTAATGCAGCTTGATATGAAAGCGGATATAATATAGATTAAGGAGCTATTTGTATTGTTATCAGCAGCCTTTAGTCACTGCTTTGTTGTCTTGTTTGGCAAAAGCTCTTCGAAGCCTAAAAATACATTTACAGTATCTTGCAAAAGTTAGTATACCCTTCATATTTTTTTAAATATTTTATTATATCTTTTGATGTGACAACACTGAAGAAATGATACTTTGCTACAATGTAAAGTAGTGAGTGTACAGCTTTGTATAACAGTGTGCATTTGCTGTCTCCTCAAAATAACTCAACACACAGCCATTAATATCTAAACTGCTGGCAACAAAAGTGAGTACACCCCTAAGTGAAAATGTCCAAATTGGGCCCAAAGTGTCAATATTTTGTGTGGCCACTGCCTTAACCCTCTTGGGCATGGAGTTCATCAGAGCTTCACAGGTTGCCACTGGAGTCCTCTTCCACTCCTCCGTGATGACATCACGGAACTGGTGGATGTTAGAAACCTTGTGCTCCTCACCTTGCATTTTAGGATGCCCCACAGATGCTCAGTAGGGTTTAGGTCTGGAGACATGCTTGGCCAGTCCATCACCTTTACCCTCAGGTTCTTTAGCAAGGCAGTGGTCGTCTTGGAGGTGTGTTTGGGGTTGTTATCATGTTGGAATACTGCCCTGCGGCCCAGTCTCTGAAGGGAGGGGATCATGCTCTGCTTCAGTATGTCACAGTACATGTTGGCATTCATGGTTCCCTCAATGAACTGTAGCTCCCCAGTGGCGGCAGCATTCATGCAGCCCCACACCATGGCACTCCCACCACCATGCTTGACTGTAGGCAAGACACACTTGTCTTAGTACTCCTCACCTGGTTGCCGCCACACACACTTGACACCATCTGAACCAAATAAGTTTATCTTGGTCTCATCAGACCACAGGACATGGTTCCAGTAATCCATGTCCTTAGTCTGCTTGTCTTCAGCAAACTGTTTGCAGGCATTGTTGTGTATCATCTTTAGAAGAGGCTTCCTTTTGGGACAACAGCCATGCAGACTAATTTGATGCAGTGTGTGGCATATGGTCTGAAGTCTGACAGTCTGACCATCCACCCCTTCAACCTCTGCAGCAATGCTGGCAGCACTCATACGTTTATTTCCCAAAGACAACCTCTGGATATGAGGCTGAGCACATCCACTCAACTTCTTTGGTCGACCATGGCGAAGCCTGTTCTGAGTTGGACCTGTCCTGTTAAACCGCTGTATGGTCTTAGCCACCTTGCTGCAGCTTAGTTTCAGGGCCATGGCAATCTTCTTATAGCCTAGGCCATCTTTATGTAGAGCAATGATTCTTTTTTCAGATCCTCAGAGTTCTTTGCCATGAGGTGCCATGTTGAACTTCCAGTGACCAGTATGAGAGACTGAGAGTGATAACACTAAATTTAACACAACTGCTTCCCATTAACACCTGAGACCTTTTACGAGACACATGACACCGGGGAGGGAAAATGGCTAATTGGGCCCAATTTGGACATTTTTACTTAGGGGTGTACTCACTTTTGTTGCCAACGGGTTAGTCATTAATGGCTGTGTGTTGAGTTATTTTGAGAGGACAGCAAATTTACACTGTTATACAAGCTGTACACTCACTACTTTACATTGTAGCAAAGTGTCATTTCTTCAGTGTTGTCACATGAAAAGATATAATAAAATGTTTACAAAAATGTGAGGGGTGTACTCACTTTTGTGAGATACTGTACATGTGCGCACAAACTTTCAGCAATAGCAGGAACGTGCTCTGAACAACTGACTCCCACCAACAAATCTTGGAGGTGGGCTCAGTTACAGTTAGTGATAGCATAAAACTGTAGCTTGTACAATGTGGGATTTTAGTCATTTTTGAACAGCTTCCAGATTGTACATAAATACCAAGAATTTTAGGTAGAAAGGACAAATCGGGAAAAAATTTGTTTGGGTCAATTTGATTGACTATCTTGAAGGTGTCAATCCATGTACACCACACTTTGCGGTTTTTAGTGTTTTAATAGTTATATAACATACCATACACAAAAACATAAACCATTAGGAAGGGAAACTTTGCCTGGAGAGCCTAAAATTAAAAGCAATCAAAACTCAATTTTACTGTATAATATCTTCCATTATGTAGTAATGAAAACTCATTATGATCCTGCTTGGCACAGGGTATAAACCTAAGTGGAGGACAGAAGCAGCGGGTGAGCTTGGCTCGGGCAGTCTACCAGGACACAGATATCTACATTCTGGATGACCCGCTCTCAGCCGTCGATGCCCATGTCGGGAAACACATATTTGAGAAGGTGGTCGGTCCCAATGGATTGCTAAAAAACAAGGTGATTACAGATATGCTGAGATAAATGACTGTACTACCAGCGTACTGAATAACTAGTTGACAAGGCCGTTGATGAAAGATCATAGGTTCCATTCTTTGTTTCTGCACGTTTTACAGCTGCAGCAAAATGGCAGTTGATCTGTTTATACTGGCATCTAAATGTGGATAGGTTATAATGTATTGGTTTCATCTTGGAATTATGACTATTATAAACAAAGCAGGTCTAGTAGCTGTGTAAACGTGAGAAAGAAAAATAATTTTATTAAAGTTTCTTGGCTTGTCTTCCCTTAGACACGTATCTTGGTGACGCACGGTGTCAGTTTTCTCAAGCACACAGATGAAATTGTGGTATTGGTGAATGGCAATGTCACCGAAACTGGCTCCTACAAAACACTACTGGCAAACAAAGGAGCCTTTGCTGAGTTTCTGAAAACCTATGCAAAGCAAGACCATGGCCAAGATGTAGAGCCCACAGGTACCATTCCTAAACCATCATGGTATACAATACAGCTGATATTAAATTATAGTCGTGCAATTTATTTAGTTATGAATCAAAATTAGGAAGAAATTTTCGTTATTCGGAGATTCGGATGGATCTGGGTTTCAGAATCACAATGGTAACAAATTTCAACAAATCTGAAATAAATTATAACGAAACGAATTATCCAAATTTACTGTAAATTCAAAAATGTATTCAAATTTAAATTCAAAAATGGATTTATATTTCAATAGTTTTTATTGAGCATTTTGCATGAAGAAATACAAACAAAGAAATAAGACAAACAAAGAAATAAGAAAAAACGGAGTTGCCAAAGATTTTTTAACATAAATCTGGAGCAAAAATCAATGTGTACAATTTTCACAACAGATGTTTAACATATGTAGGTGAGCAAACGCACATCTGACCTTGGGTACTGGGCACTTCATCTACACCAGGCCCAGTATATATGTGCCCACCTAAACACCCCATCTGGGCTCAAACTGTGCCAGAGGGTGGAGGGGGGCACATGGAATCTCTCACCCAACCAAAATTACACAAATAGTACAAAATTAAAACTGAGTGATGTTTTAAAAAATGAATTTAAAATGGAAACATTTGCAAATAACACACTAAGGTATGAAAGTTAAAAAGGATGATGATTCATACTTAGGCTGCTTTATAGAGAACTAAACCAAAAAATAAATTGCGCAAAAAGGGTCACCAAATAGTAAAAAAGAATAATTTCTCAGTGACAGCTGCATTTACAAAATGTCCATATAAACATTGTACATACCAATAATTAAATTGAAAATGTGTTGCGCTATCAATATGCAGTGCACAAATTCAATAATGTAAGAAATTCATATATATCAAAAACTGTAAATAAGAATGTGTTAAAAAACATTCATAAATAATCCAGTAAAGTCCATCAGAAAAAAAGAAGAGAAGTGCTCTTGTGCAAAAAGTTCATTTATACTTGTGTATCAACAAAATATCCATATTTCTGTGTGGATAGAAAAATCTTCACACCCAAAAGTGCACACCCAACTCTTAAACCGCTTATAAGCTACTCTAACCCCAATATGGGGGTCTGGCTGCACTTTATGCATGGATATCAGGAGACAAGATTCCAGGATGGGTTAACATACGACCAGGATGTTCAACAGTGGGCTCAGCAAAAAGAGAGAGACAAAGGAGGAACACATAGTGAAGTGATTAAAAATCCAGGCTTTTAAATGAAGGTTAAAACTACTTACAAGAAGGCAGGAGTAAAATTGCATATAAAACAATCAATCACGTGCAGACACCCCAGCGCTGTAGCACCTCCCGACTAGTTTCGTTCATAAGAACATTATCAAGGAATAAAGGAGTATATGCTTTATAGAGAAGAATAGAAGAGAATAGAATGTGAAATAAAAGGATAGAATATAATAAAACAAAATAGAATAGAATATAAAATAAAAGAATAGAATACAAAATAAAAAATAGAACATAAAAAATATAATAGATAAAAATTAAATAGAACAAATATAGCCGTCTTCTGAAATATGAATTTCAAATTGATTTGAAAATAACGAATATACGAAACAAATTCTGAAAACGAACCATTCTAACATAACGAATATGATGAAACAAAATTATTAACTTAATAAACAAATCCGAAACAAAGTGATTGTTGTGAACATTTCTATTAAATTATCCCTTGTATTTTCTGACTTTCTAATGCCAATAGGGAGCTTTCTACATCCTTTTGCCACTATTGTGTACTCTTCCACCTAAATAGCTATATCAGTGCATCCAAAACATTGGGCAGCCATGTACCCCATCACTACTTTTAGCATGTCTAAGTGACACTTGTGATCATGCAGTGTGGTATACCTGGTAAATCTGCCAACTAAATCTCACCTGCCCAAAAGGCTTTCCAAAATTGCCAATGAGATGTTTTAAAGCTGAAGTTAAATCTGCTGGCTCTGACAAGTGACATTGGCTTTGGAACTTTGCAGACACCTTTAGATAGGAGGTCGATCAGTCATAGCTAAAAAAGAACCCCTAACAACCTCTGGATAAACCCTAGGATTCCACAGAACCCTTGTTGAGAATGTCTGTTTTAGACAAAGTTAAACAAGCCTGGTCTATTGAAAAGCACAGTCCACCATATTATAAGTAGAGTCTTTTGGTCTTAGTCATCTACCAGATGCAAACCTCCCACATTTTTGAGATGGGAACCAGGGACACCTATTAGCAAAGGTATGTAGTCATAGGACACACACACCCCTGCCACGCCCCCTTAAAGGAGAATTATACAAAAAAAAAAAAAGATTAGTTAAACCTACAAGTGCTTTTGTTTCTTAACACAATTATTTCTTAATACTGGCTTTTGACATTTGCAAATGCAGCAATTCAGAATTTGGATGAATGGTTTAGCACTGGGAAACACTTTTTGAAAGATCAATATTGCATTTCATATACAACTATATAGATCAGACCAAAATGAAGGACAAATGAAGAAGAAAGAGGGACAATGTTCCAAATTAGGGACAGTCCCTTGAAATCAGGGATGGTTGGGACATATGCAGATGTTAGCAGCAGAATGTCCCCGCATTTTCTGGATCACATCTCGCCCAACTCTGTCTCTCTTGTGCTAAAAAAACGGGGTATTCCTGGGTTTTTCCATCCCTACTGTTGTGCTCTTCATATTATTAATAAATTACATTAAACGACTACCAGGGAGAGTGGGGCCTCCATGTATTGCTGTGGCAAGTGGGCATATTTGGATACTCAGCCACACAGATTACCCCCATAGGAGGCATTGGAAACCTCATTCTTTAGCATGTACTGTAAAACTGAATTAATCGTTTAGCATGGAATAGCTGTTTTCTTATCAGAGGCAAGAACCTCCTTCCTGGTAAAGGGAAGCTAGATGACCACCAGATAAGCATACTCTGCAGCATTGCTGCAGTAACATAAATGCCACAGTCTGCTTTGATCTTCATAGTTGCCTTTGCTTGTCTTCTAGTATTGTTGGCTGGGGATGACAATGATGATGAGGATCCAGTGGAAGAAGCCATGAAGGTGACAGAGGACATTGTGAGTGTAACACTAAAGAGAGAAAACAGTCTACACAAGAGGAGACTGAGCAGGTAAGTCCAGAATAACAGACAGCTTATAAAAGATTTTTGAACCAACGTACATTGGAAGCTTTAACAAATACTTTAATAAATGCTAGCAGTTTCTCAAAACATTGGTGAATGAAAGGGGTGCTTTAATAGCATTTATATAATTTTGGGAAAGTATTATGTAAGATAGGATAGAAAATTAATGACATGACTGTTTCCCTCTCAGTATGAATGGCACATTAAGGAGATCTTTGAAGAAGTCAGTGAAGGAGGAGGAGGTGAAGAAAATTGCCAAAGGACAACAGCTGATTGAGAAGGAGACGGTAGAGACGGGAAAGGTAGGAAATCCCTCAATCTGTGCATCCTACTTAAAGTATCACTGAGGCTGGAAAGATGCCATGACAAGAATGACTTGCTGTGCCAGCCTTTCTCAATTTTTATACCATGGAAGAACTCTTGAAAAAACGTTCTGGTCAAAGGGGATCCCTGATAAATAATTACTATATCTAAAGGTCACTGCACATTGGTGTGATGGCCACTTGGAAGAATGTTCCTTATCTTTGTGGTCAGTTGGAAGAATCCTGCTATTACAGATGGCTAAAAATATCATTTGTTTCAGTGGGATCTTATCTAGGAGATGGGATTTATTCATTGCTCAGAAAACCCAGTTGAGAAAGGCTGAGGTGTGCCAATAATTGTCTGGTCAAGGTGACTTTCCTTAGGGCTTGAGATTATTGACTTTTAAATAGTGAATAGCTGTAATGAAGGTGCTATATTGGTATATGAATATTGTTCACCTACAGATATATTTGCCACAGACTGATCAACCAATGATCTTCAGTGAAAACCTCATCATAAAACAATCAGTAGATACAGGGAGAGGCAAGATCTACATCTTGTCCCTTAGTCTTGTCCCTCCTACCTCCTTAGTCTTCCTATTGGTCAGTGGGGCTGCTCATCAATAAGGTGAGCAATGGGGTGCCTAGGGAGCCAGGAAGAGGTGGAGGGCAAACATGACTTTTCAAGAAGTCGGAATTGGCAAAAGATTTTTTTTTATACATATCTCTATATCTATGAATTGTTTAAAATTGACATTTTAACTGACAATAACATCTGTTGATGCATTTTTCATCTTTGCGGTTATGTCTGTAAAAGGATTACTGCAAGTAGGAGTCAAAACATTTTGCGCTGCTGTGGGTCATAACCCAAAATTGTAGCACCATGGGACCTGCTTTTTATATCTGGCGGCTTAGCTTATTCTGACTTTATCGCCTCAGCCTTCCCCTCATTGGCTGATTTAGCAAATCAGGCTAAACTACAGAGTCTGGGATGCTCTAAAATAAAGCTAAAGGCAAAACTTTTTTTTTTTATTTTGGATTCAGTAAGAGAGGGCTATTACCTCATTAGGAGATGTCCCTTCTCTTCCTGTTCCAAAAAAGGATGTGAGACCAAATCTTTCCAAAGTGAGGGAATTCCTCTTTGTCACTAGAACCAGTTTTTTCTTCTATTAATTTTCTGGGGACAACCCAAAATTTGGGTTTTTCTTTTTACTTTCACTTTTAATGATAATGGTAAGCAGGACAAATAGAGAGGGTGAATCTCCCTAACGGGGACATCTGTTCCAAACCCTTTCCATTCTGTCCAAAACTAAAAAAAAAAGTTTTGTCTTTAGTTCCTTTGAACCATTAAAATGTTTATTCTTGAAATTAAAACGAATAAATCTACTTTTACATAACTCTCTTTGTGATGTAAGTCAGTGCTTTAAGTGGGCCGGTATGCACTGGTACTCAGTACCGCCACTTCCAAATATGGCTCTTGAGCATACCGCCAACTCTCCGTGTGCCTTAGCGTACTCCAGAACCAGACCAGTCACCACCAGTGAGTCCCCCTGCTTCGGAGTCCCAGCCCAGGCCAGGGGGGGGGGGTGCTCTGTGGGGACCCTGATGTGGGGTGGGGGGGGGCGACAAAATTTATAGGCTATAATAGAGTACCGGCACCTCTTTTGGGCCACTTAAAGCACTGATGTAAGTGATATAACTAGCTGTTTTCTGAAATGATTTTCCATGACACATGGTAACAGTTAACTAATGATGGTAACAGTAATCTGTGCTCTTCCAGGTGAAATTCTCGGTGTACATAAAGTACTTGCGTGCCGTAGGGTGGGGGTACTCAATCTGGATCTTAGTCGCCTACATCTTACAGAATGCAGCTTTTGTTGGACAGAACATTTGGCTGAGTGACTGGACTAAAGATGCTGTAGACTATTTCAACCAGACCTACCCGTCTTCACAGAGAGATATGAGGGTTGGCGTGTTCGGGGCCTTAGGAGTAGCACAAGGTAATCCAAGAAAATGGTTTACATGCATTATTTATTTATAAAGATATCTCCAGTGTAGGCAAATAGAGCCTTATTAATGAGATTTTTAGTGTCCCTTAGCAGGTCTGCAGCTGCTTGTCTCATGCTTCTGTGTTACTAAACGCCTTTTTTGTGCTGTAGCATGTAGACAAGGCTATAGTCTACATAGACAGAGAAGATGATTGAACCATACTGGCATGCAAAACAGAAAATTATAAAATACTTTCCATAATTTTCCTTCCTCAATTAACTCAGTGGTAGCATAAGTATGGGTAGACTCCACCCTTGCTCCTGCCCTTAAGGACCCCTCTTCTATAAACCTTGAGACTTATCCAGTCCATGGGTTCTTTTACTAACCTACTCAACAGCCAGGAGGGATCTTATGCTGCAATTGGGGTTTATTTGCTAAAGGAAAATGCACTGTGCACTACAAGTGTATTGCAAGTGCACTTGGAAGTGCACTCTCTATAGCTCTGAGGGGGACATGCAAGGAAAATAAAAAACAGCATTTTTGCTTGCACATGGTTGGTTGATAGAAATCAGCAGAGCTTCCCCTCATTTCTGATCTTCCCCTCAGATCTACAGCGACTGCACTTCCAAGTTCACTTGCAGTGGATTTGCCTTCAGTAAATCAACCCCAATGTGTTAATCAGAAAAATACCATTACAGTAAATACTGGATAACAATTTCCATTTTCCCTACTAACTCCATGGCAGCATATGTATGAAAAATAGCTAGTTACAAACAAGGATGGGATGCAGAAAAAAAGTAAGGTTTCAATCACAGCTCTAGCTAACAGAAACAATCCAAAAATAACAGGATAAGGGTACAAGATTCCTCCACAGTGAGCCATAAAGTTATTAATAGAGGACCATGCCATCACCCTACAATTACTTCCAATGCCCTGAGACAGGGAACCCACAAAGTCCAAACACCTCTGGTTCTGCATGTTGTCATTGCATCAGTAGGAGCCAAACCTTTAGCCCTTGTTCCAGGCATGAATCTAGATGATGTGTCCTTCCCTCTAATTTTGCCAGAAAAAGTGGCAAAGAAATGACCTAAATCTCTAATGGAGCCAAAGCTTGTGAGTAAGCTCGAAGTAGCCTGGCATCCAGCGAATGTAACTGGTCATCCTAAGTAGTCCTGCATGTAGGGAGACCAAAAAGAGTCCCTCGTAGTCTAAAGTCCTGATCCTGATGCAAGTGATAGCCATGAGAGCGGCTGTCCTCATGAATTACATTTTTTTTTTTACCTGGACTGAAATTCATCTCAACTGGAGCTGGCAAGAAGTCCCAAGTAAGTGGTAAATTCCACTTTGAGAATTTTGGCTCTCTCAGATCCCCATTAAGGAATAGGAGGAGAAAGGGGTAATTCGCACACAAGACATTGGAGAAGGCCTGGAGTGGCAAAGTCTGCACTCTAAAGGCGCTTTTCCACTGCATGGAACCGAACGGTTTGGCTCGCTTTTGTGCTTTTCCACTGCTGGTACCGCCAGTACGGTGTAGGAACAGTTCGGTACGGTACGGCGGCGCTTTTCCACTGCATGGAACCGAACGGTACGGCTCTCAAAAACAGTACCACCTCGATTGTGGTTCCAAGAGGTACCATACCTGGTACCATATCCCACAATCCTTTGCATGCAGTCACTACTAGCCACTGATTGGTCAGAGAATCGTTGTTATCCCACCCACTTAACTTTAGTACTACTTTAGTGGAAAAGCAAACCATACCGTACCGTACCGAACTGTTCCAACACCGTACCATGCGGTACCAGCAGTGGAAAAGCAAACCGGGCCAAGCAGGGCCGGTACTTGCAGTGGAAAAGTGCCATAGGAGAGCTGAAGTTCAGTCCAATCCAGACTGGTCTCAAAAAGTCCAGAATGTAGTAGACCTGAGGACTTAAATAAAGTCAGAAGCAGCTGTAACTGGACACATTTCACTCAAACCCTGCTGTGAACTAAATGAATGCACCATCTTCCTGGGGTATAGATATAAGTTTAGAAAAACAGTCAATAACTGGAGGAGAGATAAACAAAGGTGAAGTATTGCACCCTTCAACAAAAGCCTCATCTGAGAGATAGAGTAACTTGGTCCCTGATAGTTAAGATTGAAGCAGAAAAGGAAACCATGATGTAAGGGGAGCTCTGATGTAAGGGGGGCTAAGTTATTAGTGATCATAAAAAAGAAAAGTCAAATAAAGTGCAAAAAAGGTGCAAGAAAATGCGTGCGGGGGGGCGCCACGGGATTAGCTCGCACAGGGCGCCTGATCACCTAAGGCCGGCCCTGAGAAACCTCTCCTGATCTGTCAGAACATCCACTTCCAGGACTTGCTGGATTAGACCCTTTATGAACAATTCTCCTGCTTCCAATTGTAAGGCGATGTGAACAGATCTAACTCTGAAATCCTGTGCAGGGACAGAATCCACTTGAAGGATCAGACCACTCTTTGTCCAATAGGAACACAACATATGGAGTCTTCCTAGAAGTTCTAAATCCTTGGCATGTAGATTGCTGTAATTGTGCATAGAATCCTCTATGCCCAGATCATGATCAATTATACCTCTCAGTAGACTTAAGCTGGCCATACATGAATCAGTTGTTTTCAGCCAGCGGGCTAATCTAAAAAAATCTGAACAGGTTCCCCCATCCACACAAACGAGGTGTCAGAATACACTGATCAGCACTGCAACACCTATATAACACATATACCGTACATATTTTTTACTATTTTGTTTGAGTATAAATCTGTTTGCCCCAGGCATGTTTGATTACACCTACAATTGACTGACTCCCTACCACTGCTGGAAGTCTAATGTTTATAAGCTTAGTTGAGAATGTTACTCCTGCCTCCTTTCTCCTTTCCCTGTGTTTCTTCTTCTTAGCTTCACATAGAAAAATACTATCCTTCTGAAGTTTATTTACACCCATAAAGCATTTAAAGGTTTCAATCATGTCTCCCCTTTCCCTTCTTTTCTCAAGACTGTACGTATTAAAGAGGAGCTCCAGTCCCCCCCCCCCCCAAATTAAAGGTCAGCAGTTACAAATACTGTAGCTGCTGGATTTTAATATAAGGACACTTACCTGTCCAGGGGTCCAGCGTTATCCTCACTTGAGTCCGTTCTTCCCCAGGCTTTGGGTCCCTATGGCTGGCATCTTAGCTAAAGCAAACTGGCTTGCGGCTTCACACTGCTCAATAACAAGCCGTGCTGCTCTTTGTGAATGGTCCCACAGTCTTCTAGGACCTGTAATATGTCCCCAGAAGGCTGTGGGCAAAGGGAGGGGGTGAACTTCTGCTTGAATCACAGCAGCGATCCGGGTGGGAGCCAGTACCTGTCATAACCAGGTACCCGCTCCTTCCAAAAAAAAAAACAAAGTGGGAAAGTGCTGCATAAATTGATGGCACTTAAGCAAGTAACTATAATAAATAAATAAAATAAAAGCTAAAGAGGAGGGGTGGCAAACAAGTTCCACTTTAGGTTCCCGCAGTCTCTCTAGATCTCTCTGGATCCGGGTGGGAGCAGGTACCTGTCATAACCAGGTACCCGCTTCAGCCCCCCAAAAAAAACAAAGTGGTAAATTGACAACGCTATATAAGTACCTGCAAAAACAGAATTACAATAAATGCTAAAGAGGACGGGGGGGGGGGGGTGGGGGGGGAGAGGAGGAGGCAAACAAGTTCTTCAAAGTATAAGTAAAGGCAAAACTTTCTTTTTAGCTTTGAATAGAGTGGAGATGGGTTAGAACACATGTCAGTTTTTATTGCTGTCTTTGCCCCCGTTAGGGAGATTCAGCCTCTCTTTTGGTCCTATTTACTATTACCATTGAAAGTGAATGTGAAAGCAAATCCTAAATTTTGAGCTAAAAGTTATAGTGTGGAAACCTTCCAATGGGGACACTAGTTCTGGTGACCTAGAGGTCCCCAAGGAATTCCTTTAATTTGCACAGATTTCCTCTCACTTCCTGTTTGGCTATGGGACAGGAAGTGAAGAAAAATCTACGCAATAGGACACAAATGGTGAAATAAAATTTGACAGGGGTTAAAACCCTCCCTTACTCTGTCCAAAATGAAAAAAAAAAAGTTTTGCCAATAGTTCTACTTTAAGTTTCTGCAGTCTCTCTGGACACGTTTTATCCCTTTTCACCAATTTTGTTGCCCGTCTCTGGACTCGTCAATGTAACCAATATCTTTTTAGAGTCATTCCGCTGCTGGGGAGAGCCATTGAAGTGAACACCCAGCACAGCTCAGACATCACAGGCAATGTTTGGTTTGGTGGGGCACATCTAAATGCATTATAAAAAGCCACAGAGTCTTGATCAATTTAGATGAGGCGTAAGCAGGGAAATTTTAACACTCAAATTCAAAATATCTTGTGTAGCAAATATTTAATGTTCTTATTAAAAGTTGAGTTATTCTTTAAGGTCTGGAGTTGGTCAGCCTTAAGACCACTCTTTGATAACAACTAATTCTGTGCAGATAACAAAGAGGTGATGTCTGACCCTTGTAGGGATCTTCGTGTTTATTGGCGCCTTTCTGGTTGCTGCTGGTACAGTGCGAGCATCACGGCTCCTTCATGTGCAGCTCCTCCGCAATATCCTCCACGTTCCTATGCAGTTTTTTGACACAACTCCAACTGGGCGAATTGTCAACAGGTTCGCCAAGGTCAGTCAATGTTCTCGTGTTGTCATGTTTATATTTAATGGATATTGGGGCTAGTTTGTTAACATTTTGCAAGTGGTAATTACATGCAGTAACTAGGGATGATCGAACTTTTGAAAAGTTAGGTTCGGCCAGAACATCCGAACTTCCCGAAAGTTCGACCCGGATTTCAGAACCCCATTGAAATCAATGGGACCCGAACTTCGGTAATCAAAAAACACAATTTTTAAGCCCTAAAACCCAATAAATGCCCCTAAAAAGTGCCTAGGGTTCTGGGTCATGCCCCATTAACTTTAATCACACGAAAATGTTCTTAAAAATTGTCATTTTTGATAAAAAAGACAATTATTGAAAAAAAAAAAAAAAAACGCCAAAAATGCCTGCAACAACACACCTGGGCGTTTTTTTTTTTTGGCGCTAGCGTTGGGCGCATTAGGCGCATAGCCTGTTGGGAGCCCAGGCTGAGGTTGCCACTCTTGTCACCACTACTAGACTTCATGGATATGTGGCACTAGGAAAGGAGTCTTTCCTCTTTTACATTAAATTAAGCACGGTTAGTTAGGCCCTTGCACATCGCACAGAAAATACAGGCATAAAGCATGGAGGGTGCTAGACGTTCAAAAAGAGAGTGTTCTCCTATCCCTAAAAATAACTGTGAAATAATACCAGGGAAACCGCCACACCAATTAGATCCATGTGCATTTATTATGAAGAATGTGCCTAATCTAAGGTTGCTAATGCATACAATCATGAGGTTATAATGATGAACCAAAATGGAGGTATACACATACATGCAAAGCATAATACAAAAGGTTTTGCCGATTGGATTACCAATGACAGCAATCAAGGGAATGAGATCCTTACCACAACATTTCCAGTTAATTGCATACCCCTTTCTAAAGTGGGTCTACCTGGAGAAAGGAAATGTTGGAGTTGACCCTCATGGCCTTGACTGCTGTGTCATTGGTAATTCAAAATGCAATACTTATGTATTATGTATTATGCCTTGTATGCACACTGTATGTGTATCTGTAGTTTGGTTCATGATGATTGTATGAATTAGTAACCTACATGCCTCTGTCCTTCCAAATAAATGCATATTCAGCTATTTGGTGTGCTAATCTCTTGCTATTATTCTAGATCCTTTGTCTTCAACACTTCATGAGACATTATAAACACAACCTTACACTCCAGTAAAGATTTTTAGTATCATTTTTTTCATAAAATAGCTAAAAATAAACAGTTTGACTGGTAAACTGACGCGTTTCAGACACTTCAGACCTTACTCAAAGCTATGAGTAAGGCCTGGAGTGGCTGAAATGCATCAGAGTACCTGTTAAGCTGTTGTCCTTAAGCCATTTCATGTAATAAAGGATACCAATGATCTTCACTGGAGGACTTGTATTTATAATAATCGTAAGGAGTGGCTTGCAGACACTGAAGTTGAGAACCAGTGTTCCCTGATGGATGGTATTGGGTGGGGGGATTGAGTGCAGCTTTTTTTTGCATGACTTTATGAGACATTAGTATAAAGTGTGCAGAACAGCAGTTCTGTTTTTCTTCGCTTTATATTGGTCAATTAGCATCGTATAGAGTTTTGAAAAGATCAGCATGAGAGGCAGGTAGTTAGCTTTTTTAGAAGGAGGTAGCAAGGGCAGCTTCAATGTTTCTCTTAAGATAAATATCCCCTGCATAAGTGTGCATGGCCTATTGCATAGGGTGTGCACCGCAAAGCTCAAACACACCTGTGTGTGCGTGTATATATATATATATATATACATACACACACACTGTATATACAGTGGACAGTGTCACTAGTTTTTTTATTTTTATCATTTTGTAAAGTTTTTTTAGGAGTCCCATTGGGGTCTTTGGTGAAATATAAGGGGTCTAAACAGATTCCTGATGTCTCACTTTGGGACAGAGAAAGGGAATGAGGATGGAGATTCCCAGTCATTTTCTCTGCAGTCTCAGCTGCACTGGACAGTAAATGAATGGGAAGTGCCCTGTGCTTACTATGACTGAAGGACAGTTGGGACTTAGTCCAAAGACCTCAGCATTGCAATGTCCTAATAATCATTTAACGAAATGGGGAAATATGGTACAGCAATAAAGATAAATGTTAGAACCACACAAATAATCCTGTTAAGATATTTATATATTCATATATATGTATTCATGCTGAATGTTCACATTGCTGTGTAGGATATCTTCACGGTGGATGAGACCATCCCCATGTCCTTCCGCAGCTGGATATCCTGCGTACTGGGAGTCATCGGTACATTATTTGTCATCTGCTTGGCCACGCCCATCTTTGCCGCCATCATCATACCTCTGGCCCTTTTCTATTATTTTGTCCAGGTAAACTGAATAGTTATTTTCTTTTTATCCAAACTATTTTCTGTATTTAGGAATATGAATTGTTCAGATTTAAGTGATATTTTCTAGGAAAATGTTGCCAGGATTGTAGGATTGAGGATTTTTCTTCATTAGCCGGTTGTGGCATCTTCCCCTAAGCCAACCTCTCCTAATGTAGCCTAAAGAAAGTCTTTCACTACACTATACCCACTTAAGCCGCAGAAGATTTTACCCCCTTCCTGACCAGGCCCTATTTTGCGATTCGGCACTGCGTGACCTTAACGGACAATTGCGCGGTCGTGCAATGCTCTACCCAAATTAAATTGACGTCCTTTTTTCCTCACAAACAGAGCTTTCTTTTGGTGGTATTTGATCGCCTGTGCGATTTTTACTTTTTGCGCTATAAACAAAAAAAGAATGTAAATTTTGAAAAAATAACAATATTTTTGACATTTTTTTATATGAAATTCCCAAAAAAATGTAAAAATCAGATTTTTTTAAATTTTTGGCCAATTTGTTTTCTGCTACATATGTTTGGTAAAAAAAAATCTCAATAAGCGTATTTTGATGGGTTTGCGCAAAAGTTATTGCGTTTACTAACTAAGGGAAAGATTTCTGTCATTTTTGGTGTTTTTTTTTTTAACGAGTAATGGCGGCGATCTGCGATTTTTTTGCGGGACTGCGACATTGCGGCGGACAGATCGGACCCTTGACTGACATTTTTGACACTTTTGGGGTTACCAGTGACATTACTACAGTAATCAGTGCTATACATATGCACTGTTACTGTAAAAATGACACTGGCAGGGAAGGGGTTAACTTTATTAGTGATCAAGGGGTTAAGTGTGTCCCTAGGGGCGTGCTTCTAACTGTAAAAGGGTGTGGCTAGTGGTGTAACAACAGAGACATATACGATCCTACATAGCAGGACCGTATGATCTCTGTTATTGCACAGGGGGCTGCTAATGTTTACATTAGCCGCCTGCCTTTCTCCCTCTCCACGGGGAGATCGTGAGTGACCGGCGGACATCGGGTCCGCCGGTCACTCGCGCGGACTGCTTAGGGAACGGGCGGGGGCGGGAGCGCGCCTCCCGCGGTGCACGCTCGCCTCTGGCTGCGCACGCTCGCCCCCTAGAGCCTCACAGGTGAGCGACGTAGATCTACGTCACTTTGCCTGTGAGGGGCTGACCGCCGCCGTAAATAGTCGTGCGGCGGTCGGCAAGTGGAGACTGTATAAAGGGCCTGTGTCAACAGGCTTTTGAACACTTTGGGTGGATTTTGCAATCCTATACAAGTCAATGAAAATGCAATATTTGCTTCAAGGAGAAGTACAACCAAAGCTCTTCTGACCAATCAATAGGGGTGTGAGGGTGTAGCAGTATTGTTATATACCTTATAATCCATGCACAGGTTTTCACTTTTTTTGTCCTTTTGAAGACGCATTGATAAATAAGGTCCCTTATTCCATCTTATCATGTGTCAGACGCTGGGGCTATATGGTAAAAGTCTTTCTTTTCCTCATATTTAGAGGTTTTATGTCACCACTTCACGACAACTGCGGCGGTTGGATTCTGTCACAAGATCTCCCATCTATTCCCACTTTGGGGAGACGGTGTCTGGCCTGTCGGTCATCCGTGCTTATGGACATCAGCAGAGGTTCCTCCAACATAATGAAGACACCATTGACATCAATCAGAAGAGCGTTTACTCCTGGATTGTTTCCAACAGGTACCTGACACAAGAAAAGCGGAACGTTACCCAAAGCTATCTAGTCAGTTTAATGCACTTTCAAATGTATGCAAAGCCCAAACTTCTTTTTTACGTTTTGGGTGGAGTTAGGAAGTGTTAAAATCCCTGCCAGGTTTTTGTTGTCTGTGACCCCACTGGGGAGATTTTTTTTATAATAGAAAAGTTTCTCCTCTACGTGGGATTTTATAGGCAATAAAAATGAAAAATAGTATGAAATCCATCAAATTTTTATTAAACAGATTTACAAAAAAACATGTTAAAAAATGATGGAGCAAAAAAGCTCCTAACATTGGCAGTAATTAACACAGATCATAGTACAATAACCCCTAAGTAGAGGGAAGATCCAACACGTTTCAAAATATGATCTGAACTTGTAGTTCTATTCTTCAGGGAGATTTTTTTTTTCCAACTAATTTGTTCTGGTGAGCATTGTCTCTACTACAGAAAGTTATGAAAAATCCACAATGGTATACGTGGGAGGTGAGGGGAAAGCTTTACGCCTGTTCTGGTGAAATAGGAATTTCCATACCATAGAGAGATGTCCTTTGATTTCATATTTTATGATAAGATGTTAAAATAAATATTCCTGATTGGACACACACAGCAATAAATACATAAATAACCTGACAGGATTTTTACCAATTCTCTACTCTATCCAAAACTACAAAAAATATTTTGGCTTTTCATACACTTTAAATACTGGAACTTTATGATTTTCTGGGATCTGCGTGACCCAATTCCCACCCTAGCACCAGCACAGCAGTGATAGGTGAGGACTGAACTAAGTTTTTATGTGGAAAAAAGGCAAAAGTTGTGGGACTTTGAGGTTTGCAGTCATAAATGGATGTTAAATAGTAATATGAAATGTTATAAAATGAATAATTTATTACATATTTCATAGGGGGTACAGCAATATAAAAATCAATATAAATATCATACAAATCAAAAGCTGAACATGAAGTATATAAATTCATAAAAATATATTTACATATAATCACATATTACACATAATAATCAATCAATGAATAAATAAATCCGTCAATACATTGTATATATAAGCAACATGTAATCAGTCTTCAAATGGTATATCTTCATATCTTATAGGCTCTACGCGTTTCGTGGCTCTATGTCCACTCATCAGGAGCTAGTTTGATGAGTGGACATAGAGCCACGAAACGCGTATTGACGGATTTATTTATTCATTGATTGCTGTACCCCCTATGAAATATGTAATAAATTATTCATTTTTTATCATTTCATATTACTATTTAACATCCATTTATGACTGCAAACCTCACTCAAAGTCCCACAACGTTTGCCTTTTTTCCACATGTATACCAGGGATGGAGGTTCGGTCATTAGTCAGATTGTTTAAGTTTCTTTGATAAGTAACTTTGAAAGTAACTTTGATAAGTTTTTACTGTCACAAGCTAAGGTCAGTCCTCAGTATTTCTTGGCTAAGCTTATGGTGTCACCAGCTGAGGTCATTCTTGTGTACTTCCTAGCTGAACTTCTGGTGTCACCAAGTCAGTACTCTGTATTTCGTTGAGCTTATGGTGTCACCAGCTTGGGTTAGTCCTATGTAGCTTCCCATGTAGCTTATGGCATCACCAACTGAGGTCAGTCCTGTGTAATTCTTAGCTGAGCTTCTGATGTCACCTGCAGAGGTCAGTCCTGTCTGTTTCTTAGCTAAGCCTCTGATGTTACCAGCTGTAGTCAGTCCTTTGTATTTCTTAGCTGAGCCTCTGGTGTCACAAGCGGAGTCCAGTCCTCAGTAGTTCTTAGCTGAGCTTCTGGTGTCACCAGCTGAGGTCAGTCCTCTATATTTCTGAGGGATCATTCTCTTCAAACGTGTTGCCATATCTTGTGCTGTGTCTTCCAGTGCTGGTTAAAGTAATGGACAATGGACAATATAGTGTCCTCAACCAGAGTTGTTTCCGGTTTACAGTTTTAGTTGATGTAGAATTGAATAAAGTTGAATAAATTCCGGCATGTTAATTTTTTGCAATGATCTTCGCTCTGCATTTGAGACAATTTAATGGGGCTCTACAAAAGTGCATGGTGACACATTTCAATGAACATGCATGAATTTTAATCAGTTCTAATGACAATGAACAGTAGAATCCACCAGACAGTGCAGGGCACAGCCATGCTGTAGAATATCTCCACCTGTTTATTATCATGAGGATAAAAGGAACATGCACTTGAGGTGTGACCATGGAAGCTTAGATTTAAAACCAAGCATGGTTTTCAAATAACTGAAGTTAATCCAGTTGAGGTCCTGGAGAGAAAAACCCAGTAAACTGTTGAATTTCTTAATCTCTCCACTCAAAATGGAAAACCCCATTTTGAATTAATATGAAAACTGACACATGGAAATGTTATGTATCTTCAACAGGTGGCTGGCCATTCGTCTGGAGTTCGTAGGTAACCTCACGGTTTTCTTTGCTGCTCTCTTTGCCGTGCTGGCTCGTAACACGGTGGACAGTGGGACTGTTGGATTGTCTATTTCCTCAGCCCTTAATGTAAGTCCTAATGACATGACATGGTACTCATGATTTATTATTGTCTTCCAGGAAAGGTCATTCTGTTGTACACAACAGTCCCTCAAATTCATCTTTTTATTTTGACACGTGTGCTAGAAAGATAATACTTGTACAGTACATAGATTGGTTGCCAAAGAATGTTTTTATGTTAAAACAGAATATCCTGAAAATAATTCTGTTTTTCGCTGTACTGTTAGAAGTTCTGCTTAGTCACCATGAATTAAATACTGAACAAGGGACTAGGTAACATTCACATAACATAATAAAAAAAGCATAAAATTGGGGGAGCAAACCCTGA
The DNA here is from genome assembly GCF_965119305.1 of Pelophylax lessonae. Classification (NCBI taxonomy): domain Eukaryota; kingdom Metazoa; phylum Chordata; class Amphibia; order Anura; family Ranidae; genus Pelophylax; species Pelophylax lessonae. The sequence goes on from NC_138776.1 coordinate 60,981,506, forward strand.
ACATGTATATCTAAAGCCGGTGCAGCTATGGACCAAGTGACATGTATATTAAAAAAGAATAGCGCACAAATGCAAAAGAAATGACTATCAAATATGGAGACAATCCATAAATAAAAATGGGGATTTAGTCCCACCATATGGCCATATCGTGCTCAAGCCCACCACTGTGTCAAAGTTCCCCATTATCAGTGGGTCCTACACTATCCATAAAAAAGGGGGTGAATCCAGCCTCTCTAACCCTTGGAGACAACACTCCTTGCTGGGGCCTGGGAAAGATGTGCTAATGCACCACAAGGGACTCCTCCTATACTCCTATATCTACTTCATAGTGGACACTGATAGAGTACAGGTGTGTGTGGGGGATGGGGTGCTCAACCTCAGAAGTCTGGTCAGACCGAATACATAATAAACAAGCAAAAAATTGGGGGAGCAAACCCTGAACATGTATATCTAAAGCCGGTGCAGCTATGGACCAAGCAACATGTATATTAAAAAAGAATAGCGCACACATGCAAAAGCACATCTCTCCCAGCAAGGAGTGTTTTCTCCAAGGGTTAGAGAGGCTGGATTCACCCCTTTTTTATGGATAGTGTAGGACCCACTGATAATGGGGTACTTTGACGTAGTGGTGGGCTTTAGCACGATATGGCCATATGGTGGGACCAAATCCCCATTTTTATTTATGGATTGTCTCCATATTTGATAGTCATTTCTTTTGCATGTGTGCGCTATTCTTTTTTAATATACATGTCGCTTGGTTCATAGCTGCACCGGCTTTAGATATACATGTTCAGGGTTTGCTCCCCAATTTTTTGCTTGTTTATTCACATAATAATGCCTCACCTTTGTGTAGAAATGTTTGATAATGGACTACTTCACCCAAAATAAAATCACATTAGGTGATAGCACTAGCAAATGCCATTAATAACTAAATACATAAAATATGCAGATCTGTACTGTATCATTTCATGGTGTAGCTAGTAGTAGATAGTCAAATGCAACTAGGCTTGTTCTGGAATGGGGGATCCCTAATGTTTGTTAAGCTTTGCTATGCAGCCTATTACTCAATGTGAGCTACAATGTTAGTTTTAATCCAGATATATTAAATTAAACCAAATCTTTACATACTGTATAACCAAAAGCATATAGACTTGGAGAGGGAGAAGCTACTACCCTAAACTAACATGACATGACATGACTAAACTAACATGACATGAACCTAAACTAACATGACATGACTAAACTAACATGACATGACCCTAAACTAACATGACATGACTCATGTTGCTTTGCACAGTGCTGTTGATTGAACAATGCTTTCAGGAATGGTCATATCAGTGGGTGCTCCTTAGGGCCGGGACTAAGGGGTCTGAGTAAAGTGTCTTTATGTGAAGCAGCAGTTATATATCACATTTAACCAAGCTGAGAGCTGGCCCTCACCCCTTCTATACTTTACTTACCTGCCCTGCTGCCCTATCTGACAAAAAAGAGCCAAAGCAGTGAAGTAATGTCTCCAGAGGCGAGGTTCATTGTCTGCACCAATGGCGTATGTAGGGGGGTGTGGGGTCTGCAGAAGCAGCTCTGTAGTGCTAGTATTATAGACCCAAAAAGCAAAAGCTGATCGGGAGCACCCACATCAGGGGGAGAGGGTGCACATTTTGCCATCCTTTCCCTGTATTTTACCTATATATTGAGCAGTCTTCATAGAGTTCAACTTTATCTTTCTAGGTGATCAGCCTGAAAATATTACTTTAGAGTGGAACTGACCTTTAATTATAAACATTTTCTTTTGGACATTCTCTAAATTGTATCTCTCCATTTATGTTAAAAGCTGGTTTGTATAAAAAAAAAAAGTAGTAATTTACAAGACGTCATAAATCACGCTCTTAATTTGATAGAAATTCAGTTTGAAAACTCGTTTGATAGTACAGGGCGGGAACGTGGATGTAATTCTAAGTAATCCTGTGATTCTTTGCAGTAGAAGTTTTGGTTCTTTATATTGTTCTGTGTATATATGACCTGTAACCTATGGAAACTTCACATGGAACATTGTACCAGCTTGTGTTTTCATTATATAGATCACACAGACCCTGAACTGGCTGGTCAGGATGACATCGGAGCTGGAGACCAATATTGTGGCTGTGGAGCGTGTGGATGAGTACATCAAGGTGGAGAACGAGGTTTGTTCTGATACATATCTTCTATAACCCACAGCAAGGACTCCATGACCATCCTTATAGTCCTATAGAAAGGGCCTGTATAAAAGGGTATAATTTCCACCTCTCCTTTACAACAAGGGAGAATGAAAATCCACACCCAACCCAGTCGACTGTTTCCTGGTCCGGTTGTATTGAGCCAGATTGAGCAATCATTATCTTGTATCTATAAGTATCTGCATGTAGTTGGTACATGTACCTGGAAAGACCAAAACATGGACTACGGCAGGAGTGCTCAACCTTTTGAAGAGGGAGGGCCACTTAAGTGATTTGGTAAACGTGGCGGGTCACAATAAAATGAAATGGTTCCGAATTTCAGATTTTTACATTTTGAATAGCATAATGAATATTTTCCTCCTGCAGCAGCTGAATGCTGGTGGGAGGAAGAGGAGGAGAAGCCGACTTTGGAGGAAAACAAAGAGAATCAGTCCCTGTATATGCTGCTTCTCCTGTCCAAGTGTGTGGAGTTTTACCGCCCCCCAAACTGTAAATGGAAATGAGCCCTTACTGTTCTGAGCCCCCTATAAGGCTGCTCTTATGCTGATGCACTGTGGTTTACTGGCATTACAGGTGCAGTGCAGTGCACCTGTGACTTTCCTGAAGGTTTGCTGCGCTTTACTATAATAGACTTTTATTATATCTTGCCAGCGTGGTGCACTTTCTGAAAGCGCACCAAAACTCTTGTATTCAAGAGTTTTGGTGCACTTTCAAATAGCGTGCCAAACCTGCAGGATATAATAGAAGTCTATGGCTCAGTGCAGCTAACCCACAGGAAAGCCCCAGGTGCCCTATTCTGCACCTGCGGGTCAGTGTGAAAGCAGGCTAAAAGTTATTAACCCTTTTATAAGTTCTAATATGCCCATTGCAAAAGCGCAGTGTATTTGTTGCCTAATACACTGTACTCCTTTTATTCTTCCAGCTTCTGCTGGCATCGCTCTCCAGGCTGCTAGAAAGGTCCTAGGTGAAGTGCACTTGGTATCACTCCATCTAGGACAGGAGCCGGCACTACATAGGCAGCATTGACTTATGCAGCTTCTGCTTCCTCTGCTGCTGGCACCGGCTCGATGCACGCTGATGCTCTGGGATGGCGGGTTGGCAAGCCCATATTGTAATCTACAGATTGCTGACCCCGGGCATGCGCTTCCCTGGTTTGAGGTTATGGGCCACATCAGAGGGATCCTTGGGCCACATGTGGAGCACCCTTGGACTACGGGATTACACTATGAAAAGGAATAGCAAACACATTGATGGCAGTCAACAAGCAGTAAACACGGTCTGGTCTACACAAAATATACCTCCCAACTTTCTGATATGGTAATGAGGGACACCTATTAGAAAAAGTATGTAGGGATAGGACACCACCTGCCACACCCCCCTTAAAGGAGAATTGCACAAAAAATGATTGGTTAAACCTACAAGTGCTTTTTTGCTACTACTATTCCTTTATATTGGCTTTTGGGGCTAACAAATGCATCAATTTAGAAATTAGATGAAAGGTTTTGCACTTTTTGAAATATAAAAAGTGCATTATACACTGCCTGGCCAAAACAAAGTCCCCACCAAAAAAAGGTCACACACGTTGGACCGCCTTTAGCTTTGATTACGGCATTGTTTTGATAAGCTTCTGCAATGTCACAAGATTTATTTCTGTCCAGTGTTGCAATAATTTTTCACCAAGATCTTGTATTAATGATGGGAGAGTCGGAGCACTGTGCAAAGCCTTCTCCAGCACATCCCAAAGATTCTCAATGGGGTTAAGTTCTGGACTGTGTGGTGACCAATCCATGAGTGAAAATGATGTCTCATGCTCCCTGAACCACCCTTTCACCATTTAAGCCCGATGAATCCTGGCATTGTCATCTTGGAATATGCCTGTGCCATCAGGGAAGAAAAACTCCATTGATGGAATAACCTGGTCATTCAGTATATTCAGGTAGTCAGCTGACCTCATTCTCTGGGCACATGCAGAAACTATCCAATAGGATAGTTACTGCATGCTTAGTTTAGTTAGTTGCTTAGTTAACCACTTGCCAACAGCCCGCCGCATATATACCGCGGCAGGCTGGCTCGGCTGCGCGAATCGCCTTACCTGTACGACAATCCGCAAGAGCGCTCTTGGGGGCGAGCGTTTGCCGCCAGCATTGATGCCGATCCATTGGACCGGTGGCACCGACTGCCGCTGGGCCCCCGCTTTGTTGGCACCATTGTTCTCTCTGAAATGATCACAGAGCGCCTATATAAGAACACAGGTCTCTGTGATCATTTCACAAGTCCCTCCCCCATACAGTTAGAAAACACTCCCCTAGGCTCACAATTAACCCTTTGATCATCCCTAGGTTAACCCCTTTCCTGCCAGTGTCATTATTACAGTAACAGTGCATATTTTTAGCACTGATTACTGTAGTAATGTCACTGGTCCCCCCCAAAAGTGTCAAAAATGTCAGTTAAGGGTCCGATCTGTCCGCCGCAAAGTCGCAGTCCGGCTAAAAATCGCTGATCGCTGTCAAAACTAGTAAAAAAATAAAAATAAGTAAAAAAGACATACATTTTTCCCCAAGTTTGTAGACGTGATAACTTTTGTGCAAACCAATCGAAATATACTTATTGGGATTTTTTTTTTTACCAAAAATATGTAGCAGAATAAAAATTGGCCTAAGAGGATGAAAAAAATTGATCATTACATTTCTTTTTTTGGGAATGTTATGTTATATAGCAGAAAGGGAAAAATGTTGTTTTTTTTTTTTTTTTTCAGAATTGTCACTTTTTTTTTTGTTTATAAAATACCACCACAAGAAAGCTCTATTTGTGGGAAAATATGGACATCAATTTTATTTGGGTAAAGGGTTGCACGACCGCGCAATTGTCCGTTAAAGTAGCGCAGTGCAGAATCGCAAAAAGTGGCCTGGTCATTAAGGGGGGAAATCCTTTCCGGTTCATAACTGGTTAATTCCAGGTGGCGACTTTTTTTTTTTTTTTTGGCCAGGCAATGTAAATACAACTATATTGATCAGACAAAAATGAGGGACAAGTGAGGAGGAAAGAGGGACAGAGGGACTTTGTTCTGAATGAAGGACAGTCCCTCGAATTTAGGGACATTTGGGCGCTATGACAGAACACTTAACTATTTGTCTGGTCATCATGTAGGCACCATGGGAAACAGATCAGCGGCCACCACAGGACTGGCCAGATAAGGGCGTTGTGAAGTTTGTGGACTACAAAGTGCGTTATCGGAAGGAGCTGGACCTCGTCCTTCATGGGATCACATGTACCGTGAACAGTATGGAGAAGGTAACTTAGTTCTTTGTATTTCCTAATAACCAATTACAAAAAAAAGCTTTTCCCAGCAACTTCCTAAAAAATACAAGTGGTGCCTGGGTGTGATGGCGATCCTCCTCTGCATTACTGCTTAGTAAATTATTAACATGGAATAAGCTAGAACTCTGAATCGACATGCTTGTTGCAGGTCAGTGACTCTTGATTGGCATGGCAGCCAGGAAAGTAGCCTTTTCAGAAAGGGGTAGGAAAAAAACAGCACAGGTGTTTTCAGGTTCCCTTTAATCTGATTGGCTGTTCGACTGAAACACAAGTTTCCTAATTTAACTCAGGCTGAGGAAAAAAAAAGGACCCATATTGTTAAGTAAATGTAATAATTTTCGTGTTATTCTTTGTATCCGCCCCCCCAGGTGGGAATAGTCGGAAGAACAGGCGCTGGAAAGTCTTCACTCACCAACTGCATTTTCCGAATGATTGAAGCAGCGGGTGGCCAAATTCTGATCGATGGGCAAGACATTTCCACCATCGGCCTCCATGACCTCCGTAAGAAACTGACCATCATTCCCCAGGTAAAGATCTAGGGAGGATAATATGGTGGACCTTTATCAAAACCTGAGCAGACAGAATCTGGAACAGCTGTGCCTAACAGCCAATCAGCTTCTATCTTCAGCTTGTTCAGCTAAGCTTTGAAAATGAAAGATAGAAGCCCATTGGGTGCAATGCACAGCTGCCCCAGATTCTGTCTGCTCCAGTTTTTATCAATTTCTGTCTGTCCCTAAAAGTTGCATGTGCATAATATACACTGCATAGCCAAATCTAGTTTGGTCTACATACACACAGGTGCTAAAATAAACAGCGTTTGAGAGTCCTAGTTTATAACAGTGCTGGGAAGAAGTTAAAATCAATCAGGCTTACAAAGACAAGGAAATAATCTGGTTGCTTGCACAGATATTTTTCACACTCTTCAGTGTGTTAAAGGAGATCTATGGTCCCAGCATACACTTTTATTTGTATACATGAGCATTGTAATAGCAACTCAAACAATAGTTATTTTTGACAATCCAAACATGAAAAATCTCCTTTCACATTGTGAGTTATGTCTGTCTGCTGGTAGTCTCTTTCCACAACTTCCTGTATTCCCAGCATGCTTTGCAGCTTCTCCTTAATTTCTAAGGACTACATATCCCATGGTACTGTGCTGCAAGCTGTGATTCCTGTACTGACTCCACCTCCTGAAACTCCTCTGCCTCCTCTCAGCACCTCTGTAGTTCCAAAGGCAGGCTCTGTGAATTCTGTGACACAGCTGTGCCTACTCACAGGGCATAGTGACTACGTGTCACGGGATTCCAGGAAGGAAATGTATGGGGATCTTCACAAATTAATTTTACAAACTTCAAGATCATTCAGATGAATAGGAGCAGGCTAGGAATAACTGAAACACAATGTGGAAATGAATATAGGATTTTACATAATGACCATAGCTACATTTTAACTCACTACGTATACATAAAATATATAATTTATTCAAGATATAAAGCATGTGTGTAAACACTTATAATGAAAATTATATTATGAGTCCATAGCCCCTCCATAGCTGCATGAGGGGGGTGCTGCAGCTGCAGGAGAAGTGCAAGGGCCACATGAAATGGCCTGGGGGGGGTCCAGATTTGACACGCGGGCTTTGTGTTTGACACATGTGGTATACAGCATACCTCCCAACTTTTTGAGATGGGAACAAGGGACACCTATTAGCAAAAGAATGTAGGCATAGGACACACCCCCTGCCACGCCCCCTTAACCACTTAAGCCCTGGAAGATTTTACCCCCTTCCTGACCAGGGGGTATTTTGCGATTCGGCACTGCGTGACTTTAACGGACAATTGCGCGGTCATGCGACGCTGTACCCAAATGAGTTTGACGTCCTTTTTTTCCCACACACAGAGCTTTCTTTTGGTGGTATTTGATCTCCTGTGCGATGTTTTGATCATGCGCTATAAACAAAAAAAGAACAACAATTTTGCAAAAATAACAATATTTTTCACATTTTTTTATATGAAATTCCCCCCCAAAAAAATGTAAAAATCAAATTTTTTTTAAATTTTTGGCCAATTTGTTTTCTGCTACCTATGTTTGGTAAAAAAAAATCACAATAAGCGTATTTTGATTGGTTTGTGCAAAATTTATTGTGTTTACTAACTAAGGGAAAGATTTTTGTTATTTTTGTTGTTTTTTTTTAGTAATGGCGGTGATCTGCGATATTTTTTGCGGGACTGCGACATTGCGGCGGACAGATCCGACCCTTGACTGACATTTTTGACACTTTTGGGGGGTACCAGTGACATTACTACAGTAATCAGTGCTATACATATGCACTGTTACTGTAAAAATGACACTGGGAGGGAAGGGGTTAACTTTATTGTAGAGGGAGGGGTTAAGTGTGTCTCTAGGGGCGTGTTTCTTACTGTCATTGGATGTGGCTTTGTGTGTAACAGCAGAGATCTACGGTCCTACATAGCAGGACCGAGTGATCTGTGCTTTTACACAGGGGAGAATGACATGCGGCTTTGTTTACATTAGCCGCCTGCCTTTCTCCCTCTGTACCCGACGATCGCGAGTCACACGCGCCGGCTTCTTCGGGTACGAGCGGGGGCGGGAGCGCGCCTCCGTCGGCGCGCGCTCGCCCCCTATTGGCTCCCAGGCTGGTGACGTACCGGTACGTCACTTTGCCTGGGAGGGGCTGACCGCCGCCGTATATAGTCGGGCGGCGGTCGGCAAGTGGTTAAAGGAGAATTATAAAAAAAATAAAAAAAAAATAAAAAAAAGATTGGTGAAAAACCCAGGAGTGCTCTTTTATTCTATTATTCCTTTATATTGGCTTTTGAAGTTTACAAATGCAGCAATTTAGAAATTGGATGAAAGGTTTAGCGCTGGGAAACGCTTTTTAAAAGATAAAAAGTGCATTTTATATACAACTATATAGATCAGACCAAAATGAGGGACAAATGAGGAGGAAAGAGGGACAGAGAGACTTTGTTCCAAATCAGGGACAGTCCCTCCACATCAGTTGGGAGCTATCTAGAGTATTGTGTTCTGGCAAACGTACGGAGACTTTGTCCAACAAAATAGAGTCAGTGCTCAGCCATTCACAGGAAGCTTTGTATTTTTGTGAATACAAGACTTTCTCTGATTGGCTGAGGTGGTCAGATGATGCCAATATCCCTTCCTCAGCCAAACAGAGGGAGTCTTGTATTCAGAAAATACAAAGCTTCCTGTGAATGGATGCACAGTACTTAGCCTGACTCTATTTTGTTTCAGGAGCAGATGTGAAGTCCCCATACCACTGCTGGAACTGATCACTGTCTGTTGTATGTAGTTCATGCTCCATACAGTTTATACAATGCTGACAGTGGGTGCATGCGTTGGTAAAGGAAATAGTTTAGGTGAGTTTGGCCCAAATGAACTTTTTGATAATAAAGTTGAAGTTAGTTATATTAGGCAAATATAACCTTTCTCCTGCTGTTCTACAAGAGTCTTCTAGGGATAATGAATGGTGCTGATGGCTCACATTTTCTTCTGGTAAGGTAGTCTGTAGACAAAGGATCTCTGCCTGTGATTATAGATCACTATTGGCTGGCAGAGATAATCAGGGAGATTGTGAATCCTAAGGGTGTATTATATCCTGAACTCAAATGTGGTTTTGCAGGATCCAATTCTGTTCTCGGGGACCCTGAGGATGAATCTGGACCCGTTTAACCAATACACAGACGAGGACGTATGGAAAGCTCTGGAACTCTCCCATCTCAAGCCTTACGTGGAAGGTTTACAGGAAAAGCTCTTCTATGAAATCAGTGAGGGAGGCGAGAACCTGAGGTATGATAGACTCAAGCAATATCTATTGCATCCCTATGCTGTAGTACACCTGTGAGAACTAGGACTTCTACTGCTGTGCAGGACCAGCACTCCATCCTTCACTTTGCCTGCCATTGGTCCAATGTAACTATGTACATACCATAGCTATGGGATTCCTGTGGAAGCTGGAAATGACAGGAGTAGGTACCACAACTATAGTGATCGCTGCTAGCTTCCAGGTCCCACACTAAGCGGCTGCCTTGCTTATAAATGAATACCCACTTCAATACTGGGTACTTTTACCCCCTTCCCGCCCAGGCCACTTTTCAGCTTTTAGCGCTCTGACACTTTAAATGGCAATTGCACAGTCATGCAACACTGTACCCAAATTAACATTTTATCTTTTTTTCTGAGACAGACAGAGCTTTCTTTTGGTGGTTTATATTCACCACTGGGTTTTTTATTTTTTGCAAAACAAAAAAAGACCAACATTTTTTGGAAAAAAACTTTTTTCTTCGGTTCTGTTGAACAATTTTGCAGATAAGATCATTTTTCTTCATCACTTATGTGCGCTGATGGGTACTGATGAGGTTGCACCGATATGCTGCACTGATGGGTACTGATGAGGCTACACTGATGGGTACTGTTGAGGCTGCACCGATATACAGCACTGATGGGTACTGATGAGGTTACAATGATGAGTACTGATGAGGCTGCACTGATGGGTACTGATGAGGCGGTACTGATGAGGCTGCACTGATATTCTGCAGTGATGGGTACTGATGAGGCTGCACTGATGGGTACTGATGAGGTTGCACCGATATGCTGCACTGATGGGTACTGATGAGGCTACACTGATGGGTACTGTTGAGGCTGCACCGATATACAGCACTGATGGGTACTGATGAGGCTACAATGATGGGTACTGATGAGGCTGTACTGATGAGGCTGCACTGATATTCTGCAGTGATGGGTACTGATGAGGCTGCACTGATATGCTGCACTGATGGGTACTGACGGGTACTGATGAGGCTGCACTATTATTTTGCACTGATGGGTACTGATGAGGCTGCACTGATGGGCACCGATGAGGCTGCACGGATAATCAGTGCCCTAATTATCAGTGTAAATGTCCCCTGTAACTGAAAAGCCGATTATCAGCTTTCTTTTCCTCAGAAACTGCCAGCACTGAGGAAAGGAAATGCAGATAACCATAACCAACATTTGTTTACATGTGATCAGCTGTGATTGGATACAGCTGATCTCATGATACATGACATCGGTCTTCAGCTACTTGCCCCTAATCAGTGTCCGAAGGACCCAGCTCACCACCGATTGCCATGCTGTGCACCCCCTGGCGCAATGTGAAGGACGTCATATGTCAGAATGGCAGAGCCCCCACCCGGCCATCCATTTGCTATAGGCCGGGCTGGAAGGTGATACAGGAGGTTGCTTGCTCAGCATGCGCACCATTCAGAGAACACAAAGCATTCTCTGATTGGACCAGGTGGAGATCATGACAGCACTGCCCCAACGCTCCACCTTCTCCAATGAGAGAATGCATTAAGCGTTCACTAAATGGTGCCCGTGCCAAGCTAGCGACCGTCTGTGCTTAAAGTGCAGCAAAGCAGGCACTCTACACGAGACCCTACTACTGTGATTGTCAGCTTCCATGGGGATCTCAGAGGTTATGGCACATACACACATACATACATACATACATACATGCATACATACATACATACATACATACTGCTTTGGGTTTTCCATCCTACAGCCAGAGATGGTGGCCACACATGCTTTGGTATCATTATCTGATCAATGTGCAATTCAATCAAAACGACTGAATAGGCAAATAGTAGCATTGCCATAACTTCCTTTCCAATCAATTTGGATCGGTATGAAACTCAATTGGCCATGCCAGAAAATTATCAATCATTGCGCTTGTAGTACTGAGAAACTTTATTTATAAATACGATTGTATTTTGAGTGATCTAATTGTGAGATTACATGATGGAAACAGAGATAGATACATTACGATTGTAATTTACGATTGCATCTTTTCTCAGCGTTCCGCAACCTTTTTCAGTCACACATCTCTTTAAAATCTGGAGGCACCCCTGATATAAATGAGTCTGTGATGATGGATACAACTAGTGGTTGTAAACCTCAGACATGAAATATAAACAAAGCATATCCCTTTATAGTGTGTACTTGTCTCAATCCAGAGCACTAAAGCCTCGTACACACGCAACGATTGTTGGCCGTGAACTTTCGGCCAACGTCCGATCGGCCGATTGTCGGCTTGTTAGTATGATGCTTCCGACAACCGACTGCGACTTTTCGGCCGAACAAAATCTGGTGCGCAGGCTGTTCCGTCAGTCAGTACAGATTTCGGCAGACAAAAATCTGATGAGCAAGACTGGGCATGCTCAGAGAAGAAAAAACACACGGAAAGAAAACCAACACATGACATCACTTCTGAAGTTGGTTTTTGTTGGCCGAGAAAATTCGTGTGCAGTCTAGAGCACATTTCAACCAACACAACAACACTGGACAAAAGACGGCCGATCGGTCGGCCGATAATCGTTGCATGTGTACGAGGCTTTAGTGTCTTTTCTGTCTGCTGCCTTGTTCCTTTGTTATCAGCATGAATCACTTCTGACACGCTTTCCTGACACCAAGAGAAAAATGGTGACGGGAAAGTATCTACTGCTGATGACAGCCTCAGCTCTGTTCCTGTGTGCTGTATAAAGAGGGACGTGTCACTTCCCTCCAATCAGCTCTCAGAGCTCTCCTCACTGAGCTCTGCAGAGTGTGATTTCAGCTCTCTACCCCCTTTTTTTTGGAACTCTCAGATAAGCTTTATAAATTCAGCACAGATGTAGAGTAGAGCAGACTGTGGGTACAATGTATGTAGGAGGATTTTTTCATCTCTGTGTATCACCTGAGGCTTGACACTTCACTGGGTATATGTAAAGGTTTACAACCACTTTAACTTCACAGAAGAGACACCCCCCCTCCCCATCTTGTCATAGCATCTGCTCATCAGATTAGCAGTGCCCCCCCCCCCCCCCCCCATTAAAGTATCTTCTCATCATAGTCCCCCTATGCCAGCAGAGCTCTACCTTACTCCAGCAGCATGGACGAGGGTGGAGGTGGTACAAGTCTGGATGGAGATCCACTCTTTTTCTTTTCTTTTGAATGATGGAGGCAGCCCTTCTTCACGAGATCAGCATTAAGTGTTGCCATGGTGCAAGCAGGAGAGGATCTTGGCCCTACAACTTCATTGGTTTATGCTGTTGGTAGCCAGCTCCCACCATGGCAGCGCATAATGCTGCTCCAGGGCAAACTACCTCCTGTGTTTGTGAAACCTCAGTTGAGAAAAGGAATGGAACCAAAGTCTATAATTTAAAAAAAAACTAAACAGGCAGGTGCTTTATTAATAAAATAAACCTACCTGCCTATACAGTCTACCCTAGATATGTACACTGAGCTGTGCATGCGCAGCTACATTTACATTCAGACACAGTGCCTGTGTGCCAGGATGACTCAACTCCTGCATGGGAGTGACGTCATCCCGTATTGGTCAAGTGAGAAAGCCAGACCACCGGCAAGGGACCTCTGGGGTGTCAGACCATTGAAGCAAAGCATTGTCGTTTTTAGTTCTGCTTTAACAATTAATTGAAATTGACTTCACCTGGGACATATTGATCATAGATCAAATATTCCTATCAAAAATGATTATCGGAAAACATTAATTAATTTAGCAAGCATCTGTGGCCACCGTTATTTACTAAGATATACAAAGTAAGAATTCTTCATGTTGTCCATAGCATCAGATGATCTCATTCTTGGGGATGATCTCAGGTTGTTTATTGTCAGGGCTTTTTTCTCAGAAAAGGTACAGGAAATCAGCCACGAACCCCCAAACCCCCCCCCCCCCACACACACAGACATAAACCGTTCCAAACCACATCAAATAGTGGGTGTGGTCAAATTTCACTAACAGTGGCAAGGTCTTAAAGGGGCATTGAATAAAAGGAGTGTAGAACGTATAGAGTTTGGGGGGGTTGCACACAGAGTGCAGAGTTTGGGAGTGCACTACATACATAGTGCAGATTTTAGGGGTGCGCTACACACACAATACAGAGTTCAGCCTTTTTCCAGCTGCTTACCTCTGCATTGCCATCCACATCTCGTTTTCATCCCTCTTCAGCTCTGACATCTGCATGCAACCCCCTCTCCACTGTCCCATCTTCATCCCACCTCTTTAAAAGCCCCACTATCTTCCACGTCTTACTTTTGTTGCTGTATTAGGCTAAAGCACCCAGTCGGCTCTAGTACTCCCGCACACTGTATTTGGCTTGGCCTTCCTCACACTCGGAGAGATCATCCAGTGAGGGTGTAGGCATCTACACTGCACCCCGGGCATGGCACCTCCCCTGTCCCCATCCTGCACTCAGTGGGAGCCACTCAGGATATCAGATCTGGGGAAGCCATTGGGAGACAAGCTGTCATTTATGGCGCTTTTCCACTGCATGGAACCGAACGGTTCGGCTCGCTTTTGTGCTTTTCCACTGCTGGTACCGCATGGTACGGTGTAGGAACAGTTCGGTACGGTACGGCGGCGCTTTTCCACTGCATGGAACCTAACGGTATGGCTCTCAAAAACAGTACCCCCTCGATTGTGGTTCCAAGAGGTACCATACCCGGTACCATATCCCACAATCCTTTGCATGCAGTCACTACTAGCCACTGATTGGTCAGAGAATCGTTGCTATCCCACCCACTTAACTTTAGTACTACTTTAGTGGAAAAGCAAACCATACCAAACCATACCGAACCGTTCCAACACCGTACCATGCGGTATCAGCAGTGGAAAAGCAAACCGGGCCAAGCAGGGCCGAGTAGAGCTGAGCCATTACTTGCAGTGGAAAAGTGCCATTGTAAACACAGAAGCCGGACTTTTGTGTTTACAAGTCATAGTGATGAGCAGGGAGGAGAGGACCTGAGCCAGAGGTGGTGGAAATGAGTTCCACCAAGTTCCAGCTGAAAAAAAGCCCTGTTCATTGTTATTGGCAATTAAAACAGTTTCTCCTTTGAACACTTCTATAAATCCCATTATTGTATCTCTTACTGTATGGATAGTTCAGTACTAAGAATACCTGTGAAATATTGACAGCTGTCGTTTTGTGCAGTGTTGGTCAGCGGCAGTTGGTGTGTCTGGCTCGGGCTTTGCTTCGCAAATCCAAAATCCTGGTTCTTGATGAAGCCACGGCGGCGGTGGACCTGGAGACTGATAATTTGATTCAGAAGACAATTCGGAGTGAATTTGCAGACTGTACGGTGCTGACCATCGCACATCGCCTGCACACCATCATGGACAGCAACAAGTAAGGACTTTTCCAGTCTCGGAACCATTTTATTGCTTTGTACAGAGTGTGAAAGGGTTAGGACCTCTGTCGGTTTTTATTCTGTCTGGGGAGATTTTCCTTTGCTTGCTCTTATTTCTTTGGGACAGGAATGAAAAGAAAACCCTCTCTGCTGGGAACAAAACAGCAAAAGCCTGACTGATGAATTACATTCTAATCCGCTTTCACCAAACCAAACAGAGTCAAACTGGAAAAAAGTTGGATCAAAACTGCATCATGCTGCAGTTTCAAACTAAAATCTGGTTAAACAAATATTGTCCTAATACAAGAAGAATGCATATTCATACTTGAATCTTGGTGTCCTATTAGTTTAAAATTGTGCAGTAATCCAGCATAAAATAAGTTCTGCACTTTTTCTCTGTATAGAAGTTTACTGTAATAAAGACCTGTCACTGCTGCTCTCTCTTGTTGTAAAGGGTGACCGGTCTAATCTCCGCCCCCTCCTGTACTTTTCTGCAGGCAGCCTGTGGTGGGTGGAGTTCCTAGGCCCCTCCCACAGATCTGCTTTCTGCAGTGCTGATGTCACTGCAACATTTACAGATAGCTGTTTTTTTTAGGCACCTTTCACACCATTGGACCAATCGGGTCCACCTGTCTGTTTTTCAGGCGGACCTGATCGGGCCACCCATTGTCCTCTATGGAGAGGGTGATGTCCGCTGAGACCTGCCTGGCGTCCGATCCGAAAAAATCCACTGAAACAGATGTATAACAATACATTCCTCATTCATCCAGCGGGTCGGATCAGATGATAATCGGATGGAAACAGACATCAAGTCTGACTGCCCCATAGAGGAGTGCGGGCTCTGTCCTTCTCTCATCTGCATAGTGGAGTGAACAGGATCTGTCATCCGCCTGCTAAGCGGGGATCAGTGGAGAGATCCCCCCCACTGAGCAGGAGGATTCTGCTTGGACGGAGCCACCCCGTGTGAAAGGGGCCCAAAGGAATTTGGTGCACACAGAGTGGATTTATATAATTTATGGCTAAGGAATATACATATAATAAAACCTTTGTCCATGGAGTTTGGCACTGCAAGAAAAAACTGCAGAGAAATACAATGAGTAAATACAATGCCAATGTTCTTGTGCATAGGCAAGTAGGTATGCAGCGAACACATGTAGACATAGTAGTGTGTGTATGTATATATATCTATATATATATATATATTTTTTTTTTTTTATATATACACACACATACATATACATACGAGAAAAGAGTAAATCAGGAAAATGCAGCATTATGGGCAATAGATGGAGCTGATGATCACAGGAAATAAATACTAATATAATAATAAATTAAAATGATTATTAGCTAATGGCCATAAGGGCTGGTTTACACCACAAAAAATGCATTCCAAATCAGTCCTGGATGCGTTTCTAACACATTTTTGACGCATTCCAGATGCTTTTTTTTCTTTTATCCTGCTTTTTTTCCCCACTGTACTAGGGGTCTGGTGCGTTTTTGATGCGTTTTACTGTGTTCCAGTACAGTCCAGTGCAGGAAAAATGCAGCATGTTCTACTTTTTTTTCTGGAATTGGAACGCCCTGGAACTGACTGCACTGGTGTGAACTATGCCATTGGAAACCATACAACCTACTTTCCATGTGTTTTTGATGCAGAAAAACACACTGGACTACATGTGGTGTGAACCCGCCCTTAGTCCATATTTTCCTGATATATTCTATGTGAATTAAAAAACATTTGACCTGGAGAGATAATAGCCTGAATAGCATTCATTTATACCCCCAATTCATTAAGAATATACATGCAGTTGCACAGGACAAATCATTATTTTTTTTAGTAAATACCCCCATAATGTGGCTTCTCATAATATCTAATACTATGGCTGTGTACATTGCACCAAAATGTTTTCTTTCTTTTCAGAGTCATGGTGCTGGATGCAGGTAAAATCATAGAGTACGGCGAGCCGGAGGAGCTCCTACGTAGCAATGGGCACTTTTCTTCTATGGCCAAGGATGCTGGAATCGAAGGGGATAACAACAGTACTACATTGTGAGGACTGAACTGTACAGCCCATGTGTGCTTGGACCACGCATTGGCCAACCAAGGAGGGCATTAACTCAGGTGAACTACATACAACTGGAAATGGGGAGTACTCCTAGAACGTTGGGGAAATGTTGGATTCCAGGATGGTGGGATGTGGAGTAAGATGACACTAACGCCATGCTGTCATTGGATTGTTGGTAGTTACCAGGAACGGAAGGAAGAAGTATTTTTTTAGTAAAATTGCTAAAACTACTAAAGTGAGCCTGTTCTGAGTCCAAAAATTTACCAAACCACCACTTCCATCTAAAAGCAGACCTCCAGGCTCTTCTGGTAACCTAACCTCCTCCGAGAGGGTCCGGGAAGCCTGGGGGAGGGTCTCTATTATGCAAATCTTGACTTACAAAAAGCTTATTTTAGATATGAATGTGAATGATACTAATGTGACATTTATTAGTGTGTGTTTTGTTTTCTTTGTATTGTTTGCAAATGAACATGTTTTTTTACATGACTCGGCCATATATGTTTACTGCACATCCATGCTGTGTGCTCTGCTTAGTAGTGCAGCACAAGGACTGTGCATAAGGCCCCTTTCACACACGCTGTCAGTTTGTCCGTTTTTCATCTATCCGTTGACGGATGAAAAACGGACATCAATGCATCTCTATGTAAAAACGGATGACAACGGATGAAAGACGGATAACAACTGACGAAAAACGGATAACAACTGACGAAAAATGGATGACAACTGACGTAGTGTGAAAGGGGCCTTACAGCTCCTCTTGTATCAGTGCTAATCAATGAGGCCAGCTCAGATTACTTGGACACCATATCCAAGTGGCTTATTCTACAGTTTACCCCCTGAACACCGGCACCTCCCAGCCATTTAAGGCCCCTTTCACACAGGGGGGATTCGTTTTGATGAACTCCTCTTGCTAAGCGGGGATCCCCACTGAGCAGGCAGATGACAGCTCTGTCTCCACTCACTGTGCTGAGATAGACCTGTCAGAGTTCCACTCCCCTCTATGGGGGAGATAAGATGAAAATGGACTGCCTGTCCCTTTTCATCCGATCCGACCCGCTGGACCAGTGATATCGAACCTTGGCACCCCAGATGTTTTAGAACTACATTTTCCATGATGCTCAACTACACTGCAGAGTGCATGAGCATCATAGGAAATGTAGTTCCAAAACATCTGGGGTGCCAAGGTTCACCATCACTGTGCTAGACGGATGGCGAACATATCGCCGTACGTCTATTTTCAGCGGATCTTGTCGGATCAGATGCCAGCTCGGTGTCAGCAGACTCACTTCCCCATAGAGTAGAATGGGTGGCCCGATCAGGTCCACCTGAAAAATGGACAAGCGGACCTGATCCGTCCAATCGTGTGAAAGGGGCCTAAGAGGTTTCTGATGCCAGGTGGAGCTTCTAAACATGTGACTGCTGTGATTGGCTGTCACAGCGGTCACTTGATCGGAAAGCTCCCGATTGCAAGTAGAGATCAGGAGCTTTCTGTTAGCTGCTGGCAACTGTGGCAGGAGCTACGGGGGGGGGGGGGGGGGGGATGCTGGGCCAGCACAGAGAGGAATTAGACACTCCTAGAAGAGGAGAGGGCTAAGACATACAAGGAGGAAGAGAAGGTGAGAAAGTGGAGCTCCAGCCCCATAAAGTAAAAATACTGTAGCTGCTGACTTTAATATAAGGACACTTACCTGTCAGTTGGCTGCCACCAGCATTCCTTGTAAGGGAAACCAGCAGTAAAGCCTTGCGGCTCCACAGCCAGTTCCCTACTGCGCATACGCAAAGCACGCGGCGCTTTGTGATTGGCCCAGTGGCCGGGGTAGGAGAAGGGGGGTCAAACTTTCGAGAAACTTCCCTGCAGTGGGGTCACATACCTGTCAAAAGCAGGTACCTGCTCCCCCCCCCACAAAAGGTGCCAAATGTGGCAGTGGAAGGGGGGGGAGGAAGCAAACAAGCCTTTTGGGTGGAGTTCCGCTTGAAGCAGGCAAATTTTCTAGCAAGTGTTAAGGCACATATAAAATATAAAAAAAATATAAAACCCTGCAAGTCAACGTTAAAGGCTAAGTCTGGCTTAAAGTAGAACTATAGGCAAAACTGTTTTATTAAAGCGGAGTTCCGGCCACAAAATCATGCCTGTAGATTTTATGGCATCCGTTTCCTTATCCTTACCTGAGCAATAATTGGATATTCCCGGACTTTTTTCTTTACTTACCTTATTAGAGAGCATAATATGCTCACCTTACCATCCACTTCCTCGGCCGCGCGGCCCGCGCTGTCACTTCCTGTCCCGCAATGCGTCCTGGGAGCTCTTACTCGTGGCTCCCAGGATGCAATGGGCAGTGACGAAGGCGGCCGGCCGCTCCTCTCATCGCGTGATTTCCAAACAGGAAACAAACACTATGCCGATCGCATAGTACTGGGCATGCGCGAGATTTCGCGCTGGATTCACTGGCCTCCGCCCCCTACAACCAGGAAGCAGGGCAGACATTTCCCCACAACGGACTCGGCGATCCAGGACAAATATTGTGGCGCTCACAATAATTTTATAAAGTAAAGGCCCGTACACACGTACCGATCGTCGGCATACAAACGTCGGTGGACGAAGGATCTGCCGATTGTACGCGTGTTAGTATGGTGCCTCCGACAGATGTCTGCGCACAATCCGCGGACAAAAGTCTTTCGTGCAAACATGAAAATATTTGTATGCCGACACCAGAACGGACGATTGTTCGCCTGTCAGTACACAATTCGGCCGACAGACCGCAGATTTGCAAGACTGGGCATGCTCAGAAAATAGAAAACACAGGGAAAGTTAACCATTACATGACATCACTTCTGCAGTCGGCGGACAAAATTCTTGTGCTGTCCTTGTGCTGTCTTTGCACTTTTCAGCAGACACCGACATCCCGGGGAGAAAAGAGGAACATTTGTAAGCCGACCATCGGTACGTGTGTACGGGGCTTTAGATTTCATGCTTGCAAACATATTATTACAATGTATGAAACAGGATTAGCGGATGTATAGAGGTCGAAGGGTCACTGTTTGGGGGACATTAAAAAAAAAAAAGGATTCTGTGGCCAGAACTCCGCTTTAATTTTAGATAGAGTAAGGGAGGGTCATAACCTGTCAGATTTTTTTTCCACCTTCTGTGTTCCATTGCAGAGATTTCCCTTCACTTCCTGTCCCATAGCCAAACAGGAAGTGAGAGGAAATCTCTGAAAATTAAGGGAGTTCCTTGGGGACCCCCAGGTCACCAGAACTAGTGTCCCCCTTTGGAAGATTTCTCTGTATTACTTTTCTGGGAACAACCCAAAATCTGGGATTTTTTTTTCACTTTCAATGATAAAGGTAAACAGAACAAAGAGAGAGGGTGAATCTCCCTAACGGGGACACAGACCACAATAAAAACTTACAGATGTTCTAATCCCTCTCCAGTCCATCCAAAACTAAAGTTTTGCCTTTAGTTATACTTTAAAAAAAAAAAAAAAAGGAATGTGCATTTATTACCCACCTGTGGACCCCCTTAAAGCAGTTTTACTGATACACGGCAGCAGCTGCTATGTGCAAGATCGTGTGTGTGTGTGTGTGTATATGTATACATATACAGTATATATATATACAGTATATATATATATATATATATATATATATATATATATATATATATATATATATATATATATATATATATATATATATATATATACAGTATGTATACACACACATATACATATACACACACACTTTTGGGTAGTAGGTGTGAATGCGCGCTGCCACCTGCTCGCTCCATCTGTGATTATGCACAGCTGGAGCCAATCAGTGGGTTCCGCAGACTCGATGTCCACCGGCACCCACCGATCATTTGTTACACAGGCAGAAAGGCAGTCTGCCTATGTAAACAAGGCAGATCACCATTCTGTCAGTAGGGAAGGCATGGATCCTTCCCTAGTACAAGCACCCTTGCCCTAGTACAAGCACCTCCCACACAGTGCACAAACACTGGCTAGGCACACAGTTAACCTTTTGATCTCCCCTGATGTTAACCCCCTTCCCAGCCAGTGTCATTGGTACAGTGACAGTGCATATTTTTTTAGCACCGATCACTGTATTAGTGTCACTAAATTACTAAATGTGACTTAGTTGTCCACAAAAAGTGTCAAAATTGTCCACCGCAATATCACAGTCCCGCTATAAGTCGCTGATCGCCACCATTACTAGTTAAAAAAAAAAAAAAAATTCCAATTATATATCCCATAGTTTCTAGACGCGATAACTTTTGCGCAAACTAATATACGCTTATTGGGATTTTCTTTTATTGGATATGATTCAAAGTAAAAAAAAAAAAAAAATATATATATATATATATATATATATATATATATATATATATTTATGTATATTTTTTTTTTCCAAAAATGTCAATTTAAAAAAAAAAAAAAATCAAGCGATCAAATACCACCAAAAGAAAGCTCTATTTGTAGGATACAGCGTAGTACAGCTGTGCAATTGTCAGTTAAACTAATGCAGTGCCGTATTCAGAAAAATGGCCTGGTCATGAAGGGGGATTAATCTTCCGGAGGTCAAGTGGTTAAAATACTTGAGGTTTGTGTTTTTTAACCTGTGATTTTTTAAAGTCAGTGACAGGATGTATTTAAACACAGTCTGTCATTAGGATAGATGCAAAGGAGGGGGGGGGGGGGGTATAAAAAAAAGTTTTATTAGAATCATAATTTCATTTTTTTGTACTGTAGAAGTGATCAGTCTCCTCTACAAACTATTTGTGCTGCTTAATTTTGATTGGTTCGATATTTCTTACATACAGGTTTTTATATAGGGATTATGTTTTTTTCTATTATAAAAAACGTATAATTGTTTTTGTATCAGAATTTATGAAGTACATCCTTCCAACTTCGTTAGCGCAATATATTTCAGGAAATGTGATTAAAGCGGCAAAAAACCCAAAAATGTAATATATTGCAGTTTACCAATCATTAGATGTGGTGGCTGCATTCGTTTTCTCTGTTTTTCCCTGGTAATCTGGCCAGTAATACACCTCCTGTATTAGAGCGCCCCCTACTCTGGATGAAGGAACACAGCAGACAGCAGTATTGTCAGTCTGCGGGGGCATTATTAGCAGATTTAAATATACTAACAAATTAAGCCAAACTTTAGCTCACGCTTTATAAGCGGTTACAGCAAACTGTTTTTAAAGGTTTTACAGTACATGAATAAATAAAAACAGATAATTATAAGCATCCCTGCCAGTGTTAGATGGTCTCATCCATGTAAACTGATACATTTTGCTGGAAAGCTTGTGCTTTTGAAAAGCAGCAGACTTACTGGCTGGATCACCAGAGGAAAATAGAGGAATGATAACCTAAAAAAGAAAACTAATGCAGCTATTACATCTAAAAATTGGTAAGCTGCAACATAATAAATATTTGATTTTGGGTTTAAAGTCTGCTTGGTTGCTAATGGGCCATACATACTATAAGATTGAGTTGGCCCACCCTTTGCTGCTAGAACAGCTTCAACTCTTCTGGGAAGGCTGTCCACAAGGTTTAGGAGTGTGTCTATGGGAATGTTTTACCATTTTTTCAGAAGTGCATTTGTGAGTTCAGGCACTGATGTGGACAAAAAGGCCTGGCTCACAGTCTGCGCTCCAATTCATCCCAAAGGTGTTCTATCTGGTTGAGGTCAGGACTCTGTGCAGGCCAGTCAAGTTCCTCCACCAAACTCGCTCATCCATGTTATGGACCTTGCTTTGTGCACTGGGGCGCAGTCATGTTGGAACAGGAAGGGGCCATCCCCAAACTGTTCCCACAAAGCTGGGAGCACAAAATTGTCCAAAATATCTTGGTATGCTGATGCCTTAAGAGTTCCCTTCACTGGAACTAAGCGACCAAGCCCAATCCCTGAAAAACAACCCCACACCATAATCCCCCCCTCCACCATATGATTTGGACCAGGTGCACAAATCAAGGTCCATAAAGACATGGATGAGCGAGTTTGGGGTGGAGGAACTTGACTGGCTTGCACAGAGTGCTGACCTCAACCCGATAGAACACCGTTTGGATGAATTATAGCAGAGATATAATTCGAGCCAAGCCTTCCTCATTCAACTTCAGTGCCTAACCTCACAAATGCGCTTCTGGAAGAATGGTCAAACATTCCCATAGACACACTCCTAAACCTTGTGGACAGCCTTCCCAGAAGAGTTGAAGCTGTTATAGCTGCAAAGGTTGGGCCAACTCAATATTGAACCCTACAGACTAAGACTGGGATGCCAAAGTTCATGTGCATGTAAAGGCAGGCGTCCCAATACTTTTGGTAATATAGTATATGTATGTATGGCAATAAAAGTTTGGCTTCTGTATCACCATCCCAGATTACTACCCACACCATATCCTCCCTGGGCAGCATGGCCCACAATTGTCTGCATTACCGAGGGTCTGGATAAGTCCCAGGTATCAGCTCGACATGGTGACTATCAGCACCTGGCTCAGGTCATCTTGTGTGCTGGATTCTCTGGAATATTTTCAAACCTGTGGTCAGAGCGCCTTCGGAAAGCACTCTGAGGTCTCCAAAACAGAGGTGTGTGCCAGTTATGGACTTATGTTGCTCCCCAGGCATAGACATCACCTAGGAGAAGCCAAGTCTAATGCCCCGTACACACGCATCGATTATTGGCCGTGAATTTTCGGCCAACGTCCAATCGGCCGATTTTCGGCTTGTTAGTATGATGCTTCCGACAACCGACTCTTCGGCCGAAAAAAATCTGGTGTGCAGACTATAAAATTTTTGTTGGCCGTCAACACAACGGCCGATTTTCCATCAGTCAGTACAGATTTCGGCAGACAAAAATCTGATGAGCAAGACTGGGCATGCTCAGAGAAGAAAAAACACACGGAAAGTAAACCATCACATGACATCACTTCTGAAGTAGATTTTTGTTGGCCGAGAAAATTCGTGTGCAGTCTAGGCACATTCCAACCAACAAAACACCACTCTGGACAAAAGTTGTACGATCGGTCGGCCGATAATCGTTGCGTGTGTACGAGGCATAACTCTGCTGGAAACAAAACGTGAAAGTGTATCCAAAGCCAAAGTATGGAAGGTAATGGATAGAACCCCTGTCAATCCTTATTATTGCTGGGGAGAATCACCCTAGTGACCATTGTAGGAAATCTTCTAATTGTTCCAGTGACAACTGTCTAAGGGGGGGGGGGGGGGGGTTTGTCTCGGAGACCAGAAGTAAAGAAGATTCCCCACAATTGGACAGGGACAGCAAAAAACTACCAAAAAAAAAACAAAAAACTTTTCTGCTGTCTCAAAAACTAAAAAGGAAGAATTGTGTTTTTCCATGTACTTTAATCCAGTTCACAACAAGGCAAACTTGGCAGATTCCCAAAAACATAGAAAGTGGAAAAACAAAGTATTGTTGTATCTGAATGTATCCATTTATTATTGTATATTAAATATAAATTAAAGGCTTTTTATAAGAAACTGTTGTGTGTATTATACTTCTTATAGGTTAGGTTAAAAAAAAAAAAAAAAGGAATTAAAATGTTAAAGATCTATCTGTATAATTCTTACTTTACAGTTTTTCCCCCTATGGAACAAAGTACAGTACATGTAGCGCTTTGTTCCACGTTTCTTTGTGTTTTTTAACCAAAGTTGTGAGGTTCAACCTGCCCCCCACATGCTGCAGCTGATCCGACAACAGCTGTGAAGGAGATGGCCGATTCATAGCTGCAGCTAAACTCAGCTTTGAGCACTTCTCTGGGATAAGCATTGGCAAGAAGAATGCATAAGGGAGGGGGAGGCATCAGCTTCTGCATTCTTCTTGCTGTTACCTGCCTGTGGAAAGTGCCCAGAGCCAGGACAGCTGCAGTTATGAATCGACCATCCCCTTCACAGCTGTTGTTTGATTGGCCATAGCAAAAAAAGGGGGGGGGGCCTGTTTCGAGCTCCATGACTAGGTTTAGAAAGGATTTTGTCCCATGTTTTTAAGTGTTTCTAACCCTAGTTATGAGGTGTGGCCTTACCCTCCTGCCATGACCAATTCGACAACAGCTGGGAAGGAGATGTTTGATTCATAGCTGCAGCTTATATCGGCTCTGAGCATTTTCCTGAGACAAGCAATGGCAAGAAGAATGCTTCTTGATTCTTCTTGCTGTTCACAGTCATAGCCAAGACAAGCTGCAGCTATGAATCAGGCATCTACCAGCTGTTTTTGGATCAGCCGTAGCCAGATAGCCTAGGTGTGACAAACGCACATGTGTTTAGCTGCATTTTTCATGTGAAAAAGCAAATCTGAGCATTTTCCTAAGACAAGCAATGACAAGAAGAATGTAGAGGGAGGGGAAAGTGTCAGTTTCTGCATTCCTCTTGCTGTTGTGTGTCTCGGGAAAGTGCACAGTCACAGCCAAGATAAGCTGCAGTTAGGAATTGGCCATCTCCTTCACAGCTATTGTCAGCTTGACCACAGCGGGGGGCAGTTTGAACTGCATAACTAGGGTTAGAAGGGACTTTGTCCCACGTTTCTAAGTGCTTTATAACCCTAATTATGAAGTGCAACCTTCCCCCTTGCCTCCTGCCATGGTCACTCTGACAACAATTGTGAAGGAGATGGCTGATTCATAGCTGCAGCTTGTCTTGGCTGTAAGCACTTTCCTGAGACAAGCGACGGCAAGAAGAATGCAGAGGGAGGGTAAAGTGTCAGTTTCTGAATTCTTCTTGCTGTTGCGTGTCTTGGAAAAGTGCTCACAGCCAAGACAAGCTCCAGTTATGAATTGGCGATCTCTTTCACAGCTGTTGTCAGCTTGGCCACAGCAGAAAGGGGGGGGGGGGGCAGGTTGTACTACATAACTAGGATTAGAAGGGACTTTGTCCCATGTTTCTAAGTGCTTTATAACCCTAGTTATGAGGTGCGACCTTCTCCCTTCCCTCCTGCCATGGTCACTCTGACAACAATTGTGAAGGAGATGGCTGATTCATAGCTGGAGCTTGTCTTCGCTGTAAGCATTTTCCTGAGACAAGCAACGGCAAGAAGAATGCAGAGGAAGGGGAAAGTGTCAGTTTCTGCATTCTTCTAGCTGTTGCGTGTCTTGGGAAAGTGCTCACAGCCAAGACAAGCTCCAGTTATGAATTGGCGATCTCTTTCACAGCTGTTGTTAGCTTGGCCACAGCAGAAAGGGGGGGGGGCAGGTTGTACTACATAACTAGGATTAGAAGGGACTTTGTCCCATGTTTCTAAGTGCTTTATAACCCTAGTTATGAGGTGCAACCTTCTCCCTTCCTTCCTGCCATGGTCACTCTGACAACAATTGTGAAGGAGATGGCTGATTCATAGCTGGAGCTTGTCTTCGCTGTAAGCATTTTCCTGAGACAAGCAACGGCAAGAAGAATGCAGAGGAAGGGGAAAGTGTCAGTTTCTGCATTCTTCTAGCTGTTGCGTGTCTTGGGAAAGTGTTCACAGCCAAGACAAGCTGCAGCTATGAATCAGCCATCTCCTTAACAGCTGTTTTTCGATCAGCCATGGGAGGACAGCCTATGCATGACAAGCGCAGCACAGTAGCTCATGTAAATTTATGAGCTTTGGGCGTTTTTTAACTGTGTGTTTAGCTGCATTTTTCACGTGAATAAGCTGATCTCTGTCTGACAAATTTAGGGTTCCATTTACAATGGACTGGTAAGGCAGTCATGCATTTTACATGTTTTGTAAATGCAAAAGAGTGAAATTATCCACACGTTCACAGTTGTATAGCGTGAATGCAACCTTAGGCTGGTTTCACATCTGTGCAGTGTACTTTACAAGTGCTTTAGATTGAACTCTATATAACGGGTTTTGATGAAAGTGCATTAAAGATACAGTAAGCAGTATTTTTTTTTTTTTTTTTTTTTACACACTGCACTTAAAGTGCACATAAAACACACAGGGGTGGACAAAGTCTTAGCCCAGCAGGAACACACATACACATATATTGTGGTATTTGAGGTTTATTGGTTCATCATAGCATTGCACAATGGAATCACCCTCACCGCTCCTCACTGAACCACAGCCTCTAGTACAAAGAAGCAGAATGCCGTTATTTTCTGCTGTCAGAAGAAAAATAAAATAAAATAAAACTGTATAAAAAATACACAAAATATCATAAAATATTTGTTCTAGAAAACTGATCAGTAAAGAAACTGTCTGCTCTAAAAAGGTGCCTATCGGAAAATGTGCAAGGGCTGTTCTTTATACACATATACAAAATGATAAAATACATCCGTGGGATTGGAAGAGAATTGAACCCGGTTTGTACACCATATTCAGTAGTGAAATCCATCCGTCTGTCTGTCCTTCGATACAAGCTACTCCATCTGTGTGCTACAAGGATACTATGCTTGATTTCTCAGAGGATTGTCTCATTGTCCATTACTGACCCTTCTATAATACAAGCAAGGGCCATGAAGAGGACCTGTCATCATACACAACTAAAGTCAGGGTATTGTTCAGAAGTTGGTGTTCACAAAATTCAAACTTTTTCCATGATGAAGATCAAAGTTCTAAAATATAGGTAGGGCAGAATGAATATATCAATAACTGTAAATTTTAAGAATTGCAACAAACCGGCAGGCTGTTTTTTGCAGAAGGGACATGCCACGTCTATCTACTATTTCGGACAGTAAATTACAATTTACGTTACTATTTTGCTTCACCAGGTAGAAATAAGGAAAAAAGCCAAAAAATAAAACAAATGCAGCCATTGCATCTAAGAATTGGTAAGCTGCAATATATTACATTTTTGCTTTGGGGTTTGGATACACTGAGAGTTGCATGCCTGAACTAGTTGATGTGTATATTGTGTCACTCTATGAACGGTAAATGACACTGACCAATCAGCACAGACCAGGTCCGGTGTGTATACAAGGGCTCAGACCCTGTATCTCATCAGTAGGGTCAGGATTGTACATGGAGCGACATAGGGGTAAGGCGAGCTCTGCATCTGCCTTGGCATTTGAAGGGGGTGGAGTCTGGTACATAGGAAAGAATTTCTAATTTACCAGACTCCGCCCCCTTCTCATTGTCTAAGAGCCTAAAGCTGGCCATAGATGGATAGAATTTCAAATGAAAATTTTTAAACTCTGAACGACAAACCCGTTTTGAGAATTTTTGTACAAAAGGATTTCATTTGCTTTCAACATTTGATTTTGAAATGAACGGACTTTACCACACACACGGTTAGAAGTTCGGTCTTTCGAGAAAAGTTTTCCATCCTGTTCCTTCAAATTTTCTGGTCACCGAGGTCAAAATTGAACGTCAATTCTGATTAGAAAAACAAACTTTCTTAGAACCTTCTTTAACCAAGAATTTTCTACCCATCTATGGCCAGCTCTTAGGTGTGCACACAGGGTGTGCAGGATGTGCATGGGCACACCCTAATCGCCTTGTGTACATTAGCATTATTGCACAGTGTGCAGGCAGGGAGATGGAAAAGAACTCTACCTCTTACCAGCTCTGCCATAAGAGAAATGCTTACACGCTTCGCTAGTGCCGGCAGGGAGATCAACGTGCCTTGGCCATATATATATATATATATATATATATATATATATAGACATGTGCACATCCATGTGTGTTTGAGCTTTGGGGTGCACACCCTAACGCAATAGGCTGCACACATCTATGAGCCAGCTTAATGCCACTATAGAGGACCTCGCTGTGCAGTGCTGTATCCAGCATCTATAGGCTATACATCTATTACTATAGTACAGTGTACACATTAAACAGCTCAGGCACACACACTCTTGTTTGATGTATGGTTATCCTTTGAGTAAAAGTGTCCCGTCATCCAGTTTGTGGAATCTAAGCACTGGTCAAGAGATACAGCCACCCAATGAATCTGCACATCTGACACTTTAGGAGGTGTCAAAGTCCAGCAGCCCCCCGCCAAGGGTTGTGGTTTAATCCACCAGCCCCTACATCACTGCTGAGTCCTATAGTGACCAGTGGAATGAACCATAGCTTATGGCGGGGGAACAGACACCAAAGTATTGGATGCGTAGATTCTTCAGCCCAATCTAGCTCTTCACGAGAGCGAAGATTCCAGTAACAGGCAGGACAGGTGGGGGATTTTTTTTATTTATTTAAATTTAAAACAATTAAAGTATTACTAAACCCAGGAGCCCGCATTCACTATATCTGGTCTCCCATTGTACACAGAACAGGGAAAGGCAATTGTTTTAGTAAATATAAACTGATAAATGTCTTTTCTCATCAGCAGTTAGAGCAGCCTTGTGACTTCTATCAGTGTCCAGCCAAGCACTGGTTAAAGCTTGTAGGAGGAGTTTTCATTCTCCCCTGATCCTCTGTCTGGACAGTGCTGATTGGCCCTGTGCTGATCACATGCATCCTCCCAAAAAAAAACCTCTCTAGCAATGCACACCAAACTGAGCATGTGCAGCCTGACTCCTTAGACTCTGTGTTATCAGGAAATGATCAGGGGACAGTTGAAAAAGGGGAGGATCAGAGAAGACAGGATCAAACAGTCTTTTTATGCAATGCAGAGGATTAACCCCTTAGGTTCCATATGGAGTATAACAAGCAAGCTTTACTTCATATACAGACTGATTTTACTGTTGTGGGTTTAGTAACACTTTATATACATTTTTAATTTAAAGCAGCTGCTTTAAATGGTCTGCAGAACTCAAACTGGTATTTGAGTCTGAGGTATAAACAGGCACACTGGATCACTCAGTGGATCCTTTAATCCTCTGAGGATCCATGAGACGAGGCCTCAGCAGCTCTGCTTCCTACACACCTCAGAGTCTCACTTCTCCTGCAGAAGAGTAATATTCCCTTGTGCCGGCAGCATAAAGCCCAGTACGGATTTCTCACCCTAAGGATCTGCAAGATGCCAGTGATACACCCACCCAAAGCTGTAATACCATTGGAGATCTGCACCATTACATTGTGCTTCATTATACGGATGAGACTGACTAAGAATACCTAAGAAAAAAATTTACATAAAAATACTAATACTGCTTGGATTCCTGTAATCACCACACACTGAGGAGTAGTTACATTTGGGATAATCATAATCAATCTCTTAGTCTTTAGTTTTAAAGGACATGTCCACTTTAGGTCACACCCTACTTCTGCACTAGCTAGGGGGCGCCCTGGAGCAGCTGCCTGCAGGAGGCAAACTATGTGAGCCCCAGTCACTGCTCAGATATATAACCCTGTCCAGTCTCCAGTGGTTGAACCCATAAGGTGTCACGCCTAGACTCATTAAAACAGACGGCTGGATAAAAAAAGAGTACAGTGTTGTGCAAAAGTGAACAGTCCCTTTAAGGGAAAGAGTAAAAGCGGATCATTTCTATTTTTGGGAATGGTTTTTGGGTAAAAAAAAAATATATATATATATATATATATATATATATATTTTAATTTTACCCAAAAACTGTTCCCAAAAATAGAAATGGTCTATATATATATATATATATATATACACACAGACCATTTCTATTTTTGGGAACAGTTTTTGGGTAAAATTAAAATAAATAAATATATATATATATATATTTTTTTGGGAATGGTTTTTGCGTAAAAAAAAAATAATATATATATATATATATATATATACATATATATATATATATATATATATATATATTTATTTTAATTTTACCCAAAAACTGTGCCCAAAAATAGAAATGGCCTGTATATATATATATTAAAAAACATGAGTGCTGCCTGCTCTGCTGTGTGCAAGCCAATCACAAGCTGAATGAATGCTCTTCTGGGCGTGTCTATCACTCAGAGGCATCTAACCAATCAATGCACAGCAATATGTGCTACTGGAATGGTCTGACACCCAGAAAAAAGAAAAAAAAAAAAAGTGAGCGTTGCTTTACACACTCCTGTGCACCTTTATACTATCATTCATATCTATATCAGAAATAAAGGGATGGTTAAGTGGAAGGATGTTGTACATTCGCAGTGTATTTAATACACAAAACTCCATCACAGCACAGGCCTGTGACTATCTGCTCTGCCTGAACACACTGGGGCAGACCTATCACAACCAATCAGAATCCTTGTTTGTTCAAAGGGACTGCCAGGAACGGCAGTTCAGTTCATAAATGATCCCCATTTTCAATGATCATAAAGGAAGTGGCCTCTCCATTGCCCGCTAGGCTTTGGCTGGCATTTTGGGACCTGTAGTCCTACAACTTCAAGCCACTCCCCCCAATGTCACTCCTCTGCCTAATGAGCCTGTTCCTGACTCCGCCCCATTTGCTAACTTCTTGAGTCAGTACAATGCACCGAGTCAGGTTAATGCAAGCAAAATCCTGTCTTCTGCTCTGGACGTACTAGCTGATTCCAAGTTCTAGAGTAGAAAAACCACAATCTCTGTAAATATTGTCAAAGTGATATCAGCAGCAAACAATGAAAACCGTCATCCTGGGGGAAAAAAAAGGCACAAATGTTCTGTGGGTGCTGTGAAATCCAGGTACAGGTGTCTGCAGGACCATCCTCTCACGTGTACTCCGTCTTCCGGATGTAACTGGATGGCACGTACCCGCGTCTTCCTTCCACTTCAGCCAACCACCATTCATTGTTGCCATTCAGGTCTTGGAACTCCAGGATCCTGAGTTTCTGATTGGCCGATATGGAAAGTTCGTTGGAGGAGCGCGCTCTGAAGGAGTACACTGCATAATACACCTGCAAAGATACAATGATGGAAAATGGTCATCACATTGTGGCAGTAATACAGAATACAACGATTGGCTGAACAGAACCAAAGCCAGCAGTGTACAGAGCAAAGCGGACAGGCAGCAGAACCGGAGTCCTGCCC
Organism: Pelophylax lessonae; assembly: GCF_965119305.1. NCBI lineage: Eukaryota > Metazoa > Chordata > Amphibia > Anura > Ranidae > Pelophylax > Pelophylax lessonae. Next base: position 61,013,153 of record NC_138776.1, read on the forward strand.
AGAACACTATTTGCATGGAGTTTGCATGTTCTCCTTGTTCTTTCCCGGACCTTTTACTGTAAACTCATTGAAGATGGGACTGATGTGAATGTGCAAATATGTAATGTGCAGCACCAATTGTTTCTGCTGTATAAATAACTATAATAAATGTGTTTTTTAAAATTTGATTACAGGTCAATGTGCTTTACATATATTGCACATTGACATCAGTCCCTGCCCTCAAGGGCTTACAATCTAATGTCCCTCCTTCTCATGAATACTCGGGCCAATTTAACGAGGAGCCGGGTAACCTATCAGAACATCTTTGGAGGAGTGTGGGAGGAAAACAGAGTACCCAGAGGCAGGGCTGTGGTTAGAAATCATGGGGCTCCATACAGCTTACCTAACAGGGTCTCCGTCCCAAAAGTGACTGAGGACATATATTTGTCAGTCCCTTTCTCTGTAGCCTCAGCTGCACGGAAGAATTAATAGGGAGTATTGTGTTTTCCTGCCCATTCACAAACTGAAGCATAGTAAACACAGTTTACTATGCTTCAGTGATTAAAGGACACAGGAGTGATTGGAACCGATCGCTCACTGTGTTTTTATTAAGGAAAGGAAGGGGCCAGTAAATTACATATTTACTGACCCCTTCCCCCGCTCTCTATCTTGAAACATCCCCCTTTGGGCCCACAGCAGCTGATGCTGGGAGAGGAGGGGAGGGCAGCTTGAAGCACTGCGGGGGAAAGGGACACACATGGGGGCCCCAACAGAAGATGGAAGGGGCGCATGTGCTAGAACCAATCCGCTTGCAGTGCAGCCAGAGGAGGAAAGAAGAGGAGAGGCTGACAGCACAAAAGGGGGAGGCAGAAGAGGATTGGTGTCTGCAATAAGACAGTACAGCCGGGCCTCCTGCTCAACAGGGCCCCCCTTTGTTACTGATGGGGTCCGGGCCCAGTACAGGAGGGCTGGCTGTACTGCCTTATCAGCGGCCCTGCCCAGGGGTAACTCCCACAGGCACAAGGAGAAGATGCAAACTCCAAGCAGGTAGTGCCATTGGTTGGATTTGAACCGAGGACCCCAGTGCTGCAAAACAGGAGGGTTTTTTGGTCCCATGATTAAGAGGAAGTCATCAAGAGGAATTCGTCTGGACAGACATTGGGGATGATTTGCTAAAACTGGAGAGTGAAAAATCTGGTGCAGCTGTGAATGGTAGCCAATCAGCTTCTAACTTCAGCTTTTTCAATTAAGCCTTGACAAAAAAAAAAATTGATTGGCCACCATGCACAGCTGCACCGGATTTTGCACTCTCCAGTTTTGGTAAGTCAACCCCGTATTGCTGGTTTCTTTCTCCTAGAAAAACTGACAAAAGACCCAAAAATATTTTTCTTTAACCGGTTAACGACCGCCCGCCGCAGTTATACTGTGGCAGGCAGCCGCTCCCAGGCAAATCACAGTACATGTACGGCACTCGCTCTTGGGAGGCTAGGCCGCAGCGCGCTCCCGCCCCCACTTGTCAGCGGGGAAGCCGATGCAGCGGGCAGGCGGCTCTGATTGCCGCCTGACACCCACCATCACTCCCCGCTGAGAGAGAAGGACGGTCAGCTGTTGTAAACACAGCTGACCGTTGTTCTTTCTGCAATGATCATAGAGCCCATGTGATCCTTCTATATAGGATCACAGGTCTCTATGGGCGTTTCAGAAGCCCCCCCCCCACAGTTAGAATCACTCCCCTAGGCTCAAATTTAATCCCTTGATCACCCACAATGTTAACCCCTTCCCTGCCAGTGTCATTATTACAGTAACAGTGCATATTTTTAGCACTGATTACTGTAGTAATGTCACTAGTCCTACAAAAAAGTGTCAAAAATGTCAGTCAGGGGTCCGATCTGTCTGCCGCAATGTCGCAGTCCCGCAAAAAAATCGCAGATTGCCACCATTACTAGTAAAAAATTAAAAAAAAAAACAATAAAAATGACATAAATCTTTCCCGTAGATAGTAGACGCAATAACGGTTGCGCAAACCAATCAAAATACGCTTATTGTGATTTTTTTTTTTACCAAAAATATGTAGCAGAAAACAAATCGGCCTAAAATGTAAAAAAAATTCGATTTTTTCCTTTTTTTTTTGAGAATGTCATATAGCAGAATGTGAAAAATATTTGTTTTTTTCAGAATTGTCGCTCTTTTTTTGTTTATAGCGCAAAAAATATAAAAAGAAAAAAAATCGCACAGGTGATGAAATATCACCAAAAGCAAGCTCTATCTGTGGGAAAAAAAGGACATCGTCGCACGACCGCGCAATTGTCCGTTAAAGTAACGCAGTGCCGAATCGCAAAATAGGGCCTGGTCAGGAAGGGGGAAAATTCTCCTGGTCTTAAAGTGGTTAAGAAGATCAATGCAAAATGTACTTTACGCAGGATATACCAGCATTTTTTTTAAATACATGCAATGCTATATTTTGTCCACTAGAGGACAGCATTTATCCAAGCTACAAGCCAACAGTCTCTTCTGCACTGCCTGCTCATGCATAATCCAAATAAAGCCCCTGTCCCCGTGGATGAAGCTTTTTATATTGTTCTAAAACCGTGGCATTGCGTGACAGATTCAAAGTGGCTTCAGCAAACTGCCCAAACAAGATCATACAAGTTGTCTAAACATTAACAAGAGTAAATGTTGTTAATATTATAATTTTTACTAAAGATAATCTCATTGGTACAAACACAATACCGTGTTTCCCCAAAAATAAGCCCGGGTCTTATATTCATTTTGGCACCAAAAGACATGGTATGGCTTTTTTTCGGGGTCGATCTTAACATGCGATGTGCTGTATTCTCTCCCCCTCTCCCTCCCTGCCTGTCAGAATCCCCAGTGTGAACCGAGTAAAAGTGTTTGGACATGATATAATACTAATAATAGAGTGGATTCTAGGATTTTACAATGTTTGTGTTCCTAAATTATAATTGTGCAAATTTCCTTTGTTACAGCGCTGCTCGGCGTTTCCGTGACCCGCCGGAGCTCTCTTCCCTGCTCCGAGCCCTGCAGAGGGGAGGGGCTGAGATCCCCGCTGACAGCTGGGAGAAGAGGAGGAAAGCAGCAGGAGGTCAGCTGAGCGCCAATCGGCGCTGTACCGAAGGTGTTTGGCACAATTATAATACAGAAACACACCCATTGGACATTATATAAAACAGTAATAGAGTGGATTCTAGGATTTTTGGGGTAGGGATTATATTGCAGCCCTCCCTGAAAATCACAGTAGGTCTTATTTTCTGAGAAACACGGTATATCACCCACGATAATCGAAATCGCAATACATTTTTTAAGGACTGTTATGGGGACCTGGTGCCATCTAGGAAAGGAAGCAAGGAGAAATGAATGCGGCAATAAAACACATTTTTAAGTAGTGTGGGAAACAGTGAGGACTTTTGGGGTGATTTCTCCAAACTTCCCATCATAGATACTCGCTGTGACAGCAATGGAGTTAAAATCTATCCAATGGGGCATATAGCAATAAAACCAGACAACAGTCCTTCATGTCTTCCTCAGTACCAGCATCTGGCTAAAGGCCTGCAATACCAAGTTTCATCAGCAGGTGGTGTTAGAGGGGACATATCCCAGCCCTGGGGGCAGACAAGAGATTTACAGCCCCTTTAAGACACTAACATTTAAAGAAAATGTAAACAGGGAGCATAGCACATGCTGAAACGAAACTGCTTAGCTCCCAACAGTCCCTGATTTCAACAGACTGTCCCCGATTTTGAACAAAGTCCCTCTTTCCTCCATATGTGTCCCTCATTTTGGTCTGATCTATATAGTTGTATAGAAAATGCCCTTTTTTTATCTTTCAAAAAGTGTTTCCCAGTGCTAAACCTTTCATCCAATTTCTAAATTGCTGCATTTGTAAACTTCAAAAGCCAATATAAAGGAATAGAAGTGGTTAAAAAAAAAAAGCACTTGCAGAGTTTAATCATTTTTTAGCATAACTCCTTTAAGGGGGTGTGGCGGGAGGTGTGTCCTATGCCTACATACTCTTGCTAATAGGCGCCCCTCGTTCCCACCTCAAAAAGTTAGGAGGTACGTGTCTATACCACCATGTTTTCTCTGATAAGATAAGCCCATCCAGTCTCACCTGGTTCCCTTCTAGCTCAGAGCTATCTTCTTCTTTCTCTGTTGCTGCAGCAGGCTCCTTCTTCCTATAGACCCTGCGATTGGTGGAGATATGCCCTTTGTCTCCATTGCTTGGTAATGTTGAGTTACTTCCATTTTCCATCTGGTTGCCCCGTCTCTTAGGGTCCATCTGTTGGGGAGTCTCGTTCAAGCTTTCTCTCGATTGTCTCTGCTCCTTCTCCAATGCCTGGGTTGACATTCCAAAGTCTGTTTCGCTGGCCCTTTTAGAGGTTCCATCTGTAGTTGAGCTGGCTTTGGATGGAACAGATGAGTCCAATAGATTGCTGCTCGTTACTGGGGAGTCCACGCTTTTTGCAGTGGCGGTATTGGTGAAGGTAACAGAAGCGTTAATTGGGTTAATGGATAAAGTGCTGTTGCTATTCTGCCTTGAAAAATTGGGAGAGGAGCCACCATAGCCAGATTCGTTGGAGGAATGGCTGCCGATGGAAGCGTCCGAGTGGCTGCGCCTAGGATTATATGGCTTCAGAAATGAGCTGTAAACAAATCCCTTTGTGACTGTGAAAACAAGAATGAAGACTGGTCAGAGAGCAGACCTACTGTATCTTATCAGAGCTCTTCTCACTATTTCTACCGCTACATAACGTGCATTGAGGACCATTTTGGACACACGGTTCAGATAGGCACTAGACTCTGCTGGACCCCCAGGTGGTACGCAGCTGGTAACATGGGCATGAAACCTAAAACAAGCTTCATGAATAGTGCCCAGTTTTTCTGTGCAGCTTTTGTGACCACAATCCATAATTCCAAGGCTGGAGACTGTAGACCAGGGATCTTCAAACTATGGCCCTCCAGTTGTTCAGGAACTACAATTCCCATCATGCCTAGTCATGCCTGTGAATGTCAGATATTTACAATGCCTCATTGGGTGTGTAGTTCCGCAACAGCTGGAGGGCCGTAGTTTGAGGACCCCTGCTGTAGACACACAACAACTAGAGCCCAAAGCAACACCCTCTACTAGGATAATCTCACAGAAATTACTTGTTTTATTGACCATGACCTACCCTAGCATATCTACCTAACATGGTAATGGTGAACCTAAATTTAGTAAATAAAAAATAAGAACATCTAGAATTATTAGATGTGTCTAAGTACCGTGAGAAATGTACATTTTGTCTTGAATTCCTCCCAAAAAACAGCCATAGTCATGTGACATAGTTATGTATCTGCAGTGCAAGAATATCTAGATCATCTAAGCCACTGATGCTTCTGGCTGCCAGTCTCACAGGATTTGGAGTGAGATTTGGTGATCTCACAACTTTGCTGATCAATGTTATCCTTGCTGGAAAGAAAGCTGAACCTGAGAATGTGCAGCGCACGGACCTCCCTGCTTCATTAATTCTGTGGATCTGTGCTTCCTCGTCTTTCCTGCCCTCCACCTTTCTTCAGTTCACCGGTTATCAGGCAGTTTTGGCATGAGGAAGTAAAGTCCTGCCTATACCAAAATGTCTACCTTCACACAGGTATAGTGCAGAACAAGGGATGGTAAGTCAGTAATGGGAAATGATCAGCTGTAGAGAGCCAATAGGCAAGTAATGGTGACTAGCCATTTGCCCTTCTGCTGCTCCTTTAAGGCACAACACAGGTCCTCTTTCGGGAAACCTATAAGGGATTAATGCATTTCTACTAATAGGCATAAAAGGATGATTAAAGATAATTTAATAGATAAAGCGCGCTGTTCTAAACCCTCATATCAGGAATAGAAAATGTTGGGTTTACATATTCTTTAACTTATTATTTCCTGGGAATAAGATTTTTTTTTGGGCTTGATAAAAAGGATGATCGCGGACAACACAAGAGAAAGCTGCTTGTTTGCCTCTACATCCGCCTACTGTGTCTAATGATAAATCCTAACCTTCCTAAATCTTTGCAGATGGCACATGTCTATTAACCATAAGAACAGACAAATAAGGCCCTCTAACCTCCATTATCTACCAGCCATCGGTTATGGCTTCCCATCGGGTCTTGTTGTTTAATAACACCAACAAGGTCACCCTCCTGGACGCATACATCCAAATCCTGAGCAGCATTGAAGTTGCGGTCTGCTTGGAAGAGGTTTTCTGGTGGGTAACGAGCCAGTAGCAGCGTCCGATGTTCGTCTGTCTGTGGGATGTATTTGGCCTAGGAGAAGAGACACAGGAGGACAGACATCTTCAGTTAAGGAAACAGCATGGGGACAACATAATATTAAGCATCATTTTGTGCAGAGTAGAGCGTAGATTTACTTACGGGACTTGGTACTGTCTTTCTAGCAGACTGCCTCTCTATAGTCTTTCTCTCAAAAGGCTTCTTGGCTGGAGGAGGGTTTTCTGGGAAAAAGGTGAAGACCTGGAGCTGTTGTAGGACCTTACTGTGCTCCTCCTGGAATAAGGAGATGAGGTTCCCTTCTCTCCCACCAATGCCCAACAGCTGCCAACAGAAAAACATTCATGAAGAATAAATCTTTGTTTTAGGTTTTTAATAGGAATAAATCAGAGGATGTAGAGTAGCTAAAGCTGGGCCCAAACATTTATATTAAATATGTTCAGCAAAATATATACACAGGAATTCTAGAGGTTCAAGCACATGCAAGGTACCGTGTTTCCCCGAAAGTAAGACCTACCCTGAAAGTAAGACCTAGTGTTATTTTTGGGGAGGGCTGCATTATAAGCCCTACCCCGAAAATAAGCCCTAGTTTAGTGTATGAAAAATCCTAGGATGCACTTTATTAGTGTTTTAAATAATGTCCAATGTGTGTTTTTGTAATAGAATACTGTGAAATACATTCCTTGCATCGCCGCTCTGCTCTCAGCTGATTCTGTCTTTCTCCTCTCATACCGGTAGCTGTCAGAGGGGGATCTCAGCCCCTCCCCTCTGCAGTGTATCACAGAAGCGCCGGTATTAGATTAGAATTGTGGGAAATACCTTCGATACATCGGCCCTTCCGTGACCCCCAGCTGTCAGCCCGGAGCGGCGATGAAGAAGGTATTTCACACTATAGTAATCTAATCTAACCCGCGCTTCTGTGTAAACTGCAGAGGGGAGGGGCCGATATCCCCCTGACCCCTCTGACAGCCAAGGTATGAGAGGAGAGGATGAGAGACGGTATGAGAGACAGGAGACAGTGGGAGACACAGCAGTGATGTAATGAAGGTATTTTACACTATTGTATTACAAAAACACACACTGGACATATATAAAACACTAATAAAGTGCATCCTAGGATTTTATATATTTGATATACACTAAACTAGGTTCACACACTGGATTCTTGGCACACAGGGAGGGCAGAGAGGGACAGGACAGAACATTATAAGACCTACCCCGAAAATAAGCCCTACTGTGTCTTTTGATGCCAAAATTAATATAAGACCCAGGCTTATTTTTAGGGAAACACGGTAGTAGAATTTTATTCCCCCCATGAAAGGTAAAAAGAAACATGTAGTGACAGCAGTATGTAGGCCACCACTTTATACTAGTTTCCTAGGTCATGCTGTTCCACTGGTTTCAAATTTAATGAACTGGGACAAGTATGTAGATTAGCGGCATTGATTTTTCTCCAAACTTTCAGATCTTCATGTTTGTTGAATGGCTCAAAAAGGGTAGATATTGATAAGATTGGACATTGTAAAATCTGGTGCAGTTATGCATAGAAGCCAGTCAGCTTCCAGGTTTTATTGACAAAGCTTAACTTAACAAGTTGATGTTAGAAACGGATTGGTTTATTGGTTGAAGTAGATGGACTTGTGTCTTTTTCAACCAGACTCACTATGTAACTATATATATGATGGGTTTCTATGTGGAGCTGCACCAGATTTTGCAATCTCCAGTTTTAGGAAATCAACCCCAAAGTACTGAAACCCCCAGATAGCCAGGCAATAGCAGTCCTGTATTTCTCCTGGTACAGAACGATATGGGTGTAAGAGCAATCCTTCGTCACAGCAATCTCTTGACTGAGGGAATGCAAGGACTGGGATGTGCAATGTAACATAGTGCTTTTATTACACAAGTAAACTTGGCTATGTGCCCTCTTAAGAGTAACACAGCTTGCCTAAATAAAACCATCAACTCCATGTATTATTAACCAAGGAAAGTCACACGTGTCCTTCAGAAGCCAAGGTGGTCTAAAACTAAACATCCTGCAGCTATATAAACTACCCGCTCTGCGTGCACTTGGAACAAAATTTCCTAGCCAGACAATATATTCATGGGTTGTACTGATTTCATTTATTCAAGATCCTCAGAGCAGCCACTATATAATCTGAAGACCTCACCAACCTTTCCGATACATGGCATGGCTATAGGCATTTTAACAAATCACAAGAGAGTGAAGGATGAGGAATGAAGGCGCCCTATGGGAGCCGATGTCACACAACAATCACAGTGGGTCTGAGGCTCAAGCAACTCGCTCCAGGATAAGCAATACTTCCCCACCCTAACAAGAAACTAACCAGTTATCAGTTTTGTCTACGGCTTGTTGTTACTTGCCTTGTATTCTTGTACAGGGATCTGAACTTATTAACTGAGCTCAGCAGAAATATTTAAATACAGAGGATATGGAGATACAGCTGTGCTTACTGAATGCTCTCTGCACACATATAGCATAAGCAACCTTATGCAGTACAATCTACATTCCGCAGACACAGCTGTGCCTACTTCAGGATCTCTGCACACCTAAACACCACAATCTGCAGGAAAACCTATAATCCACAAATACAGCTGTGCCTACTTCGGGATCTCTGCACACCTATACACAACAATCTACAGGAAAATCTATATTCCAAAGACACAGCTGTGCCTACTTCGGGATCTCAGCACACCTATACACAACAATCTGCAGGAAATCTATATTCTGCAGACACAGCTGTGCCTACTTAGGGATCTCTGCATACCTATACACAACAATCTGCAGGAAAATCTATATTCCGCAGACACAGCTGTGCCTACTTAGGGATCTCTGCACACCTATACACAACAATCTGCAGGAAAATCTATAATCCACAAATACAGCTCTGCCTACTTAGGGATCTCTGCACACCTATACACAACAATCTGCAGGAAAATCTATAATCCACAAATACCGCTGTGCCTACTTAGGGATCTCTGCACACCTATACACAACAATCTGCAGGAAAATCTATAATCCACAGACACAGCTGTGCCTACTTAGGGATCTCTACACACCTATACACAACAATCTACAGGAAAATCTATAATCCACAAATACCGCTGTGCCTACTTTGGGATCTCTGCACACCTATACACAACAATCTGCAGGAAATCTATATTCTGCAGACACAGCTGTGCCTACTTAGGGATCTCTGCATACCTATACACAACATTTTGCAGGAAAATCTATATTTCGCAGGCATAGCTGCGCCTACTGAACACAGTCTGTACATCTATACACAACACTGTTCAGTAATTCCACAGACACAGCTGTACCTATTGCATGCTGTCTGTATACCTATATACACAACAGTGTTCAACTGAATGTTCTCTGTGTATCTATATACAGCATTGTTCAGTAAAATGTACATTCCTTAGGGTAGATTTAGACGTGTGTCTAAATCTCCCTTTCCTCTGAAGCCCAATCCGTGTTCAGATTGCACTTCAGAGGCTACTGACAGGCAGTTAAGAAGCAATGGGACACCACCTAACCTCCTGTTTTAACCCCAGTTTTGCAGAGCGTTTGTGGTGCTTCCTTGTTTGATTCAATGTGTAGCGTTTGGTGGGCTTGCCACCCGCTGATAGCTACATGTCGGGTAAACTTAGCTGCAGGCATGAAGCTTTGCTTCTGCAGCATGTAAACCCTCCTGTCTGTTGCCTAGTGCAGATTAAGGGGTAGCAATTGACACATGGCATAAACGCGGCTCAACTTTGCATTTTTGCCCCCCCCCCCCACCCCATCAACCGCACATCTACATGAAGCCTTATGTATAGCCATGCCTACTAAGTGTTCTCTGTGCACCTATAAACAATATTCTGCAATAAAATACATTCCACATACATAGCTAAGCCTACTGAATGCTCTCTGCACACCTATACACAACATTTTGCAGTAAAATCTACATTCCCCAGACATCGCTATGCCTACTTGGTGCTCTCTGCCCAACTATACACAATATTGTGCAGTACAATCTACATTCCAAAGACACAGCTGTGCCTACTGAACACATTCTCTACACCTATCCATATCCATACACAACTATTTGCTAGAAAATCTATATTCCGCAGACACGGATTGTCAATGGCTCGGCTATAAACACAGTTTGACATGATCTAGATATGATGGATGCCTTACAGGGAACCTAAAATATGGAGCTTCCACCGGCGACTTATTTCTAAAGTTCTGGAGCGGTCATCCTGATCCTGGCTTCTCTAATGCCTCGTACACACGCATCGATAGTTGGCCGTGAATTTTCGGCCAACGTCCGATCGGCCGATTTTCGGCTTGTTATTATGATGCTTTCGACAACCGACTCTGACTTTTCAGCCAAACAAAATCTGGTGTGCAGGCTATAAAATTTTTGTTGGCCGTCAACAGAACGGCCGATTTTCCGTCAGTCAGTACAGATTTCGGCAGACAAAAATCAAGATGAGCAAGACTGGGCATGCTCAGAGAAGAAAAAAACACACGGAAAGTAAACCAGCACATGACATCACTTCTGAAGTTGGTTTTTGTTGGCCGAGAAAATTCGTGTGCAGTCTAGAGCACATTTCAACCAACACAACAACACTGGACAAAAGTCGGACGATCGGTCGGCCGATAATCGTTGCGTGTGTACGAGGCATAAGTCTTAATTCACGGACCTAGAACAAGTATGCAGTATGGGAGTGCAGACTTCACTGGCTGCATTCTGCTTTCTCAGTCAAGGGGTGTGGCTAGGAAAAGGATGAGAGCCCTGGAACCTAAACTTTTAAAAAAAAATCAGCAATGCCATCCCTCGTATTTCTATATTCAAAAGGTTCACTTTAACAGTCTGCAACAATACCCAGCAAATACACAACATAACTTACACCTAGCAGAGGCTTCAGCTCCTCCAAGGCAAGCTTCACAAAGTCGCAGTGAGCGTTGGCATAGCCACGCACACAGCTGGCAAACAGCTCCTTGGCGTAGTTATGGAATTTGGGCAGCTCATCCAAAAGCTGGGCGTTCAGAGCCTCGTAGTTGTTCCTGGCTGACTGAAGGTCATCTAAGGTCCTCTTGTCCTTCAGCTTCTCAGCCTTCTCGGTGCAGTTATGGTAGTCCAGGAGCTTGTCAAACCTTTTCTGCACCAGCTTGTGTGGGCCGGCAAACATTGTGAGGAGTTGGGTGAGAGGAGAGATGACCAGCTTCTCCGTTCTTTCTTTCTGTGTGGAAGAAAAGTGAGATGTAGGTCAGTGTATGGACTGAAGAAACCTTAGAAAGTTGTATATATGTGTGCAGAGATCAATTACCGAACATGGATATGTCTAGATGACTTGTCAAAAACTGTGTTGGGTTTTTATTTCCACTTGTCATTTTTTGGTGAATGAGTAGGAGTACTTTGTGAAATCATTTACATGGGGGGATCTAGGGGCTTCCAGACTCCAATAAGTCACCCCACGACCATTGAGCCAGGGTTGTAGGGAAGAAGCCCTGGTCTTTATCAACATGGGGACAAGGTGCTTTGCCAAGGCACCCCCCTCCTCTTCCCCAGCAAAGAACCGCCCTTATTAAGGATATGTGACCTGGTGACCACACTCCCCCTCATTACTGACCTTGCAAGCTGGTCAGGTAAAGTTCTACTATGGATTGGGAAAAGGTGTGGGGGGGGGGGGGGGCTTAATATGGATTTTTGGTTGTTAGGATGCAGGCGGCTGCCAGCTCCTTAACAACCAGCAGCCCTGAGCTGAACGGTCACAGAGCAGTGGTAGGAATAACCATGGGAAATGTTTAACTTTCTGCCGCAGCTGGAGGTCCAATATGAATTAAATAAGGTACAAAGATGCATGTTAAAGTCGTTCTAAAGGCTTAGGTTTTTTTTAACCTTCATGCATTCTATGCATAAAGGTAATAAAAAAAACTTCAGTTTCCAGCTCACCCCGCCCCCCAAAGACACCCCATATACTTACTTGAGCCCCATTGCGATCCAGTGCTGTGCAGGAGAGTAGTGGCTCTCTCTGCTCTTCCGCTCCTCACAGGGCAGATCCATAGCAGGGGGAGCCATTGGCTCCCAATGCTGTCAGTCAAAATCTGAAGAACTAGCAGGCAGCAGGACTGTGCCCCGCTGTCTGTCTATGGACGCAGGCAGCGGGTCTTGGGAGTAAGCCCATACGAGTGCCACCATAGGAAGCGGATTCCTATGGGGGCACAAGATGAAGAGGAGGAGCCAGAAGCTCCAGTGAGTGACCCCAGAAGAGGAGGATCGGGACTGCTCTGTGCAAAACCATTACACAGAGCAGATGAGTATAACATTTGTTATTTTTGTAGAAAAAAAAAATGAACCTTTAACACTTTAAATAAATAATAAACAAATAAAAAAAAACTTAACTTAAAAAACTTAAGTATTTAACTCTTAGTGAATTGAGCCCACAGACCCAGCTGTCACACATTCCCCTGCCCTGCAGCCCTTCAATTGAATAACGCACCTTTCACTGGTTTTCAGGTGAATGCTCGGTGTCTGTGGCACACCCAGACCTTCTCATGAGACTGGAATGTAAACGGATTACCGGCAATAAACCATATGTGGAATTATCTGCACACAGGGTTGTAAAGTTCAGGGAAAATATCATAAAGGTTAGCTCTATCTAACCGGATATTTCTCTGGCCATAATTTATCCCTCTAAAACACCCAGTCCTACCCCTTTGTTGTGATCATGATAGAATGGTGTCCTACTTTCCGGATTGCCACTCCATAATGAAGAAGCAATGACTGGAGGGGCCAGCTGTTAAAAAACTTTAAGCTTGTGGGAGGGGCTTAGACACAAACTACTGTGTGTCAGGACAGGTAGTGACAGGTAATCCCTCCAGCGGGAACACAGGCAAACACATCTTTAGTAGAATGAAGAAGAGGTCCAACTTTTCATACTGTTTTATTATTTCTTTTCCTTCCTGGCCGGTGATCTCTACTCCCCTGTATTTCTTCTGTGTTACTTAGTAAAGTCTGCTTTGTGATTTTTACCTACAGGTAAGCCTATAATAAGGCCTGCCTGTAGGTAAAGTGAATAACTCCTAAAACAAGCACCATTTAGGAGATATTCACCCTAGATGCAGCCGGTGATGTCACCGGTGAATGTGCTCTGAAGGTCTGGCATACCGGGCCGGACATTCAGAGCTCCAAGCCGGAACCATTGCAGCACCGGCCACTCACATTGCCAGAGCCCGCAAACCCAGAGGAAAGACTGGGGGAAATGTCAGCTCTCTCAGCGGTCACAGAGCACCACTGGAGAGCTTTGTTCTAAGGTATTTCATAATGTGCTAGTATGCTATGTATACTAGCACATTATGCAATTGCCATACAGGTGTTTTTTTTTTTTTTTTAAACTGCCGCAGTTTACCACCGTTTTAAAGAGTTAGTTCATCTTTTCACAAAACCTGAAAAAGTGAACTAAAGCTAGCCTTACATGGGTCCATTTTTTTTCATAAGGCCTGAGGGTTGAACAAAAAAAAAAAACTGACCCTGTTCTCCAATTCACACATACAATGGGGATATGGGAATCCTCCCTGCTGTGTCATTGTATTCTGACAGCGGGACTCCCCTTCTGTCTAAATACACTGATCAGGGCAGCAGTCCATTGGCTGCATATGCGAATCAGAAGGACATTTTTCAGCAGGACTGTTCATGAGAAGCTGATCGATCAATTGACTTCTCATGAACAGGAAAAGCTACAGATGGATTGAAATTTGGCCAGTTCCTTCGGAACCATCCAAATTTCGATCTATGTATCTATGTATGACCAACTTAGCATAAAACAGGCTCCCCACACCCCTAATCCCCACTGCACTTATCTCCTTGGATGATTGACTTCTGCCGCCCATGTTTTCCAGTGTAGTGGTCTGAACATTCTAAATAGTCTCTTCTGCTGTTCTACTGGTCATGTACCGGCGCTGACCAATGCTGGCTCACTATTGCTTCTGTAGGGTTGGAGATCGCGCTGGACTGAATCAATCGGATGTAGGTCAATGGTTAGGTGATGGTGGGGGCGGATTGGAAAAGTTCTCTTTCGATGCTTTCTGCCCCACTACACCGGAAGAAGGTGGTGAGCCCTTTCTGGGGGCCTGGGCTGCTGCCTTTGGGTACCACCCTGGGGTCCTAAATAATTGCATTTACCAGTAGAGGTAGAAAGGAAGGGAGAGCCCAATCTCCAATGAGATTCAAGTCGAGAGCTAAATTTAAAGTCGTTTATTGAAAGTAGTCAGGCAGCTCGATGCTGCCGCTGCAAACACAGCTAACACAGATTTTGGTGTCACAGACACACTCATTTGGGAATCTTTCCCCATTCACCATCAACAGACAGCAGCAGCCCTGAGGAAGGGGGGAGGCTTTTTTCCCTGAAACACGTTGGCTTGACCATTTGTTGCTACTTTCAGGCTCACTTTTGGGAACACTGATACTACATATCTACCTGGTGTAGTACATTTTTTAAATGCCTGAACCGTTAACCCAGCAGGCATGGGTGGCAGAGGAGAATCATCCAAGGAGGTAAGTGCAACAGGACCAGGGATGTGGGGAAGGTGTTTTGAGTTAGTTTTGCTTTTTGTGTTTCATGAAAAGGTGAAGTAATCCTTTAAAGCAGGGGTAGGCAACCTTGGCACTCCAGCTGTGCTGAAACTACAAATCCCATCATCCCTGTTCTCTTGAGGGTCATGCCTGTGGCTGTCATTGTCTTGCAATGCCTCTTGGGACTTGAAGTTCTATAACAGCTAGAGTGCTGGGGTTGCCCATCCCTGCTTTAAAGGATGCACTGCTCTTACAACTAAAGGCTTAGAGAGTCCTGGGGATGAAGCATTACGGAAGATACCAGGGTCCAAGGTTATCATTTGCCATACATCAAACACACAAACACCAGAGGACTGGTAAGGAGACCTCAGAAATGTAAATCCATCAATTTTCCATTGACTGTTACCAAAGAGGACCTCATAAAAGTTAAGGTTTTCCTCATAGGTACAGTGCATCTGGAAAGTATTCATGTTTTCCACATTTTTAATTTGGATTAAATGTGTTCTTTTCCTCAAAATTCTACAAACAATACTCCTTAATGACAATACGAAAGAAATTTGTTTGAAATATTTGCAAATTTATTAAAAATAAAAAAAAATCCCATGTACGAAAATATTCACAGCCTTTGCTCAATACTTTGTTGAAGCACCTTTGGCACCAATTACAGTCTCGTCTTTTGGAGTATGATGCTACAAGCTTGGCACATCTATTTTTGGGCAGTTTTTCCCATTCTTCTTTGCAGGACCTCTCAAGCTCCATCTGGTTGAATGGGGAGCGTATGTGCTCAGCCATTTTCAGATCTCTCCAGAGATGTTCAATTGGGTTCAAGTCTGGGCTCTGGATGGGCCACTCAAGGACATTCACTGAGTTGTCCTGTAGCCACTCTTTTGTTATCTTGGCTGTATGCTTAGGGTTGTTGTCCTGTTAGAAGATGAACCTTCACCCCAGTCTGAGGTGCAGAGCACTCTCAACCAGGTTTTCATCAAGGATGTCTCTGTATATTGCTGCATTCATCTTTCCCTCGATCCTTACTAGTCTCCCAGTTCCTGCCGCTAAAAAACATCCCCACAGCATGATGCTGCCACCACCATGCTTCACTGTAGAGATGGTATTGGCCAGGTGATAAGCGGTGCCTGGTTTCCTACAGACATGACCCTTTCCATTCAGGCCAAGAGTTCAATCTTCGTTTCATCAGACCAGAGATTTTTGCTTTCATGAGTCCTTCAAGTGCCTTTTGACAAACTCCTGGCGGGGTGTCATGTGCCTTCCACTGAGGAGTGGATTCTGTCTGGCCACTCTACCATGCAGTCCTGATTGGTGGAGGGCTGTAGATATGGTTTTTCTTCTCGAATGTTCTACTCTCTTCACAGAGAAACAATGAAACTCTGTTAGAGTGACCATCGGGTTCTTGGTCAACTTCCTGACTAAGCTCTAAGGCCCTTCTCCCCCGATCGCTCAGTTTGGCCGGGCGGCTTGCTCTAGGAAGAGTCCTGGTGGTTCCAAACTTCTTCCATTTAGAGATGATGGAGGCCACTGTGCTCATTGGGGCCTTCAATGCTGCAGAAATGTTTCTGTACCCTTCCCTAGATCTGTGCCTCAAACCAATCCTATCTCGAAGGTCTACAGACAATGCCTTGGGCTTCATGGCTTGGTTTTTGCTCTGACATGCACTGGTAACTGTGAGACCTTCTATAGACAGGTGTGTGCCTTTCTAAATCATGTCCAATCAGCTGAATTTACCACAGGTGGACTCCAATCAAGTTGTAGAAACATCTCAAGGATGATAAGGGGAAACAGGATGCACCTGAGCTCAATTTTGAGTAACATGGCAAAGTCTGTGAATACTTATGTACATGGGATGGTTTCCTTTTTTATATTTTTACATTTTTTTTTTTTTTGCAAAGATTTCAAACTTCTTTCACGTTGTCATTATGGGGTATTGTTTGTAGAATTTGAGGAAAACAATGAATTTAATCCATTTAGAATAAGGCTGTAACATAACAAAATTTGGAAAAAGTGAAGCACTGTGAATACTTTCCGGATGCACTGTATATTTTTGTATAAATGACTGCGATGTTATGTCTGTTTGCCACTTTAAATACAAATTGTGCTCAGTAGAGTTCTTCTTTAATGCAGTGTATAAATGGTGAATAAAGGAGGACTCACAAACTCGGTGAAGAGCTTCTCGCTGATATGACGATGGGCTTTCTGAAACCTCTCCAGGTCACTGGTTCCTTTGTCTGCATACAAATCCCACATACTCATGGCGGCCAGGACTTTCACACAGGCGGATTCCTAGGACACACAAGGAAAACACAGCTCGGGAATGTCCCTGGAACAGAACAAGCACTGTGTGCCGCACAGACCCAGCACAATGGATGGCTTACCCCTCCCCCCACACTCCCAGCAAAGGGATGAATTGCACCCAATCGCTCTGTACCATCAATGTGATGAAAGGCAGAACAAACACTGTACCAGTCTACATGTTACAAATACAGGAAACATACTCAACTCTGTGCGACACAACTAAATCCCGGACAATATAGGATCTAATGTTCAACTGAAAGTGGATCTACAGAACAAGCTTTTTTTGTTATATTGGATACAGTATGAAAAGTCTAGACCCTCTGTCAGGTTTGTATTTCTGTCTGTGTCCCCATTGGGGGGGGATCATCCCTTTATGTTTATCTTGGAAACATATTGCCACCAGGGCAGAAAGCAATGGGAAATCCAAAATGTTTAGTTGTCACTAGAAAAGGAAGTGTGGGAAAGTCTTCCAATAGGGCAGTGATGGCGAACCTTGGCACTCCAGATGTTTTGGAACTACATTTCCCATGATGCTCAACTACAATGCAGAGCGCATGAACATCATGGGAAATGTAGTTCCAAAACATCTGGGGTGCCAAGGTTCGCCATCACTGCAATAGGGGGACAATAAAGGCAGAAGTAAAGTTTTGCTGTTAGGAACAGCGAGCAGGCAGGAGCTTTATTGCAAAAGATGCATGCATGCTTCTTAGTGAACACAACATATAGTGCATCTGGCCATCATTATTGCATGACATCACTCCGGCATGCACAGGGGTCAGTCACCCCAAAACACGGAGATAGTACACACTGGGTAAGCTGAGCTGCACATGCACAGCTCCGTTTGTATGCCGGAGAAGACAGCAAGTAGGCAGGTAGGTGTGTTATTGCAAAAGAGACATTTCATAGTTGGTAAGGTTGAATAAAGAGACCATTCCATCCAGTTCAACCTGCGTAGGTTTATGCGTGTCAATTGTCGATAATCCTTTCCCATAGCCTTGTACAGTGTATCCGGAAAGTATTCACAGTGCTTTACTTTTTCCACATTTTGTTATGTTACTCCAATCCAAAATGGATTAAATTAATTATTTTCCTCAATATTCTACAAACCATATCCCATAATGACAACATGAAAGAAGTTTGTTTGAAATCTTTGCAAATTTACTAAAAATAAAAACAAATCCCATGTACATAAGTATTCACAGCCTTTGCCATGACACTCAAAATTGAGCTCAGGTGCATCCTGTTTCCATTGATTTTCCTCGAGATGTTTCTACATATTAACTGGAGTCCACCTGTGGTAAATTCAGTTGATTGGATGTGATTTGGAAAGGCACACACTTTTCCATACAAGGTGCCACAGTTAAAGAGGAAGTAAACTCTCTTTTTTTAGGCAGGTAAGTCTATAATAAGGCTTACCTGTAGGTACTGTGAATAGCTCCTAAACTGCTTAGGAGATGTTCAAAGTGCATGCCGCCAATGACCCAATCAGTGCATGCGCTCTGAAGGTCGGGCTTACCCTGCCGGACCATCAGAGCCTGTGCCGCAAACAGGTGTCTCACACCCGCATGCGCGGGAGTGACTTGATCGCGGTTTCAGCCACTCATAGCGCCGGAGCCCACAAACCCAGAAGAAACACCAGGGAAGAGGTCAGCCATCTCAGCAGTGTGCGGGTGCAGCTAGAGGGCTTTGTTCTAAGGAAAGTATTTCATAATGAGCTAGTATGTGATGCATACTAGCTATATAGGCCTTTGTCTTATAGGTCCTTGCCCCCCAAGGTTTAAAAGCTCTTTAACAGTGCATGGCAGAGCACAAACCAAGCCATAAAGTCCAAGGAATTGTCTGTAGACCTCTGAGATAGGATTGTATTGAGGCACAGATCTGGGGAAGGATACAGAAAAATGTCTGCAGCATTGAAGATCCCAATGAGCACAGTGGCCTCCATCATCTGTAAATGGAAGAAGTTTGGAACCACCAGGACTCTTCCTAGAGCGGGCCGCCCAGCAAACTGAGCGATCGGGGGAGAAGGGCCTTAGTTATGGAGGTGACCAAGAACCCGATGGTCACTCTGACAGAGCTCCAGCATTTCTCTGTAGAGAAAAGAAAACCTTCCTTAAGAAAAATCATCTTTGCAGAACTCCACCAATCAGGCCTGTATGGTAGAGTGGCCAGACGGAATCCACTCCTCAGTAAAAGGCACATGACAGCCCGTCTGGAGTTTGCCAAAAGGCACCTGAAGGACTCTCAGACCATGAGTAACCAAATTCTATGATCTGATGAAACAAAGATTTAACTCTTTGACCTAAATGGCAAACGTTATGTCTGAAGGAAACCAGACACAGCAGTGAAGGATGGTGGTAGCAGCATCATGCTGTGGGGATGTTTTTCAGTGGCAGGAACTGGGGGACTAGTCAGGATGGAGGGAAAGATGAATGCAGCAATGTACAGAGACATCCTTGATAAAAACCTGCTGCAGAGCTCTCTGGACCTATGATTGGGGTGAAGGTTCATCTTCCAACAGGACAACGACCCTAAACATTCAGCCAAGATAACAAAGAAGTGGCTATGGGACAACTCTGTGAATGTCATTGAGTGGCCCAGCCAGAGCCCAGACTTGAACCCAATTGAACATCTCTGGAGAGATCTAAAAATGTTTGTGCACCAACGCTCCCCCATTGAACCTGATGGAGCTTGAGAGGTCCTGCATAGAAGAATGGGAATAACTGCCCAAAAATAGGTGTGCCAAACTTGTAGCATCATACTCAAAAAGACCTAAAGTGGTTGTTCACCCACACTGCTAAATTTATATAATCCTTCTTTTTTACTAATGCTCGATGCTCCTGTTACTGTGTTTTATCAAAACATGGTGGCTTTACCCGATTTCAGAGCACAGATCGGCCGTCATGTGACCCGCTGCCTCTCTCCTCTCCCCACCTCACAGCTGCAGCAGGCGGGGCCGAGATTCCCCCGCTGACGTCAGTCAGGAGGGGAGAGGTGAGGAGGAGACAACCGGCCAGGCATGTGATGGCCGAGCGGTGCTCTGAAATTGGGTAAAACCAGCATTTTTTTTTTTATAAAACACAGTGACAGGAGAACCTAGCATTGGGAAAAATAGAGGATTATATAAGATATTAAAAGGTTTTTCAGCATCAGGAGAGGAGGGGGCACCTGACACAGGAGCAGAAAGCAGGGAGGAGGACAGAGGGAGGGGGGAGGAGGACAGAGGGGGGAGGAGGAGAACAGAGGAAAGGGGGAGGAGAACAGCGGGAGACAAGAGGACGACAGGGAGACCAAGTACACTGACCAAGGTGTCAGGGCTCAGCAGCCATGATACACCATGGTCAGTTTACAGAGGGGAGGGTATAAAATGGCAGGATCAGCCAGGTATTTTAGGTGATACGAGGGGGGGGGGGGCAAATTACACAGCACAAGCATGCTTTAAAGGAAGTGACTTCTTTATTTTAATTTTTTTGGGGGTAACAAACGCTGTAAGGCTGTAAATGGTGCCAAATGTGCTTCAACAAAGTATTGAGCAAAGGCTGTGAAGACTTATGAAGACTTATGTACATGGGATTTTTTTCGTTTTTTATTTTTTATAAATTTGCAAAGATTTCAAACAAACTTCTTTCACATTGACATTATGGGGTATTTTGAGGGAAATAATTAATTTAATCCATTTTGGAATAAGGCTGTAAATAACAAAATGTGCAATACTTTCCGGATACACTGTACAAGGATATGGGAAAAGATTATCGACAATTGACACACATACACATACACCTACGCAGGTTGAACTGGATGGAATGGTCTCTTTATTCAACCTTACCAACTATGAAATGTCTCTTCTGCAACAACACACCTACCTGCCTACTTGCTGTCTTCTCCGGCATACAAACGGAGCTGTGCATGTGCAGCTCAGCTTACCCAGTCTATATTATCTCCGTGTTTTTGGGGTGACTGACCCCTGTGCATGCTGGAGTGATGTCATCCAATGAAGATGGCCAAAGACCATCACACAAGAGAAGATGCCGGTGAAGGACAAGACTGTGGAAGCAAAGGTAAGTTTAAAGTGGTTCTAAAGCCTAAAACAATTTAGGTAGCAAAATTGCCCCCTCAACTCCCTTATACCTGCCTCATTTGACCCAGTGCTGTGCCTGAGTGAAGTTTTCTCACCTCTCTCCCTCTTCACACAGGGACTGACAGGCAGCAGCGGGAGTCATTGGCTTTTGTTGCTGTCAGTCAAATCTAGTGAGAAGGGAGCAGGGAGGCGGGGCCGAGTTGGGCTGCCTGTCAATGGACGCAGACAACGTGCCTGGGGATCAAGCCACGATAGGAAGCAGCTTCCTATCATGGCACACCAAGAAAAGGATTGTTATTTAAAAAAAAATAAAGGACTTTACAATCACTTACATTCCACTTTAATAAGAGGTCTGCAGTTCCTGTTGTGTCTCTAGGACAGGAAGTGAAGGGAATTCTCTCAGCAGAACACAGCACCAAAAAAGAAGGGTTTAAACTAGTGTTTCTCAACCTTTTTTTTAGTCAAGGCACCCTTTAAAATTATAGGCAATCTCAAGGCACCCTTTAAAATTATAGGCAATCTCAAGGCACCCTTTAAAATTATAGGCAATCTCAAGGCACCCCATTCTAAAATGTAAAAACTATTCTAATAGTTTTACATAATGCAGCAACATCCACACATAGGACACCCAACGTTAGAGGTGATTTATTCTTCCAAAGCAAAATACACTTTTGCACACTGGTACTGACTAGTATGCCTATGTTTCTCTTCTCCCTCAATTTCACTCCATCAGTTAGCTAATGTGACCCCAGTAATGAGGGAGAGAGGCACAGGAGGGTCAAATAAGGATGCTGTGGAGGAAACAGCCAACCTCCCTATCAACTGATGATTTGATTGGTTGTTAGGAAGCCAGTGATAGTGACAGTGGTGCATAATGAAAACCAGTGGCTTTGTGTAACTAAAAGACAGGCTTGATCCACCTGCTAGCTTGTAAACAATTTTTGATCGATTTTTAGGCATTTTGCCAAGGCACCCCTGAAGAAACCTCAAGGCACACCAGGGTGCGTGGGCACACTGGTTGAAAACGCTGGTTAAACCATTGCCAACACTATCCAAAGGAAAGCCATGGATACACGTAAGACACATACACTAGACTTCGGGCAGGTGTAAAGCTCACTATATGAGGATTTACAGAAAATCACTACTTTTACTGCAGTGTGACAGTTAAAAGGTCAGTCCATGAAGGTATTTAAAGTACACCTGTCATGACAGCAAGATGAAGGCTAGTATTTCTGATCTTGCTTTTTCAAAATGCTAGTTGCCTGGCAGTCTTGCGAATGCCTTGGCTTTGATGATTATCGCTGATCAGGAATAAGTATAGAGAGGAGGATTTCAACACTTTTCTGACACGTGCGCACTACATGCTTGTCAGGATCTGAGACTCAGAAATACAAAACTTTTTCAGAATGAGGCCAAGAAAGCAGCCTACATGCATCTCTGCCTGGACCGGCATCATTTAAAAAGGCTTTTTTATTGGTCAGGGACCCCGGTGGCGATATATCCGCACACCTGACAAGAGGCTACCACAAAAACTGGATTTTTCATTTTATTTACATTGAAGGCAGTGAGAGTCCCCACACAACAGTTAGGGTAAGATAACAAGGTGGGTGGAAAAAACCAACATACAGAATGTGGAAGGCATCTGTGCTTGGACTAAAGTGGGGTACACACTAGTAGAAAATCTGCCCAAAAATTCCCGTCCGAGGTAAAATCGTCCGATTTTCGGTTAGTGTGTACACAACTTTCAGCAGCGGATGCCGACATTTTCAACGAAAAAAAACGGAGGGACAAACACCAAAATTTTTATCGTCCAATTTTCGTTTAATGTGTATGCAGTACGTCCGTGAAAAATCGAATACGAAAGAACACGCATGATCTGAAGTTGCTGACGACCCGGAAGTCTAGGAACAAATGTCCCAAAAAAAAAAAAAATTGGACAAGAAATTTTGCGAACATTTATGCACTGTCAACTAAAAACGGGAATGAACGTGGAGCAAGAGCGAGAAAAATCGGAGGATATTTTGTCAGATTTCCGTCAAGTACAGCCCTTAATTATGGATCTGCACTATACATGAACTACAAGTCACAGTGAGGCAAGGCACCTGAAAGACCTGCATCTCTCCAGAGGGGCTCAGAATCATACTATGCCTGATGGAGAACTTTAACCGAACCAAGCATGGCTATTTTCCAACCAATTGGGTCTCAGCTGACATTCCTGTACCAGAAAAGAAAGCCCTAGATCTGACTGGCTGCTACGCTTTTTGTTAATCAGCACATGAGAACATCTATAGATTTATTGAGCCATAAGCAAATAAACAGAGAAGCTCAAAGTGCAACCAAGCATTGGCTGGCAAACATGTTAAGGAATGCCCCAGATCATCCCTCTGAGCTTTACAGGTCACTGTTACATCTGATAAAAGCTGGCTCCCTTTCCCATACATGTCCGGACAGTTAAAGAGTAAACGGGCCTCACCCTGATGTGCTGGAGGTACACAGACAGGTCTCGAATGAAGGACTTGATCAGCCTTTCCTGCATTCTGAAGTTCTTCTCAGTCTCTTCAAAGGCTTCATCTCGGATCTGTAATACACAGACATAAAATTAGGCTTTGTTACAGGCACCTGTCCAGGCAAACTATCTACAGAACTACTGAATTTTAAAAGGAGAGAAGCCAACGATTGGCCAAATGTTCATCCATCGAAGGCCATCTTTAGTCACATTCAGCTGGACTTGATCACTTTCAACTTGAAAATGTTTCAAGGGTTATCCAAACCTTTTCTTCAGTTCTTGGTTTGGAGAAGCTACCCAAAATGTCTCCAACACTACAAAATAAATCCAGGTGAATGTGACCAACTATCATTAGATATAGCATGACCTGGATAGAGGAGAACCTTCACAGACCTATTTCTAGATTTATATACAGTAGAAGCCCCATATTAAACTTATCTTGGATTACACTAAAGCCAGAAACTGAATGCACAGAACAACCGTTTTGCTAACTACAAAGCAACAAATTAGCTATGGCTGTTTTGACCAATCAGCTTAGGGTTATATGAAGCTTCTGGACGTCCTCCCAAATTAGTAAAAACTGTGAGAGTTAAGCCTCGTACACACGCAACGATTATCGGCCGACCGATCGTCCGACTTTTGTCCAAGTTGTGTTTTGTTGGTTGGAATGTGCCTAGACTGCACACAAATTTTCTCGGCCATCAAAATTCTACTTCAGAAGTGATGTCATGTTTGGTTTGCTTTCTTTGTGTTCTTTCTTCACTGAGCATGCCCAGACTTGCTCATCAGATTTTTCCCTGTCTAAATCTGTACTGACTGCACGAAAATCGGCCGTTGTGTTGACGGCCAACAAAAATTTTATAGCCTGCACACCAGATTTTTTTCGGCCGAAAAGTCGGAGTTGGTTGTCGGAAGCATCATACTAACAAGCCGAAAATCGGCAGATCGGACGTTGGCCGAAAATTCCCTGCCAATTTTCGACGCGTGTGTACGGGGCATAAGTGTCATTCATTCAGTTTTTGTAGTATTTAACCAATTCACACTGCCTAAACAAGGAGGCTTTATAAAAGGGAGAAATGCCACCATGACCATTGAAAATCAGCAGCCTGAAAAAAAGTCTCCAGATTTTGCCCCTCTGCTGAAGAATGACTCAGGTATGACTGTTTTTCGTCATTTTTATAATTTAATTACATTTTATTTTTTCATTCCCTTTAATTGTGTGTGTTGTTATTTCACTGCTACTATGTTAAGAGACTTACATCACATAAAAAACCTAGGAATCATTGCACATTAATTTCAGATGAACTATGCTACACAATTGGAGAGCTCTTCAAGGCCTAAACACTGAATTAGGAGACTAAGCACTAGGCACTGCCACATATAAGTACAGCACAAATGACACACATGTAGAGAGGATGAGAAGACTGATCTACCTGAGGAGCAAAGCCTGTGAGATGCTTCAAGTGACTGCTGACTCTGTTGGATTTCTTGATGATCGAGTGGATGTTAAGTTTATAGATCTTGTCTATTATACTGGCTTCATCCCCTTTACGGTACTTCACAACTGAAATAAAGGGTAATAATTAGATCTGAATATCACAATGGTTACCCCTATATTGTACATGTAAAAGTGACAACAAAACACATGACTCCATCTAAGCAGCTTCTGTAAACGTATATCCTTGAGCCGTAAAGTCATCCAGTCACCCGCATTGCATTTTATTTCTGTATAATATCCTAATATATATATATTCATTTATTATACAGTATTTATAATGTCACCATTTTTCAAGATAAATATATTTCTAAAGGTGCTATTGGCATGAAATTTAACAACCCATGTAATCCATACATACAAAGAAACCAAAACAAGTTCAGAAATTGAGTTATGAGTAATAAAATGGAATTGCACAGGGAGAAGTATTGAACACATGAAGAAAGGGAGGTGCAAAAAGGCATGGGAAGACAAGACACCAACTGAAATCAGTAATTAGAAAGCAATCCTGCCCCTTGTCAGTGCAAAATAATATCAGCTGGTTTAGTCTCAACTGATGGCCTAAAAAAGGTGTCTCATTACCAAGGTGTCACACAAGAAACATCTCATGATGGGAAAAAGCGAAGAGTTTTCTCAAGACCTTTGCCATCTTATTGTTGCAAAATATACTGATGGCATTGCTTACCGAACGATTTCTACATTTTTGAATGTTCCAGTGAGCACTGTTGAGGCCATAATCCGGAGGGGGAAAGAACATCATTTTACCATTAACCGGCCACAACAAGGTCCTCCTCGCAAGATTTCTGACAGAGGAGTGAAAATAATTATCAAAAGAGTTGTATAAGGGTAGAGGGCCATTTTTGGAGAACTTCAAAAAGACCTGGAATTAGCAGGTACAATGGTTTCCAAGAAAACTACAAGTAACGCACTCAACTGCCATGGCCTGTATGCACGCTCACCATGCAAGACTCCAAGCCTGTGAAATACTGGGAGAATATAGTCTGGTCAAATGAGACCAAAATAGAACTCATTGGATGCCATAATACACACCATGTTTGGAGGTCAAACGGCACTGGCCATCACCCCAAAAACACCCCCATACCAACAGTGAAGTTTGGATGTGGAACATCATAGAGTGGAGCTGTTTTTCAGCATACGGCACTGCCAAACTTTTTATCATTGAAGGAAGGATAACTGGCCATCTACCAGGATGATGAAAATGAAATGAGGGTGGACATTTCAGCAAGACAATGATCCCAAACCCAAAGCCAAGGAAACTCTCAGTTGGTTTTAAAGAAAGAAAATACAGCTGCTAGAATGGCCCAGCCTATCACCTGACTTGAATACAATAGAAAATCTATGGAAAGAACTAAAGATCAGAGTTCATAGAAGAGGCCCAGTGAACCTTAAAGATTTGATGACTGTTTGTGTGGAAGAATGTGCCAAAATCACACCTGCATGTGACTAGTTTCTCCATACAGGAGATGTCCTGAAGCTGTTATTACCAACAAAGGATTTATACGAAGTATTAAATACATTTTAGTTAGTGTGTTCAATACTTTTTCCTGTGTCCTTCTATTTTATTACACATAACTTAATTTTTGAACGTATTTGTTTTGGTTTCTTTGTATGTACCGATTGCATGGATTATTGATATGTGGTGAAAATTTCATGTCAATAGCACTTTTAGAAATATATTTACCTAGAAAAATGGTGACGTGTTTAATACTTATTTTACCCACTGTATGTATGTATATTATATATACATAGTATAATATCCTAATAACCCATCTAATGACAAAAAATCAAAAACTTTTTGTGTAGATTTTTGAAAGAATGGCTTTTACATATTCTGGAGATTTCTCATCATTTTCGGTCTTCCCATAATTATGGCATAAGTGGGGGAGGGAACTCCGTCCAACAAAAATACTTTTTACCTTCTGTATGCACGGTTGTAACAAGGTATCACTGGAACACCAACAATTATCAAAAACATCAAAAAGAAAAAACCATGTTGGACTGCAAGAAGGGTGAAACGAAAGGCCCGTATACACGATAAGAAAATCTGAAGGGAAATTTCGTTCAATGACCGATCTGCCGATTTTCGGATTGTTAGTATGGTGCTTTCGACAGCCAACTCCGACTTTTTTGGCCGAAAAAATCCTGATGTGCAGGCTATATAATTTTTATCGTCCGTCAACACAACGTCTGATTTTCTTCTCATTAGTACAGTTTTCGACAGAAAGAAATCTTAAGAGCAAGACTAGGCATGCTCAGAGATGAAAACAAATACAAAACAATCCAACACCTTTCTGAAGTAGAATTCTGTCGTACGGGAAAATTCGTATGAAAATAACCTCTTCACTTTCCACATCAGACTAGCATGCCACAAAAAACGGACGACAGATTGTTTGATAATCTGATCGTGTGTACGGGGCTTTAGTCTCCAGATTCCATGCCACTGACCTACTAACTCCCTTACCGCCATCCCCCTGCTGTTCCACACAAGCCTAAATGTATTTTTTAGCTCAACAACAGGTTGAATTTCATGTTGTCAAAATGGCTACATCAAAAAAAGTATTCATGTCTATAGATGGGATTTATAAGCGAGAGAAGAAAAAACAAATTAGAAAGATATGAAGACCTTCGATAACTCACCCAGATCTTTTCTCCTCTTGTACTCATTTATATTGACGTTAATTTCTTTCACTGCCCGCACAGCGTCTTTAATAGGATTCTTGTCTGGATGGGAGTCGGGAGTTGCTCCAACCAGCTCCATGAGAAGCAGAGGATAGCGCATGATCCTCTGCACCGGTTTAATGAGAAAGGAACCCAGGTTTATGTAATTGGTGCATCCCCTGTGGAAGGAGGAAAGTGATCCATGAGAACTCAAGGTATAAATGCAAAAGAAAAAACACATTTTCAAGAGATCTTAAAGGAAACCTGATAAGAAATAATTGCTGACATCCTGAGAAAAAAAAGAATTCTACTTGTTTGGCTATTAAATTGGTCCTCTGGCATCCATGTTTTCTGAGCTGCTGACCTATAACCAGGAGGCAGATCAGCCATTCTTACTTCACTTGCCTCATTGCTTGCCCCTGGTCAGTGACTCAGAAGGTACTACGGCCAACCAGTATTTTAAAAAACTGCAGTCTATAGTATGTACTTGCATTAGATATCATGGGGGAGATTTACTAAAACTGGAGCACCCAGAGTCTGGTGATGCGTTGCATACTAACCAACTTCTAACTTCAGCTTGTTCAATCAAGCTTTGACAATAAAACCTGAGAAGAGGATTGGTTTCTATGCAGAGCTGCACCAGATTTTGCACACTCCAGTTTTAGTAAATCAACCCCAAGTAAACGATACATAATCAAATTTGCAATGTTGTAGTCCCCTGCCGGCCCTGTACTACCAATGGCTTATTTATGGGATATGTTTGGCCAACCACCTTAATTAATCAGAAAATGGTGTGACCCTTACTGTGATATAACCATCCAGAGGATGGATTTCCAGCTGACCAGGGGATATCTGCCTAAATCCTATTATAGCCACAGGCATTGGACTCCTGATCCATCTGAACAAAACCAGATAATAAGACAGTGGCCTTATGCCCATAGTATCCAACTAGGCACAGTCCCAAGGTCTGCCGAGAGCTCTCTGATGCCCAAGGTAGAAGCAGCCTATTGTAGGACATGGCTCAATCTACACTATATTACCAAAAGTATTGGGACGCCTGCCTTTACACCCACATGAACTTCACTGGCATTCCAGTCTTAGTCCGTAGGGTTCAATATTGAGTTGCCCCTTCCTTTGCATCTATTTCAGATGCAACTCTTCTGGGAAGGCTGTACACAATGTTTAGGAGTGTGTCCATGGGAATGTTGGACCATTCTTCTAGAAGCGCATTTGTGAGGTCAGGCACTGATGTGAACAAGAAGGCCTGGCTCGCAGTCTGCGCTCTAAATCATCCCAAAGGTGTTCTATCAGGTTGAGATCAGGACTCTGAGAAGACCAGTCAAGTTCCTCCACCCCAAACTCACTCATCCACGTCTTTATGGACCTAACTCCTTTCTGCTGGATCATAAATGTATTTCAGAATGTAAGCATCAGGAATAAAGCCAACCCGGAGGGTGTCAGGGGCTGCACAAAGTTTTATTAGATTGTTTCATAGGAATCGAACATGCATTGGACAAGAAGTGGGAAGCCTATAGATAACAACCCTGCAGAATTCACCTTGTGGCCAGGAAGTGCTGAGTTTCCAATATTGTAATATTAATCTTTAATACAGTATGTAGGATTTGTTTCTCAACAATTTTGGCCACCCTTGAGACTCGGTCCACACTAGCGCGACTTGTTAGCCTGACAAGTCGCGCTCCCTCGCGGTCCATTGACCGCTACAGGACCCGTTCTAATAGGAGCAACACAAATTGCTCCAACTTAGAAAAAGGGTCCTGTACTACTTCGGGGCGACCTCAGAGCGACTTGCATAGACTTCCATTATGTGAAGTCCATGCAAGTTGCTCCGAAGTCGTGGTGCATGGCAATGCACAAGTCGCCCCCGAAGTAGTACAAGGTCGCGTCGCCTTAGTGTGAACGGGGTCTGAGACTACGTGTGTTTATTTTAGACTTTAACAAACAACTTTCCCCAACCAAACAAGTACAATACAATAAGTACTACGAATTCAACATCTATTCTAGAAAGGCCAAATGAACAGACAATGCCCTGTACTCACCATTCTTGGTATAGAGTCCTTTGTCATTCAGAAGCACAAGGAAAAGACAGGAAAAAAAAAACAAAAAATAAAACAATTACAACCCAGTAAAACAGAAGCCGTTCAGCAGAAAACAATTCAGCGTAAAGGAAAGAAAAAACAATCAGGAAAAGGATGTGCCATGCTACAGATTAATAGGGACTGCTCAGAGCATCTAAGTTAACATGTATGTAAACCCAAATAATGAACTTCTCCTATTTGATCACTTGTGGTTTCATAAATAAACCACGTAAAGCATCTTTATATATTGGTTTATTAAGTTAAATATCCTGTTGATCTTAGCAGAAAGTCTGAGCTGTCCTGTGTAAAGTACACCCTTCCTGTGTTGTTTTAAGTGGAGTTGTTAGCCCTCCCCAGTCCTTATCTTGGGACTACTGAACCAGTAGCCTTAAAGCGTTAGTTAAAGGCTTAAAAAAAAAAAAAACCCTGCAAGGTAAAGGCATAATGTGCTAGTATGCACTGCATACTAGCAAATTATGAAAGACTTACCTTAGAACTAAGCTCTCCAGCGGTGCGCTGCGACCACAGAGAGCTGAAATTTTCCCCGATCTTCCTTCCAGGTTTGCAGCTCTGGCGGTGTGAGTGGCTGGTATTACCCTTGCAGAGTCTTCAATCTTCACTCTGTGTTCCCGTTTGGGTTTGTGGGCTGTGGCCACTTGATTGGCCAAGCCACCATGACATCCCTTTCACGCATGTTCGCGGGAGTCAAGGCCATAGCACAGGGCTCTGAAGGAATGGCATGGGTATGCTGTTCCTTCAGAGCGCATGCGCTGGTGACGTCAGCAGCTGCTGCTCACTGGAATATCTCCCTAAACCGTGCACATTTAGGAGATTAGTCATTTAACCTACAGGTTCAGGTAAAAATAAAAATACTGCCTGAACTACCACTTTAAAGTGGAACTTTAGTCAGAAAATTAAGTCCTGCTAGAAGACTTCAGGCTGGCCCCTTTTGCAGGTATAGCTATGTAAAACATTAAAAATAAGTGCCTATATGATTTAAAATCCAGTAATACACTGTCTCAACCTGCTCTGCACATGCTAAGTTGTTCTTTTAAATCAGAGCTTCTAGAGGATGTTCCAGTGACAGCCTAAAGATTTACTGCTGCTCAGAGGCTCTGGGCTTCAGCAAAATGGCAGCCCCCCAGCAAGAAGGAACTGGAGCAATGCTGGAGGCAATTTACAGCGCACACTAATTTTGGTAGCATACTTAGTAGTGTAGAATGTATGTTCCTTGCTAAAGAACATTATTTTCTTATGGGAAAAGTTCCACTTTAATGTGAAGATGGAGGAGTGGGTCCAAGTAATTTGGTATAAAAAAAAAAACAGGGCAGGGCTGATACCACCCAGTCCACAAAAAAACTGTGTGTTGTCAGCCCACAAGAAAACAGGCCAGTGGGTGACCACATTTGTGGCACATGAACAGGTATTCTTCTGTACTTGCAGGTCTTTAAAGGGATAACACATGGGGAAATGTACATGTAAGGCAGAGATGTACTGCATACATTTTTTAAATCAACCTGCCCTGACTTACACTTTAAGAACCATAACAATTAAATAATATAAGTGTAACATGAAGTTCTGAGAGGAGGAATACCAATCTGTGTTCTGACAAGGAAGCCAATTTAAGTAAGCAGAATAAGCGCCAAGCCATTAGTGGTAGCAGAAGACCTCTAGTGGGTGTGGGATATCTTACTTCACAGTCTCCATACACTCCCGGAGGTGTCTCTGGAACTTTTCGTCCTTTTCATAGGCTTCCAGCAGTGCAATGGTCTCTTCATGATTCTGGCAATACTCCTTATATACAGACTCCAGCTCTACCCGCTGCTCCAGGAATATCAAACCTGAAGAAAAGGGACAACATTTGTTAAAGGAGCATTGTGGTGGTGGCTTAGTGGTTGACCCCATCACCTTGCACTACTGGTGTCCTGGATTCAACTCCCACTCTCAAGTGGAGTTTTTATGTTCTTCCTATGTCTGATCTGGAACCACGTTACTTTGGTTTCCTAATCACAAACTGAAACTTACTGGTAAGATATTCAATCAGCCTTATGGGCCATACACACTATACAATTGTCTTTAGATTTACCAAAACCATATAATATGAGGTCAAACCAAAACACTTTCAATTTGTATGCAGTCCGGCAGGCCCTTGCACTACATAGTTGAAGGTAAATCTAAAGGAAGTCTAACAACAAAAGTTGTATAGTGTGTATCCAGCCTTATGCCCCGTACACACGTTCCGATAATCGTACGACAAAACTCGCTTTTGACCTGATCTCACGATAATCTGATCGTTAGTACACAGCTTTCGACAGCCGATCACCACAGTTGGTCCAACAAAATCCGAAGGGGCAAACAGGAAAACTTCTGTCGTACGACATCTTATCGAACAATAATCGTTTCGTCAGTACAGTATGCGTATGCTAAAAGTCGATCGACAAACACCACGCATGATCGGAAACAGTAAAATGATGTTGCACGACGCAGGGGTCAGACGTATATGACATCACTTCCAATACGTAGCTACGAAAAATACACTTGGTCAGTGAATCGTACGAAGAAAATGTGATGGTTTGTACACAGAGTTGGCTTCAATTTTAGTAACATGCAACAATTTACGAAATATTAGTCGTACGATTATCGTACGATTATCGGAAAGTGTGTACGGGGTATTAGTCTGGCCATACATAGTTCAAATCTTGGCCGGTTCAGCAGGAACTGGCTGAGATTCAAACCATTAATGGGCAGGCTAAATGTACCAAGTTGATCGATCAACTTGGGTACAACAAGCTTGCCGGATCCTCTTGTGACTATCCCAAGTGGCTGCTAAAGCCACTAGCGATAATCACTGTCTTCTCCGGACGGGGATGGCTTCCCCTGCCCTCCCCCACTGGGAGAAGACAATGGGCCAGCATTAGAGATTACCCTGTCAACACTGTCTGTGTTGATGGGAGAATTGAGCTAATTTTTTTCGTGTATGGCCAGCCTAAGACCCATCACCGGCCCTAGAAACTGTGCAAACAAGGCTTTGGGAGACTCTAGGGAGTCTGTAGAGCAGGAACAGATAAGGGTAAATTATCTAAAAATGATTAACTCCACTCCAAATTTTTGATATTTAGGTTTTGGATAGAGTGGAAAATAAAAATTTCTGCCAGGTATGTATTTCAGTCTATAATACTTTACTTCCTGTCCCTGAGACACCAATACAAAAAACAGGGGCAGCAGTTGTCACCAGGACAGGAAGACAAGGACAGCTATAGAAACCCGGGCATAGGTTTTAAAGCAGAGTTCCGCCTCCCCCTCCAAATATTAAAAGTCAGCAGCTACACATACTGTAGCTGCTGACTTTTAATATTAGGACACTTACCAGTCCTGGAGTCCAGCGATGTCGGCACCGCAGCCGATGATTCCATCGTGTGTCGGGTGCCGCCGCCGCCATTGCCGGTAAGGGAACCCGGCAGTGAAGCCTTGCAGTTTCATGGGCGGGTCCCTAATGAGCATGTGCGAATCACGCTGCGCATTCCTATTGGCTCGGCGGCGGAGGAGGGAGGAGGGGGCCGAACTTCGAGGGACGGCGCTGTATCCCGGAAGTGGAGAAGGGTACCTGTCAAAAACAGGTACCCGTTCCCCCCTCCCCCCTGAAAGGTGGCAAATGTGGCACCGGAGGGGGGAGGAAACAAAAGAGCGGAAGTTCCACTTTTGGGTGGAACTCCGCTTTAACTAAGATTGCACCAATACAGTTTTTTTTTTACTGGCCAGTAGGAGTACCGGTACTTTCGGTCAAGTACTTTGCCGATACAAAGAACCGATTTACCTTTGCGGTGTGATTTGAGCCCAAACAACGAATGGGCTCAAATTGCACTACAAAGAATCACATGCGATTTGAACAGGATTAAAGTGCGATTCCAGTCCGAATTGCAAGTGGTTCCCCCGCTGCTCCAGTGTGAACCCAGGATGAAACCACTATAACAAGTACTCGTGAAAATACTCGGTATCAGCACTGATACTGGTATTGGTGCGACCCTAGTTCAAACCCCTTGTGCGAAAAATGTGTAATTTACTTTGTGTTTGGCCTTGCCAGGAAAAGAGGGGAAATCTCACCAAAAAGGTACACATCCAGCAATAAATTCTTATGGGAATTTCAAAGTTTCCCAATTCAATACTTACAGGTGAGCCCATATTAAGGCTTACCTGTAGGTAAAATGAAAATCTCCTAAACATACACCGTTTAGGAGATAATCACCCTGAACGCAGCCAGCTACCTCACCGGTGCATGCACTCTGAAGGTCCAGCGTACCTCGTCTGACCTTCAGAGCTTTGTGCCGGAACCGAGGGCTCCCACACCCATACACGCGAGTGACGTCATTGCAGTTTAGGCCAATCACATAGCCCTGAGCACGTGAACCCGGAAGAAAGTCGGGGGGACATGTCTGCCCTCTTAGCAGTGACAGCACAGCGCTGGAGGGCTTCGCTCCAAGATGCGTATTTCATAATGTGCTAGAATAATGCGATGCATCCTAGCACATTAGGCAACTGCTTTACAGGTGTTTTTTTTTTTTTTTTTACTACCACGGCTGTTTAGAAAAAAAAAAAAAAAAAACAGAACTAAATATATGTGCTCATTGATAGTACACCATAACTTTGCTTTAAAAATCAGAAAAACTTTTGAAAAAGTGTTTTACATTTTTGCAGACTGATTGCTGCTGCAGTCCAGACACTACAAACGGCTAGAGAACAATAAAAGAGGAGTACTCACCCACAGAGTCACAGTTCTCCAGAGCTCCTAATAGGTTCTTGGTAACGTCAATTACTGAGTGGATATTTCCAAATAATACATCAAAATCCACATTCGTCATCTGTCAAATAACAAAAATGTTCCTTGTAAACAGGTCTATTGGTAACTATATGGGTAAGAGAACTAGCCAGTTATAGTATCATTTAAACCATAACAAAGATTTTAATCCAGAGCTCCAATCAAGAAAAAAAAAAGAATGATAGCCCATACGCACCTTCAATCTAAAGCTGCCCCCCACAATACTTCTTTCCACCACTAGCTGTCCATCTTTCAAGTTAGAAGACATCAGTATCATTCAACCCACTTTCTCTGAGACCGGGCTGTCACAGATCCACCCCCAACTTGTGACTAGACAGTGAAAGGAGAAGCAGCACAGTAATGAGCCCATCTCTGTTACTCTGCTTTCTCCACCTATCAGCAAGCTTTTTGGCAGTAGATGACCCGGTTGTGCCCTTTTTTCTCCCACTCTGAGTTATGCTGTACCGGGACTGCAAGAGGCTAACATCAAATCAAATTCAGGGACTTACACCTTACATTAAGGGCTGAAGTGTAATGTACGTGTATAATTTCTTGTGCCGCCACCGCCTGATCAACATGCAATTAAAACCTTTAAATCAAATAATTTAGCTTTGAAGAAATTACTTTTTTTTTTTTTTTTTTTTTTTTTAAGACTCAGTGACAAAATCACTGGGTTTTCCTGATGGTTTTTGCTAAATAGCAAGATCAATCATGGTGGGAGCGGCCAGTAGGCTCCTGTAAGTGTAACAGCACACTGCTTCAAGCATTAAGTCCCGGTTCACACTACCACGACTGTCAGGCGACTTGGCCACCTGACAAGTCGCGGTCCATTCAGTTCTATGGGAACCGTTCTAATAGGAGCGACTCAAGTCGCCCCGACTTAGAAAATAGTTCCTGCACTACTTTTGACCGAAGTTGGAGTGACTTGCATTGACTTCCATTATGTGAAGTCCGTGCAAGTCGCGCCGAAGTTGCGGTGCACGGCGACTTTACTAGTCGCCCCCGAAGTCGTGTCGCCATAGTGTGAACCGACTGAGTGAAAGAACACATCCCTGGTATCCATTAAGATATGAATCCCTGCTGGCCACTGGGTGCTGCAGATATTTTCTGTGCAATATGCTGATCAGTTTCTTAATTACACTCACAGAACAATAAAGCCACTGATCAGCAGATTGCACAGCTACAAATCGATAGCACCCAGCTGTAGATAGGGATGAACATCTAAATGGATGCCGAGGATGCGTTCTTCCTGCTAAGGAACAGAAATACAGTGATTGACACCTGCTGCTGTAGCTTTAAAAGGTTACATTTTGGAGATGCAAGTTTGCCGAGAATTGAATGCAGTTCGTAGGAGAGGAAGAAAAATTCAAGGCTGGAGTTCAGCTTTATTGATGCATTCATGAATGCAGAGCTGCGTTCATTTTGTGCCGTTTATATCTGCCTGGAGATTTGCTTTAAGCATTAGTAGAATGACAAACTGAAGTGGCAATGAATTCATGTTTGTGATAGGTCTCCCCACCATCAGAAGATAACAGTGGTCTTCCACCTCACCTGTGTTGCCTGCAGGGGAATCATGATGTGCTCCACACAGGTCTCCAGGTCTCGCAGATAGTCCCGCTCTGTCTGTAACAGCTCCTCAATGACCTTTAACCTCTTCTCCAGCATCCTCATCTCCGAGTTCTCTGCGGCAGACGCGGCAGATGGCGTCTCCTCCAGGGTCTCGTCTTGTGAGGACAACAGAGTCATATCTGTAAAGAAGATTTATTGTCTCGTTAGCATTGTGAAATCAACAGGCCGGAAACCAACAATATACTTCAAATGTGAAATCATAAACGATTGTAGATCCTTTATTTATGACCCGCTCCATTAGATCACATTGATTACTTTCTCCTTGTGAACAGGTGATCCGTACATTGAAACTTCACAAAATGGACAATGTCATTTTACAGTAATTGACCTAAAAATCCCAAATCTAGGCTGAATTTTACAAGTTAGATGCATAAATTGAGGAAGCATTGTCTATAATCTCCTAACGAGTCACTGAAGAATTAGGGGATAATCTGCATGAAGACCACCTGCTCATCATCCTGATCCCCCCTCTCTTAATAGGGGATATTTATCACAATAACATATAGATAAACTAGCCAAATGCACTACAGATGCTCTAAAGGAGATTCATAGACTGCACGGCTAAAACAAAGATGATCTGAGTGATAATCCATAAATGACATCTGTAACACTGGTCTGACACTGAGGTTTGTGTCAGATGACAGACATGATTGTATTGACTGTATTCTAGGCAAATACATACAAATGGCCCTTTAATTCACCGGTATATTTCTTCAAAGTCATTAAATTGTCTTTAAATGCGTTTAAGACATTTACACACAATTTCTTTATCCCAAGTGCCACACACCAGCTGAGATCTAATTTACTTCAGGAGAGTCTAATCCAGCAACTCTCAACCAGGGTTTCTCCAGAGGTGGCTAGGTGTTCCATTCCCAACCAGATTTCCTCCAGAGGTGGCTAGGTGTTCATTCCCAACCAGATTTCCTCCAGAGGTGGCTAGGTGTTCATTCCCAACCAGATTTCCTCCAGCGGTGGCTAGGTGTTCCATTCCCAACCAGATTTCCTCCAGCGGTGGCTAGGTGTTCCATTCCCAACCAGATTTCCTCCAGGAGGTGGCTAGGTGTTCATTCCCAACCAGATTTCCTCCAGCGGTGGCTAGGTGTTCATTCCCAACCAGATTTCCTCCAGCGGTGGCTAGGTGTTCCATTCCCAACCAGATTTCTTCCAGAGGTGGCTAGGGGTTACGTTCTCTAACAGGGTTCCTCCAGAGGTGGCTAAGGGTTCTGTTCCCAACCAGGGTTCCTCCAGAGGTGGCTAGGGGTTCAGTCCCCAACCAGGGTTCCTCCAGAGGTGGCTAGGGGTTCAGTCCCCAACCAGGGTTTCTCCAGAGGTGGCTAGGGGTTCAGTCCCCAACCAGGGTTCCTCCAGAGGTGGTTAGGGGTTCCATTTCCAACCAAAATTTCTCTAGGAGGTGGCTAGGGGTTACATTCTCAACCAGGGTTCCTCCAGAGGTGGCTAGGGGTTCCTTGAGCAAGGTCTGGCTGACCTCTGATGGCGTATGTCTAGTGAAGTCAGTGGCATGAAACCATAGACTTTTTAGCCATCTGTAGGGGTGGCAATCAAAATACAACTGTAAGGGGCATTTTTTCCACTAACCCCAATGAACTGGTTTTTGCAGGGGATACCAAAACCTGAAAATTATATCAAGGGTTCCTCTGGGGTAAAAAGGTTGAGAATGGCTTTGAGCCAATAGGCACATAAGAGGACATACTCAAGAAACGTCAGGAGTGAGAGAGGTCAGAGTGGTCTTTAGCATGAACGTGAAGTAAAAATAGTCCAAAAGAGTACAGAGGCAAAGAACATGGAGCTTTACAGCACATGAGGTATGGCTGGATCACAAGAACCTAAGCAATACTGTACAACAGTGGCTCTTTGCTTGAATTTATCCAGTCCTTGGGGCATAATTTCCCCCCATGGACACCAGCAATGAGGCGCCATTTGTTTAACTGACACCAACAATCAATGCTCCACACTGTCACCAATATGGCAAAATTCCTCCCACTGATACCAATGATGGGGCACTATTCCTCTTACTGATACCAATAATGGGTCACTATTGCTCTTACTGATACCAATGATGGGTCACTATTCTTTCCACTGATACCAATGATGGGTCACTATTCCTCCCACTGATACCAATGATGGGGCACTATTCCTCTCATGGATATCAACAATAAGACACCATTTCTCCCACTGATACTAATAGAGTGGCACCATTTCTCCCAATAATACCAATGATGGGGTAATATTCCTTATCCTACTGATCACAGGCGTTGTATAATTTTTTACTCCCACTGACCACCAATTCTGAGGCAGTGTGTACACCACAACCCCTCCACCCACCACCACCATCACTGACACTGGGGCATTTTCATCAACTGACCACAGCACAGACCCCCAAAGTCTGAAGGATGGTAGCATTCTATTAAGAATTATATTAAGTATTAAATATATGTCCTTTGCAGTTGGGAGATATTTCCAAACACCCATTGTTCCTCATGGGAGGAGCTAGTGATCAGTAAAAATATCCAGCATTGATAGACTAATCTCTCAATGGCACTTGGCCAGATTGTCTGCATGAAACCACAGATGCAACAGTTGTCGGTTGATTCAGGGATGGGTACACATAGTGGTCAAGCAGGAGCTGGTGTAAAGGGGTGTGTCCACATTGATGGTTTCAAACAGATCAGCTCCTGGGACCTGCTGCCTTTTTCTCAGTATCGATATTTTTTTGCCCATTTCTTTCTAGACTTCTACAGGTTTAATATCTTTGTAAGGAATGTTGAGGAGGCCAACAGTGCCCAGTGTGGAATAGTACTATCTCTCAATTGGAAATATAATTTACCACTATAAAATGTCCACAGTCCTTCTGCCCACCCTAGCCTTCTTCTTCCATTACTCCATTTTTCCTAGATGGAAGTATAAGGGGAAAATCTCCATACACTAGAAGAATTTTGTTCACAATTGTTTGTTTTAACAGCGTTTTATTTATTTTTTTTATTGTTGGTGATCAAATCGACGTTCGTTTTCAACCACAGTGACAGAAATACAAAGGAGCAGAATTGAAAATTTTTCTCATAAAAAGAAATTTCTAAGTGTATGCAGTTTTGTTCCGAAAATTACATTTATTCCAAAATCAAATGTTAAAAGCAAACAATGACATTGACAAGTCCAGTCATTGAATGCACAAAAAACATTTTTAAATTAAGGTTTGTTCGAAAATCAGTTAGTGTATAGTCAGCTTTAGAGTATATGTGAAGAAACAAAATTGTAGAATACTTTTTTTTTTTTTAGCACAAAAACCATTCAATAAAATATACAGTATTCCTTAATAGCCTCAGATGATACCTTTGCCATCCCAGATATTATCATCTAAAAGTAACAGTGACATCATCACTGTGCTGTCCATAGTCTGTGCAGAGAGCAGAGCTGTGGAAGGGACTCCTACCCAATACCAACTACCTGTGGAAAACTATAGGAGGGGGCGGAGACATGACCAGTCTTCTGCACAGGGGGGA
The DNA here is from genome assembly GCF_965119305.1 of Pelophylax lessonae. NCBI lineage: Eukaryota > Metazoa > Chordata > Amphibia > Anura > Ranidae > Pelophylax > Pelophylax lessonae. Next base: position 61,053,099 of record NC_138776.1, read on the forward strand.
GAGAGCAGCAGTGACTGGTCTTTGTCACAGGAAGCTCCAGTACTGAGGCAAAGTTAGTCAGATGCCTTTTGGACTTCAAGGAAGGAATATAAATAATATTATATGGCATCATATCTCAATCTACCAAAAACCGAATAAATTTTTTGTACATGCTGCAACATACAACGTCACCCAGCAGATTATATATTCTCATGAAAGCCACTGATGAGATCTTAGCCATTAAAGTGCATCTCGGCCTAAACCTTTGTTTTTAATGATGGATAGAGAAGGGAAGAGGTACAACCTCTGTTCGGCATAAAGATCGATATTTTTGATTTTTCCATCTTTTTGGATTATCCAAGGGAATTTTTCTGCCAGACAACCTTATTTGAGTCTGGTACAACCTCTGTTGGGTATTGATTGCTGTCTGTGATCTCATTTGTGAGGTTTTCGCTTACTTCCTGTCATAATGAAAATGTTGTCACTGGGACAGAAAGTGGCATGGAAACCTGTCTAATGGTGGCCATATATGTATTGATCTGATCGAATGATCCTGAATCAGATGATTTAAGCAAATCTAGGAACTATCAAAAAGACACACACCGAGTCACCAATCAATTTCGAGCAAAACCGATCAATTTCATTGAATTTATTCTGATCAGTCTGGACAAAAAAAAAAAATCAGATTGTAGGAAAAGTAAATATTAAGTATATAGAGCATCCATCAATCTTTTTTATCTTCTGACAATATGATCACATATAAAATCATTCCATGTATTGCCAAGAGTACAAACAAATGGTCCCTGCTCTCACCTATAACTGGCCTTTGCAGCAAGGAGTACATGGAAGGGCGAAGCATGCAAAAGAAAACCAGAGAAATTCCCAACTCAACTTACCAACCAGCATTTTCTGTCTAATAGTATGTGTTAAAAACAGGGGTTTAGTTTGCACGCAATTGCAAATACATGCATAAGCTACAGCTACCACCCCAATATCATCTGCAGTCCTAACTCTACATTTTGAGAGCCTCCATAGTGGAAGCACATGCATTATAATAGATAGGCAGGGGGCAGGTGAGCCTGGAGGGAGCCCACCCCTCCTTAAAGGCACAGGGGGGTACTGGACACCCAGCACATAGCTCTATGGCAGCAAAGGTGTCCAGTGTGTCTCCTCACCAGTTAAAGGTGGGGGCAGGGCCATCTTTAACACAAGGCAAAAGGGGCAGCTGCCCCTGGCCCAGTAATTGTTGTGGCTCCCTGAGCTTGCACTGCCCACAAATAGTTAAGTTGATTTGAGAGGCCCAAGAAAATGTTTGCCCAGGGTCCGATCAATATTAAAGACTGCCCTGGGTGGGAGCAGTGGCCATTTATTGGTACTGTTGAAATATTGGTGAGGGGATGGACTGGACACTCTTCAGGGGTTCTCTTCAGGCTCACCTGGCCTCTGCCTATCCATTGTAATCCAAAAACAGTATCTCTCCTGTGCTCATGTGGTATGCAAGAAGGTGAGTGATCTGAATGGTCTTTTTGCACAAAACTAGCGGTCTTGCTGCCCCCTCAGGACCAAGGGTATCCAATTACACTGAAAAACAACAAGAGAAGGGCGCACCGACCTTGCGCATTACCACTAAAAAGGTTTATTAAAATCCAAAAAAGGTAGCATACATTATACTCACAAACGTAGGATATATACACGCATGTAGGAAATAGGAACCAATCACCTCCACAACACTTCTATGCTGCTGGATGGTGTCCACAATGACCTGGCTGACGCGTTTTGAGGGAGAACCCTCTTCTTCAGAGCCAAAACTGCCACTCGTGAAGAGGCTTCACCCTTGAAACGCAACAGCCTGGTCATTGCAAACGCCATCACGCCACCCAGCAGTATAGAAGTGTCCTGGAGGTGATCTGTCCCTATTTCCTACATGCATGTATAGATCTTACGTTTGGGAGTATAATGTATTCTACCTTTTTGGATTTTAATAAACCTTTTTAGTGGTAATGAGCAAGGCTGGTGCACCCTTCTCTTGTTGTTGCTATCCATTATAATGCACAATCTTCTATGTGGAGGATCTCAAAATTTAGCATTAGGACTACAGAAAATAATGGGGTGCCTTGATGGGGCTCTGCAACTTACGCATGTATTTGCAAATGTGTGTAGACTAAACCCATGTTTTTAACGCATACTGTGAGACAGGATAATTTGGTTGTTTGCAGGCTAGTTGGTAAGTTGAGCTGGGAATTTCTCTGGTTTTGTTTTGCATGTATGGCCAACACTGCAGAGACACAATGACAATAATCGGGAAGGCTTGAACAAATGTCATTTATTGCTCTCTATATCCCCACTGAACATAGTTCTAGTAATACCTCCAAAGTAATTCTTAAATATACAGTTCAGTCTATCATCAGAAGAATACAGGGGCTGCCACCGACTTCTGAAAATGCTAGATGCCTGGCTGCAATAATCTAACTACAATCGCTGGCCAGGTACAAGTATTTAATTTAAAGTGGAACTGAGGTTCTGTTGTAAGAAACCGCGAGTGAGCAGGTAGACTTTTATTAGAGACATATGCTGTCTCTTCTGCAATAAAATGCCCCTACCTGCTCACGGTCTTCTCCTGCACTGTAAACAGAGCTGTGCATGTGCATCTAAGCTTACAGCACTGTGCCAATTGCTAAGTGCCAGGATGACTGGCTCCTGCACATGCAGAAGAGTGACGTCATCCTGCGCCAGGCAATGAAGTGGCCCAAAGACTGGTGTTCTGTCAAAAGAGCCAACTTGTCGAAATCTCCAACCACGTCCCTTCCGGTGATTTTCCAGAATCAGTAATTGGGCATTTCGACGAGTTGGCTGTTTTGACACAACACCGGCAGCATATACACTCGAGTATGCGACAAGATGCCCGTTTTTATAGAACAGCGGCTAAGGGGGAAAAGCTGTCGCCACCTTGCAGGCCATGTTGTTGGTTACTAGCGAGCGGACTAACAATGTCCACTCATTATATCGTCTACCGGAGTGTATACACTGCGGGTGTTGTGTCAAAACCGTCAGCTAGACAAAAGTTCCAATTACAGATGCTGGGTAGTCACCAGAAGTGACGTGGTTGGAGATTTTGAAGAGTTGGCTGTTTTGACAGAACAACGGTCCTAAAAAGATGCCAGTGCTGGTGTATTTGACCTTTTGCTTTCAGGAAGTTGGATAACAGCTCTGATTTCATCCAGGCAACCAGCATTTTCAGAAGGAGAGGTCTGCAATTGCCGAACTGGAGATCTAGTCCTAGGTCTAAACATTGGTAAACTCTTGTATTTTTCCTACCTTGTTTAGGACAGTGAAAGGACTGAACATGAGTTATAGGCGGTAATGTGACAACACAATGCTGGAGGATACTGGTGATCTCAGAAATCGCACAGGCTAGGCGTGTACACTGATAAATGACATGGTGACAATGGTCACATAACAACGCCAACAAACAGAGACCTGTCCTTCCTGATCCGCAGAGTGCACAGTCCACACACTGATAATACACCGAAGACTCCTCTACAGTTACCTACCAATCGTCATCTCACAACAGATCAATATAGGAGGAAGTGGGGAAAACACGCTAAAATCAAGGATCAGCAAACTACACGCCTTATATATTAAAATTAAAAAAGAATGAAGGGAAGTGTCAGGATTGGCCCACAGCTGCCAATGAACTGCTTGCTCGCACTTTTTAGATAATGTCATATAGCTGGATCCCTGCCGCTATGGGCAACCCAAAATTTCCATCACTTTTGATTACAAATACTAAAACATTAGCACTACTTGCTGTGCGCTACATCCATCTAAATTGACCACAGGGCATCAGAGCTCTAGCAGTAAATAACATTTAAAGTATAACTAAGGGCAAAAAATTTATCTTTCGTTAATTTACGAACACAGCTCCTGATATTCATAACCATTGGGTTATAGGACACTAGGCAGAAAATAATTCTGGCTACATCCATGGGCAGTCCCAAGGGGTATACGCCCTCTCTCTGCTATAGCCACTTCAGTTCCGTGTTAGGTCGGTCGCGACATCGCCCCACTGGACGGGGGCTGGCTTGCGAGTTAAAACGTCTTGCGAGGTCGAATACGACCGAGTCTTGGCCGGAGTCGCAGCGTTCCTCCTGGCCGACAGCCCCCCATTTCGATGGGAAAGGGTTCTGTCTGGAGCGGTGCCCGCCTGGTTTCTGGTACGGTGAGTAGCTGTCCCCCCTCTCCCCCTGGAGGGTTTTGGGGTGGACGTGGGCCCCTCCTTGGGACGGTTGGACCCCCGCGTTCCCCTCCTTCCCTCAGGCACATCCCCCCCGTCAAGTCCCCCATACTGCTCCCTCCCTCCAATGCTGGGGCTGTTTGGGTGGTTCTTGCCACTTCCCTGGGATGGGGGCAGAGACCAAACGATTGACTGTCCGGGGGGGGGGGGGGGTTGTACCTGGCTGGGGCTTCTGCCAGGGCCTCCCCGCCCTACCTGGGTCTGTCCTTGGGGCCTGGTCTCCCTCCTGGGTCCCTGTAAGCCTCTTGGTGCCAGGCAGGGCCGCCATTTTGTTGTAGCCTGTGTGTTTCTATACACGGCGGCCATGTTTGTGTAGTCCAGTGGCCATTTTCTTGTGGTTTGCCTGACGGTATCTACTTTCAAAGTAGTTCCATTTGCACAGTTCCATACGAGGTCCCTGCAAAGGGGAATTCTGACCAATTGGGAAAAGACTCTGCAGTCTCTGAACTAGGGATGCACCGATCCGACTTTTTTGGACCCGATACCGATATCTGGCGTTGTGAAATCTCCGATATTGATACCAGAACCGATCCGGAGCTACACACAAAGCAAGCGGCCGCAGTACAGAGCAAAGCCGCTGCTTCATGTGTACGGCTCCTCCATTCACTGGGGGAGTGCATCTGGTATCACTCCGCCTGTGAGCCGGGACTATACAGGAAGTAGTGGCTCCCATCCCATACTACTACTGCACCAAGTAAGGGATGGCTGAGCCGTTACTAAGCAAAAACCGGATCGGCCAGTGGATCGGTCAATGTTACCGATCCCCGATCCAGCTATAATGGCCATATCGGCACCGATATCCGATCTGAATATCGGATCGGTGCATCCCTACTCTGAACAATCAGATCTGGCTGAGTCTGGGTACGAAAGAGTCCCTGATATGGTGGCTTTGTTCTCCGGCACTTAGGCTGGGAAAATCCTTCTTCCCCTTGCACTCTACTAGGGCGCTTAGTGCCCCCTGGGCCATCCATCATCAGGCGTCAGTGACCCAGGTTTGCAAGGCAACCACCTGGTCGTCGATGCACGTTTTTACAAAGTTTTATAAAGTGGATGTGTTGGTATCTGTGGATGCTTCTTTTGGCCGCAAGGTTTTGCAGACTGCTGTTTAAGAGGACCTGATCCTCTTTGAGGGCGTGCTTTTTTTCAGGTGTGTGTTTGAGCTCCTGTTGCCTGGTTGGCTAATGTTTAGCCTTGGGAATTTTTTGTTGTTCCCACCCCTCATGTGTAACACTGTTTTGGGAGGTCCCAATGGTTATGAATATCAGGAGCTGTGTCCGTCAATGAACGAAATAGAAAATGGGATTTTTGACTTACCGTAAAATCCATTTCTCTGATCATTGATGGACACAGCGCCCACCCCTCTGTGGAGTTATAATTCTCCTGACACAGCTTGACACAGCTTGAAACAAAACTGAGTGGCTATTAGCAGAGAGACAAATTGAATGGTTGGTACAAGGCTATGCCGAACCAGCCCAAAATCCCTTCCCCACTGAATTCATGAAAGAAACAACTATAGGTGTCCCTGGGGAATTTGAGTGGAAGGGCTGGAGATGGTAAGTGTAGTAATGAAAGGTATAGAAAAGAATATATAAAATTTCAACATTTATTGATTTATATTAAAATTCAACAAAATACAAGAAATAACATATTTAGACTTTAAAATAACATTCCATATACATATCCTGATAGGGATAATACATTAGGGGTTCATGAAGCAGGGAAGTGTATCCTCCAACATGTTTCGGAATTTTTGTTCATCTAATTACTTGTGTATACAGACACATACCTATTATGGGTATTCCCTACCCTTATGGGACTTGGGGATCCCTCATTGATGATAAGATATATTGTTTGCCTCTATGCTCATGTATTTGTTCTAAATAATATTGCTTACATTCTATACATCCGTAGATACACAGGTGGTGAATGCACGGTTATGTGTATATAAACTTCCCTGAAGAAGGAATTAGATGAACAAAAATTCCGAAACATGTTGGAGGATACACTTCCCTGCTTCATGAACCCCTAATGTATTATCCCTATCAGGATATGTATATGGAATGTTATTTTAAAGTCTAAATATGTTATTTCTTGTATTTTGTTGAATTTTAATATAAATCAATAAATGTTGAAATTTTATATATTCTTTTCTATACCTTTCATTACTACACTTACCATCTCCAGCCCTTCCACTCAAATTCCCCAGGGACACCTATAGTTGTTTCCTATTAGCAGAGAGAGGGAGTATAATCCTCCTAGGACTGCCCATGGGTTTAGCCTGAATTCTTTTCTGCCTAGTGTACTACTCCTGTAGGGGGCAGTATAATCCAATGGTTATGAATATCAGGAGCCGTGTCCGTCAATGATCATCATAGAAATGGATTTTACGGTAAGTCAAAAATCCCATTATTTTAGTTTTGGATAGGGTGGAGAGGGATTAGAACACCTGTCAGTGTCCCCTTTAGGGAGATTCACCCTCTCTATTTGTCCTGTTTACCTTTATTATTAAAGGAAAAGTAAAAGAAAAACCCAAATTTTGGGTTGTCCCCAGAAAAGTAATCTACTAATGGGGACACTAGTTCTGGTTGACCTTGGGGACCCCAGGAGATTGACTTTATTTGAAGGAAGTTCTTCTCACTTTCTGTTTTGGCTATAGGACAGGAAGCAAAGGTAAATCTCCCCAGTTGGACAAAGATAGCAAAAATAAACCCTTACAGGGGTTACAACTCTTCCTTCCAAGATCCAAAAAAAAAAAGTTTTGCCTATAGTTCTACTTTAAGCCCCATTCACATCTGTTCACTCCGGTGTGGTGCTTTGGGGCTCATTCACAAGCAGTACACAATAAAATAATGCCTGGGAGGTACAAGTGTTGCGTATAGCTGCCTGTACAAACTAACAACAGGTTATGGTAAGCTGCACGTCCAAGCATTTACATGTATTCAGGGATAGATGTTCGCCCCTAGACACAGACAGTTTGCATTCAGGGCCAATTATCTGCCCCTGTATGCAAATGCTTAAATGTGTAGTTAGCAGAGTACATACTTAGTAGGCCAAAAACAAAAAAAACTGATAACGCTTGAATGCCCCAGTCTGTTATCCCAGTCGACTGGCCACAATATTTGCAGGTGCTGGTAAAGTTAAAAATTGGCTCGTCAGACACATCAAGGACTACAACAAAATGGACCCTGTCTACACACTGCCTTGGCGTACAATTAGCTCCTCGTAGTAAAAGATGGCTTCAGCTTGGTCTCCTACTCATGGGAGAACCCCCTACTCCCAAAGAGGTCAGGACAACTCTGATCATTGGAGAGCAGGCTGAGCTTCCAACACAGCTACAGGACCAACCACGCTGTGCTCTCCTGTTTAGTGTGGTCAGTTTTAATAGGAAAGCAGAGGGACTGGCAGGAAGAAATACAAAGAAAACAGGATATTTTTTATACAAGTAAATGGTACAGCATGTACATTCCAGGAATATGAAATGTTGGGTTTGCATATTCTTGAATGACACGTTAACACACATTACTGGAACACATAGGTGTGAAGCTGGCTGAAGTCAGGCTCCGGGGGTTTCAACTCTATGATCAACACCCAAAAACTCATTAACCACTTGCCGACCGCCGAACGACTATTTACTGCGGCGGTCAGCCCCTCACAGGCAGAGCGACGTAGTACTACGTCGCTAGCCTGTGAGGGTCTAGGGAGCGAGTGCGCGCTCCCGCTCCCGAGTGGTCACGGACCCCCCCGCGCGTGTGACCGGCGGACCCGATGTCCGCCGGTCACTCGGCGATCGTCGGTGCAGAGGGAGAAAGGCAGGCGGCTAATGTAAACAAGCCGCCTGTCATTCTCCCCTGTGTATGAATGGTGATCATACAGTTCTACTATGTAGGATCGTTGATCACTGCTCATACACCTCAAGCCACAGCCAATCACAGTTAGGGACACACTTAACCCCTCCCTCTAAAAAAAAGTTAACCCCTTCACTGCCAGTGTAATTTTGCAGTAACAGTGCATATGTATAGCACTGATTACTGTAGAAATGTCACTGGTAACCCCAAAAGTGTCAAAAATGTCAGTCAAGGGTCCGATCTGTCCGCCGCAATATCGCAAAAAAAAAAAAAAATCGCAGATCGCCGCCATTACGTGTTAAAAGAAAAAACAACAAAAATCTTTCCCTTTCTTAGTAAACACGATAACTTTTGCGCAAACCAATCAAAATACGCTTTTTGCGATTTTTTTTACCAAACATATGTAGCATAAAACAAATTGGTCGAAAATGTTAAAAAATTTTGATTTTTACATTTTTTTTTGGGGAATTTCATATAAAAAAATTTGAAAAATATTGTTATTTTTGCAAAATTGACGCTCTTTTTTTGTTTATAGCGCATGATCAAAAAATCGCACAGGTGATCAAATACCACCAAAGGAAAGCTCTGTTTGTGGGGAAAAAAGGACGTCAAATTCGTTTGGGTACAGCGGCGCATGACCGTGCAATTGTCCGTTAAAGTCACGCAGTGCCGAATCGCAAAATAGGCCCTGGTCAGGAAGGGGGTAAAATCTTCCGGGGCTTAAGTGGTGGAAAACACTGTTGATCAAATATGAATCCAGGTTTAGACTTCAATGAGAATGCATGAAAAACACATTAAAAAAAATGCATGAAAATGCAGATATGAAGCTAGCCACTCTTACACAAACATAAAACCTAAAGAGCTACATTGGGATTAAAGTGTTCTATTAGAGAGAGATTGAACCATGCCTTGGCAGTCCTATCCCTTGCAGAACACTGAAATCACTGCTGTTGTAACTTGGCAACCATCAACAAGGGGTTCAAAAGGTTAGTCCTCGTCCAAGCCATCCCTAGAAATGTGGAAGTTTCTGGTTACATGAGCATTCTACGTCTTAAGATTTCTAGGAATCAAAAGTCGCCTGGGGGGATTCTCAGCAAATGTTTTAAGCTACAATCCAAAAACGAAAGTCGAAGTGAATTGATTTTGGAAAAACCATGAAACAACTTTAACATTCCAAAACAAGTTCAGCTACTACTAAATATACCATAACCTGGGAAAACGAGAACCTTCACAAAGCGGACTTACAATTTGCCACCCTTCTAGGGGAAAATCAAAGATGGATACGTTGACATGAAGCAGCTAAGGACTTCGGTCCCCACCTGCACTGTATAGATGAACCTGGAACAATGTGTGACGGGTGAACAGGTGAGTCTAGGCGTAGAAACACGCAGAGCTTCACGGAGGAATAGGAGGAGGGGTGATAGACCCAGGCCATTGTCTCCACTCTCTGTAATCCTCAACTTGTGCTAAGCTCCAAGTATGGCCACCCCTCCCCCACACTTCTCCATACCAGGAGACCCCCAGAACAGACTTCTCTGCCCTTTGTACAAGGAGAAATCCATAGCTAAACCTGCTCCACACCTGTGCCCACATATTACTGTCCAAGAACATTTTACCTGGGCTGGGGATAACCAGGAGCCATGTGTACTCTCTACTTCCATCCTGATGTTCCCAGCGTTCTGTATCCTCTGCGATCCTCATCACGCTGCATTAACATGTCAATGGCTGCAGAACAATACAGGATGGGGGTAGAGGAAAAGGGTCGGGGACAAAGATTTACTACACTGGTGTCTGTAAGGAAAGGGAAGGAGGCCTCAGCAATCCACACCAGCCATGGTACACTCTGCAGAGCCAAGTTCAAGACCAACTCCAGCCAAAATTAAAAATTCAGCTTTGGGTGGGCACTAATTGTATCTCTTGGACTCCAAGTATTATCCTCCACTGTTTTGGGTCTACACATCCTATAAAGTCAGGCTGTTAATATTACTATAAATAATACAACAGGTCATCGTGGTTCCCTGACTAGGGATCCCGATAGAGATATCTTGCCAATCCTTTAGAGCAGGAGTTCCCAAACTGTGGGTCGGGACCCACTGGTGGGTCACGAGCTGTGTTTGAGTGGGTCGCGCTGAGCCGAAAATCACTGAGAGTGGGCCTGCTTAAATTGTGCTGTGCGAGCCCACGCAAATTACAGAGAGCCAGAGCAGTCAAATGGCGATGGATTCAGGACCCCGCCCACGCAGTTTACGGAGGCTGGTCTGCATTTTCCACGAGGAAGATACTTGCATCAGTGAGTACGTATGTGGGCTGTTATGTAGGATATGTTCATGGGGTACAGAGCCAGCTCATCGGTCCTGGTGGCGGCAGTGGTGGTGGCTAGACTGGAGGCGGGATTCTATCAGCTATAGCTGGCAGAGACGGCAGCCTCGGTGTTATAGGAGGAGGCGGCAGGATTCTATCAGCTATAGCGGGCAGAGAAGGCAGCCTTGGTGTTATAGGAGGACCAGGTGGCCCAGCGGTGTCAGGAGTTCATGGCAGCTTCTAGGAGTTCATGGCAGCTTCTGTGACCCCAGTAGAGGATCCAAAGGAGAAGAGCCAGGACACCAAGACCAGCATAGAGCTCCTCATCATGGAGTCTCTGGGTGAGGTGTGCTGGGCCCTGGAGAGGGCAAACAGAGGCTTCACCTTCACTGTGGACCGCTGGGAGAGGAAGGAGGGTGAGTGCCATATGGCCTACTGATCACTGTCCTGGGGTGGTTGATTTCTGTCCTCTGCCTGCCTTATACTGTCTATGAGGGTGCTGATTACTTACAACTCCACTTATATGCCACAGGTTTCTGACCCCTCACTTAAAACATCTGGCAAGTGTATTCAATAATAAATTGAAATGTAGTAAATTGATTTTTTTAATTTAACATCCCCCTCTGCATTATTATAATTATTATTATTTGCATTTATATAGCGCCAACAAATTCCTTGGCGCTTTATAATATTCAATTACAAGCAAGTGGGTCCCGAAAAATAACCATTCAGAAGTGGGTCTTGGCCCAAAAAAGATTGGGAAGCCCTGCTTTAGAGACAGAAGACGCCAATTCAACTTGCATGCAACCACACAATGCTGAAAGGTCAGATGCAGGTGGAGCTGACTGGACACTCACACCCAAATTAAAGCATGTGTAAGTAAATGAGCCAATCTTAAAATAAACCTGTCATAAGAGAAGAATGATGGCTGGTATTTTACCCACCTGGCTTTTTAGGGCCCATTCACACTATTGTGCTGTGGCAACATGCATGTTACCAGCATTGGTGCTATGCATGGTCTTTCATTCTGAATGGCACTCCATTGCACCTTGCCAATGGACATGCCTTGTGGTGCACTGCTAGAAATTCGGGGTGCCATAGGCAGCTCAATCAAATGAATGGGCTGCCAGCGGTAAAGCACCCCAATAGTGTGAACAGGTCCTGGAGCCCAAATAAACTTTCAGTTTAAATCAGCTAATTACAGTACAGGTGCATCAAACTAAAAAAGGTGTTTGGTGTCCTGCAGTTGGTTTTCTTTTTAAAGCAGGCAAAGCCTGAGTAAAAATCTGCTCCCTTGCCAGGAGAAGTAGAGTGAGACCCCTGCTCTCTCAGGGGAAGCCACAGTCTTTCTGAAGAGGTCCAACACCCTCTACTGATTCAGACCAATGGTTCTGCAATCACCAAAGCTCAATTTCTCTTGATTGGAGAGCCTAGGCTATGACCTAGCAGGGGGTTCATTGGTACCTTTGCAGTGAGACGACTGTTTACAGAGAGTAAGGCTTCTTCTCTGCAGCATGCTAGCAGGGGAGAGACTTTTCTACTCTCTAAAGAAAACAAACTAAGTCTTTGTACACCTTTTCTTTTAATCAGAGGCGTAACTAGAACCTTCAGGGCCTCGGTGCAAGAAACCATGAAGGGCCCCCTGGATCCCTGGTCAGGGGAGCACACAGGGGCCCAGAGACAGCAGAACACAAGAGAACTGGATAGGAGGAGTGGTGGGGGCAGCATACAGAGGAACCAATCTCCTCCATTTTCCTCCTGCAGCTACCGGAGTAAAAAGGAGGACAGTGATTTCTCTACATGCTGCCCATGCGCCCCTCCTATCCAGGTGCACAGGGGAGTCGCACAGACCCCCTGGAGCATGGGGCCCGATTGCAATTGCAACCCCTTACGCCCCTGCTTTTAATGCACCTTCCACACTTCGCAAACTTACATTGAAAGTTCAACTGTGCTTTAATACTTTGAGTCACTGACTCAGCACAAGTAAGCCGATCGGGATTGCAAAAAAAAAAAAAAAAAGTTACAGCTTCTTACAGTTCATCATAATTGATCCAGGTCACTCATTTAAAGTGTTGAAGCTAGGGGATCAGCATGAAAGCCAAGCAACTAGCATTTTCTGAATGAGAACTCACCATTAACAAGTAGGCATATCTGGAATGGAAATGTTCAGCGGTTCCCTAACTGTTTTATGCCTAAAAGCCAGAAACTGTATCCTTACCTGGAAACTATACAACTATCAGAGTAATGCTAAAGTAAAAAGAAAATGCACTAGGTGAAGCAATACAAGTATATATCCATGTTACCATCATTCAGTGATTGGATCTTCTACACGGTTGGGGAGGACAATACTGATTATTTTACTGAACGGAATAGAAAAACTATACACTGCCATACAATGTATGTCTATCAGGGATCAACAGACCCCCTATGGGCTGGTTTCTGTCTGCCATTATTTGGAAGTGTACCTGTCATTCTCCATACCACTGGACGGTGACCAATTCCTGAACACAGCCTAAACTTTCTCTTTCATTCAGTACATATTTCTGGAATGTAGGCTGGAATAGAAGAGATGTCCTCATTTGGAACTTGTCCTTCCCATACTAGGAGCACAGAGCAGCCACTATCCATACACCCAGCAATCAGTAAATGGAACGCTTTACTGGAACACATACATATATCATATAGACGACCTGCCCAAATAAATTGTGTGAAAAGTGGAAGTAAACTTCCATCTCTGACTTTTACCTATCGGTAAGCCTAAATCAGTGTCTGATCTCACAAATTTGCTTCTGGTAGAATGGTCAAACCTTCCAATAGACACACTCCTAAACCTTGTGGACAGCCTTCCCAGAAGAGTTGAAGCTGTCATAGCTGCAAAGGGTTGGCCAATTCAGTATTGGACCCTGCAGACTAAGACTGGGATGCCATTAAAGTTCATGTGCGTGTAAAGGCCGGTGTCCCAATACTTTTGACAATATAGTGTAGGTTTTAATTTTTTGAATAAATAGTTACTGGGATAATGCTCTAGGCCAGTGAGCCCTCTCTCATTTGTGTTTTTTCTAGTTTACTATTGGGACTCCCTCAGTCTTTAGTGGGCAGCAAAGTCTGGTGTGTTTTATCTCCAGCCAAGTAACGGATGTGCAGGAAATCCTGGTGTTAGACCAGCCTTTTTCAACCGGGGTGCCTTGAGGTTTCTTTCGGGGGGTGCCTTGACAAAATGTCTAAAACTTGCCCAAAAATGTATTACAAGGCGGCGGGTGGATGAAGCCTGCCTTTTAGTTACACAAAGCCACAGGTTTTCATTGTGCACCATTACAACCTTCTAGCTGCCAACCTCCTAACAACCAATGACATAATCAGTTGATAAGGAGGATGTTAGTTACCTGTATGTGCTTTACAGGCCAATTGCCTCATATAAAGTCCCAATCTGTGTTTTACACTGCATCCGCCAAGGGGTTGGAGGTGTATGCTTCTCAGCTGGTCGTTTTCACTTTGTACCATCGCATAACATCGCTATTAGAGTTTTGAGATACTAGACCAGTCATGGATGGGGGTGGGTTGGGGGAGGTTTGGGCTGCTCCCTCCCACCTGCCTCCTATCCATCCATTAGCAGCCATGTGCTCCCATTGTGGATACACTCAAATTGAAAGTGTTAGGACTGCAGGTAAAACAGGGTGCCGTGTAGCGGCCCTGCAGCTTACACATGCGTTTGCAAATGTGTGTCAACTAAACCCCTGTTCTTTATTTATATCGAGACAGGTCTACTTGGTTGGTGGCAGACTGGAGGGTGAGTACATCATACTGGGGGCCGGCTGACTTCCATGCACCTCTTTTAATCCTTTTCAACCTTCGTTTTTTCTGATACAGGGATGGAGACACTGGGCATTACCTGCTGGTGTCTCACCTAAAGTCCCACATAGCCTACATTGTTTAAGTTACCTGTATAGCATCCTTGTTCGACCCTTCCCTGCCTCTCTTCACCAGCTTTGGGGTAATATTAGCTGAGTGAAGGAGGAAGAAGAGAAACATTGGAATACTAGTCAGTACCAGTTGCACCTCTAACGTTGGGTCTCCTAAATGTGTGTATATTGCTGCAATATGTAAAACTATTAGAATAGTGTTTACATTTTAGGATGGGGTGCCTCGAGATTGTCCATATTTTTAAAGGGTGCCTTGACTAAAAAAGAAAAAAAAAAAGGTTGGAAAACACTGTGTTAGACCACCACGCTCATGCGCAGGAGGGGTTTTGTTCTAGTTTATTGGGGACTAATATGATTTAGACATATATATCTCTATTATAGTCTATTAGATGAAGGACAGTAGTTGTACCTGTTATTACAAGTCCTCATACCTGCAGTAATGGTGGGGCCAGACAGTAGAGAGGGGGTTGCGCTGTATGTGAGGATGGGGTTTTTAGAACAAAAAAGTGAACCCGTCCATTGAAAGGATTTTAAATTTTTCATATTATCTTGGATAGAACAAGGAAGGGTTAAAACCCACATCAGTTTTTTCTTTTGCCATGTGTCCTATTTTGGGACTATATGTGCTCCTATATGCACTCAAGGCCGCAGAGTCAGCTGACCCTCGGAGATTCTCTGAACCATAACAAGACCACAAGAACACTGCCTGAATTCCCACAGCTGAAAACACAGAAATCACTGCGGTCACTGAGGTTAACGAGGGCTCATACTGCTTCAGGAAACCGAACAATAAAATGCAAACCAGAATCAGTGTAACCTTATCACCAAGTATGCAGTGTGAGCATGCAAAGTGCTCAACACAAAACCACCTGATTTCCATACATACAGGCAATGGTGAGGGACGGAGAGATTACACATTAAACAATCACAGACATTCACAGGGCCATTTAAAAGAACTGGAGGAAAGAAAACAAACGGGAAAGCGAGTCACTGCCCAGAACACCAGCAGAATTATGTCTGAACGTTCGTACAGAAATTCTGAAAAAATTATTCATCAGAGCATTCAACAGTATTATGAACCCGAAAAATTTCAAGTGAAAACCCTGAAAAATTTGGTTTGATTGCTATACCAATGTTTCAAATTTTGCATTCGAGTTTGGGATGCACACACACATTACCTTCAAGAAGAGAGCCCTGCTCGTTAGAGCTTACAATCTAGAAGGGGGGTCAAATGAAACAGAAGGCAATAACTGTGGGGGATGAGCTGATGGAGAATATGGAAGTATGGTTGTTAGGTGTGGGTAGGATAGGCTTCTCTGAAAAGGAGGGTTTTCAGGGATCGTCTAAAAGCTAATAGAGTAGGAGATCATCGGACAGATTGGGGTAAGGAGTTCCATAGGATTGGAGAGGCTCTGGAAAAGTCCTGGAGGCGAGCATGGGAGGAGGTGACGAGGGAGCTAGAGAGCAGGAGGTTTTGAGAGGAACGTAGAGAGCGATTAGGTCGGTATTTTGAGACTAGGCCAGTGATGTAGCTGGGGGCTAAGCTGTGGATTGCTTTGTAAGATGTTAGTATTTTGAATTTGATTCATTGGGTGAGCGGAAGCCAGTGGAGGGCTTCACAGAGAGGAGCAGCGGACACTGAGCGATTGGTAAGGTGGATTAGTCTGGCGGCAGCATTCATGATGGATTGAAGGGGGGATAGCCTATGTAGAGGTAAGCCAATGAGGAGGGAATTGCAGTAGTCGAGGCGCGAGATGACCAGGGAGTGAACTAGGAGCTTTGTTGTGTCATTGGTTAGAAAGGGGCGTATTTTGGAGATGTTGCGGAGGTTGAGGCAGACCCCTGTCAGATTTTTTTTTTTCGCAATCTGTGTCCCATTGCAGAGATTTCGCTTCACTTCCTGTCCCATAGCCAAACAGGAAGTGAGAGGAAATCCCTGCAAATTAAGGGAATTGTTTGGGGACCCCCAGGCCACCAGAACTAGTGTCCCCATTGGAAGATTTCCACGCAATTACTATTTTGGGAACAACCCAAAATTTGGGGTTTTCCTTTACTTTCACTTTCAATGATAACGGTAAACAGGACAAATAGAGAGGGGGAATCTCCCTAACGGGGGCACAGACAACAAATAAAACTGACAGGTGTTCTAATCCACTCTCCTCTCTTTCCAAAACTAAAAAAAAAAGTTTTGCCTTTAGTTATATTTTAACCACTCATGTACTTGTACGTCATTTAACTTCAAGTGGTTCTACCGGAGTGGTGGTTGCAGCTGCAGGCATCACCTCGGTACCGTATTTTAGAGCCGACAGTCAGCTTTCTTGTAATAACTAATGCGGCTAAGCAGCCACTTGTCTGTTATTACAAGCAGCAGGAGGGGACATTTGGAGGTCTTGGATATTGTAAGCCGGAAGTGACGTCATGACATCACTTCCGGTTTACTTGGGAACCAACGGCGCCAGTTTTAAAAAATTGAAAGTATTTGAAAATGCTGACCTTGGCATTTTGAACGCTTTCAAGTGCAGAGGAGGAGTATTATAGACCCCAGGTCTCTCCATAAAGAGTACCTGTCACAAGACTATTGCAGTCACAGGGATGTTTACATTTCTTGTGACATCAATAAAAGAAAAAAAAAAAAAAAGTGATAGTGTAAAAATGTAAAAAAAAAGTAAAAAACAAAAACAAAAAAACCCCCAAAAAAAAAAACAACAAAAAAACCTCCTTTCGTGCTCACGCGCAGAAGTGAACACATACATAAGTCATGTCTGCATATGTAAACAGTGTTCAAAGCACACATGTGAGTTATTGCCACGATCGATAGAGTGAGAGCAATAATTGTAGCACAAGAACTCCTCTGTAACTCTAAACAGGTAACCTGTTAAAATGATTAAAGCGTCACCAATGGAGATTTTTAGGTACTGTAGTTGGTCACCATTCCACAAGCATGCGCAATTTTGAAGAATGACATATTAGGTATCAATTTACTCAGCATAACATTATCTTTCACATTATACAAAAAAATTGGGTTAACTTTACTGTTGTTTTTTTTTTAATTCATTAAAGTGTATTTTCTCCCAAAAAATTGTGTTTAAAAGACAGCTGCGCAAATACAGTGTGACCTAAAATATTGCAATGACTGCCGTTTTATTCTCTAGGGTCTCTCCTTTAAAAAAAAAAAAAAGTGTAACGTTTGGGGGTTTTAAGTAATTTTCTTGCCAAAAATACTGATTTTAACTTGTAAACAACAAATGTAAGAAAAAGGCCTGGTCTTCAAATGGTTAAAGTGGTTCTAAGGTAAAAGGTTTTTTTTTTACATTCTCTTCATTAAGGTAAAAAACCTTTTAATAGTGACTCCCCCTCTAAATACTTACCTGAACCGATCTTGGTCCAGCACAGTGCAACAGCAGCTCTTCTCCTATAATGCACATTAAGGTAAAAAACTATCTGCCTTTAGAACCCCTTTACCCATCAGTCCGTCTCCTCATGCCAGGGTGCTAGGTGTAATCTTGGACTCTGACCTCCCCCCCACATTCAATCATTGTCCAAATCGTGCCACTTTCACCTTCATAACATTTTCAAAATAAGCTCCTTCTTAACCAGCAAGCTACTACATCACTGGTTATCTCTCATCTTGACTACTACAACTTGCTTCTCATTGGCCTATATCTACACAGACTATTCTCCCTTCATTCTATCATGAATGGTGCTGCGAGACTCATCCACCTTACCACTCAGTGTCCACCACCCCTCCCTGCGACTCCCTTCACTGGCATTCGCTCAACAAATAAAATTCAGAAGAAGAATGTACATAGGCATCTGCAACTCTGCCCCGGGCTACTTTACCAACCTCATCATCAAATATCCCTCAAACTGCCCTCTTCACTCCTCCCACCACCTCCTACTCTCTGGCCCCCGAATCTTCTCCTCCCATGTTCACCTCCAGGACTTTTTCAGAACCACTCCCATCCTCTAGAACTCCCTACCCCTGTCTGTCTGGCCATCTCCAACTCTGTCCACCTTTAGATGATCCCTAAAAACTTTTCAGTGAAACCAATCTCGCCTCTACCTAACAGCTGGAAGTTTAATTCTGAAATACCTCAGCCACCCTTTTGTTTTACTTGCCGTTCCCTTTTAGATTGTAAGCACTGATGAGTGGGGCCCTCCTAACCCTTCTGAATTGAATTGAATTGTATTGTTACGCTTTATTTTGTAATGTGCTATATAAATCCTATATAGTAAAAATAACACAGGCTAAAGTCGATGCACACACATTTTTTAAGCCTTGCCTAAGATTTCTAACATAAAACCTTGTAACATTGTCATAGAAAATAATATAGTATTCAGTAAAAAAACGATTAGTGAAGGGTATGAATACTTTTGAAAGTCACGGTCTATCCTCCCTTGTATATATATGGGATACCTGAAATCCATAACACCACCATCCTTTGCAGCAGATTCGCAGCTCTTCAGCAGATCAAAGGCAGAAAGGGAAAGCAGCGTATCTTTTATAAAGTCCGACCATAAGATGCCGATAGTGTTACTGGAGATCTCAGAGGCTTCATTGTTCTGGACAATGAGGAGAGGAGGGGAGGCCGGGCAATGACAATGGAGAGCCTATATCAGAATCTCATGGGAATTAATTACTCCAGGCTACATGATATGAATTCTGCAGATTAGAGAGCCAGTAGTAGGGGGCACACAATATAACACAGTACATAAATCCACCTACGGCTCTAGGCTGATTCAGAAGAAATTGATACAGAATACGAGAAGTGAAGGTCTCCCTCCTACGAGTGCTTCTCTGATTCAGTCATATTCTCTCATAATCGCACACATTACTAGATTGCCCTGAATTCCAACAACTGACATGGAAATGTCATCACTGAATGGGTCATCAGCTTTTAGCGCAAACAGCAGCATTTTTAAGTGATTGCAAACCCGCATCTCTGACTTGTACCTATAGGTAAGCCTATAATAAAAAGGTACATGTACATTTCTCCTAAACCTGCACCGTTTAGGAGATATTTACTGTATAGTGCGCCAATAACGTCATCAGCGCATGCGCTCTGAAGAAACGGCAAACCCGTGCCGTTTCTTCAGAGCCCTGTGCCGTGACCGGCGGCTCCCATGCGCATGCGTGGGAGTGACGTCACGCGGCTCCGGCCTGTAGCACAGCAAGAGTCCGCAAACCCAGAAGGAATATGGGTGAAGATGGATGCGGCCTCCAGCGAAGACGATGAGGGCTTCGTTTGGCGTTGTCACATAATAATGTACTACTATGCGATGCATACTAGCACATTATGCCTTTACTTTTCAGGCAAAAAAAAAAAACACACTGACTTCACTTCCTCTTTAAATAGGTGCAAAAACCTTCAGGAGGTATGGCATATCGCTACTTGTAATACTGTGAATGAGTTTTTTGTTCTAACAGTATTGGGATGAGAGGTCCCCTTAAGATTTAAAAATAAAAAAGGTGCAAAAGGAGAGGAGCCCCCATTGGATGTGAACCAAATGGGGCCCAAAACATCTAGGCCGGTTTGTAAATTGCAGAACGGCCCTTTGAAAACAGGGAGCCACCGCAACCGAGTTAATAGTAACTGCGAAAAAGGGGGGGGGGGGGAGGGGATGAGGAGATAAAACCTCAGAAAGGTTGCATAGTAGGAGGCTCAACACTGATATATTGAAAATGTAAAAAAATCCTTTATTGATAAATGAAAATCATACAAAGTGTACACCATCCACCACCAATGTGGTGAATGACTTGGACCAGCGAGGATGCGGACAGACTAACAAATAACACAGACCGCATTAAAAACACAAAATTAGCATAGGTTTCTAGAACTTAATTCAAATGTTGGGGGGTTAATTTGAATAAAATAAAACTTTTATTGGGAAAAAAAAAAAACAGACACACACGACACAAACCCAACCCAGACCCATGAACCAATGTAGCATAATGTTCAGGGAATGAGAGTGATTGGTCAAAACTTGACTTAAATCACTACTATCTAGGCACTAGACATATGCGGGCATGCCAATATCTAAAAAGATATCCAGAGACACCAACGAAGGTGTGCTAATGGGGTAGCAAAACAGAACACAAAAATCAAAAATTATAATTGAAAACAAAAAGTCCTTGTTAATGTTCCAAAATATACCAAATGACTACTCAGAGAATTTCTCAAATTAGTATAATTGAGTGAAGATAAACGTGCACAAAAGGAAGTCCTTAATGTCACCCTTGTAATGTCCTGCCTTTGGGTTCCAGGCAAGGAGTCTGTCATCTAGCCTCCCAAGAATTTAGATATACTGTATAAGTAGAGGTTGGTGGGGCTAGTGCAGTAGAGAGTTCCCTGCAAAGTATGCGGTTGGGTATCCCCTGTCATAATGGGCAAGAATTCATGCCGTGTCATGGCCTATAGGCACCCCTTTTGGAGGGATTACCGGGAATGGGCAAAACTGGAAGACTTCAGATCAGCCTCTCTCAACCTTTTCAACACAGAGAAACCCTTGAAATAACGTTCTGTTCTAAGAGATCCCCCTCTAAAAATGACTATATCTACAAGTCATGGTACATCAGTGTAAAGGTCAATGGGAAAAATGCTTTTTACACTTGTGGTGATTGGGAAGAAATACCCTCTTATAGATAAAGATCAAGAGTGTCAGTTGAAATTTATCTGAGAGGCAGAAATTGTGTATTGCCTAAGGCAGTGATGGCGAACCTTGGCACCCCACGTTTTGGAACTACATTTCCCATGATGCTCAACCACACTGCAGAGTGCATGAACATCATGGGAAATGTAGTTCCAAAACATCTGGGGTGCCAAGGTTCGCCATCACTGGGAATCCCTAGCAACTTCTGGAGGAACCCTAGGGTTCCATGGAACTCTGGTTGAGAAACCCTGCTATTGAGCAATGCAAAAAGGGATTATGTCTAAGGTAACAAATGTTTATCGTTTCACAAAATGTTCATTGCCACATTTGCTGGAGTAAAGACTGAATTTATTTAACTGAATCAGACTGGACATTCTTCTGTTGTGCGATGGGAATATGAAGAAGAGAGATGCTTAGCATCTAGTTGGCTCAGTTTTTCAGCAAAGGTTGATATGCCTTGTGTTGGCTCTATCCTAGGAAAGGGTAAAATGAGTGCCACACATTACACTCATGAGTTTTAACTGGGTTAAAGGAGACAATGGATCCCTGAAGATTGTGTAGGGAGCCAGAGGAAGCCAGCCTTTTACCTGCAGAGGTTGTCCCAGGGGAAGCAGCTCCCTTCCAGTGACCATGCCTGTGGGTTTCATGTGTTGCAGTAGTAGGCCTCTGGCCTTTTGAAACCGGGTAGAGCCCAGTGACCATGAGGTGGTGTTTTCCATCTGAGGCGCATGGGAGAGCTGGCCTTCCTCTTGGTTACAAACATTTCCAATGAGGGTTAAGGCTAGGGGTTATATTTGATTTAGGATTACACTTGAGGTTGGGTTTACATTGACAGGTAAGGCTGAAGTTTTAGGGGTTCCTGTTTGTGTGGAGGTTAAAGAGGAAGTAAACCCTCCTCTGTAAGTTGTACCTATAGGTAAGTCTATGATAAGGTTTACCTATAGGTACTGTAAATATCTCCTAAACATGCACCGTTTAGGAGATATTTACCTTACACGCAGCCAGTGACGTCACTGGCACATGCGCTCTGAAGGAACGGCCGCTGGTGCCGTTCCTTCAGAGCTCCATGTTGTGACCGTCGTCACCGCGGCTCCGGCCAATCAGATGGCCGGATGCCACGATCCCGGAAGACGGGCGACTGAACATGTCGCTCGTCATAGAGGTAAGGGGGCGGCATGGTGGGGGCTCATTCTAAGGTAAGTATTTCCTAATGAGCTAGTATGTGATGCATACTAGCTCATTATGTGTTTCTTTTGCAGGTTGAAAAAAATAAAAATAAATAAAATTTGGGGTATACAACCTCTTTAAGGTTCTGTAATAGCATGGAGTTTTATTTGATCTAAAGCATTAATTATGTTGTATGGCAATATAGGCACGGATGCGCAGAGATGTATAGTAACTAAGTAGAACTACTTCACTACTGTACTTAAGTACCGAAAGGCGGTATCTGTACTTTCCTAGAGTAGAATTTTTTTCTCCTACTTCTACTTCACTACATTTTTTCAATGATTTCAATACTTCTACTCCGTCTCTATATTTTTTTTTGTGCTGCGTAGTTACTCGTTACAATTATAAAAATTACCACTGCCAGAACAGTAGATGGCAGGTTTCATGAAGCTCAAAACATGTGTATTATCAGCGCATACGAAAATAAATGCTACTGTATGTATAAATAAAAGCTGCATTTGAAATAATAAAAAACAATATGATGTTCAAACTTTTGACTTCTTTCTTTAATAACTACATTATACAGTACTTGTACTTTTACTTTCAGTACTTGAGTAGCATTTTTTTTTTCAAAACTACTGGTACTTTTACTTTCAGTACTTGAGTAGCAAAATGTTTTAAAAAAACTACTTGCAATACTTAAGTACAAAAAATGTTGAATACTTTAGTACTTCTACTCAAGTCACTTTTTGATCGAGCACTTCCACTTCTACTCAAGTCACTTTTTGATCGAGCACTTGTACTTTTACTCAAGTATGGGTTTTGAGTACTTTATACAACTCTGTGGATGCATATTAAAGTTTGATTATTTTACCTTGTGCAAAAAGCAATTCACTGCAATCTGTAATCTACCTGTGTGTGCGCTTTTGGAAGAGTCAGGTTGTATTAGTGAATTGTACAAGCAACAGGTTAATTTAAGAAAAAGCTTGCTCCTAAAATGTTGCCAACTCTCTTGTTCAAACAGTGTAAAAGAGTACAGAGGCTGGCCAGAGAAGGAGAAATGTCTCACCAACAGAAATAGGAGGGAAGATATTGGACTGTATATTTGTGTATTGTTGGCGGCCCTTGAGGTTTCTTCTCTATACTTTGCGAAAGTGGATACATATGGCAAAAAATCTGTCCTCTTTTCTCCATACAAAAATGAACAGGTGCTCAGTTGCACAAATGCAGAATTTCCCCAAAAAATCTGTGAGTCAAAGCCAAGTAGTCACCCAACTGTCACAGGTAATCAACTTTTAGGAAACCAGGAAGCCAACACATTTAACAACAATGTAGAAGAATGCTGATAAATTCTTGGACAGAAAGAAGAAGAAACTATTCATCAGAAGCTAAA
Source organism: Pelophylax lessonae (assembly GCF_965119305.1). Classification (NCBI taxonomy): domain Eukaryota; kingdom Metazoa; phylum Chordata; class Amphibia; order Anura; family Ranidae; genus Pelophylax; species Pelophylax lessonae. The sequence continues at coordinate 61,076,649 of NC_138776.1, forward strand.
CCAACAACTGTAAAGATGGATACTAAAACTAAAGCACACAATATACAATAGAATGGGATGGCAGTACTTCCTAAATGGCCATGCAACAATCGATGGAGGTGTGACACATAGCTGGTCTTACAAAGAAGCATACGTTGGAAATAGTCTGTTTCTGGTTTTCTCTCTTGGCGGTGATACACGGGCAGGTAATTAGCAGGGAGTATCTAGCAATATGTAAGAATTAACCGGTCTCACCTGTCTCTCATCCCACGTCACAAGGGTTTCCTGCAGGGCAAAAGAAATGGTCACGACTACAGATTCCTCTCCCAGTGCTGGAAATTATACCTAAATAAGTCACTTTAAGCTGCCCTGGGGCTGTGCGACAAAAGGGTGGCTTGTCTGCAAAAGAGAGCCTGTCACCAATACACTGAAGGGTCACACATTTTATGGACTAGGTTGATCTTTCGGATTATAGTTTCTTACCCAGGGCAAGTTACCCATGGTGATGTGACTAGTTCCTCTTGAAACCTTAAGGATGAATGTTGGTCCTGCTAAATGAGTAACTCCATATTGTACAGGTAATAGGCAACCAATACACTGAAGTGTCACACATTTTATGGACTAGGTTGATCTTTCGGATTATACTTTATTACCCAGGGCAAGTTACCCATGGTGATGTGACTAGTTCCTATTGAAACCTTAAGGCTGAATGTTGGTCCTACTAATTGAGTAACTCCATATTGTACAGGTAATAGGCATTCTTTTTAGAGCTTTAGTTAAAGCTGTTAACCTCCCCAGGTGGTGGAATCCTGTATCACTGCATGACCAGAAAATAGGGCTAATGGTTATGTCACACTAGTAATACTGTTCCTGGGGGCAACTCAAGGCCTGCCCAGTGAGGGGTCACTCCATCACAGCTTCCTCTTTGCAGCATGAGATTCTACACCATTTTGGCCAGCAAGGAGTAAAGTCTTAGGATTAGTCTAGTGCTATTCCCTAATATGACATGGCCCTAAGGCAGGCCATGCATAAAACATTTTTTTTCCCGATCAACCAGTGGGATTTATAGGAAAAAAAAAAAAGGAATAGATTCCCCCATACACACATTCAATGTGGATAGGGGAATCACTCCCGCTGAGCTATTGTATTCCCCCCACTGGCAGAATACAATGATCAGTATTGATGGCTATAGCTGGTGGCACTGATCATTTAGGAAAAACCTGACTGGTTGAACACAAGTCGATCAATAGATTGACTCGTACAAGCAGTTAGTCCGTGCCAATACGTGGATCGAAATTTAGCCTGTTCCTGCAGAACTGCTAGAGTTTGCCAAAACCCAGCTAACGCACACATTCAGTGCTGGTACAAGGTCATCCAGCGCCCAGGGCGAACATTTCAAATTGCGCCCCCCCCCCCCCGGCCACGCATGACTAATCATCATCTTACCTATACCTGTTAGCCACACATATAGTGCAGAATTCAGGATTGGATAAATTACAAAGTTCAAGGGTTGGAAGCAAAAAAAAAAGTGTGAGTGCAGGAGTCAGGAACGGGGTTAGTTTTAAAATAATAAATTGGGACCTGCTTCTAGAGGAAAGTGCAGTGTGTGGCAAAAATTGGATGCGGCTTTCACTGTGCTGACTATTGGGTGTGGCAAGAGATGTAAGGGCAGGAACAGTGCAAGGGCTCAGTAGCAAATGACGCAGAGTTCAGACTTTTATGATTGTGGAAGGGGGGCATTCAGAAGGTCCAAAGGTTTTTAGGGTGGGGAGGGTCCACTTTAAAGTTTTTTTACTGTTTGTTCCGAATATCTACAATACTTTAGGGTGCATGAACTGGGGAGTGGTTCACTTAAAGAAATAATTACCTGAAAACCAAAAATGTAATATATTGCAGCTTACCAATCATTAAATGTGGTGGCTGCATTCGTTTTCTTTTCTTAGGCTTTTTTTCCACTGTTTTTCGTCTGGTGCTCTGGCCAGTAGCACACCTGCTTTATTAGAGCGCTCCCACTCTGGATGAAGAAGCACAGGCAGCACAGCAGACAGCAGTGCTGTCAGTCTGGGGGGAGGGGAGTGTTAGATGAACTCGCAGATTTAGATACACTAACAAATTGAAGCCAAACTCCAGCTCCCACTTTATAATCATTTACTGTAACATTTGTTTTTCTTTTAGTATAAAGGTTTTACTTAAATATATGCTGACCTTTGTAAGCACCCCTGCCAGTGGTAAATGGTTTGTCACATCTCTGTAACTGCAAGTGAGCTTGTTCTTTTGAAAAACAGACTTGCTGGCTGGATCACCAGATAAAAACAAACGGAAGACAGAAAGCCTAAAAAAGGAAAACAAATTCAGCCTTCACAACTAAGAATTGGTAACCTGCAATATAATGTTTACTTGTGGGTTTAATGCCACTTTAATGTCTTCTTTACACTGGTGACCCTGTTGCTGGTGACAGGTTTGCTAGTGAGAGCAGAGAACATCATCACCTGACATTGCCACCATGCTGACAAACTGTGGAATGTCCTTTGTCAGTCTGGCTGATGAGGGATCGATGCTGTAGGATCGGGTCAGTAGTTTTCCTGTCCTCTCCTGTTGCTGGCTAGTTGACACCGATACCAGGATCACAATTGAGACAAAATATACTTTGAATTTGGTTTGCTAGGAGTTTAGTAATCCTGACAGTTTGATCTGTTACTACATTCCTTCTAGTTTCTAGACCAATTCACAACATACATCACTAGCCTATGGAAAACCGGAGCCACCACTCCGCACTTCAGCACACCTCTGCTTTCTGCTCACCTGTTTGAAGTGAATCTGGGAAAGAGAATGAGGAGGTCACACAGGGAGCTCTGATTCCCAACAAGGACTCTATGGCATTTGCAGCTTGCTGAAATGTTTTTCTACAGCTAAACTCCCAAGATTTCTCCCCAGCACTGCCCCAGTCTGTACATGAAGAGCTCTGTGCTTCAGGACAACTCCTCTATCTCTGCTGAGATCCTGAGGCTATCAGAGCCATTCTGCACATTTCCTGTGCCTGCACTGAGCTGTAATGTAGAGGCAGGGGATGAATTAAACAGGACACACACAGGAGGGACATCAGGGGATAAATGAAGCAGGACACACAGGAGGGAGATCAGGAGAGCTGTCACTGCCATGTGCATGAAGAGCACAGAGAAAAGAAACTTACAATGGCCACCAATTCTCACTGTGCTCCATCACCACTATATCCATCTTTGCTGCCTGCAGCTACAAGTGTCAGTCACATAATGGAATGGAGTTATTTTACACTTTGTGGAATACTGAAACATCCCAGTATATTCCCACTATATGAATCCATTTTACTTTCACTTTCACATTTGGCAAAGTAAAGGACAAGTTTACAGCACAGCCAGGTACAGATTGGAAGGCAGAATAGATCTGGACTCACAGGTGCAGAAGACATCCATCCATCCATCCATCCAGGCTGTCACATCTTCATTCTGCCATTTGCTGAGCTCTGATGTCTTCAGTGCTGGGCGAGTGGGCGGGAGTAATGATCGGGGCTGCAGTGTAGTGTCCTCTTCTTGCTCCGCCCCCCTGCAGAGAAGCTCTGCCTGTTACAGCCCCGATCTGGCCACACTGAGGAACTAAAGCCCGGGAGAAAGCTCCCTTCTGTAAAGACATGTGAGTCCCCCCTGTACAGAGGAGGCAGCCAGTGGGTGAGGGCGCATCTTTAGCCCCATTTTTTGACTGGCAGTTGCAGCATTCAGAGGAGTGAAAGCCATTGTGTGAGTCTTCTTACTGGCAACCCAGCGCCCCTCCCATACTCCGCCCAGGGCACCCGCCCCTCCCGCCCCCCCCTTGTACCGGCCCTGCACACATTGGTACACAGATGGTGAAATATTAAATTCAATAATTATTGTACCAAGTCAGCAGGATATAGGACATGTTTCTGTGTATATATAATAGCAATGTATGCATGTATGCCCATGACAAGGACAGATCATACATCTCATGTTGTACATCATGTCCAGCTCAGTAGATTGCTTTAAAAAAGACCTGGATTCTTTCCTAGGTGTACATAATATAACTGGATACTAACATTTATAAGTAAAGTTGATCCAGGGAATATCTGATTGATTCTTGAGGGATCAGGAAGGATTTTTTTCCTTGTGTAGCACCCTACAAGGTAGGTGCTAGGCAAAAGTATAGTGGGCCTTGGCTGCCTAACAGCAGGGCCATGATTTTCAGCTGGGCTGTCATGTTTCCCAGGTTTTGTTATTGAGACTGGGGAGTCTCCCCACTGGCTCCATGAGAGGATTCTCATTGGGCAGTGGAGGAAACCCAATCAGTGGCACATTCAGGCCTGTATCTACCCCAGAAAGGCAGATTCTGCCGCACAGAACTCTGGGAGTGGGTATAAGTTTGAGGGCAACGCATGACGCAGCGTCTTTGGTGGGAAGCAGAGTCTCAGGAGGGAGAGTATGGCTGTCTCTACTCCTGTCAGAAGGATCGGGTGTCTCGGGTGGCTTGCCTGAGGATACAGAGAGAGCTGACCTGAGCTGCAGCGAGGATCTGGTGTGCCGAGGACCAGCGGAGTTGAGGGGGGGGGGGCCTAGTTCCAGGAAACCATTCCAAGTTTGTGAGTACTCTAACTGCCCCTGGGGGTCTGCCTAGCTGCCAGAGGGGACCGCTCCGGTGAAGGTCCAAGGGATCCAGGAGCTAGCTAGCAGTAAAGGGTGTGCCTAGTGAGAGGACACTGAAGTGTCAGAGGGGGTGCCTAGTGAGAGGACCTGAAGTGTAAAGGGGGCGCCAGGAGTTGGGCCCTGAAGAGTTAATGTGTACAGCATTCAGTGTTGAGAGTTGCAGCAGCACAAGCAGTTACAAGGAGCTAGCTCAGTCAGTGAAGGGCTGGAGGGAGCTGTTCACAGGACTTTTGAGCTTAATGGAGTGTCAAGAGTCAAGTTTCACTACAGTCCAGGATCTTTTGAGTTAGCCAGAGGGTTACAAGTCAAGTTCTAGCACAGTTCAGTAATAAAGCAATCTTCAAGCGTCAGTAAGCGTTGGTCAGCATCCAGCTGGCGTCAAGATAGCGCTAACAGGCAGTTTTCTACAAAGTGTCCCAGTTTTACCTAGTTGAGCCAGAGGAGTATCCCACTCATTCCCTTCTCCCATCCCCGATATAAAGCAAACAAAACAAACCAAAGATGCCGGAATGGTCATTGTCTCAACTCTCACACTTGGGTATTCAGCCTAAATGGGCTGAAGGTGTCACCGATAACAATGGCAGACCCATCTCACGGCCAATGCCTGGAAAACCTGCTACACTTGCTAGAGCAAATTGGATCATTCTTTGCTGGGTTTTTTGCCTTCCTCTGGATCAACTGCGTGTATAGGATTGTGTATATGGGATTGTATGATTTGTTTTTTATTGGTTGAACTGGATGGACTTGTGTCTTTTTTCAACCAAACTATGTAACTATTTCAAATTATAGCTTCACTTTTCACTCCAATTGGTAGCAAATTAAAAGTTCATGCCAGTTGGGTACAAAAATGTAAAGGGTTAGTGGGAACAGTATGTTTACTCAGTTTCTCTAATTTCCATCCTAAATGTAATCATTTGCACGTGGCTGCCCTTTCTCTTTTTTCTTGAATGGCCCTAAATCTGAGTCTGTGTTCTGTGGTTCCATACTATCCTTCAGCTCATAATAGCTACACTGCATAGTGTCATATCATGAAAGCTGCAATCCTGGCCAGAAGCACTGTGATAAACCTGCTGAATTTGAGTAAAATTAGATAAAACTCCAAAAAGGTGAGACAAGTGAAGGCCCCATAGAAGTCTATAATGATCGACTGAGGTGGTGTGGTCTGCAGAAATGAAGGTTTCCCCACTACCTCTAAATATTCCTACAGTCTGCAAACATCTGAGTCAGATATGTGTCTGGGGTAGGGGTCAGAAGTTAGTTTAGATCAGGGAAGGTAGGCAAAAAAGACAAGTGCACTTTGTGTAAAAATGCAGATGCCAATTTGATCCACTTGTATGATGCCGACCTAAACGAAATCTTAGAAACCAATAGAAGAGTATACATTAACAGCCACGTCAGATGCCAACAACAATAGGAGATAAACATGTGACAAATCCGTTTCCTAATCTGTTACAGGATGATGACGAAGTGAAATAAACACCTTGCATTGCTCATAAGTCAGTGATTTTGGCTCAATGACTAATCAGCAAATATTCCCACTCTGCGTGCCTGTCCGGGGTGAGGAGGAGTCTGTCAGGGTGGCATTTGGCAACAGTCTATGAAAGATCGGTGACCTTAGAGGGATCCATTTCCGGTCACTGCTCCGAAGAGGAGGGTCACATTAGCCAAAGTGTCTGAATCAAGAAATATTTATTTCTATTCCTGGCATTGGTCAAGTGCAATAGAAGGGAATACAAGGACTTGATGCAAACAGCAACAAGGACAATTGTTCCTTCAGACAGTTTTGATCACAAGACTCTTGTCTGTGCACTTTGGCTGTGGTCGAATGAAGGAAAGGCCAAGCTGTGCACCATTCTCATCACAGTGGCTTACATAGGATAGGAAGGGTGACCTCAACTATATGAACATGAGCAACTAGTGAAGGGGCAACAGGGACAACTGCCTAAAGTGCAAAGAAAAGCAACGTGTATCATCAATATAAAATAAAGAAAAAAGCAAGAACTATTAACAGCTTTTAGGATCTGTGCACGGGGATTGAGAACTGAACCAGACTATAAGGGCCATTCCATTTTTACCAGAATGCACTTTCTTGGGTTATATAAAAATGGAAAAGATCATCATCATGATCCGAATGTTTGCAATGTGAATAAAAGAAACTTCTGACTCCAGATGCTTTGAGAAAGGGTGTCCATAGAAGCTTATAGCCCCCAATAGTCCCTCATTTGGAGAGGCGGTCTCTCTCAAAGAACTAAGCACCTTTTTCCTCAAATGTTCCTTTAAGTCTAATGTAGAGATCTTTATACAGGCATACCCCGTTTTACATACACTCACTTTACATACACTCGCGAGTAAGGACACAGCTTGGTCAGCTTGGCATTGCACTACTCCCGATTTTTAACATTGGTGTCTATGGGAAATCTTAGTCAACTTGACATGGCACTACTCCCAAACCATAAGTGACAGGGATACCAAATTTAGGGAGCATCGAGAGGGGACCCAGGACTACAACCTATCCTATTTTGTGGTCGGCCAGCTTGCCTAGGTAATCTACCATGTAATAGTCCTGCTCCCCAAGTTTGGTATCCTTGTCACTTATGGTTTGGGAGCAATGCCATGTCAAGCTGACCAAGATTTCCTATAGAGCTAGTGTATTTACATGCATTGAGAAGTGAAAAAAGGTATTGCTTCACTTTAAGTACATTTTCGTTTTACATACATGCTCTGGTCCCATTGTGTACTTAAAAGTGGGGTATGCCTGTAAATAAATGTACTAGTTAACTTCCAACATTTTTTTATAAAGCACTAAACTTTCTGTCCATTCTTAAAAGTACTGTTTTTTTAAATGATAATATGAAAGTAGCAGTGAAAAATCCCCAATGGGCTTAAATCAAGGGTGTCAAACTAAATTTATTGCGGGTCGCATCAGCGATATGGTTGCCTTCAAAGGGCCGGTTGTATCAGTAAGACTATGCAGAGTTCAGGAGTGTGCTATGTGCAGAGTGCAGGGTTTAGGGGTGCGCTATGCACAGTGTGCAACACCAACCCCCCCCAAAAGCTTCAATGCATCTCTAGTCACTCCTTCCTCTCCCTATGTAGGTGGCTCTCTACAACCCATGTATTTGGCTCCATTATACCTCCCTGTGTAGGCAACGCTCTCTACTACCCATGTATTTGGCTGTGTTTTACCTCCCTGTGTAGGCGACTCCCTCTGCTACCCATGTTTTTTTGCTCTGTTATACCTAGGTGGCTCTCTCTACTACCCATGTATTTGGCTCGGTTATACCTCCCTGTGTAGGCAGCTCTCTCTACTATCCATGCATTTGGCTCTGTTATACCTCTCTGTGTAGGCAGCTTTCTCTACTACCCATGTACAGTATTTGGCTCTGGTATACATCCCTGTGTAGGTGGCTCCCTCTACTACCCATTTATTTGACTCTGTTATACCTCCCTGTGTAGACAGCTCTCTCTTCTACCCATGTATTTGGCTCGGTTATACCTCCCTGTGTAGGCGGCTCTCCCTCCTACCCATGTATTTGGCTCTGTTATACCTCCCTGTGTAGGGGGCTCTCTCTACTACCCATGTATTTGGTTCGGTTATACCTCCCTGTGTAGGCGGCTCTCTATACTACCCATGTATTTGGCTCGGTTATACCTCCATGTGTAGGCGGCTCTCCCTCCTACCCATGTATTTGGCTCTGTTATACCTCCCTGTGTAGGGGGCTCTCTCTACTACCCATGTATTTGGCTCTGTTATACCTCCCTGTGTAGGGGGCTCTCTCTACTACCCATGTATTTGGCTCTGTTATACCTTCCTGTGTAGGTGGCTCTATCTACTACCCATGTATTTGGCTCTGTTATACCTTCCTGTGTAGGCAGCTCTCTACACTACCCATGTATTTGGCTCTGTTATACCTTCCTGTGTAGGCGGCTCTCTCTACTACCCATGTATTTGGCTCTGTTATACCTTCCTGTGTAGGCGGCTCTCTCTACTACCCATATATTTGGCTCTGTTATACCTCCCGGTGTAGGCAGCTCTCTAAACTACCCATGTATTTGGCTCTGTTATACCTTCCTGTGTAGGCGGCACTCTCTACTACCCATGTATTTGCCTCTGTTATACCTCCCTGTGTAGGCAGCTCCCTCTACTACCCATGCATTTGGCTCTGTTATACCTCCCTGTGCAGGTGGCGCTGCCTTGCAGGGAGAGATTTTTTTACCAGTCTCTGCCCTCGCCGTATGCGATCTGTTACACCTGGAAGCAGCTGAAAACAAAGTTGTCCCTTGTAAACACAGAAGGACTCTGTGTTTACAAGTAAAAACAAGAGCAGAGGGTGAAAGCCGGATGTGGTATAATTTCCAATAGAGTTCCACCACAATCTGGCTGCAAAAATAGGTGAGAGGGCCACATGACAAGGCCTGGCAGACAGGATCAACCCACAAGCCCTGCGTTTGACACATGGTTTAAATGATCATTCTGAAGTTTTAATTTGCCATGCTCCACACGGGATGTGACAGAGGTGTTTCCTTTTCCTAAATACTATGTGAATAAAGACGGAATTAGTTCCCATCTTAGAAAGTAGGGAGGTATGGGAGGAACATAATCATGTGTGGGCTTAATTGGTGTACCCAGAACACATTCCTAAATCTTCTCAAGAGATTCCCAACACCCAAAGCCAGGCAATATCCATCGGAATGGCCAAATACAAGAAGTCAGTAAAATTTACACTAACCCTTTTATTACATAAAGGTTCTCTTGGCACTAAAACCACAGATTTTACTTTGCTTAATTCACCCCCATTCTGACTCCACACTCAGGTGAGTGCTGAAGCCATCCTAGTACAATCAATCAATACTAATGCTTCACTTTACAACAAGATATTTGGACTCAAATTTGCAAGAAAAGACAAAGAAAAATAAAGTAACAGTAGATGGTTTAGATGGCAGAATTCTAGCATAGGGTTACTGATTGGCAGTAACTGGTCTTTGTACAAACTTTCCTGCTGGGAGCAAAAATTCTGTTTATGGAGTTCCCTGCTGTTCTCTATTCTATTCGACAGAAACTGGTAAAGCAGTACTGCTCAGTCAGAGGCCCTTCTTCTAAGGCCCTTGGCTCTTCTTATTATCAAGGGGGAGTAGTAAAAACTTCACTGGAGTGTTCTGTCAGGGTAGAGTGGAGAGTTAACTAGAAACATTTCTGCAGTTTTACATACTACACTATAGATACCAGAAGTGCCAGGATAGGTTACGGATAGCTTGTATTTTCAGTGTTAACTGAGCTATGTCACAAAGTAGAAGCAATCCATACAGGGCCGTCTTTAGTATTGACTGGACCCTGGGCAAATATTTTCTTCGGCCCTACCAAATGCACTTATCAAATATTTGTGGGCAGTGGGGGCGCAAGGGGAAGCTGCTTTGGGCCCCACAACAATGGCTGGGCCCGGGGCAGCTGCCCCTTTTGCCCTGTGTTAAAGACAGCTCTGAATCCATACGACAGAACCTAGTGTTACTAGCATCAGTCAGGCCTAGATGGACAGCGATAAGGTCTACAAGTCACTCAGGTTTACCAAAAAATATCCTTGCGACACCAGAAAAAAAAGAGTAGCTGCTTTGCTGTGGGAGGACCATTCTGAAACTGGGCAGAATGTGTGCTTGATGCAGAGTGACCTTCTCCCAAAGAAAGTAGGTTACTTCCAGGCAATCTTGGAGAGAGGTTTCCCAGGCTATGGGTACTAAATAGGAATCAGCGAACCATCCTGCAAATTTGCAATGCATTAATAAATTCACCATTCTGCAAGAGTTGTGGTTAAATGCAACCATGGATGTAAGATAGCAATTTATTTCTTTGTCCAACATCAGAAAGTCCTTGAGGGAAATCGTGATCAGAACTGCTGCAAAGGACACTACTGATTCCCTCTAGACATGCTGGGGTAAAGTGTGTCTGGCAGAAGTCCCGCTCCTCTCTCCAAAGCAAAAACATGCATGCTTGGCCAAGTCAAGCATTTCATTTTTATCAAGTTTCCAGCAAACGGAAAAGTCTGCAGGTGGACCCTCTAATGCAGGGTTTCTCAACCAGGGTTCCATGGAGCTGTAGGGTTCCTCCAGATGTTGCTAGAGGTACCTTGAGTAATTAGCAATTTCTGCCTCTCAAATAAGTTCCTACCGACACCATTAATCTCTTATCTATCTGTAAGGGGGTAATTCTTCCCAATGACCGCTAGTGTAAGGAGCATTCGTCACAGTAACACATCATGAGTTGTAGTAGATAAAGACATTTTTAACTCGGGTTCCCTGAGATTGGAAAGTTATTTCAAGGGTTCCTCTGTGTTGAAGAGGTTAAAAAAGGCTGCTCCAGTGTCTATGGCTGGTCTCATGTTGTCCATGGAGTTCAGAGAATGGTTGGATGTGCAGAAGTGAGTGAATAAGGGGGGGCAGTGTCGCAGAAACTACCAACACTTATCTCACTGAGGAGCCACAGTGTTTTCAGCAGGGTTCTCTAACATGCATGACTGTGTTCTTGGTCCGCAGATGCACCCCAGCCACCATATACAGAAGATGGTCTCCTTGTCTAGCTAACAGCCACATCAGATGTCATTTCAAACCAATGGGCTGCCTGTCATACAGTCTTCATAGATCAGGCCCCAGAATGACCTGCCACATATGTAATACTCTTTTTGAGGCATATCAATGGTGGTGAATACGACTATATGCTCCCTTCCAAAAAATGTGTTTGTTAACCATTGATGAAGAGAAATTCATGGAATGTGAATATCAACTGACTGGTCACACACATTGCAATCTCACTGTACAATCTTTTTAGATATGTATTGAATGTAGTGTGTAAGTGGGATTTACAGACATTGTAGAGTACTGTTCAGCCTAAAGCTGGCCATAGACAAGGCGATTTTCTTTCCTGCAACCACGGGCCGCCCCCGCCAGGAGAACACAGTGATTATTGCTAGTGGCTTTAACAGCTGCTAGCAATAATCACATGTTAAATCCAGCATCCTTACCATACATGGTTCGAATCTCGGCCGGTCCCGGCTGAACCATCTATGGCCGACCTTAGGTACAGAATTAGAGAGATTTATTAGTGCTGGGTTATAGTGCTCCAAATAGTGCTCCTCTTTGGACAAGAATTTTAGAGGATAAATCCTACAGATCCAACAAGATCTTTAAAATCTGAAGTAGTGGAGCTTAGTGGAAATCTATACTGGTTGAATAAAAATATAATAATTATTGCCATGAGGGATTGCTAGGACAGAAGTAACAAGTGTTTTATGCAGCTCCTGGTAACCTCTTACAAAGCGACACATGAATTTCAGCTGCTGTAGGTTTTCCCCCTGCTTAGGATTCGGTAATCAGCTAAAGTCTTTTGGACAAGCCCTTCAACAAACAGTGCATGACGCAAGCTGACATCTCCATAACTCCACACTGCCATGATAAAGAAAGTTTGACATGGGGGGAGGAGCATGCCAGGGAAAAATGCCAGGCTCTGGGAAGGAAGGGTCAGAGGTGAAACTCGAGGAGAACACAGTTTTGGTGGGGGAAGGGTACAAAGGATTACCATTTACATTCACTCAGCACCAAGAATAGCTCCAGCCATAGCTCTAAACCGGAGGAGGACATAGAAAAAGCCGGTCTGTGCTAGAAAGCAGAAAATTGTGTTTCCAAAAAAGAAAAAAATGCAATTTTGCTGGCTATGCTCAGATGCTATTGGGGGAGATTTATTAAAACTGGAGCACTCCGAATCTGGTGCAGCTGTGCGTGGTAACCAATCAGCTTCTAACCTCAGTTTTTTCAATCAAGCTTTGCCAATAAAACCTGGAAGTTTATTGGTTTCTTTGCAGAGCTGCACCAGATTCTGTGTGCACCAGCTTCAGTAAATCTCACCCTAAGATATTTACATTAGACCCCAGATCTGTCCACCCAAGTAATGATAGTCAAACACTAAACCCTTCCAAAGGTGTCAACTTGTGCAACGGTTTTCTGATCTAAAAGGAAATTTCTTATATCTCTGGGAAATTGATCAAAACTTGATCAAGAACACTGAATGGCGTGCAATTTCCAGCATGCCGAAAAACTACAGAAGACACCAAGTCCAGCTACACCTGAGCGAATTGAAGCTCCTTTCCCAAAGTGCCTCAATGTTCAATATTAGGATTCCCACACCTGAGTGTTGGGTTGCTTGTTGCTCAAAGCTTGAAAAAGTACAGGAGCTTCTTTAGGATAAAGTTACATGTTTTTGGTCTCTATAGGACACCTAAAAAATGCATGTAACCTGCATTTTTTTCCACAACTTCTAGCCTAAATAATGTAACCATCACTGCATTGTTGTTTTAAATTGCCTTAAGGTAAACCATGAAATGCATCCAGGGCCAGTCACTTGCATGTGATCGGTGCATGAGCAATTGCATGCGAGTGAGCACGATTTGTTGCAAGAGCTGGCAGCCTCCCATTGCTCTCTATTGTGTTACCGACTGGCAGCCAATAACAGAAACCCCACTGGGGTTCTCACATGTAATTGCCATCAGGGTTAATTTGCAGGTATGTTAATGCAACCTAAAACTGGTCATATATGGCTTAAATTTGGATTATTGGTGGCGCAGTTGACATCACCTGGTTTGACAAATTTCAAATGGGAAATTGAAGGAGTGAGCATAAAAAAGGTCGGCCAAACAGTGGCTGCAGCCAATCAGTGTTAGTCACTGTTCAAGTATTCTGACAGCTTTGGATGCCAGCTGTTAGAATATAGTTACATAGTAGGTAAGGTTGAATGAAGACAATAGCCGATCCAGTTCAACCTGTGAGCTATGTCCGTGTCTATAATCATTTCTCATATCCCTGTATGTTGTGTTCTTTAGGATGCATGTCCAAGAGTCTCTTGAAAATATCCAATACTCGACGATGACACCAACAATTGTGGAAGAGACTTCCACATCCTTACCGCCCTGACAGTAAAAAAAAAAACCCTGAGCAGCTTAAAGATTAATCTCCTCCAATCTCATTGTGTGGTCCTGTGTCCTCTTACACTTCCTGAGACTGAATAGTTTTTTTTTTTTTTTACCTATGCTGGGATTACCATTGAGGTATTTGTAAATCGCTATCATGTCCCCTCTCAAGCATCTCTTCTCCAGCGAGAATAAATTTAGTGCTTGTAGTCATTCCTCATAAATAAGGTCTTCCAGTCCCCTTATTAATTTCATTGCCCTTCTTTGGGCTCTCTCCAGCTCCAGCACAACTCTTCTGAGGACTGGTGACCAGAACTGGGCAGAATACTCCAGATGTGGCCTGACCAGAGTTTTATAAAGTGGCAGGATTATAGTTTTATCTCTGGAATACAATAGCCAGCAGCGGAAGATTTCTCCATCCACACTGTCAAGCGTGGATGGGGAAATCTATGGATTTCTCTTGTTCAATCCAATGGGTTGAATGAAAAATCTTTAGATGTATGAGCTTAAAGGAGAAGTGCAGCCAAGGCTATGGTGCTTGTCTATACTTCTCCTGTGGATCATAGGCATGCAGTCCGTTCTGCAGGTGGCTCTGAGGAAGAGGCACTGCCTCGAAACGCGTCAGCCGGTCTCCTGGACTTAGACAGTGGAATCCAACACTATGGACATTGTCTGTCGGATTTAATATGCTGGTTTACATCACTTGTTTGTGAGTAGACACTTTTTAATTATTTAATAATAAAAGCCTACTGAGGATAATGCGCTAGGCTGGTGCGCCCTCTTTTTTTGTTTATGTTTACAGTGTCAAGTCGACCAACCCCGTCGTAGAGGGCAGCAAGGTCTAGCCATTTGGGGATGCCAAGTGAAAAGTCCCATGATAGAGAGTGTTCGGGAACCAGGTTCTGAGCGCAGGAGCAAGGTGCCAAGCATCGCATTTTTCTTTTGGTGCAGTCCGTTCTGGGCTGGGCTGCTATCGGCTGATGTCACAGAGCCGGTCAAGGCTGGGGCAAGGTCATGACAGTGAAGTCAGGACCTGCCCATGTCCCTGGACCAGCAGCTGGCTCAACAGTCACCAGCTCTCTGCTCGGGGAGCCTTGAGACCTGAGCAGTCGGCAGGGGGGGGGCGATGCTGCATCAATCTAAGTACGATTCTAAAAAAAAGACCAAAATAAGACCCCAAACATCTTTTAACTAAGACCTGTGCCCCTTTAAGTTCCTTCCCTTGTATGTAAACACCAACAATGAACCTTCTCTTATTTTCTCCCTTCTGGTCTTTTGAATATATCACTGAAAGGGTTGTGTTCTATTTGTTCAATGTGTGCAAAAACGACTTCTTGATCCTGCCAGAAACCTTGTGAGCCCATAACTTTGTGGTCAGGGGCGTGCTATACTTTTATCAGTTACACTGTTCCCAGGTCTCTTTGTTGACTAGAGAACACATTCCCCATGTTCTGTACTACAGTCCGAAGGGGAAACCGCAGCTGTCATCTGAGTCCATAATGTGCAAGACTGGCAGAATCACTGGGTGAAAATCAAGGGGAAAAAAAAAAAAAACTGAAAAAA
Source organism: Pelophylax lessonae (assembly GCF_965119305.1). Classification (NCBI taxonomy): domain Eukaryota; kingdom Metazoa; phylum Chordata; class Amphibia; order Anura; family Ranidae; genus Pelophylax; species Pelophylax lessonae. Next base: position 61,091,827 of record NC_138776.1, read on the forward strand.
TAAAACAAATTAAGCTACCCCATCTTCGGACTGGTAAGCCGCAATATTTAAAATATTTGCTATTGAATTTAGATATGCTTTAAGGCTGAATGTTCAAGTTTGATCTATGTATAACGTGAAAGGGTACCTGTCATCTACAAACAGGCATTTGACTTCAGTTAACTGAGATCTAAGTGCCTTTTGCCTCTTTGTTAACAATGAACTTATAGCTGAAGGCTGTGTTCTCTGAAATGTTGTCCCTGCCCACACATGGCCTCAGTTGTGGAAGGATACACCTTAATACTATGAAACGAGACAACTGTATGACTTGGCCTTCACACAAAGTACAGACCAGCCCAATACAATAGACGTTGCTTTCATTTGGCCAGTTCCACCGCACTGTCAACATTTATACTGTTTAGTAAACTCCTAAAGAACTTCAGTACACCTGAGATGTTTGCGGCCAACTCATACTCTCTATACACACCTTCTGAAGAGCAACATATAACTAATAAACCAGTAAAACCACATTGCAGTATCTTCACACATGACATGACCTGATTGCGCCAATGGCAAGAAAAAAAAACATCACACTGTAAAACTAAATGATAGAATATAGTGCTTACTGCTAAAGGTACCTATTTAGAGAAGTTTTAGATATTTCTGTATAGACATTTACACCAAAGGAAGCCTTTCACAAATTCAATTTTGTGGGTTACCACTAATGACCCCCTTCAGAGAGTGCCCATGGATTGGTTGGCCTGCTGATGTTTGGCTTTAGTATTTTTTAAGTCACTGACACAAAAAAAAGTACATAGAAAAGGAATTCTGATTTATCTCCAAAACCAAGTCAAAAAGCATTTTCAGAGTTCAGCAGCCCCTATATTTTTCTTCTAACCCTCCTTTATTGAATAATATTGCTACTGCATAATCTCTTTATATTGTAAAGTTCAACACAACCAAATTGCGCTAAAATATGAATAAAGTATACATCTTTATTAATAAAGATGTGTACTTTCATGTAGAAATAATACCCAATAATGCTTCAGATCAGTTTTATACAAACAGACTTAGACCCCCGTTCACACTGGGGCGACCTGTCAGGCGACCTGGTCGCCTGACAAGTCGCCGTGGGTCGCCTGCCATAGAGCAGCACAGGACCCGTTCTAATAGGAGCGACACAAGTCGCTCCGACTTAGAAAAAGGGTCCGGAGCTTCTTTGGGGCGACCTGGAGCGACCTGCATTGACTTCAATGATATGAAGTCCGTGCCGGCCGCTCCGAGGTCGTGGTGCAAAGTCGGGTCGCCCCAGTGTGAACGGGGTCTTAAGATCATTTAATAATTTATCTCCCCTGAAATAATGAAAATTTTACCTTGTTTTTTCTTCCGATTTTGTACAAATTCAGAATGTCGAAGGCTGCTGGGTGCCGTCCTGCGATAGATACTATTTCTTTTCATGGAATCAATGTTAGGGGCCTTCTCAGCCCTCTTTTGGACCTGCTGATCAGTATTTTGTTGCCTGGATGAACCAGACTCCTCTGAATAAGAATGACTAGAAAAGCCTCCATCAACTTGCCTATCTTTGCTGGGTCGGTTTCTTGAATCCATTTTTTGAGAATTATCAGAATCCTGAGAATCATCCCTCCTATCTGGTCTAATATTGTCATCATAGCTTGTCCTCCGATAATCCCAAGAGTTTCCATATTGTTCACTCCTGTCCATTCCTTTAGAGGACTTGATGGTATCTTCAAAACCATCACAATTTCGACTACTGAAATCTCCTCGGTTTGCGTGCTCTTTACTGTGTTTATTATCACTATTATCACCATCAAGATAGAGGCCAATTCCATCAGGGGGATTATAGTCAAAATCATAAGCCATTCGCTTACAAGAGCTAGAGGGCTCAGCTTCAGAGTCTAAACATTGACTGCGATCATACTTTCTGTCCTGATTATATTGATCCAAAGGCTTTTGGTTATCAACCTCATCAATAGCATCACAATCCAAAGGCAAGAAGTCATACCGTCGTGTGTTAGGCTTCCTTTGTCCAGATTCTGCTTTATCCCTTCTATAATCTACAATGTCCCTCTCAGTAGTGCGACTTCTACTTTTTGAATTTTCAGGGCATCTAAAAGTCCTTACATCCTCATCTCTGGAAGGATAGTATTTCACCTTTCCGTAATCCCTTTGGTCACTGTCCAATCCTCTACGGTCATTGTATAGTCCAGTTCGACAATCCCTGACATCCTGGTCTGAATATTTCTTTTCTAATGGACGATGTGCCTTGTTGCTAGTTGGTACCATTTCTCTTTCATAGTATCGTTCAAGTTGTTTGCGATGATACTCGCGATAATAGTCATCATCGTTCATAAGGTCTTCATAGTAATAAACGTCACAGTTTTTAGTGTTGCGGAGGTCACCCTCTCTGTAATCATAATTGGAGGGTCGATAGTCTTCAAGGCCATCATGAGATGCCCTCCGGTCCACATATCGACCACCATCATCTCTAGATTTTACAGGGTATCCATTAATAGAATCCCAGTTGTCATAATATCTATCAACGTTCCTCTTACCAAAATAATCCTCATCTAGCTGTCTTCGGTAGTGGTCATACTTCTCGTCGGGTACTCTGTAGGCTCTGGGAACTCTGTCATTCCTCTGGGTTTCATAATAATATTGTTCTCCTCTCATGGGCAATTTTTTATGCTCTTCAGCGTACCTTTGCACTCGGTACAACTTCTCTTCCTCATAGTAGCTCCGTCTTCCAGTGTCCTGATAGTCTTCATATTCCCAGAAGTCTTGACGAGGAACTGCAGACCCATTTTTTGCAGTCCGATAATACTCATGCTGTAACGCACTCATGTTTGCTCTCCTCACCTCCTACCAGCACTGGTCTGGAATGATATCGCTACTAGTCCATTGTTCCCGAACCAGTCGGAGTGCAGCTGGCGAAAAACACAATCCAAACTGTAGAAGAGGATTATCCATTGAGCTGTCTATTCTCTTCTCCCTGTGCACAAAGTTCCAACTCTTTGGTTTCTTGCATACCTGTAGACACTCCCTATGCTCTCCGTGAACACTGAAACTCAAATCTACACTTTTTTTTTTTTCCTTCTTTCTCAAACAAGCCAATCAAAGGATAAGGACAGCCTCTCCCACCTGATTCCGGAATTAATTAGTAGCCAATGTCATCTAACCAGAGACACTTGATGAGTCCTAGAGGATGATTGGGTGGAAGTCTTTGTCATTTGCATATAAAGGCTGGCCTTCCAAACTTGCAGAACAGGCTCAGTGGCTTTGTTATGTTAAACTCGAGGAGAGAGAGCGAGAGAGAGAGCGAGAGAGAGAGAGAGAGACACACACAGACAGGCAAAACTATAGGTTATGGCATGTGAAGAATGGGGTTAATTAAGTAAAACAAATGAAATCCCGACAAGCCATGAACCAAAACAAAGTAACCAGTGAAAAAAACAAAAATATTAAAGTAGCTGACATGGCACAATAAAGTTTAATTTGTTCAAAATGAAAACAGTAAAACCATTGCCTAAATCAAATACTGTATAATAGATAGCATATAAACAAAGCCGCAGCTATAAAAAAGGCACAATGATAAAATAAATAAGGAATGCTATCATGTGAGTTTTAACAACAGAATGTAATACTGACAACATAAGGCAACAATTACATTGAACTGCTTTATGTAATGCGGTGCGACTGTTAGTCAGGCAGTGAAGAAAGAATTTGGAAATGCTTGGAAAATTAGACATCTGATTATAAACGTGTTGGATTCCCACACAGATGAAACAAAGGAAGTGCATTTTTAACATACAAATGAAATTCAGAACACTTGAAGAGAAGCAGACACCATTTCTCTGAAGGAAGGGGTTCCTGAACCCCAAAAATGCTTTATGCAATAAAATGCCCTCCAGCAACAATAGATTCACCCCCAGCAACAATAGATCCCCCAGCAGCCAGCATCAATAGGCCCTTCAGCTTACCCCGCTGACCCCAGCACCCCTTTGCCATTGCATACATTCAGACTGGAGGTGCCGGAACTGCGTTCCCCAGCGTTCCCGCTGAAAAAAAAGCCCTGTGCAATACTCAGCATAAAGCGGCAGATGGAAGTTGTTTTTCAATAACGTTTACATGGCATTTTTCCATATAAGGGTCCATTCACACTAGCGCGACTTGTCAGGCGACCAAGTCGCGGATGGTCGCCTGCCATTGATTAGCACAGGACCCGTTCTGTGCACCGCGACTTCACAGGTTGCCCCAGCAAGTCGTGTCGCCCCTGTTTGAATGGGCTCTAAGTGACAAAACAGACATAGAAACATTGTGTGAAGCTTTACAGTAATCGTGACCATACAATCCTTCCAACAATCTGGGACCATTACCATTTTTGAGTTATGAGGAAGAACCATATAATTAAACGTCCCATAAGAGCAATAGAGAACAAACATTCAAAGTTTGTATATATGGACACAAAGACATGGAAACGCAAGGGGAGAGGAAGGGTCAAGGAGATAATGTGCAGTTAGTGAAGTGACTTGTTATTTTATGGTGTTCAGCAGGCCTCCTTGTATCTATTGCTGTTAGCGGGTTATTTCAAATGTGCTATTGTAGTACCGTATAAGAAAAAATCCTAAAACAGCAAGGTGCATAGGTATCCCCGAGGAATAACATAAGAAGTCCTTAATGCAGACCATCATAGTGCATGTGAACTAGGTATTATTGCACTCCTACCCTCCCAACACATAGGCGAGAATGAGGTCTTTCTCTGAAGCCTTCTGGCTTATTACTATGCTAGGATGCTTCAGATTCCATACAACAGACAGAAGAGGGTAGACCTGGTGGCACCATATCAAGCGCTCAACTGCCTGAACCAGGAAGAGGCACTCAATTCCTGCTGATGTCAGCAAAAAAAATGGCGGCATGAGACCCAGCATGTGACAGAGACATGGAGGATCACAGTAAGACAATGTTGGATTTGCTGGCTGGCTGATTATGTGAATTGTGCACGAGTGAGAAAGGTAGTTTAGACCAGTAGCTTCATGGTTGCCAGACAGAGATTGTATATGCGATCGTACTGTTGATTGCTGTACTGTCCGGGAAATAAATCAAATGATCAAAATTATTGATTGATTTGCTTTGCCCAAATTGATCGATAACACAGTATGTGCCTTTTTCATAATTCAATGATTTGATCATATTGTCTGATTCTTTGAAGAATTATTCCATCAGATTATTACATGTACAGACACTAGTCGTAAAAACATTCCGACAAATGCTAATGCCCTGATGAAGGGGGAATTTATTGGCCCCTGAAACACGCTGGATACCTTTTGCCATTTATGGATTTAATAAAATACTGTTGGATCTCAGATCCTTATCTTTGGATCTATAGGTTCATACGTTCGGAAGCGCTACCGACACCTCTGAAAAGCCTCCGCTTCCACGCAGACTACCTGCACACAGCATCTGGCAGGATCCGCCCCCTTATAAAAAAAAAAAAAAACAGGAAATTTGCAGTTTATGGGCTGCGGTGCCCATGTGAAAGAGGCCTTATGCCTCTCAGATCACTTAAGTTTAGATGTTCTTGCTTTAAATGTTTAGTTGCACAAGACACTGCCAGTGTGAATGAGGCCTTAAGCCAGCCATAAGCGTTTCAAATTTTGGGCTGCTCAGCAGGAACTGGCCTAGATTTGAACCATGTATGGGCAGGCTGAATGTACCAAAGATGATCGATCAACTTGGGTACAACCAGCCTGCCAGATATTGCATGGCATTATCGCTAGTGGCTGTTGTAGCGACTAGCAAAAATCATTGTGTTTTCCATGCAGAAAATAAATTTACTTCGACTATGGCCCCCCTTAGTTGTACTTTAAGCCCTTAAAGAAGAGGGTTGTGATCCCCAAAGAATGTTGGCTGAACTTTGTTTTCCTAGATTTAAACCTAGAATTGAAGGGCCACACCAAAATATTTTATGTTGTACATACACGGAGCAAATTTCTATCCTGGAACCACAGATGACAGTGTTGACAGGGGAATCCCACCCCCTGTTGTAGCCTCAAGCTATAATCCCTGTGTTCTCCTGGTGGGGACGGCTTCCCCTGTGGGGAAAATATAATGGCTCAGAAGGAGGGGGGGGGTATTTTGGTGTGGCACTTCAATTCTAGATTTAACCACTTCAGCCCCGGAAGATTTTACCCCCTTCCTGACCAGGCCCTATTTTGCGATTCGGCACTGCGTGACTTTACGGACAATTGCGTGGTCGTGCGACGCTGTACCCAAATGAAATTGACATCCTTTTTTTCCCCACAAACAGAGATTTCTTTTGGTGGTATTTGATCACCTGTGTGATTTTTACTTTTTGCGCTATAAACAAAAAAAGAGCGACAATTTTGAAAAAATAACAATATTTTTCAAATTTTTTTATATGAAATTCCCAAAAAAAAAATGTTAAAATCAAAATTTTTTAACATTTTAGGCCAATTTGTTTTCTGCTATATATGTTTGGTAAAAAAAAAAAATCGCAAGCGAATTTTGATTGGTTTACGCAAAAGTTATTGCGTTTACTAACTAAGGGAAAGATTTTTGTCATTTTTATGTTTTTTTTTTTTAACGAGTAATGGCCGCGATCTGCGATTTTGTTTGCGCGACTGCGACATTGCGGCGGACAGATCGGACCCTTGACTGACATTTTTGACACTTTTGGGGGTACCAGTGACATTACTACAGTAATCAGTGCTATACATATGCACTGTTACTGTAAAAATGACACTGGCAGGGAAGGGGTTAACTTTATTAGTGATCAAGGGGTTAAGTGTGTCCCTAGGGGCGTGCTTATTACTGTAAAGGGGTGTGGCTAGTGATGTAACCGCAGACACATACGATCCTACATAGCAGGATCGCATGATCTCTGCAGTTAGATCAGGGAGAATGACAGGCGGCTTTCTTTACATCAGCCGAGTGCCTTTCTCCCTCTCCACCGGGAGATCTCGAGTGACCGGCGGACATCGGGTCCGCCGGTCACACGCGCTGACATGTCAGGGAATGAGCGGGGCGGGAGCGCGCCCCCGGCGGCGCACGCGCTCGCCCCCTAGAGGCTCACAGGCGAGCGACGTAGTACTACGTCACTTTGCCTGTTCGGGGCTGACTGCCGCAGTAAATGTACTTGCGGCGGTCCGCAAGTGGTTAAATATAGGATAACAAAGTTCAGCCAACATGCTTTGGGGCTTAAAGTACAACTAAGGCCAGCCATAGACAGAGCAAATTTATTTTCTGCAAGGAGAACACAGTGATTATTGCTAGTGGTTATAACAGCTGCTAGCAACAATCGCATGTAAAATCTTGCAGGCTGGTTGTACCCAAGTAGACCGATCAATAAACTTGGTACATTCAGCCTGCCCATACATGATTCGAAGCACACCTGGTTCAGCAGGAGATTTGAGCCGTCTATGGCTGGCTTTAGTGCTCTTAAAAATTTCCATTAGTGAGTGGGCTTAACAATAAAAGAGAACTTAATTTACAAACAAAGCACTTTCACCACTGATACTTTGCTGACAAGTTATAGAATGGTAATGTGGATTGTTCACTGATGAATGGGAAATCAGGAAATGTGGAATAAATAGACAGGATGGTATCCGTTTCCATGAATTCGTATATCTCCGAACCAATGAACACTAACCAAAACCTTTCATGATAATGAGTACGGTATATCTAAACAAGATGGCTTTTCCAAACTTACCGATTTCTAGGTTTATTACAGTAAACAGTAAGCGATATAATATAAATGTTGAGGAAATTAGGCCAGTCTTTCTCAACCAGAGTTTTATGAAACCATAGGGTTCCTCCTGAACTTTCTAGGGGTGCTTTGAACAATAGCCAACAGTGAATTAATATCCAACTGACCCCAAAACAAGAGACAGTCTTCTACTAACCCCCAATGTAAAGGGTCACTCCTCCACTGACCACTAATGTGAGGGGACACCACCATTTTGTCTGTAGCACCCTACAGGTAGGTGCTAGGTAAATGCATAGTAGGCCTTGTCTGCCTAACAGCAGGGCCAGGTTTCTTTTTGTCAGGTAGGTTGTCATGGCTCCCAAGTGTGTCTTCTGAGAAGGGGAGTCTCCCCACTGGCTCTGTTGGAGGCTTCTGATAGGGCAGTGGAGGAAACCCAATCAGAGATACATTCAAACTCGTATCTACTCCAGAAGGCAGATTCTGCCGCAGAGGATTCTGGGAGAGGGTATAAGTCTGAAGGGGGCGCATGACTCAGCGTCTTTGGCTGGAAACAGAGTCCCAGGAGGGAGAGAACGGTTGTCTCTCCTCCTGTCTGAGGAAGTGGATGTCTTGGGGTGTCGCCTGAGAATCCAGAGAATGCTGAGTTGAGCTGAGGGGGATCCGGTGTGCCGAGAACCAGCGGAGAGCGAGTTTTCCAGTCCCAGGAAAGCCTACACAGGTCGTGAGTACGGAGGATTGCCCCTGGGGGTCTGCCTGAAGTGTTAGAGGGGACCACTCCGGAGGAGGTTCTGGGATCCAGTGTCAGCTAGCTGTAAAGGGGGTACCTAGGTGGAGGACCCTGAAGTAACAGAGGAGGTACATAGTCAGTGGACCCTGAAGAGCTAAAAGTCTAAAGGGGGTGCCTGCAGTTTTTGGGCCTGAATTGTGCAGAGTACTAGTTGAGAGTTGCAGCCATACGGAAATTCACAACAAGCTACCTCAAGCCAGTGCAAGCCCGGAGGGAGTAGTCAGTGACTTTGCAGTGTCAGCAGATCCATATTCTACAGTCCTGAGTCTTCTGAACTTAAAGTCGAGGATTCAGCACTTTTATTAAGTTACAGTGTGTTCTAAGCGTCAGTGAGTGTTGGCTAGCGTCGGCTGGTGTCAAGGCAGCGTTTACAGACATGTTTCTGGATAAAGTCCCGAGCTGTACTTAGTTGAGCCTAAAGAAGTATCCCACTCATTCCCTTCTCCCATTCCCTTTAATACAACAAAACCACAAAACAAAGATGCCGGAGTTGTCCATGTCTCAGTTCTCACACCCAGGGTCGCAGCTCACATGGGCTGGAGAGGTAACCGGTAACAATGGCAGACCCACATCAGGCTCAATGCCTGGAAACCCTGCTACATGTCATTTTCAAAGTACTACTGAAAATAATGTTAGAGCAGGGTAGTGGTACAAAATAAAAAAAATATTTGCCCATTATATTTATTATGGCAATATATGTTACACTTTGGTTGGAACAAACTTTTGATTCCATTACTGCCAGAAACCAAAAGCAACTAAAGACCTAAAATAGAGGAGATTTTGATTTGCCACAAGGAGACCAAACTGGGCAGGAAAATCCAATTGTTTCTAAGACAATGCCATTGTTTTTTTAGTTTTGATTCAATCCGTCAACAAACTGTGCTGAAGCTTTCAATCTATTGCCTAGTTAAAACAGGACAATCTACCAAATTTTGGTGATCTATTGAACTCTTACTTGATTGATCGATTGAACTTGTATCTGCAATTCATGGTGAATGGTAAGTGGTTGAAACAAACTGAATTTGCCATGTGTATGGCCAGCTATAGGACCCATTATTTATTAGTTGGAGAGTCATGTGGTGAGTATACAGCCGCTGGAGCCCTGATGCCCAACCTGTGGCCCGGGGTTTCATGCGGCCTTTTAGCATTTTTGTGCAGCCCTTAGGGCCCCTGCAAGCACTAATCTGTGTTTACCTAATGCCCTGTTATAGCACCGATTTCTAACAGTATTATGTATCTCCAGTCTATGACTATCTTCTAAGGCATGGCCGCAATCTTTGACCATCCCTTGTACCATATGTTAAGTCTCTGACCATCCCTTGTACCATATCTGCAGTCTCTGACCATCTCTTGTATCATATATGCAGTCTCTGACCATCTCTTGTATCATATATGCAGTCTCTGACCATCTCTTGTATCATATCTGCAGGCTCTGACCATCTCTTGTATCATTGCTGCAGTTTCTCACCATGCCCTGTACCATGTCTGCAGCCTCTGACCATCTCTTGTATAATTTCTGAAGTCTCTGACCATCCCCTGTACCATGTCGGCAGTCTCTGACCATCTCTTGTATCATTGTCTGCAGTCTCTGACCATCTCTTGTATCATTGTCTGCAGTCTCTGACCATCTCTTGTATCATTGTCTGCAGTCTCTGACCATCTCTTGTATCATATCTGCAGTTTCTCACCATGCCCTGTACCATGTCTGCAGCCCCTGACCATCTCTTGTATAATTTCTGAAGTCTCTGACCATCCCCTGTACCATGTCTGACCATCTCTTGTATCATTGTCTGCAGTCTCTGACCATCTCTTGTATCATTGTCTGCAGTCTCTGACCATCTCTTGGATCATTGTCTGCAGTCTCTGACCATCTCTTGTATCATTGTCTGCAGTCTCTGACCATCTCTTGTATCACTGTCTGCAGTCTCTGACCATCTCTTGTATCAATGTCTGCAGTCTCTGACCATCTCTTGTATCAATGTCTGCAGTCTCTGACCATCTCTTGTATCACTGTCTGCAACCAATTCTTGTATTATTGTCTGCAGTCTCTGACCAATTCTTGTATTATTGTCTGCAGTCTCTGACCATCTCATGTATCATTTCTGCAGTGCAGTCTCTGACCATCTCTTGTATCACTGTCTGCAGTCTCTGACCATCTCTTGTATCATTATCTGCAGTCTCTGACCATCTCTTGTATCATTGTCTGCAGGCTCGGACCATCTCCTGTATCATTGGCTGCAGTCTCTGACCATCTCTTGTATCATTGTCTGCAGTCTCTGATCATCTCTTGTATCATTGCTGCAGTTTCTCACCATGCCCTGTACCATGTCTGCAGCCTCTGACCATCTCTTGTATAATTTCTGAAGTCTCTGACCATCCCCTGTACCATGTCGGCAGTCTCTGACCATCTCTTGTATCATTGTCTGCAGTCTCTGACCATCTCTTGTATCATTGTCTGCAGTCTCTGACCATCTCTTGTATCATATCTGCAGTTTCTCACCATGCCCTGTACCATGTCTGCAGCCCCTGACCATCTCTTGTATAATTTCTGAAGTCTCTGACCATCCCCTGTACCATGTCTGACCATCTCTTGTATCATTGTCTGCAGTCTCTGACCATCTCTTGTATCATTGTCTGCAGTCTCTGACCATCTCTTGGATCATTGTCTGCAGTCTCTGACCATCTCTTGTATCATTGTCTGCAGTCTCTGACCATCTCTTGTATCACTGTCTGCAGTCTCTGACCATCTCTTGTATCAATGTCTGCAGTCTCTGACCATCTCTTGTATCACTGTCTGCAGTCTGCAACCAATTCTTGTATTATTGTCTGCAGTCTCTGACCAATTCTTGTATTATTGTCTGCAGTCTCTGACCATCTCATGTATCATTTCTGCAGTGCAGTCTCTGACCATCTCTTGTATCACTGTCTGCAGTCTCTGACCATCTCTTGTATCAATGTCTGCAGTCTCTGACCATCTCTTGTATCATTATCTGCAGTCTCTGACCATCTCTTGTATCATTGTCTGCAGGCTCGGACCATCTCCTGTATCATTGGCTGCAGTCTCTGACCATCTCTTGTATCATTGTCTGCAGTCTCTGATCATCTCTTGTATCATGTCTGCAGTCTCTGACCATCTCTTGTACCATTTCTGCAGTCTCTGACCATCTCCTGTATCATGTCCATAGTCTTTGACTATACCCTGTAGTGTGTTTGCTGTCTCTGGCACTGAATATTTACACAATGTTATGTGTGGCCCTGCTGTGGAGCCACATTTAAGGCCCCATAGAATAATGGGATTTTTGTACTTACCTTAAAACCGTGCCTAACTCCCTGAAGAAAAGTACATACCAGGGAGTATGTGGCCAAGGGCCGTTGAAAGAAGACCGTTAAGGCCGATACCAGACCCTTGATAGTACTCAAGGCCAGTTTCTGCTCAAGCCCCCATTAAAAGGAAGGTCAAGATCTGAGCCACCGAAAAAGAACGAGGATGAACCCCAAGAGACACTCCACGGCCTAAAAAAAATAGAGCACTAATGCAGCCATCACGTCCAATGACTGGTAAGCTGCAATATATTACATTTCTGGTTTTGGGTTTAATACACAAATCCATCAGATGCATAGAGTGCCTTGAAAAAGTATTCACACCCACATTTTGTCATGTTACAACCAATAACGTAAATTTATTTTTGGGGATTTTATGTGACAGACCAACACAAAGTGGCACATAATTGTGAAGTCGAAGGAAAATGATAAATAGCTTTTAAAAGTTTGTACAAATAAATATGTGAAAAGTGTGGCGTGCATTTGTATTCAGCCCCCTTAGTCAATACTTTGTAGAACCGCCTTTCCCTGCAATTACAGCTGCAAATCTTTTTGGATATGTCTCTACCAGCTTTGCACATCTAGAGAGTGACATTTTTGCCCATTCTTCTTTGCAAAATAGCTCAAGCTCTGTCATGTTGGATGGAGAGCGTCTGAACTGCAATTTTCAAGTCTTGCCACAGATTCATAATTGGATTTAGGTCTGGACTGACTGGGCCATTCTAACACATGAATATGTTTTGATCTATACCATTCCATTGTAGCTCTGGCTGTATGTTTAGGGTCGTTGTCCTGCTGGAAGGTGAACCCCTGCCCCAGGCTCAAGTCTTTAACAGGTTTTCTTCTAAGATTGCCCTGTATTTGGCTCCATCCATCTTCCCATCAATTCTGACCAGCTTCACTGTCCTTGCTGAAGAAAAGCATCCCCACAACATGATGCTGCCACCACCATGTTTCACAGTGGGGATAGTGTGTTCAGGGTGATGTGCAGTGTTCGTTTTCTGCCACACATAGCACTTTGCTTTTAGGCCAAAAAGTTCAATTTTAGTTTAATCTGAGGAGAGCACCTTCTTCCACATATTTGATGTGTCACCCACATCAGCGCCATCTTACCGAATGGGCACTAGTCCCAATTACCGCACTAGCCAAGCACTAGTCCCAATTACCGTGTGCATCCCGCCGCCATCTTAGCAGGTGGTAGTGCCTGTCGGCCCTGCGCTGCTGTCAGGCCACTTGGGCCGTGGAGGGGGAGCCCACAACTGCAGGAATGCCTGTCTACCTCCACGGGAACAGGCGCACACAGGACAGTCGAGTCTGAATCCCGTCCGTGTGCGAGTTCACCAAACCCAGCCGCCCCAACTTGGAAGCTGTCATTAGCCTGGCACTGCTGTACCAATAAATATCGCCTTATCGATAATTTACATTTTTATTCTCGTGGGTGATTGTGTAGGCAGGGCCCCAGTGCACTGCATTGCCCGGGGCCCTTTAATGCTCGTAAGATGGCACTGACCCACATGGCTCCTTGCAAACTGCAAACTGAACTTCTTATGGCATTCTTTTAACAATGGCTTTCTTCTTGTCACTCTTCCATAAAGGTTAGATTTGTGGAGTGACTAATAGTTGTCCTGTGGACAGATTCTCCCACTTGAGCTATTGATTTCTGCAGCTCCTCCAGAGTTACCATGGGCCTCTTGGCTGCATCTCTGATTTTTGCTTAATAAGTTTTTATTAAAGGAAAGTTTTCAAATACAGAAACAAGTAAACAATAAGGTTCCCCAATGAAGGGGGCATGTAACACAACGTAAAAAACAGAAAGGTAGGCTCTACATAACAATAGGGAAGAATATATAACATCGTTATAATGCGGTTGAGAGGAGGGGAGCCCAAACCAGACTCCTCGTTCGAAGAACAACCAGGGACGAAACAGCACGTCAACATTAGAGACATACCAGATTCTGGTGTTAACCATATCATGTTTCAGACGTTACATAGAGGGGGAGAGGGAGACAAGAGAGGGAACATTGAGAAGGTCAAGGAAAGAGTAGAAAAAGAGGGGGTGGGAGAGGGGGGCTGCTTCTCTGATGAATGCTCTCCTTGCCCGACCTGTCAGTTTAGGTGGACGGCCAAGTCTTGGTAGATTTGCAGTTGTGCCATACTCTTTCCAATTTCAGATGATGGATTGAACAGTGCTCTGTGAGATGTTCAAAGCTTGGGATATTTTTTTTTTTATAACCTAACCCTGCTTTACACTTCTCCACAACTTTATCCCTGACCGGTCTTGTGTGTTCCTTGGTCTTCATAATGCTGTTTGTTCACTAAGGTTCTCCAACAAACCTCTGAGGGCTTTACAGAACAGCTGTATTTATACAGAGATTAAATTACACACAGATGGACTCTATTTACTAATTGGGTAACTTCTAAAGGCAATTGGTTCCACTAGATTTTAGTTAGGGGTATCATAGTAAAGGGAGCTGAATACTAATGCACTACACATTTTTCACATATTTATTAGTCAAAAATTTTGAAAACCATTTACCATTTTCCTTTCACTTCACAATTATGTACCACTTTGTGTGCGTTGGTCGATCATATAAAATCCCAATTAAATACATTTACGTTTTTGGTTGAAGCATGACAAAATATGGAAAACAAGAAAAAAAAAAAAAAACGTATGAAACACCAAAGGTGTTAGTTGTGTCCTGATGGATTTGTTCCTCTGATAACCTCTAATTATTGCATTGCTTCGTCTCAGCCCTCCTTTTTTTACTGGATTGTTCCATAATTGGTTTGTTGATTGGTCATGAACAATCGTCAGACATAATGTCAGGCTGTACTATTGTTAAAGAGTTGATCAGAAAGACTGGAAAAAAAACTTTGGTTAATATTCTACTGATAGGGCAAAGATGAACACACATGATGCAATGTTCCCACTGATAAGGCGGAAACTCTTGACACGCAATGAATGGTGGATTTGTATTACTGTGGAAAGAAGATGGTATAAGGGTCCGATTGTCTGCTGCTGATTATCAAAAGTATTTTGTGTTTGGCCAGAACGGTTGTTTCAGTGTAGTAGGGCAGGTAGGCGATGTTAAAGTAGAACTATGGGCACATTTTTTTCCCCATTTTGGATAAAGTAAGGGAGGTTATAACCCCTGTAAGGTTTATTTTTGCCATCTTTGTCCCATTGGGGAGATTTACCTTCACTTCCTGTCCCAAAGCCAAACAGGAAGGTAAATCTCTGCAAATTAGGGGAATTCCTTGGGGACCAGGTCACAATAACTAGTATCTCCATTGGAAGATTTCTCCAATTTTACTTTTCGGGGGGCAACCCAAAATTTAGATTTTCTTTTACTTTCGCTTTTAATTCTAACAGTAAACAGGACAAATATAGATGATGAATTTTCCTAAAGGGGACACAAGGCAAAAAAAAAAAAAAAACACAAGCGGTTATAGCTGAAAAGGGTGGGCCAAGTCAATATTGAACCCTACGGACTAAGACTGGGCGGCTATTAAAGTTTATGTGCGTGTAAAGGCAGGCGCCAATACTTTTGACAATATATTGAATGTTACCCCTCAATATGCATTTATTCTCAATTGATATCATCTATTGCAACCTGATGCAGCGGACTTTACACAGTGGAGCTGGGTGATATTGCTGCAACTTGTCCCATGATGCTGAGACCCCAATCTACCTTTTATAATACAATGGTATGCAAGAGCCTGAGAAGGAGGGACCTGCAGAAACTGTGGAACCCATCATCACATTTTTGCAAGGTCTAATTAAGGGGCATTTGCACAGAAAGATACTATACTATTTTGCTAGTGGGCCTGCCAAAATGAAATAAAGTAACAAAGCATGCAAATGAAGCCTGGTGCATTAATTCGCATGCACAGTTTTCTTGCACATGTTACACCAGGATTTTGATATCTGTTGAGGACCTCTCGTCTCCAGGTCAGACCTCCACATCTGGAATGATCATAGGGAGATCCCGACCTCCACATCTGGGACCATCATAGGGAGATCCCGACCTCCACGTCTGGGACGATCATAGGGAGATCCCGATCTCCACATCTGGGACCATCATAGGGAGATCCCGATCTCCACATCTGGGACCATCAAAGGGAGATCCCGATCTCCACGTCTGGGACCATCAAAGGGAGATCCCGATCTCCACGTCTGGGACCATCATAGGGAGATCCCGATCTCCACGTCTGGGACCATCATAGGGAGATCCCGATCTCCACGTCTGGGACCATCATAGGGAGATCCCGACCTCCACGTCTTGGACCATCATAGGGAGATCCCGACCTCCACGTCTTGGACCATCATAGGGAGATCCCGACCTCCACATCTGGGACCATCATCGGGAGATCCCGCCCTCCACATCTGGTACCATCATCGGGAGATCCCGCCCTCCACATCTGGGACCATCATCGGGAGATCCCGACCTCCACGTCTGGGACCATCATAGGGAGATCCCGGCCTCCACGTCTTGGACCATCATAGGGAGATCCCGATCTCCACATCTGGGACCATCATAGGGAGATCCCGAGCTACACGTCTGGGACCATCATAGGGAGATCCCGACCTCCACGTCTTGGACCATCATCGGGAGATCCCGACCTCCACATCTGGGACCATCATCGGGAGATCCCGCCCTCCACATCTGGGACCATCATTGGGAGATCCCGACCTCCACATCTGGGACCATCATAGGGAGATCCCGACCTCCACATCTGGGACCATCATAGGGAGATCCCGACCTCCACATCTGGGACCATCATAGGGAGATCCCGACCTCCACATCTGGGACCATCATAGGGAGATCCCGACCTCCACATCTGGGACCATCATAGGGAGATCCCGACCTCCACATCTGGGACCATCATAGGGAGATCCCAACCTCCACGTCTGGGACCATCATAGGGAGATCCAGACCTCCACGTCTGGGATCATCATAGGGAGATCCAGACCTCCACATCTGGGACCATCATAGGGAGATCCAGACTTCCACATCTGGGACCATCATAGGGAGATCCAAACCTCCAACTCTGGGATGATCATAGGGAGATCCAGACCTCCACCTCTGGGATCATCATAGGGAGATCCAGACCTCCACATCTGGGATCATCATAGGGAGATCCAGACCTCCACATCTGTGATCATCATAGGGAGATCCAGACCTCCACATCTGGGATCATCATAGGGAGATCCAGACCTCCACATCTGTGATCATCATAGGGAGATCCAGACCTCCACATCTGGGATCATCATAGGAAGATCCAGACCTCCACATCTGGGATCATCATAGGGAGATCCAGACCTCCACATCTGGGATCATCATAGGGAGATCCAGACCTCCACATCTGGGATCATCATAGGGAGATCCAGACCTCCACATATGTGATCATCATAGGGAGATCCAGACCTCCACATCTGGGATCATCATAGGGAGATCCAGACCTCCACAGCTGGGACGATCATAGGGAGATCCAGACCTCCACATCTGGGACGATCATAGGGAGATCCAGACCTCCAGCTGCCTCTACATGACACACCAACACATCTAACATGTCAACTTCAAACACAAACTTATATAACCACTCAAGACACAACCTGCCTGCACTGTTCTCTATCAGGTGACGGTAAAATGGAGAGACGGACAGGCCTGGACCTGCGCTGTTGCCTATAGCTGTAGGTCAATACATTTATTATTAGTTTAATCCTGTAATAATGGCAGCTACAATACCCGTGTTCCTGCTATGAAGTAATGGCTTTCACGCTACTGATTATGTCACACATCCATGCCGCCATTGACAGGCAATGTGCCGTGCCTGATAGCTCATTCAGAAAATCTTACATGCCGTTCCAGTGACAGGCAAGGAAGTCCTGTCCCACACAACATGGAACAAATGCAGAATAATCACCGCACATGGGACAAGAGGAAATCACACTCCCCACACTGTAAGCAATGTCATGCATCTAGAGATCATAAAGAGATAGATAGAGATAGAGAGAAAGAACTACAGACATACCAACATATACAGAATACCAACAGATCCTACCCAACACATCATGTTTGCATACACAAATAACAAAATAATTTAAAACCCCTTATAAATAAAACAATTTTGTTTTACAAATGAACATAAAATACGCAACAAAGGATTCACAGAGCACTATGGGTTATTTACAGACACAGTACAGTAATCATCTCCTCTAAGGCGGGTTGGCACTTCAGTCTGCCCGATAAAGAAAAAGTCCTTATGACTGATGCATTTGATGTAATTGATCCTCATAAACACCAGATGAAACTATAAAATGTGAAAAGCAGACTACCATAATGTTGGAAATAAAGAAAACTATAACATATTAATATGCAATATTTTATATATACCATACTTAAAAATAAAGGATAAATAAAAAAAATATATGCATGGTTTATACAGGGTCATGGATGAAGTGATAATCTTAAAGAAAATTCCTGTTTCACAGCTCCTGTTCTGTACATAAGTGGATAAAGACGTTACTGTTTGTTTAACCACTTTACAACCGGAGGATTTTGCTGTCTTCCGTCCAGGCCACTTTTTGCGATTCGGCGCTGTGCGACTTCAACTGACAATTGCGCGGTCGTGCGACGCCGTACCCAAACGAAATTTACGTCCTTTTTCTCCCACAAACAGAGCTTTCTTTTGGTGGTATTTGATCACCTGTGCGATTTTTACTTTTTGCGCTATAAACAAAAAAAGAGCGTTTATTTTGAAAAAATAACAATATTTTTCACATTTTTTTATATGAAATTCCCCCCAAAAAAGATGTAAAAACCAATTTTTTTAAAAGTTTTTTGCCAATTTGTTTTATGCTACATATGTTTGGTAAAAAAAATCGCAATAAGCGTATTTTGATTGGTTTGCGCAAAAGTTATTGCGTTTACTAACAAAGGGAAAGATTTCTGTCATTTTTGGTGTTTTTTTTTTAACGCGTAATGGCGGCGATCTGCGATTTTTTTTGCGGGACTGCGACATTGCGGCGGACAGACCGGACCCCTGACTGACATTTTTGACACTTTTGGGGGTACCAGTGACATTACTGCAGTAATCAGTGCTATATATATGCACTGTTACTGTAAAAATGACACTGGCAGGGAAGGGGTTAATTTTATTGGAGAGGGAGGGGTTAATGTATGCCTGGTGCTTACTGACGTGTAGGGGGGGAGGTGACTATGTGATTCATGGACAGATCGGATGTCCAGCTATGCTGAACAGTCCGATCTGTCACTCCCTGTCACTATGGAGATCCGCCCGCTGTGTTTACACACAGCGGGCGGATCTCCAGACTCGATCCCCGACGATCGGGTAAGAGCAGCGGCGATCGCCGCTGCTCCTCCCCTGGCCCGACTCCCGCTGTGAATGAAAACAGCGGGAGCGAGCCTCCGGCGGCGCGCAAGCGCCGCCCAGAAGGGGAGGAGTCCAGTCACGTTAATACTACGTGACTGGACGGGAACGAGCCACTCTGCCGCAGTAGTATTCCCGTAAGCGGTAGTAAAGTGGTTAAAGTGATTCTAAAGGCTTAAAGTTTTTTACTTATTACATTCTCTGCATTAAGGTACATACCTTCTTTGCCACAGGATTCCTGCCCCCTTTCCCCTTATATTTACCTGAGCCCGATCTCGATCACTGGCGCTCTCCTCACAGGACAGATTGATAGCAGCAGGAGCCATTGGCCCCTGCAGCTGTCAATCAAATTTTGTGACAAGGGAATGGGGAGGGGGGGACCGAGGTGCGCAGTCTGTGTCTATAGACACAGGCAGAGCGGCTCAGGATTGAGCCTGCATGATTGTCTGTATTGGAGGCGGCTTGCTCTGGGGGCACTCACCAAAGAGGTGGAGCCAGAAATGAAGGATCGGGGCTGCTCTGTGCAAAATCATTGCACAGAGCAGGTAAGTATGACATATTTACTATTACATATACCCAGGAAAGTGAATAGCCCCAGTTTTACTTGTATATCTGTAGTCTTCACCTTGCTATACTCTTTGGAAAGTGTTAAAAAAATGTGTCCTCCTCTTTTAGCAGCACATTAGGGTGGGGGGGGGGGGGGACTGGACGTACACTGTGTGAGACCTGATTGGAGGGAAGGGACACACCCCTCCCCCTTTCACATAGGCAGAGGGACGAAGGAACATGCAGAGCTGTATTCTGAATAGACAAGCTCAGTGCTCATCTCCCTCCCAAACACAAAGTTTCAGCTACAGTTATCTCATATGTTGGAGAACTTTTTATAAGTGACTCATGCTAATAACAGAGGAATGAAACACCAGAGAGAAACGACACTTAGAGCTTTAGAGAGAGAGATAAGTAAACGCTACAGATATCTCTGCTTAGTTCAACTTTCATTAATGTGGTTTACAACTACTTTAAAAAGGTACCTTAAAAATTACTTTCCAGTTTCCGGAAACCTCTACAGCTCACAGTACATTAGTGTGATGGTCAGTGGAAAGTATGCCCCTTACACTGGTGGTCAGTGGGAGGAATGTTCGTTACACTGGTAGTCCGTTGGAAGAATACTTCTTATGCAGGCCATTCTTGGGTCGAATTCCAAACAAAATTTTCTTCAAAAAATCTGAAATTTTGTGATCCAATGGTGCCACCATTGAATTAAAAATTCGACCAACCGAGCCTTCAATTTCACCTCATGTTGCTACACAAAATAATTTTCATGGCCAGAAATCTTCTTTTCTTTCCAGGTCACAGCTCATGCGCATTTCTTTTTTGATTATATTTCTCGCACAATTCTCCCATCATTGATTTGAAATTTGTTCTTTTTCAAAAAATTTCCAACATGTCCAATTACTCAAATGTGATGGCTGCACGGAAATCGGGCACTGTTGCGTCCCACTAATGGTGCGAAATTTGAATGTGTAGCACTGCCCCCACAGCAACGGCTGGATATATAATTTGCGGGCTCCCCTGGTTACCAGCACATCTTTACTTGAACAAGTCTCTGAATCTCTCCTTGTTCCCAATGGCTCGTCACATAAATGAACAGTCTAGGGGTGTTGTTTGTTTTGTTGTTTATTGATAATTTGGGATAGGAGAAGGGGATAGTGTAATACTCCAATTCAACTATTCACATTGTTTGAGGACTTCTATCTTCAAAACTCCACTTGAAAAGATATAGAACACCCATGCTGCTAATCCACACTGCCACTAGGATGGATGGGGTTAAGTCTCTTGTTCTCCTTTCTCTCTAACAGTCAGGACACTCTCACTAGAATGCTCTTACCGCTGACACCCGTTCACTGACTATCCTAGGAGCAGGGGTGTCCTCCCTCAGGTCAGGCCCCTTGACACGAGTTTCTGTACTCACTGTACTGTAGAGACAGATGCTCCAGTGTCTCCCCTCTCAGTCAGCTTCCCTGGACCTCTGGGTTCAGCTCCTCACTGCTACTCTTCTGGCCCTCAGGCCGCATGGCACCTCTACAGAGGAGGAGGCAGCCGCCCCCTACCTCCGGGACTCCGCTCCCCAACGAAAGACCTTGAGCACATGTGCTCCTGGATTTTTTTTTTTTTTTTTGGTGGAGGATGCGGGCAATGATGTGCTCCTATACAGTATCCCAACATGCACCGAGGCAACTTTCCCTCTGCCCATGTACCCATTTGTCAGGTTTCCTCCCACTGTCCAACATGCCTCCCTATAGAGCTCAAAACTATACTTCTCTCACTAGCACCTATATAGGAGGGTGCTACGAATGAAAATTCGTAGTTACCTTTTTCAAAAGAAAATTATTTCGGGAATTGTACCCATGTATGGCCAGCCTTGCAGTGATGGCCATTGGGAAGAATACCCTCCTAAAGTCGGCCATACATGGGTTGGATTCGGAACAAATTTTCTTTTGAAAATCAGAAATTTAGTGTGTTTTGTGATCTGATGGCGCCACCATTGATTTTGAAATTCAACCAACCAAGCCTTCAAATTTCACCTCATGTTGCTACAGAAAAGAAAATTAAATTAGTGGCAAGGAAGTCACAGCTCATGCGCATTTTTTTTTTTTTCAATTATAGTTCTCGCATGATTCTTCCATCATTAACCACTTAAGGACCAAGCCTATTTCTGACACTGTTGTTTACAAGTTAAAATCAGTATTTTTTGCTAGAAAATTACTTAGAACCCCCAAACATTATATATATATATATATATATATATATATATATATATATATATATATATATTTTTTTTTTTTTAGCAAACACTCGGGAGAGTAAAATGGCAGTCGTTGCAATATTTTTTGTCATGCGATATTTGCGCAGCGGTCTTTCAAATGCACTTTTTTTGGAAAAAATATATTTTACTGCATTTAAAAAAAAACTAAACCGTAAAGTTAGCCCAATCTTTTTTTATAGTGTAAAAGAAGTCACTCTGAGTAAATAGAATACCCAACATGTTACGGTTTAAAATTGCGGACACTTTGTCGTAGAATGGCGACAAACTACAGTACTTAAAAATCTTGATAGGCGATGCTTTAAATTTTTTTTAACGGTTACAAATTTAGAGCTAAAGATGAAGTCTGTTTCTAGAATTATTGCTTGCACTCTGGCAATCACAGCGATACCTCACATGTGTGGTTTGAACACCTTGAACACCGTTTTCATTTGCGGGCACGACTTACATATGCGTTTTCTTTCGTGCATGAGCTTATAGCGACAAGGGCACATAAAAATTTTTTTTCTTTTTCCTATTTTTTTATTTTTACCATGGTTTAAAAAAAAAAAAAAAAAAATCTGATTACTTTTATTGCTGTCACAAGGAATGTAAACATTCCTTGTGACAGTTACAGGTACTCTTTGGGTGTTTTCACACTTGGTGCGATTGCCTGGTCCGAACCCGAGTTCGATGGACTGTGTTCACATTTGATTTTTGTATCCGAACCGCGGTACACTTGTGTCATCAAGCTGCAGCCAGTGCATACTCATGCTTGGCAACCGCTGTAAACGAGAAGGTGCCAAAATGGATAGAATTGCTTGCTTTGGTACGATTGCGTTCTCATCGTAAGCGAACCGTACTGGAGTTCACAAGAACCGTACCACAGACCACCCTTTTTAAGTGGACTCGGGTACGGTTCGCGGGTGCGCACCCGAGTTCAAAAACAGTGTTCACATCATCAAAAAGAACCGAATTCTGACGTCAATCGAACCCGGGTGACGTCAATCTAACCCGAAAAGTGCTAGTGTGAAAACACCCTTTATGGAGGGATCGAGGGACCCTAGACCCCTCCACTGCACTTCAAAGTATTCAAAATGCCGAAATCGGCATTTTTGAATACTGACAGTTTCTTTTTTTTTTAAATTGGGGCCGTTAGTAGCGGAGTTAACCGGAAGGGACATCACTTCTAAGTTACTACATCGGAGACCCGATTGAAGCCGATTCTGGCTTTGTTCAGGACTCCAACCAGCTGGAGGATGGGCAGAGCCACAGAAGGCGGGCAGAGCAGTGGAAGGGGGGCAGAGAGGGAGAGGGGGGGGGATTTCCCCTCCCGCTCGCTGGGATAACAACCAAGCGGCTGCTGAGCCGCATTGGCTGTTATCTCCTGAAAGGCTCTAAAAAACGGTACCAGGTTGATGTCTGCAGGCATCTTCCCGGGGCATTATGAGTATGACGTCATACGCACTGACGAAACGCACGTAAGGTGGAACGCACGCTGCCTACGTCACAGGTGCCTGAGTGGAACGCAAGCCGGTATTCACCGCTCTCCACTCACGGGCACCATTTTGGCTGGGTTTTTTTCGTTTTCTATGTACTGTATACCCACTTACCCTATTAAAGACTACTTTTAATGGTTACACTCTCTGGAGCTTTTTTTACCCTATATACCCTGACCGGACCCTGCGGATCAAAGCTATCCAGGAGAAGGATTCCGGATTGCCGCGGTACTACAAAGCCCAGCAGTGTCCTCTCTGGCCCTGGTGGCCATAAAGCGATTATAGGTCTTAAGACCGTACAGTATATAGGACCCACAGCATCTGGTGAGTGTATTCTACTATTATCCCCCACGGTGACACCATGAGTACCAGCATTTGTATCATTGGAGGATTCAACACATCGCACCTGAACTTTTGCCTTTTATTTGGCACTCAAGATATACCTGCATTCTCACCTGAGTCACTTATGAACTTTTATATATGGACTTTTTTTACTTGCACGTTGGCACTTGAGGCACCTATTTATGAAATGTATTGAATATATTATTTATTGTGATATTACATATTTATTTGATACATTTATTGGACTGTTTTTGCACTCACTTACAGCACCTTCCTCACCATTAATACTGTTACTGCTTATCCGTCGTTTATTTTACTGTGTGATATTTACCTCAAATTTTAGAAATGAATTGCTTATCAATATTACTTGATAGCACCCAGCACTTTATTGGAAGCCCACCATTATTCCAACCTTGGGTACTGACAAGTCATTGTCCAGTCCCGTTTTATTCCAAGCAAGCGCTATAGTTGGCCGCAAATCTTTTGGGGTCTCACTCATACTACATTCCATTTCCTGTAGCAGCTGCACTTTATTTATTTAATTTAATTTAAAACCCATTTGTTGGGACACCCATAGGCGCGAGGGATATACACGCAATTCCTTGTAGTATATAATCTTCCTCATCTTCCCGGGGCAACCACTTCTTCAAGCCGACATAAAGGTACGTCGGTTTGCGGGAAGTGGTTCATTTAAAATGTGTTTTTTTTTCAAATGATTTCCAACATGTTTACAAAAATTTAATAGCCGCAAGAAAATCGGCCATTGCTGTGGCCCACTAATGATGTGAAATTCAAACAAAAATTCTTAGCTACGATTTTCTAAAGAAGATTCTTTCGGAATTCAACTCATGTATGGTCGACCTTAGAGTGATGGCCTGTGGGAAGAATACCCTCCTTACAGATAGCTTAAAATATCACTGGAGTCAATGGTTACTTATCTTTTATGCAGATATTGCTAGAACTCCTTAAAGTGGAGTTCCGGCCTCAAATACCTTTTTTAACTAAAAATACCCCTATAATACTAATCCATTGCCTTTTACAGAACAGCTATTCTCATACTTACAAGGTGTACGGTATTGGATTTTAGTCAAAATCTTACTTTTAAAAACGCTGTCTGGACGCAGCCATCTTAGACGTGGGCATCTGAAGCCGCAGTGTAATCTGCTGTGTCCTTCTTCCTGATTCCAGGGAGTGTTCTGGGAGTTCTTCCTGATTCCACCCTCCTGGGAGTGATGACAAACAGCTCCCAGGATGCAATGCAAAGGCGTAAGTGATGTCGGTGGCTGCAGCCACAGAGGGGGGAGAAGGAGGAAGTACAATCAAAAATGCCCTGAAAATAAGCTAAGGGACCCCCGAAAAAATTGAAAATGCCAATTTGTTGATCAGCATAGCGAGCACTCCAGGAATCACTAAGTTGCAAAATAGGCCGGAACTCCACTTTAAGGAACCCAGAGAAACCTCAGGAGGAACCCTAGTGTTCCACAGAGCCCTGGCTGAGAACGGCTGACCAAGGATTCAGAAAAAAACATTTCAACAGCTATTAAATGACAATTCTATTCTTTTTCTGAATATGAAACTAAAATTTGCTTTTGCTCAGGTACCTTTCATAACAACTAAACCAGTGCAAGAAAAACATTTCAGATCACAAGAGTAATTGATGGGTTCTGGTCATTGTACAACCTGCAATTCATGGCATACACGGTACCTGAATGATCTCTAGGTGGGCTCACGAAGATCTGACTGACGAATGAAGAGAGTCTTATTAAAGAGTTGGCCAGCGTGTTCCACAATGGGTTACTGAACACACTGTACACAGCCATAGCAAAAGAATGCATGAGATAGAAAAAGGTAAAAGAAAAGACCGATAACTAAAATGACAACTAGATCATCATCAGACCATGACTTCAGACATAAAAAGAGGTATTAACTACTATGAGAAGAAAATACATACACACACCCTCAAAGAAAGTACTGTACACGATACTTCAAAAAACATCCTTGGTGTTAGAACTGATAAAAGCGACTACAAAGGTTTAGTACAGTTAAAAGAAATTAGAGGTAAGTTGAAGATGGAAGGAGATGCTGGAACCTTTTAATGTGAAGAAGTAGCAAGCGGCTTCTATGCAAGCGACAGCGACTTATAGAAGAGGAGATGTGAAGGTTTCCTCCGCTCCAGTAAAATACAAATTCCGAAGAGTGGAAAATTCATTTAAAGGCGTAGCCCTGGGTGGCCTCACCTCTGAAATGTTGTGCTAAAATATTTGGAGATTCCAAAACACCCTTTCATGATATCCCAGGATCTAACAGAGAACACCATACATCATCTGCACATTTTTCCTAAGTTTCACCCTTAACCACTTAAGCCCCGGAAGATTTTACCCCCTTCCTGACCAGGGCCTATTTTGCGATTCGGCACTGCGTGACTTTAACGGACAATTGCGCGGTCGTGCGACGTTGTACCTAAACGAATTTGACGTCCTTTTTTTCCCACAAACAGAGCTTTCTTTTGGTGGTATTTGATCACCTGTGCAATTTTTTGATCATGCGCTATAAACAAAAAAAGAGCATCAATTTTGCAAAAATAGCAATATTTTTCACATTTTTTAATATGAAATTTCCCCCCCCCAAAAAATGTAAAAATCAACATTTTTTAACATTTTCGGTCAATTTGTTTTATGCTACATATGTTTGGTAAAAAAAAATAGCAAAAAGCGTATTTTGATTGGTTTGCGCAAAAGTTATTGCGTTTACTAACAAAGCAAAAGATTTTTGTCATTTTTTTTTTAATGCGTAATGGCGGCGATCTGCGATTTTTTTTGCGGTACTGCGACATTGTGGCGGACAGATCGGACCCTTGACTGACATTTTTTACACTTTAGGGGTTACCAGTGACATTACTGCAGTAATCAGTGCTATACATATGCACTGTTACTGTAAAAATACACTGGTAGTGAAGGGGTTAACTTTATTTGAGAGGGAGGGGCTGTGTGTGTCCCTAGGGGCGTGATTCTAACTGTGATTGGCTGTGGCTTGAGCTGTAGAAAAAATGATCAACGGTCCTACATAGTAGAACCGTATGATCACTGTTCCTACACAGGGGAGAATGACAGGTGGCTTGTTTACACTAGCCGCCTGCCTTTCTCCCGCTGTCACGGTCTCACGGACAATCGGGTCCGCCGGGCACACGCGCAGGGGGGGGTCTGTGACCGAGCGGGAGCGCGCCTCCGGCGGCACGCACTCGCTCCCCACACCCTTACAGGCTAGCGACGTAGCCCTACGTCGCTCTGCCTGTGAGGGGCTGACTGCCGACGTAAACAGTCGTGCGGCAGTCGGCAAGTGGTTAAAGCTGAATTTATTTAATGGCATAGTTACATTGGTTCAGCTTGGATCAATGTAAGTATATATATTCAACACCTGTGGGCCTGCTGTAGAAGCGGAGAATTACTAGTAGTTGGTGCTACTTCAGTGATCACTACAGCCTTCCAGGTCATCCCATCATTCACAGAACAGCTTGTATTTTTTTCAATGAATAGGAGGTGTTTTGTGACTGGAGGAGGTGAAGATGTGGGGCTGAGACCCTACTATGCAGAACGGCCACAAGACACAGGATCTGAAGGATCGCAGCGATAACTGTAGTAGCACGGACTACTACAGTGATTCTTTGCTTCTACAGATATGGAATATGTATAGCTATAGTGCCTTGAAAAAGTATTCATATCCCTTGAAATTTTCCATATTTTGTCATGTTACAACCAAAAATGTAAATGTATTTTATTGGGATTTTGTAATAGACCAACACAAAGTTGCACATAATTGTGAAGTGGAAGGAAAATGATAAACGGTTTTCAAAACTTTTTACAAATAAATATGTGAAAAGTGTGGTGTGCATTTGTATTCAGCCCCCCCCAAGCCAATACTTTGTAGAACCACCTTTCACTGCAATTATAGTTGCAAGTCTTTTTGGATATATCCCCCCCAGCTTTGCACATCTAGAGAGGGACATTT
The DNA here is from genome assembly GCF_965119305.1 of Pelophylax lessonae. Taxonomy (NCBI): domain Eukaryota; kingdom Metazoa; phylum Chordata; class Amphibia; order Anura; family Ranidae; genus Pelophylax; species Pelophylax lessonae. The sequence goes on from NC_138776.1 coordinate 61,119,702, forward strand.
TGCCCATACTTCTTTGCAAAATATCTCAAGCTCTGTCAGATTGGATGAGCATCTGAACAGCAATTTCTAAGTTTTGCCACAGATTCTCAATTGGATTTAGGTCTGGACTTTGACTGGGCCATTCTAACATATGAATATGATTTGATCGAAACCATTCCATTGTAGCTCTGGCTGTATGTTTAGGGTCGTTATCCTGCTGCAAGGCAAACCTCCGCCCCAGTCTCAGGTCTTTTGCAGACAGGTATTCTTCTAAGATTGCCCTGTATTTGGCTAAATCCATCTTCCCATCAACTCTGACCAGCTTCCCTCTCCCTGCTGAATAAAAGCAACCTCACAACATGATGCTGCCATTACCATGTTTCATGGTGGGGATGGTGTGTTCAGGGTGATGTGCAGTGTTAGTTTTCCACCACACATAGCGTTTTGTTTTAAGGCCAAAAATTTTAAATTTTGGTCTCATCTGACCAGAGCACCTTCTTCCACGTTTGCTGTGCCCCCCACACGGCTTCTCGCAAACGGGACCTTTTATGGCTTTCTTTCCACAATGGCTTTCTTCTTGCCACTTTTCCATAAAGGCCAGATTTGTGGAGTGACTAATGGTTGTCCTGTGGAAAGATTCTCCCACCTGAGCTTTGAATCTCTATGGCTTATCCAGAGTTACCATGGGTCTCTTGGCTGCTTCTTGGATTAATGCTCTCCTTGCCTGGCCTGTCAGTTTAGGTGAATAGCCATTTCTTGGTAGGTTTTCAGTTGTGCCATATTCTTTCCATTTTCAGGCGATGGATTGAACAGTGCTCCGTGATGTTCAAAGCTTGGGATATTTTTTATAACCTAACCCTGCTTTAAACTTTTCCACAACTTTATCCCTGACCTGTCTGGGGTGTTTCTTGGCCTACATGATGCGGTTTGTTCACTAAGGTTCTCTAACAAACCTCTGAGGGCTTCACAGAACAGCTGTATTTATACGGAGATTAAACTTGGACTCCATTTACTAATTGGGTGACTTCTGAGGGCAGTTGGCTCCACTAGATTTTAGATTTCAGAGTGAAGGGGGCTGAATACAAATACACACCAAACTTTTCAGACATTTATTTGTAAAAAATTTTGAAAACCATTTATCATTCTCCTTCCAATTCACAATTGCGTGCCACTTTGTGTTGGTCCATCACATAAAAACCCATTAAAATACATTTACGTTTTTGGTTGTAACATGACAAAATGTGGAAAATCTCAAGGGATATGAATACTTTTTCAATGCACTGCATATTGGTCCAAACAGGACCAATATACCTACATCTTTAGGGCCAAAAAAGTAACAGGGCAACCAAAACTAGAATTTGATCAGTCAGAGGATGCTTCTGGAACAATGGTCAAACATTTCCATAGACACACTCCCAAACCTTGTGGACAGCCTTCCCAGAAGAGTTGAAGCTGTTATAGCTGCAAAGGGTAGACCAACTCAATACTGAACCCTACAGACTAAGACTAGGATGCCATTAAAGTTCATGTGTGTGTAAAGGCCGGCGTCCCAATACTTCTGACTATATAGTGTATTCTGGAAATTTTTTTTCCTAATGAACGATCGCAATAGTGTGTACATCCGCAGAACAGAACTAGAGGAGACATCTCTCAATGGGGACACATGTTTCGAAAACTGGGACTTCCCATCATTCAAAGACAAAGATTTTGGCTCCTCTTCAAGGGAAACAGTGACAAACTATAAAAGGCACAGAAAACCTAGACAGAAGGGTATACATTGGAACTGTGTATTGTCATACAAGACATGTTGTCCTTACCCAGGCCTGTGCAGTATGTAAATATCATGAGAATGTCAGGGGTGAGTGCGGTGATGACAGCACATTAGTAAGACACGCGGTGTGAAGTATGGGAGATAAGTGACACTGCACATGAATAGCTGTACAGTCACTAGACATTCCACAATCGATTCACACAAGCTCCAGGTGTGCTAATGACGTGCCTTTCCATAATGAGACCATCACCAACCTCAACATCATACACTGGAGACCATACACTTTTTAAATATTTTAAGGTTGAGTTATTCTATAGGATCAGATGAGTTTTTCTGGTCATCTAGAGACTGTCATTAAGTTCCCCTGACTGTCTGCACTTTCTCTACTGGGGTGCACAGCAACTCTCAATAATAAGGTACCCCTACATACAGCAAAAAAGTCCATGGTTCAACCAATTACAACAGTGTATGCAACTGAAACAAGTATGTTATGTGTATGCTGTAGGAAACCTTGGTTGGGCGGGGTGGAGAGGTTTGGACATGTCCCTTTTCTCTGCTGGGGATGTAATTATATGAGCTGTATATCATTACGTATATTAAATTTTCCAGATGCACCTTGTCTTCAAATGAACACTTTATTTTCCAAGTGGCAAGTTCAGCCTCTCTCAACATTGTTCCCCAGAGGAAACCCTAAAACAATTTTCACATTTTGGGAAACCTTTACTAAAACCAATTAGTTGGGAGTCAAAGGAGAAAAATTTACTAGACATGTGCAATTTGTTTTCAGTCGGAATATAAATTCGGACAAATTTTTGGTTATTGTTTCGAAAAATTTGGAATTCCTTAGAAAATGAATATACAAAACTAAATTAAACAAATTTCAACTAAATTCATTACTATTTAATTCGGAGATTCAGGTGCATTCGAATCTCCGAATTAAATAGTAATGAATTTAGTTGAAATTTGTTTAATTTAGTTTTGTATATTCATTTTCTAAGGAATTCCAAATTTTTCGAAACAATTCTTCCCCGGCTTCCTGACCCGTGCCATCAAAGAAACGTAAGCATCCCTTGCGATAATAATACAGCATGACAGGTCCTCTTTATGGACTCCAAATCTCCCTTCTACCATTAAAAGCAAAAGATCAAAAAATAATGTTTTTAATCTTTTTCCTTTAAGTAAAAAAAGAAAAAAACAGCAAAACAAACATGTTTACATGGCACGAGACCTGGAAATGGTGCCATGACGTCGCTCCAGTCCTCCAAGGGCATAGAGATGAGCGCTGGCCATCTTGCCATCTATGGCAAGCCACCGCCAGCGCTAAATGGTTCTCTGGCTAGGCGATAGGCAACGTAAGCCCAGGAAGCGGCGTAAGGGGTGGGGGGGCACCTCTCCCATCGCTTCTAAATGTGATCCCATGGCAACCACTTATCTGAAAGCCAGCCGCCTAAGGGAAAAAGAAATACCGGCATCTAACACCAGCCACAACCCTGGTAATTAACATTACAAGTAATGACATAAATTCCAAGTTAGGCGGTCGGCAAGTGGTGCCATGCTGCTGGCATTGTCTAGTGGTGTTGGTCCTGGAACTATGCAATCACCATTAAACGAGAGATCAGACATAGTGCAAGGAACTCCTAGCAACCTCTGGAGGAACTCTATGGTTCACTGGAATCCAGGCTGAGATAGGGATGGTCTTGTGGATTTGAATTTCACAATTAGAAACCAATTGCTTCAGCAGAATAATTGTGCTACCAAATCTGCTGGAAGGACACCGTATCTAGCTGAAGCTTTTACTGTAACATTCTATAACCTTACCAAACTACCAGTGTGTACCATTACATTACATGTGCTGGATGCAATCAGCAGATTCCATAGACCAGCAAACAAATGCATTTTATAACCCTGATCTGAACTATTCCAGCACATGAAATGCTTAGGATGAATAGAAGAGCCTGCGGTGGCCAGTAAAGGAGGGATGTGAGTTTCTATGGAGGATTGAAGCTCACACTATAATCTCCCTCCAGCTGTGAGTACACAGGGAGGTGCTCGGGTCACATTCTGAAGTGAGTCAAGTGCCGTAACAATAGCAACCCGTTGCCAGTGCAGGGTGTGGGCTGATAGCTATGGCAGGACAGAAAGTGGGAGGGGAGCAAGGAACGGCCAACACAAGGGAAAAAAAGAAACCTTCCAGAAAAGCGTAATGGAGAACATCATGTCTTTCAACACCGATGGTTTATTCCCACCAGACCCGCTACACAGGGCTATTTACAACAGCAAAATGCAGCGCATGGAACCTTCACACTTTAAAAGAGTTTAAAACTGAACTCTAGAATTACAAGAAATGTGTTAAAAAAAACCACAAAAAAAAAAAAAATTAAACTCTGGAAGATTTACCCCCCTTCACGACAAGGCCATTTTTTTTGCATCACGGCCTTGCATTACTTTAACTGACAACTGCACGGTCATGGGACGCTGTAACCAAATAAAATGTATGTCCCATATTCACAAAAATATAGCTTTATTTTGGTGGGATTTGATCCCTTCTGCAGGTTTTATTTTTTGCACTATGAACAAAAAAAAAAAAGACAATTTTGAAAAAAAAGAAATGATATATATATATATATATATATATATATACACACACACACATACACTTTCTGCTATAAAACATATCCAATAAAAAATTGAAGAAAAAAGAAAACAATAAAAATATCTTCAAAATGTAGGCCAATTTGTATTCTGCTACATGTTTTTGGTAAAAAAAAATCCCAATAGGTGTATATTGATTGGTTTGAGCATAAGTTATAGCGTCTTCAAATATGGGATTTTTTTTTTTACTAGTAATGGCGGCGATCAGAAACTTATAGCGGGACTACAGTATTGCGGCGGACAGTTGGACACAAGCTGACGCTTTTGACACTTTTTGGGGACCAGTGACACCAATGCAGTGATTAGTGCTAGAAATATGCACGGTCACTGTACTAATGACACTGGCTGGGAAGGAGTTAAAAATCCAGGGGCGATCAAAGGGTTAAATGTGTGCCTAGCTAGTGTGTTTATGTACTATGGAGGTGCTTTTACTAGGAGGAGACATAGATCCTTGTCTCTGCTTTGCAGGAACACAGGATCCATGTCTCCCCTACTAACAGAACGGCAATCTGCCTTGCTTTCATGGGCAGAACGCTGTATCGGCGGCGGCGGTGGGCATGCAAACCCCAGACCTAGAAGTGTCGGATCACATACAGGGTATGTGAACCGGTGCAGCAGTGCCACCTTGCCGCCATATACGTTTTCAGGGCGGCAAGTGTTTAAAAGGCCTATAGCCACTCGCAATTACATGCAAAAATTCAGACAGGCTGGTTGTACTGAAGTCGAATGATGGATTGGCGTCAGTACAACCTATAGGTCAGGGGTCTTCAAACTATGGCCCTCCAGTTGTTCAGGAACTACAATTCCCATCATGCCCAGTCATGTCTGAATGTCAGAGTGTTACAATGCCTCATGGGATGTGTAGTTTTGCAACAGTTGGAGGGCCGTAGTTTGAGGATCTCCGCTATAGATGAATAAAATCTTGGCTGGTCCCTGCAGAACCGGTCAAAATTCAATCCATCGTTGACCGGCTTAACAGATAGTGCCAGTAAAATACCGAACAGTGCCGGCACCTGACTGGTTTCAGGCCACGTTCAGATTATTCAGCTTATATTTTTCTGTCCAGTTCCTTCAATTTTTCAATCAAAGGATGTTGGGTGGAATGGTGTTGACAGGGCCACCCACAGGTTCACCAAGTACCATCTGAAGTTTGCTCTGTACATGGTGAGTAGAGATGGTCTCGGGTGTGTTCGGGATCCTACATGCCCGATCCTGCCAGAAAGCCAACACCGCACACTGCTAATCACAGGCAGTGAGGCATTTCCCGATCTGTGCAGCTGCGGATCGGGAAAGGTCTCACTGCCTGTGATTAGCCGGTGGGATACCGAACACGCCTGAGCCCATTCCTAATGGTCAGTAATGCCTAGTACACACAATGAGAATATTGGACGCAAAAAAAAAAAAGCATTTGGAGCGATCATCCGATAATCTATTTGTTGGTACACAGCTTTTGAGAGCCAATCACGACAGTTCATGTGAAAATATCTGAAGGGACGAGCACAAATATTTTTCTCGTAAGATACCAGAACAAATGATTTTTGCGTAATCAGTATAGTATTGGTACAAAAAATAAATATAATTGTGTGATTCCTTATAAATATAAGAATACATTACAATACATTACTTTCTGAAGTTGTATTCTGTCTTATCAGAAATTTTGTAACTTTAGTAACCTATTTGGTTTTGGTAGGAGACTAGCATGCAAAAAACAGGCTTAAAGTGTTACTAAACCCAGGATCCTGCATTCACTATATCTGGTCTCCCACAGTACACAACATGGAAATTCAAATATTTTAGTAAAAATAAACTGCTAAAAACCTTTTCTCATTAGCAGCATATAGCAGTCTTGTGACTTCTATCAGTGTCAGCCTGAGCACTGGTTAAAGCTTGTAGGAAAGGTTTTTATTCTCCTCTGACTGTCCTTTGAGGCTGCATGGCACCTTACCCTCTGTCTAGACAGTGCTGATTGGCCCTGGGCTGATCACATGCACCCTCCCAGAAAAAAAGAAAGACTCTCTAGCAATACACACCAAACTGAGCATGTGCAGAATGCCTTGTAGGGCTCTATGCTATTGGGAGATGGACTAGGGACAGAGAAAGAAGGGGAGGATCAGAGAAGACAAGATCAAACAGCCTTGTTACACAATGTGGAGGATTAACCCCTTAGGTTCCACAGTGAGTATAACAAGCATGCTTTACTGCATATACAGACTGATTTTACTGTTGTAGGTTTAATAACACTTTAAAGCGGTTGTATCCCGCTTTTTGACACTTTTACCTACAGGTAAGCCTATAATAAGGCTTACCTGTAGGTACAAATAATATCTCCTAAACCGGCACGGTTTAGGAGATATTTACAGTGCATGCAGCCGCTCGCGCGAGCGGCGCATGCGCTCTGAAGGTCCGGGGGGACCTTCAATTAACTTGCCGGGAGCATGCGCGCGGGAGTGACGTCATCGCGGCTCCGGCCAATCAGCGCGCTGGAGCCGTCTCTTCCGGCCAATCAGCGCGCCGGAGCCGCCGAACCGGGAAGAGACGACGAGGGACCATGGCAGCGCCCGCAGCGATGTCCGGGGGTCCGTGTCGGGGCTTCGTTTTAAGGTAAGTTACACATAATGGGCTAGTATGCGATGCATACTAGCTCATTATGCCTTTGTCTTGCAGGTTTTTTTTTTTTATTTTTTTTTTTCATAGGGTTTACAACCGCTTTAAGAGTGAGCCCAAACAGAGTTCTCTAAAATTGCTAATCTACAAATCTCTGTATTTAATCCAATACCATTACATTTATCTACCGCCAAAACTTTTTTTATTTTTTTATTTATTATTTCAGTTTTGAAAGGAGTGGGAAAGAGTTAGAATCTTCCCAGGTTTTCGTTACTATCAGTACCCTCGCTAAAGATGTCCACCTGCTCCAACTGTCTTATGGCGCTTTTCCACTGCATGGAACCGAACGGTTCGGCTCGCTTTTGTGCTTTTCCACTGCTGGTACCACATGGTATGGTCAGGGCCGGATTAAGAGCATCATGGGCTTGGTGCTGAGGATTTTGAAGGGTCTTAAAGGCCGTGCCTCGGCATGTGCCCTGAGGAGGAAGGGTGCAGCCGTGCAAGCCTAATACAACATGAGATGCCCTGTCTAAAGCCCATAAACACATCCATGCATCATCTGTGTCTGGCCCTTGTGCTGTGTGAGGAGGTTCTGAGGGAGCTGCCTGGGGAAGCATGCCTTCCCTTGTAGCACAGAAGCCAGACTTTTATATTTACAAGTGACAGTAAAGAGCGGTAACAGGGAATCTGGCCATCCCGGGCCTATATTAAGGTGGGGGCCTGGAGCTACAGCTCCAATAGCCCCTACGTTAATCCGGCCCTGGGTATGGTGTAGGAACGGTTCGGTACGGTACGGCGGCGCTTTTCCACTGCATGGAACCAAACGGTACGGCTCTCAAAAACAGTACCACCTCGATTGTGGTTCCAACAGGTACCATATCCCACAATCCTTTGCATGCAGTCACAACTAGCCACTGATTGGTTAGAGAATCCCACCCACCCCGTTGTTATCCCACCCACTTAACTTTAGTAATACTTTAGTGGAAAAGCAAACCATACCGTACGTACCGAACCGTTCCAACACCGTACCATGCGGTACCAGCAGTGGAAAAGCAGACCGGGCCAAGCAGGGCCGAGCCGGTACTTGCAGTGGAAAAGTGCCATAAGTGACCATTACCACTGGGCAGGAAAGTGATGACAAATGTCGAATTTTGAATTGCCACCAGAGTGGAAAGAAAAAAGGGAAATCTTCCAATGGGGATGTCTGTTCCTGTTGTCTTTGAGAAGATATACCTCCCTACCTCACAAGACAGGAAAAGAAGGAGAATCTCCCCAACAGGAAACAGAAAAAAAAAACCTATTATTTTAACCACTCCCCAATCCAAAACTAGCATGTTTATGAATTGTAAGCCATGGTAAGAAAAATACTATAAAAAGGTAAATACTCGAGGAATTACTTAAAATAGCCTACACTTTCCCTTTAATCCCATAACATATGTGCATGATTGAAGTTATAATGACTGATAGAACTCACCTTTAAGTTGTTGCAGCTCCGCATTCAAGCTTTCAATGTTGGAGTCGCAGAACTCCAAGTTCTCAATAGTTTCTGCTCTTGTTTCCTCATCCTGCTCTTCATCCTCGAGCATCAAACAAAGCTCCTCTCGAGTTTTCCTGTAGATCTCCAATTCCTGTTCTACATCTTCAATCTTCAATAGTAAGAAAGGACAAGGCTGATCTTTGTCCATTTCTTCCAAGTCTTCTGCTGTGTCGGCTATATCTGGAGCACTGGACATTAGGAAATCTTCATAAGGGCTTTCATTCTGTAAAGCTTCCTGTCTTTGTAGTGGTCTTGGAGATGGAGTATTTCTTTGACTATTTGGTGGGGGTAATGGAGCAGGTCTAGAAGGTTTTAGGGATTGAACCGGAGGTGTATTCTCCACATACTCACTTCTATATGAATTCTGTCTTGGTGGAGTGGAATAAGATTTATTAGAACCTGGAGATGTATTAGCTCTCTGTTGGGGACGTGGAGGAGGAGGCCGCAGTGTTTTCTTCTTTTCAGGAGATTTTTGCACTCTGGACTGCTGTGGTGACCCTCGGATAATGTCGGTTTCAGAGTTGAAATCTAGGATAGAAAAATGCCGGGAGACCTTACTATTACCATTCGTCTTTGGATTTGAGACGCTCTTTTCAAACTGTGAAAGCTGTTCGGAAAGCTTGGAGTCTAAATCAATCAAATCAGACCCACTGCTACCTCTACGTTCATTATTAGCTGGGCTGTCCCGACTAGTTGGCCATGGCGTTGACCAAGAACTTCTGCTACCATGCTTGTCTTTTGTGCTAGAAGCTTTTGTCTTTTGCCTATGGTCCTCTACCCAGTGAACCAAGTCTTGAAGAGGAAGACTGTTTTTCCTATTCTTGTTTTTTGACCTTTCATTAGTGTTGTTTTGAAGACTAATCTCTTCAGTCGTCATAGAAAATGCCTTTTTAGAAAACCATTTTTCTTGTGACCCATTTGAAACACATGACCTCTTCCTTCTGTCTTCATTCACCAATGAAGATGAATTTTGTTCTTTGGACATTTGCACAACCGTTTGTGATATTGGAGGACTGCATAATTTATTCTGTGGACGAGGAGGTAGCTGGGGTTTTAAAGAAGCATTGTTTGCGTCACATTCCCTTTGCATAATTTCATTGTTGCTTTTTACATAGGGTTCTTGACTTTGCCTTTTCTCCTGGGCATCATTAGATGTGGATGGTGAACTGTCCTCTATGTGAACGTCCCAATAGTGGGGATCTGTTGCAGGTTGTTCATAGGAAGAGGATATGTCAAGATAACTTATTGGAGCTTGCAAAACTGAATTTTCAGATTCAATCAGTTGTTCCTCCTGAGAAGGTTTTTCTGTAGTCTCAAATTTTACAAATCTGTAAGGGAAGATCCCCCTATTTCCATACAACTCACCCTCCAGCCACCCATCCTCCAAAGTTTTAATAATACGAATTCTGTCTCCAACATCAAAGTCCAGTTCCCGTTGCTCCATAGCCTGGAACCTATAAAGGGCAATGGCAAAAGTACCATCTTCTTCTTCTTCTTCTTCTAATATAATTTTATCTGTGTCCTTTTGATGTTCTATGTGGAACTGGGCTATATCCATTTCCTTATCATGACCAAACTCGTTTCTATCATTAGTGAATTGGACACTGTCCAAAACTCGTAAAGGGTTTAAGAGTTCCACAAAGCCTTCTGGGAAAATTCCTCTTCTTCCATTCAGCTCCCCCTCAAACCAGCCAGGTTCTGGGACTCCAGTGATTATGATGAGGTCTCCTTCCCGGAAGTCGAGTTCCTCTTCCATCTGTGCAGAAAGGCCCATTATTGCCCGGGCCTGCCCAATAGCATAACTCGGCAGCTCTTTAGCCAGGTTTTGGCAAAGCTGGCGGCTTCTGGAGGACAGGAAGAATTCCTGGACACAGGAAAGGGGAAAGAACCCTCTGGAGCCCCAACAGTTCCTTCCTTGTAACCAACTTGAAGCCAGAGACCCTTCCAGCACCACCAGATCTCCTGGGAAAAATTAGAAATAGTAATAATCAGTACCAATATATACACAGCATTCGGTAAAGAAAAACAATGGTTTTGAGTCAGTTTTTTGCTTTTAAAAGTGTACTGTATGTAAAAATTCAGATCATAAATAAATAAATATATATATATATATATATATATATATATATATATATATATATATATATATATATATATATATATATATGTGTTACAATCGTTACATCCCTGGAAAACTGACACCAGAAATCTCAAGAGACATTGGCGTGCGTTTGAACGACTGTGGCGTAAAACCAAATCCCTGCAGGACTTCACCCTATATGAATCTGCCCTCCTAAAATACAATTCCTGCCTCCTTGCTGCCAAATAAACCTACTTTGTCATTCTTTTTAATACCTTCTCATCCAGTCCTTATCGCTTCTTCTCTACCTTTAACTCTCTGCTTTGTCCCCTGCCCCCTCTACCCACTAACTCACTCACTGCCCAAGAGATTGGCAATCACTTCAAAGACAAGATTGATGCAATATATAAGGGCACCTCCACTGTACAGTTATCTTCCCTACTTAGCATACCTTGTCTAACAGCACAGTCAACACTTATCTTTTTTGAACTGGCTACTACTGAAGAGGTTACCAAAGTTTTCTCAGATGCCCACCTAACCAGTTGTCCCCTGGATCCTGTTCCCTTGCAACTACTACGGTCAACCCTCATGTTCTATCCTATGCTCCTGCACTCACATCGTCAATCTATCACTCTCTACTGGCACCTTCCCCTCCCCTCTAAAGCATGCACAGATCACTCCCATACTTAAACAACCCTCACTGGACCCCACCAACCTGAACAACTTAGGAATTATCTCATTGCTCCCATTTATCTCTAAACTTTTAGAACTCTTAAGCCCCGTACACACGCAACGATTATCGGCCGACCGATCGTCCGTCTTTTGTCCAGAGTTGTGTTTTGTTGGTTGGAATGTGCCTAGACTGCACACGAATTTTCTCGCCCAACAAAATTCTACTTCAGAAGTGATGTCATGTGTTGGTTTGCTTTCTTTGTGTTCTTTCTTCACTGAGCATGCCCAGACTTCTTCATCGGATTTTTCCCTGTCGAAATCTGTACTGACTGCACGAAAAATCAGCCGTTGTGTTGACGACCAACAAAAATTTTATAGTCTGCACACCAGATTTTTTTCGGCCGAAAAGTCGGAGTTGGTTGTCGGAAGCATCATACTAACGAGCCGAAAATTGGCAGATCGGTCGTCGGACGAAAATTCCCTGCCAATTTTCGACGCGTGTGTACGGGGCTTTAGGTTTACAACTGACTTAACTCCTACCTCACTGAAACCAACCTTCTTGACCTTAGTCTGGCTTTCGCTTGCAGCTCTCCACAGAAACTGCTCTACTAAAATTCACCAACGATTCACTAACTGCCAAAACCAATGGCCACTTCTCCATACTCTTACTTCTAGACCTCTTTGCGGCCTCTGATGCTGTTGACCACCCCCTTAATAAACTCTACTCCCTTGGCCTCCATAATTCTGCTCTATCCTTGCTTCTCCTATTTATCGATCATTCTTCAGTGTTACCTACAACTAGGTCTCCTCCTTTCTACTTCCTCTTTCTGTAGGGGTCCCCAAGGGCTCTGTTCTCGGACCCCTTCTCTATCTACACCGTATCCCTTTTGTCACTTTATAACCTCCCACGGCTTCACTCCCTGGTTCACTCTCCCCTTGACTATTGGAACTACCTTCTCATAGACCTACCTCTCCAGGCTATCCCCCACTTCAGTCTATCATGAATGCTGCTGCCAGACTCATCTACTATACTAACCGCTTAGTGTCTGCTACCCCTCTCTGCCAATCCCTACACTAGCTCCTGATTGCCCAGCGAATTAAATTTAGAATCCTAACAACATCATACAAAGCCACACACAACTCTGCCCCAAGCTACATCACCAATCTTGTTCCCAAATATCACCCAAACCGTCCTCTCCGCTCCTCTCAAGAACCCTTGTCTACTCCTCCCATGCTCATCCCCCAGAGCCTCTCCCATCCTCTGGAACTCTCTACCTCATTCTGTTCGTCTATCTCCTTCTCTGGCTGCCTTTAGGCAATCCCTGAAAACGTATCCCTTCAGGGAATCCTATCAGGCCTCTAATCTTTTTATTCTAAAACTAACTAATCTTTTTTAATCTAAAACTAATTAATCTTTTATCACTTCCATCAGCTCATCCCCCACAGTTCTAATCTGTTGTACCACTTGCCCCACCCCATTACATCGTAAGCTCTTATGAGCAGGGCCCTCTTATCCCTCTTGTATTTTATTGTATTGTTACTGTACTGTCTCCCTTTTCACATTATAAAGCACTGTGTAAACTGTTGGTGCTATATAAATCCTGTATAATAATAATAATACTGTAAATGTTAACCCACTAATAGGGAATGTGCGCTGGGTGTAGACGGTCGTAGGACAGGTTTGTTTTATCCTACTGATGATGTGTTTCGCAATAGAATTCCTGTTTAGTACGAGAGGAACCATAGGTTCAGGCATTTGGTATATGTGCTTGGCTAAGGAGCCAATAGGGCGAAGATACCATCTGTGGGGTTATAACTGAACACCTCTAAGTCAGAATCCCCACTAAAGGGGACGATACTGCAGTGCCGTGGAGCCCAGGTTGGCCTGGGATAGCCAGGGCGGCGGGAGGATGTCAGCGTGTAGCGCTATTCGCCTTGCGACCGTAGCATGGACGGAAACAGGCTACCTCTCTTCTCCAGAGTGCGTGGCATGCTCATTGGAAACCCAGTGCTAAATCATTTATAGCCAACCTGATTCTCCATCAGCACATCCCCCCCATTTATTACTTTTTGTATCACTGGACCCTCCCTCTTAGATTGTAAGCTCTAACAAGCAGGGCCCTCTGATTCCACCTGCATTGAACTGTATTGTAACTGTACCATCTGCCCTCATGTCGTAAAGCACTGTGTAAACGGTGGGCGCTATATAAATCCTGTATAATTATAATATATTTAGTAGCGGACCAAAAAATTTGTATGTGGTTTATAATTTTTGTATGAAATTGGCAGCAGGTCCTTGATATTTTCATTTTAGTACACGCATGCAGAACTTGATTCTAAGTGGCTAAGGTGTTCTCTCCATACATCCATGGAGCTTCCAGCGGAGCTTCCAGTATAACCACCACAATGCTCACTGCCAAGCAGCAATGTATTTTCATGGCAGGTTTCTACTCCATCCTGACCACCCATAGCTCATTATACGACCTCCCTGCTGGAGGCTCATTATATACCCTGTGTATGCGCTCCCTCCCTGACTTCTCCATACCTCCATTACTATTGCCAAGCAATGCATTGTGTAAGCATGCACTGAATCAAGGCATATCTATGTAGCCCCTTAGGGAGGCTGGGCAGTGCGGAGCATGGGCGCACGCTATGCCAGGAAGTTGTGCAGCTGAGCAGCAACCCCATGCATTGTGCTGTATGACAATTTGAATAAAAAGTGATTTTTCAGTCACAAATTACACTTACTATTCACTTACTGATTAGCTATATATTCATGCAAACATTTCTTTTTTTTTGCTACCAGGACAGTAGTGATAATAAACCCAAAAGCAAATACTTATTATATTGCAGTTTTCCAATTCTTAGATGTGGTGGCTGCACTGATTTTCTTTTTTAGGCTTTCTTTTCTTAATCTTCATCTGGTGATCTGACCAGTAAGTCTGTTGTTTTTCAACAGAACAAGCCGTGCTGTGGATGTAGCAGGGGTGCTTACAATTATCAGCTTTTATTTATGCAAAACCTTTACCCCAAAAGGAAAAAAATGCTTTGCTGTTACTGCTTATAATGTATTAGCTGATCAGATTGTTAGTGTATTTAAATCTGCTAGTACATCTAAACACTCATCTTTAATCAGACTGACAATGTTGCTATCCAGGGATGTCTCTGTTGCTCCCTTATCCAGAGTAAGGGGGAACTCTAAGGCCGGGTTCACATACGTGCGGCCGCAGATTCGTGCCTGGGGTCCGGTGCGTGTCTGTTCACCAGTTTAGTTGCGAATCAGGTCCGAATTTTTTCCTGAATTCATACCTGAACCGGACCCAAACACGCACAGGACCCTTTTGAAATCTGCGGGTGTCCTGGAACTGTGTGAGGCGGCTCCATTAAGAGCCGGTCACACTCGCATCTCATGCCAATTGGATGCATTGGAAACCATCCAATTTGCATATACGTGAACCTGGCCTAATACCAACCAGGAGGTGTGCTAATGGCCAGATAACCAGGTAAAAAACGTAAAAAATAAAACTAATGGAGACACCACATCTGATTGCTAAGCTACAGTCTATTACATTTTTGGTTTTAGGTTTAATTCCGCTTTAAGTTCTATTTCAAGTTTAGCTGGTTTTAAACTGTTTACATCTGTTTTTTTTTTTTTTTTTTTTCACTATCCATTTACAATCTTTGACAAATAAACATTTAATATATAAAAAATAGTTCCCAGAGCACTCCAAGTTATCTAAAGAGACAGCACAGCTTTGAAGCTCCCTTTGTCTAATACAGTGGTCCCCAAACTGTGGCCAAGTTTGCCTTTATCCGTCCCTTGGGGCCCTATTCCATTCACCAACACCAGTGATGGGGCCCTATTCCATTCACCAACACCAGTGATGGGGCCCTATTCCATTCACCGACACCAGTGATGGGGCACTATTCCTCCCACTGACACAAGTGATGGGGCCCTATTCCATTCACCGACACCAGTGATGGGGCCCTATTCCATTCACCGACACCAGTGATGGGGCACTATTCCTCCCACTGACACCAGTGATGGGGCCCTATTCCATTCACCAACACCAGTGATGGGGCCCTATTCCATTCACCGACACCAGTGATGGGGCCCTATTCCATTCACCGACACCAGTGATGGGGCACTATTCCTTCCACTGACACCAGTGATGGGGCCCTATTCCATTCACCAACACCAGTGATGGGGCCCTATTCCATTCACCGACACCAGTGATGGGGCCCTATTCCATTCACCGACACCAGTGATGGGGCCCTATTCCATTCACCGACACCATTGATGGGGCCCTATTCCATTCACCGACACCAGTGATGGGGCCCTATTCCATTCACCGACACCAGTGATGGGGCCCTATTCCATTCACCGACACCAGTGATGGAGCCCTATTCCATTCACCGACACCAGTGATGGGGCCCTATTCCATTCACCGACACCAGTGATGGGGCACTATTCCTTCCACTGACACCAGTAAGGGGGCACTATTCCTTCCACTGACACCAGTAAGGGGGCACTATTCCTCCCACTGACACCAATGATGGGGCACTATTCCTCTCACTGACACCAGTGATGGGGCACTATTCCTCCCACTGACACCAGTGATGGGGCACTATTCCTCCCACTGACACTAGTGATGGGGCACTATTCCTCCCACTGATACCAATGATGGGTCACTATTCTTCCCACTGATACCAATGATAGGTCACTATTCCTCCCACTGATACCAATGATAGGGCACTATTCTTCTCACTGATACCAATGATGGGTCACTATTCCTTCCACTGATACCAATGATGGGGCTCTATTCCTCCCACTGATACCAATGATAGGGCACTATTCTTCTCACTGATACCAATGATGGGTCACTATTCCTTCCACTGATACCAATGATAGGTCACTATTCCTTTCACTGATACCAATGATGGGGCTCTATTCCTTCCACTGATACCAATGATGGGGATCTATTCCTCTCAATGATACCAATTATGGGTCACTATTCTTCCCACTGATACCAAAGATGGGTCACTATTCTTCCCGCTGATACCAATGATGGGTCACTATTTTTCCCACTGATACCAATGATGGGGCTCTATTCCTCTCAATGATACCAATGATAGGGCACTATTCTTACCACTGATACCAATGATGGGTCACTATTCTTCCCACTGATACCAATGATGGGTCACTATTCTTCCCACTGATACCAATGATGGGTCACTATTCTTCCCACTGATACCAAAGATGGGTCACTATTCTTCCCACTGATACCAATGATGGGGCTCTATTCCTCTCAATGATACCAATGATAGGGCACTATTCTTACCACTGATACCAATGATGGGTCACTATTCTTCCCACTGATACCAATGATGGGTCACTATTCTTCCCACTGATACCAAAGATGGGTCACTATTCTTCCCACTGATACCAATGATGGGTCACTATTCTTCCCACTGATACCAATGATGGGGCTCTATTCCTTCCACTGATGCCAATGATGGGTCACTATTCCTCTCAATGATACCAATGATAGGTCACTATTCTTCCCACTGATACCAATGATGGGTCACTATTCTTCCCACTGATACCAATGATGGGGCTCTATTCCTCTCAATGATACCAATGATAGGGCACTATTCTTACCACTGATACCAATGATGGGTCACTATTCTTCCCACTGATACCAAAGATGGGTCACTATTCTTCCCACTGATACCAATGATAGGTCACTATTCCTCCCACTGATACCAATGATGGGTCACTATTCTTCCCACTGATACCAAAGATGGGTCACTATTCTTCCCACTGATACCAATGATGGGTCACTATTCTTCCCACTGATACCAATGATGGGGCTCTATTCCTCTCAATGATACCAATTATGGGTCACTATTCTTCCCACTGATACCAAAGATGGGTCACTATTCTTCCCACTGATACCAATGATGGAGCTTTATTCCTCTCAATGATACCAATGATAGGGCACTATTCTTACCACTGATACCAATGATGGGTCACTATTCTTCCCACTGATACCAAAGATGGGTCACTATTCTTCCCACTGATACCAATGATAGGTCACTATTCCTCCCACTGATACCAATGATGGGTCACTATTCCTCCCACTGATACCAATGATGGGTCACTATTCTTCCCACTGATACCAAAGATGGGTCACTATTCTTCCCACTGATACCAATGATGGGGCTCTATTCCTCTCAATGATACCAATGATAGGGCACTATTCTTACCACTGATACCAATGATGGGTCACTATTCTTCCCACTGATACCAATGATGGGTCACTATTCTTCCCACTGATACCAAAGATGGGTCACTATTCTTCCCACTGATACCAATGATGGGTCACTATTCTTCCCACTGATACCAATGATGGGGCTCTATTCCTTCCACTGATGCCAATGATGGGTCACTATTCCTCTCAATGATACCAATGATAGGTCACTATTCTTCCCACTGATACCAATGATGGGTCACTATTCTTCCCACTGATACCAATGATGGGGCTCTATTCCTCTCAATGATACCAATTATGGGTCACTATTCTTCCCACTGATACCAAAGATGGGTCACTATTCTTCCCACTGATACCAATGATGGAGCTTTATTCCTCTCAATGATACCAATGATAGGGCACTATTCTTACCACTGATACCAATGATGGGTCACTATTCTTCCCACTGATACCAAAGATGGGTCACTATTCTTCCCACTGATACCAATGATAGGTCACTATTCCTCCCACTGATACCAATGATGGGTCACTATTCTTCCCACTGATACCAATGATGGGGCTCTATTCCTTCCACTGATACCAATGATGGGGCTCTATTCCTCCCACTGATACCAATGATGGGTCACTATTCCTTCCACTGATACCAATGATGGGGCACTATTCCTTCCACTGATACCAATGATGGGGCACTATTCCTCCCACTGATACCAATGATGGGTCACTATTTCACCCACTGATACCAATGATGGGTCACTATTCTTCCCACTGATACCAAAGATGGGTCACTATTCTTCCCACTGATACCAATGATGGGTCACTATTCTTCCCACTGATACCAATGATAGGTCACTATTCCTCCCACTGATACCAATGATGGGGCTCTATTCCTTCCACTGATACCAATGATGGGGCACTATTCTTCCCACTGATACCAATGATGGGGCTCTATTCCTTCCACTGATACCAATGATGGGGCTCTATTCCTCCCACTGATACCAATGATAGGGCACTATTCTTCCCACTGATACCAATGATGGGGCACTATTCCTCCCACTGATACCAATGATGGGTCACTATTTCACCCACTGATACCAATGATGGGTCACTATTCTTCCCATTGATACCAAAGATGGGTCACTATTCTTCCCACTGATACCAATGATGGGTCACTATTCTTCCCACTGATACCAATGATAGGTCACTATTCCTCCCACTGATACCAATGATGGGGCTCTATTCCTCCCACTGATACCAATGATGGGTCACTATTCCTTCCACTGATACCAATGATGGGTCACTATTCTTCCCACTGATACCAATGATGGGTCACTATTCTTCCCACTGATACCAATGATGGGGCTCTATTCCTTCCACTGATGCCAATGATGGGTCACTATTCCTCTCAATGATACCAATGATAGGGCACTATTCTTCCCACTGATACCAATGATGGGTCACTATTCTTCCCACTGATACCAATGATGGGTCACTATTCTTCCCACTGATACCAATGATGGGTCACTATTCCTTCCACTGATACCAATGATGGGGCACTATTCCTCCCACTGATACCAATGATAGGGCACTATTCTTCCCACTGATACCAATGATGGGTCACTATTTCACCCACTGATACCAATGATGGGGCACTATTCTTCCCACTGATACCAATGATGGGTCACCATTCCTCCCACTGATACCAATGATGAGGCACTGTTCCTTCCACTGATACCAATGATGGGGCACTATTCCTCCCACTGATACCAATGAAGGGTCACTATTCCTCCCACTGATGCCAATGATGGGTCACTATTTTTCCCACTGATACCAATGATGGGTCACCATTCCTCCCACTGATACCAATGAAGGGTCACTATTCCTCCCACTGATACAAATGATGGGGCACTATTTCTCCCACTGATACCAATGATGGGGCTCTATTCCTCCCACTGATAGCAATGATGGGTCACTATTCCTCCCACTGATACCAATGATGTATCACTGTTCCTCCCACTGATACCAATAATGGAGCACTATTCCTCCCACTGATACCAATGATGGGGCTCTATTCTTCCCAAAGACACCAAAGATAGGGCATGGTTTACTCCCACCTGGACATTTCTTAAACCCACTAGCCACAGTCCAGACTCTCTAAAGTCTGAAGGACAGCAAGGACTGGCTCTGTAAATAAGTCAGAGTCTTACGATGCCTCATGGGATGTGTAGTTCTGCAACAGCTGGGAGGGTGGTAGTTTGATTATCCCTGCACTAGAGGAAAACAGATCTGTGCTTCAGTTAAGCTGAAACACAAGATCTCTCTTTTCCTTGGTGACAGAACGGCGGTCTGCCTTCTTTACATAGGTAGCTTGCCGTTCTGTCATTCCACCTAATGATCAGCGGGTCCCGATGGCCATTGCGGGCGCCGGACCCGCTGAATGGCTCCCGCTGTGTCCAATCACAGCGGAAACAGCGATCCGGCGGCACGCACGCACCCCTGCCATCTCGTGCACAAAACCCTGTACATGTACATGATTTTGCACAGCCGCGCCGCCCTGCCGCAGTATATATATATCTGTGCGGTGGGCGGTCCGAAAGTGGTTAATCAAAATGATGTGGAAAACAGACTACCTTCATCTGCTGATTTGAGAAAAGACTGTATACAGCTCGGTTCACATATATGCGAATCGGATGCATTTTTAACCACACTAGATTCGCATACCATGTGAATCGGACAGGCTTTTAATGAAGCCAGTTCACAAAATGTCCAGGGCGGCCGCGGTCTGTTTCTGAAAAGGACCTTGTGCGATTTTAGGTTCGGTTTAGGTGCGAATTCAAGTAAAAAGTCGCCTCTGAACTGGTGAACAAAACTGCACCAGACACGTGTGAACCTAGCCTAATACAATATCAAAAATGTGATGCAAATCTTAGATTGTAAGCTCTAACGAGCAGGGCCCTCAGATTCCTCCTGTAATAAATTTGTAATGTAACTGTACTGTCTGCCCTCATGTTGTAAAGCACTGCGCAAGCTGCTGGCGCTATATAAATACTGTATAATAATAATAATAAAAATGCAAAGCATAAAATATGTCTAATCCAAAAGATAAGGTGGCACTCACAGGGTCTCAAAGGTGAATACTCAGTGATAAGGTTCATGCCATGGTTTCGACAAGGCCCAAGCTTTTCTTCCCCAGGACAATTTTTTTTTTTATTATTACATTTTTCAAAAATGTTAATTTACAAATGAAAAAAAAAAAAAAAAGAGCAATACAATCAATAAAAAAATAATGGAAATACTCTAACTTAACATTTACCCAAGCAATGTGTATGGCAAAAGGCTGTAGCTTCTAATACCTTTTTATCCTTTTCTGGTATCCTATTTGTCACCTGTAATAGGCTGACAACATAGGAGTACAACTGGGGACAAAAACAGAACGTTGTCACCGCAGAACAGGAAGATCCCAAACAATGACCATATGGCAGGATCACCAGCTATCCTGTTCATGCATGCTGTAGATATAAAAAGCATTAAAAACTACTTTTGAAATTACAGTAACAGGTTAAGTTTATAGGATATTTTAGTGATTGGATTTACATACACTAGGATGAGGGCATGGTGCATGCTGGGACATTTTAGATTTCATATTTTTGGCACCCAAAGCCCCCCTGCCCACCAGCCTACATAGCAGCCATTTACCATCACAAGCCTGGTTTTGGCCAATCTAATGTAATCTAATCGAATCTAGTGTGCATGCAGCTCATTAAACTAGATTTCTAGTAATTAGACTAGCTGTAAAAAAAAGTATTTATTCGTTTTGAATAAAACAATTCCCCTAAACTGTGGGCTTTTCTATATCTAAATGTTTTCATGAGATACAGAGATAATATTTCTCCATATAGAACAACAATTGCAATATCCAAGAAGACAAAGTAAATACTGTAGCAGAATAGTGCGACAGAAAACGCTACCCAAGAGTACCCTCTGCTGGCTAGGTCTAGGAACAACAATTCCGGTATTTTTATACAAAACATACATATATCAAGCATAACTCTAGAGCAGCCTTTCTGTACTTTTTACCCTGGAGGAATCTTTAAAATAATTTTCAGGTTTCAGGAAGTCTCTGCTAAAAATTATTTTATCTACTGCTCCAGATAAATTAGTATGATCAGTAGGTTGTGGAAAGTTTAAAATTAAATAATAATAATGCATCATAATGAAAGCATTTGCCACTCAAAGCAGGTCACTTTACAACAACCCCCTGCTCCGTATAATAAAATGAAACCGAATATAAAACCAATAGCAAAAAACTACTACTGGTCAGTGGATAAGTGCCCCTTACATTGGTGAGGAGTAGAAATGCCCCTTTTACATGGCTGGTCAGTACCTTGGTGATAAGTGAAGCAATGGTCCCTTCCACAGATGGTCCATTAAGCGCCTCCTTCTATTGGTCATAAGTGAAGCAATGGCCCTCTACACTGATGGTCCGTAGAGTGCCCCCTTCCATTGGTGATAATGGAAGTAATGACCCCTTACACAGATGGTCTGTATAGTGCCCCCTTCCATTGGTGATAAATGAAACAATGGCCCCTTCCATAAATGGTCTGTATAGTGCCCCCTTACATTGGTGATACGTGAAGTAATGGTCCCTTACACAGATGGTACATATAGTGTCCCCTTACATTAGTAATAAGTGAAGTAATGGCCCCTTACACAGATGGACTGTATAGTGCCCCCTTCCATAGGTGATAAGTCAAGCAATAGCCCATTCCACAGATGGTCCTGATAGTGCCCCCTTCCATTGGTGATAAGTGAAGCAATGGCCCCTTCCATTGATGGCCCTTGTAGTGCCCCCTTCTACTGGTGATAAGTGAAGCAATGGCTCCTTCCACTGATGGTCCCTATAGTGCCTCCTTACATTGGTGATAAGTGAAGCAATAGCCTCTTCTACAGATGGTCCTTATAGTGCCCCCTTTCATTGGTGATAAGTGAAGCAATGGCTCCTTCCACTGATGGTCCCTATAGTGTCCCCTTCCATTGGTGATAAGTGAAGTAATGGCCCTTTACACAGATGGTCTGTATACTGCCCCCTTACATTAGTAATAAGTGAAGAAATGGTTCCTTACACAGATGGCCTGTATAGTGCCCCTTCCATAGGTGATAAGTCAAGCAATGGCCCCTTCCACAGATGGTCCCTATAGTGCCCCCTTCCATTGGTGATAAGTGAAGCAATGGCCCCTTCCATTGATGACCCTTATAGTGCCCCCTTCCATTTGTGATAAGTGAAGCAATGGCTCCTTCCACTGATGATCTGTATGGTGCCCCCTTCCGTTGGTGAGAAGTCAAGCAATGATCCCTTAACACTGATGGTCAGTATAGTGTATAAAGCTGGTCTGAGAGTCCGGAGGAAAGGAGACGGAGAGCAGAAGTTACACTCTGCAGAGCTCAGTGATGAGAGCTCTGAAAGCTGATTGGAGGGAAGAAACACACCCCCCCTTTACACAGCACACAGGAACAGAGCTGAGGCTATCAGCTGGAGGTCCCTCCCCGTCACCATTTTTTTCTTGGTGTCAGGAAAACTTGTCAGAAGCCTCTCATGGTGATAACAGGGGAATAGACCAGCAGACAGAAATGACACTTAGTGCTCTGGATTGAGACAAATACACACTTTTGTGGGATATGCTTTGTTCATATTTCATGTCTGAGGTTTGCAACCACTTTACATATCATATGAGTGCAATATACATGTGAAGATAGGGATGTGATGTCCTATGTCATGAATGGTGTAACCCCAGACAGCAGAAAGACGCTGATGGTACAAATTCTGACACCTGGGGCCTGCTGCTGGAAATTGGTGGACAATGATGTTGTAGAATGGAGATTTGATGGTGAGAAGAGATGGTTACCTCTCTGTAGGCACAGCGCTCCGGGCTCATGGGAGGTGAAATCGCTGATGGAGACATACAGTTTTTCTCCATGTTTCACAGATGGGATGTTCAGAGCTTCCACAAAACTGGCAGGAAATTGTCCTACAACCAAGAAAAAGGACATTTTATTAATCGGATAGTGGATATGAACTGAAAAAAAAACAAAAGTAAAGATTTGCCACATTGTAGTGAACATTTAGAGCCCATTCATACATAAATGGACAGCTGCCACACACTAAACCCCAGTGCTTCACTGTCCAGCAGCTGTCAGATTTGACTGCAGTGATCTGGCGGTGGGGGGGGGGGGGGGGGCGTGTGGTGTGCGGTTCAATGCATCACACCGCTACCTTTTTTTCTCAAATTTTATTTGAAGTGCACAAAAGTGACATTTCATTCAGGTCACTGTACAGCAGGTGCTATGCTCTACTTTGATATGCAATCCTGTCCAGTGTGTGGCAATCAGTGCCGGGACAAGGTCATCCAGCTACCAGGGCAAATATGCCAAACTGCGCCCCCCCCTTTCCCTTAGGTTTGGGGTCAAGGTGCCCCCCTATCCCTGCAATAAACCATTGCGCCCAGGGCAACAGCCCCTCCTACCCACTACTTGCCCCAGCCCTGGTTGCAATAAAATGAAGCATGTCTGCATATTATCGAAGATCACTGCAGCGCAGCTACCGGCTGCATTTTAGTGTGAATAGGATACACAGAAAACAATTGTTTTCTGTGTGTCCTGGCGGGGACATGTATTTTCCAGTGCGGAAAAACATGGGTCACTGCACTAGTGTAAATTAGCCCTCAGAAATGGTAAGGTTACCTAAATAGTACACTGAAAAATCGACCTATTAGGATGAAATTCCTCCTGAAAAAAATAGCTGTGCACTTCCTGGTATGCGAGTGTGCCTAGGCACTCCTGTGTATAAAGCCTCACAGTTGTATATCTGCATGGGAGATCTAAGGCACTGCTACTACTGGTTATGTCACTACTGTGCTGCTAATTGTTCTCCTTGCTGGAGGATCTGACACGAGGAAGAAAAGCCCTGCCTTTACCGAGATCGTCCCCTCCATACAGAGACACTGTGCAGAACAAGGCATAGCAAGTCTGTAACGGCATAGCGCCCAACTTTTGGAGATGGGAACGAGGGACACTTATTAGCAAAACTATGTAGGCACAGGACACACACCCCTGCCACGCCTCCTTAACCACTTCCATACCGCACAATTTCTGGCACGCCGTTCCTACATGTAAAAACCATCATTTTTTTTACTAGAAAATTACTAATATATATATATATATTTTAGCAGAGACCCTAGGGAATAAAATGGTCATTGCAACTTCTTATGTCACACGGTATTTACACATTTGTTTTTTTGAAAAAGGCGGTAGAGGTTTTAGGAATTAAAAAAAAAAAAAAACACTAACGTTAGCCCAATTTTTTCTTGTATAATGCGAAAGATGATATTACGCTGAGTAAAAAGATACCCAGCAGGTCACGTTTTAAAATTATGCACACTCATGGAATGACGCCAAACTTCGGTACTTAAAAATCTCTATAGGCGACGCTTTAAAAATTTTTTACAGGTTACCAGTTTAGAGTTACAGAGGAGATCTTGGGTTATAATTGTTGCTCTCACACCAGCGCTCGCGGCAATACCTCACATGTATGGATTAAACGCCGTTTACATATGTGGCCGCGATGAACGCATGCGTTCACTGCCGCATGCGAGCGCGAGGGGGCACTTTACATTTTTTTTTTTTTTTTTTTTTACACTTTCCCTTTAATTACTTATTTTATCACTTTTATTCCTATTACAAGGAATGTAAACATCCCTTGTAATAGGAATAGTGAATGATAGGTCCTCTTACTGGGGAGATCTGGGGGTCAATAAGACCTCAGATCTCTCCTACAGGCTAGAAAGCCTGAAATAAAAAAAAAAAAACTAAAAAAAACTAAAGAAAAACAGATTATGGTCTGCCACATATTGTATACTTAAAAAGTCTCCATCCCTAATATATTTCGAAAAAAAGGGGGAAAACCAGAATAATGGGACTTTAAATGAGGCATTTACGTAAAAGAGAGGGGAAATTTATCGTATAAAAGATGAATATATATGATACATCTAGTTATAGACAATTACAAAATTTGTGAAAGGACAACATATCACACAGTATACAATTTATATTGAAAACATAACTACATAAGAATAGGATCTCACATAGGATCTCTAAACGTAATAATATCAATATAAAAACTGTTTGTTTGTCAATTCATTGATAACTGGAGTAAAAATAGTATCCCTTTTTACTCCAGTTATCAATGAATTGACAAACAAACAGTTTTTATATTGATGTTATTACGTTAGAGATCCTATGTGAGATCCTATTCTTATGTAGTTATGTTTTCAATATAAATTGTATACTGTGTGATATGTTGTCCTTTCACAAATTTTGTAATTGTCTATAACTAGATGTATCATATATATTCATCTTTTATACGATAAATTTCCCCTCTCTTTTACTTAAATGCCTCATTTAAAGTCCCATTATTCTGGTTTTCCCCCTTTTTTTCGATAAGGGGGACTAAACTAACTATTTTGGATATTCAGCCGAGATCAGTGCAGTATTGAAAACTGCCAGGCCAGGCGTGAGGTCATTATGTTGCGCCCGGGCCTCTGAGAGTCATAGAGACTGACGGGGACCATCTGGTCCTCGACGTCTCTATGGTGACACTTCCGCCGGCGGCCGATTCCTTCTCAGACTTGCCGATCGCATGGGCGAGCCGGTAAAAGCATTGGAGGGCGGTAGGAGGGGGCCGCCTTTTAGAACGATAGAACAGCCACTATGATTGTTCTTACGTCATATCTAAGGGAAGTGGTTAAAGGAGAATTCTACAAGAAAAATGATTAGTTAAACCCACAATTGCTTTTTAAAAAAAAAAAAAAAAACGCTACTATTCCTTTATACTGGCTTTTGAAATTTACACATGCAGAAATGTAGACACTGAATGAAAGGTTTAGCTTTTTAGCTGAAACGTGCATTTTATATACAGCTATATAGATCAGATCAAAATGAGGGACAAATGAGGGAGAAAGAGATAAAGTTCAAAATCAGGGACAGTCAGAAGCCATGGTAATGAGGTAGGATCAGCTGCAAGGAGACCACAGGCGATACTGGTGGTGACCTCTGCCCTTCCACCATACTGCATTAGGCCCCTTTCACACAGGCGGACCGTTCAGATCCGCCTGTCCATTTTTTTGGCGGATCTGAACGGTCCCCCCATGTATCCCTATGGGGCATCGGATGTCAGCGGAGACATGTCCGCTGACATCCGACCCGATCCGTCAAATCTGGACGGATGAAAACCCTATTTTCCATCCGTTCAGCGGATCAGATCGGATGGATTCGGATGAGAAGGGACCGACGGTCCGTTCCCATCCGATTTCCCCCATAGAGATGCAAGGGGATCTGACAGCTGTGTCTCCGCACACAGCGTGAAGACACAGCTGTCCTCCTGCTGCTCAGCGGGGGATCGGCGGCTCGATCCACCGCTGAGAAAAACGGACTCCGTCCAACGGACGGATAGTGTGAAAGGAGCCTTAAACTATAAGGGGGGGGGGGGGGTTATTAGAGCACTGGAGCACTCAGAAGCTGGTGCAGCTGTACATGGTAGCCAATCAGCTTCTAACTTCAGCTTGTTCTATTAAACTTTGACAAAAAAACCTGGAATCTGATTGGTTTCTCTGCAGAGCTGCACCAGATTCTGCACTCTCCGGTTTTAGTAAATCCAACCCTTTGCATTTCTGTATGGCAGCCTTAAAGGCTAAGTTTCTACTGGAAGTTTCCAGCAATAGAAGAAAATACTCTCTTATCTTCACTGCCTTCCAGCATTGCCTTCCAGCATTTAACGCTTACAGGAATTTGGAAGACCGTGAAACCCACCCCCCTCCCCCTTCCTTGCCCACTCCTTGTCAGCAGGGCTAGGACAAGGGGTGGGCAGGAGGGGGCGGCTGCCGTGGGCACTCTGGCATCATGTGGGATGGGGGGCACCACATGGAGATTTGGGGAGGGGGTTTTTGTTGAGATGGTGAATTTGGGGGGGCAGCAGGAAGTAAGAATTATTTTAGGAGGGTACTTTTGGGGAGGTGCTAGGAGTGGTGATTTGGGAGGGCCCTGATGACGTCAGCGCGTCTGACGAAACGTGCGTCGGGAACGTGAGACCGTGGAGTTCCGGGTTGGTGATACGCAGGAACAGAGGAGCGTCCCGTACACCGAACCCATGCTGCATTTACCCCATGAAGGCATTCTGTATATGATGTTTGAGTAAGTGCATTTCTATTAATAAACCCCATTATTAGAACATACTACACTATCGGAGTTTCCTTATCTTTTTCCCCATACCAACCTGGAAATACTTGGAGTTCCTTGTGCGAGCTGAGCCTTATTAAGGGACCTGAAGGATAGCTTGGAGGCATTTGTGGACCATATATGCTGTTTTAGACCCCCTGTAATTAAGGGGTCCACCAGCTTCGGTAAGAAGTATTTACCCTGAGCACTGGGTGGAGAAAGTCCCTATGGTGGAGGTCCCTCACTTGAAGCTAAAGTGATTTTCAGTCATTGCTGAGAGATCCGTATTGCACTGGGCACTTTAAGGACTGTTGATTTATTTCACTAAGGACTTTTTCACAACATATTTATTTATTTATTTATTCATATATATTTATTCACTAGTATATATATATCTATTTATTTATATGTTTATGCACACAAGCACTTTTTTGGTTGTGTTTTAAGTGTTTAAGCGCAATATATTCACTCTTTTTCACTATTTATGCGTATACACGTTTTTATTGCAGCTTGCACTATGGAAGCAATTCCTCACATATAATCAACATTTGACTAATAATTTATTATCGAATATCACCATTTGCGCAGTTTCTTTTGGGTTACCAATTCGTCATTTATAACCTGCTAAGACTAACCTAATTCCCGGTTAGTTTTCTGGTCAGTTCACTATCTGCATGGAGTTTGCATGTTCTCCATGTGCTTGCATGTGTTTAACTACGGTTTCCTCCATCACTCCAAGACATACTAGTAGGTTAATTGGCTCGATCACCAGGTGAAAAAACGAGAAAAAAATAAAAAACGAAAAACGAATGCAGCCATCACATCTAAGAATTAGTAAGTTGCAAGATAATACATATTTGCTTTTGGGTTAATAATGCTTCAAGGACATCCATGACAATATTTTCCTAAAAGGCTTCCCAGCTCTACTCTAAGTCACACTCCTCCTGCTGCATTCAATATAATTTAGTTAAAAGGACTCTTTCACTCTGCGGAGTCTGACAGCGGATCCGCCTGCTTAGCGGGGAATCTCTCCGCTGATCCCCACTGAGCAGGCTGATGACAGGTCCACAGGGCGGTCGGATGTAAACAGACCACCTTACATCAGACTGTCATCCAACCTGATCCGCCAGACGGATGGGGAACGGACACCCCATTCGTCTTTTTTTAGGATCAGATGTCAGCAGGACACGTCTGTTGACATCTGCCGTAGAGATCGACCGATTATCGGCAACACCGATATATCGGGGGCCGAAATGCACTTTCCCCGATATATCGGAATCGGCCCCTGACAGAGATGTATAGTAACAAAGTAGAACTACTTAAGTACTGTACTTAAGTACGGAAATGCGGTATCTGTCCTAGAGTAGAATTTTTTTCTCCTACTTCTACTTCACTCATTTTTTCGATGATTTCAATACTTCTACTGCGATATTTTTTTTTTTGTGCTGCATAGTTACTCGTTACTTTTAAAAAAATTACCACTGCCAGAACAGTAGATGGCAGGTTGCATAAAGCTCAAAAAAATGTGTATAATGTCATTTGTAAATCAGCGCATACAAAATAAAGGCTGTGTATAATAAAAGCTGCTATACCAAATCTTTCCAATAAAAAGAAAATATGAAACAAACAAATAAATGGTGCTACAGCTCTTAAAGTGCATCAAGAAACTACTAACAAACACAGGTTAATCATTTGAATAAATCATTTGAAATAATAAAAACCAATATGATGTTCAAACTTTTGACTTCTTTCTTTAATAACTACATAACACAGTACTTGTACTTCTACTTTCAGTACTTGAGTAGAAATTTTTTTTCAAAACTACTGGTACTTTTTACTTTTAGTACTTAAGTAGCAAATTTTTTGAAAAAACTACTTGCAATACTTAAGTAAAAAAAATGTTGAATACTTTAGTATTTCTACTTAAGTAACTTTTTCTGCGAGCACTTCCACTTCTACTCAAGTCACTTTTTGATCGAGCACTTGTACTTTTACTCAAGTAGAAATTCTGAGTACTTTATACAAGTCTGGCCCCTGAGGTTACCGATTTTGCCGATATTTAGGGAAAGTGCATGTCCAGGGATGATGCCCACAGCTAGAGGCATCACCCCGGTACCGGTGTCCATAGCCAACGGTCGGCTAACTTGTAATGACAACCGATGCGGCTGAGAAGTCGCTCGGCTTTCATTACAAGGAGCGGGAGGGGACGCCCCCCCCTTCTGCTGCCTTCCACGGGTCACCCGGGTCTCCCGTCCCACCGGGAGACCCGGGGCATCCTACCGCCGCCGCCAAAGAGAAGACCCGGTGTAGCATGAAGATGTGTCCCCGTGAAAGCTGGTATCCCTGACGCAAGTACGTATGCGCCGGTCTCCATGTAAAAAACCCAGAAGTGATGTCATGACATCACTTCCAGGTACTCGGCGCCGAATTACAAAAACGGACAGCATTCAAAACAGCTAAACTTGGCGTTTTAAATGCTTTTCAGTGCCGAGGAGGGGTTTGGGGTCTTTTAGACCCCCAGATCCCTCCACAAGGAGTACCTTTAGAAAAAAAATCCGAAAATATCGTCCAAATTCGGCCGATACCGATATCCGATGACCAAACTATCAGTATCGGTATTAAAAAAAAACTATATCGGTCGATCACTAATCTGCCGCTTCATTGAGGGCAATGGATGGTCCGATCAGGTCCACCAGAAAAACTGACAAGGTGAGCCTGATCAGTTTTCCCATGTAAATGAGGCCTAAAAGAGTATGTGAAATACCCCTTATAATGGTGGTAAAGGTGAGCAGAGCTGCATGTCCTGAGGCAGGGATCTCCCTTCCAGATTATCAGAGAAGCGAATATTTGTTATGAAAAGTGGAAGTAAAACTTAGACACGATAGTGAGCCTGTCTAGACAGCGGTATCAGTACCTCGGATAAGCCTGTGACCCTGGTCATAGCAGGTAGTCTGGATGTGGGTCACTTTGCATCCAATGCCAAGTTATCTGCCTCTGGTGTGTAAGGACTTGACCAGTAATCGGCCATAAAAGCCATATACGCAAACTACTCTATAGAAAGAATATATTATTTTTGTATAAATACATTTTTGTGAAGATTACCTGTGATCCCTTCTTTATTTCCCACTAGCCAGAACTCATCTATCACGCTGAGAATTTCAATGACGTCCCCAGCAAAGAGCGTCAGTTCCTCGGACACACTGGGGCAGAAGTCAAAGATTGCGCGAACTACTGAGCCCTCCTCCATTCCTGCAAGAGATAGAAAAACATAATACTAAGTATAGGTATATTCTGGAACAGGCATATAGGACATGTAAAAGAAGGAGGAGCACAACGTGACATACATGTGCTGTACAGGACAAATATACAGCCTATCCACATCACATATAGTTAACCCAAAATGAGTGCCAATCAAATCTTAGGGGGCCAAAGTCTTTTTCATTTCACTGCATGGCAGATTAGAAACTACTTAGGACTAAGAGGCAGAGTAGATAGACTGACTCGTGAGTTCCAGTCTCAAACCACAGTTCCTGCTGGTGGGAATCTGCATTCCAGGCTGGTTGGACCCCGTTGATCTGTTCTTTAGCCCGGTGACACAAAGACAGACACCACTTTGCAAACATCCAAGGGGGTCCCCTGCAGCTGGACTTTGCTGCAACATTCATCTGGATGTGTGTCTATTATTAACATTAAGAATAGAGAGTGTTAGGCTTTTCTTAGAAACTCTCTTCTGTATGCCTCTCTGATATTAGTTCCACTTTGTAATGAAGTGCCCCACTTCTCACTGCCTGGTATAGCCCATAATTGCAGCACCCGCACTCCACAACCACCTTGCATGGGTTGAAGTGATACAAAGCATTGGAACTGCAGGTCAACAGTGTTTTTACCGCCCCCCAATGCAATTCTAGGTCCTTTCTGTGCATGCACATTAATGTGTACATAGGAGCAAATCTGGCATTCTTCCCTTTACACCAAACATGTACAGGTCGTTGTGAAAAATCTACTGTCACTGAGTGCCTGTGCTAAGCGGACAGCTAGGAACAGGTCCCGGACAGTGCGGACAAGTCAGGGTTAGGATTTTGGACCGATGCAAGGAAGGAAATAGGAGGGAGAACCCTGGAGGATGCATTTTCCTGTCCGGTGTTATCAGCCAGAGACCAGTTACATCTACGGGAAGAGTTAAACCCAGCACATAAACACTGGAACCTAGAAAAAACATTTAAAAAAAAAACTTACAACGGGATGCCGCTATGTTTAGATAGAAAATATTCTCCCGATCTAAAGTTCGTATCTAGTAGGCAAATAACGTTTTACAATTATTTTTTAAATAGTTTTCTCCATTTTATTTGTTAGGGTGCTGCTGATCTCCTGCAGCCCCTTTCAGCCTCTTCTTGTCCTCATTCACCCTCTCCATCATCAGCTGCACATAACTGCTCTGCGTTTCTTGCATGCTGGGCTCATTATGGCTGCTTTCACACAATCGTTCAGATAGGGTCCCCGCCTGTCCATTTTTCAGGCAGAGCTGATCAGAACTTCCATTCTCCTCTATGGAGTGGCGGGTGTAAAGGAACATGTGTCAATTTACACCTGCCTACATCCAATCCAATGAATCAGCCCAGATGGCAGCCGCGGGGTGGTCACCCGTCTTTGGACTGCACCCCTGCTGAGCAAGCGGATCGCAGCCAAAGTCCACCCTGTGTGAAAGGGGCCCAAGAAGAAAGTCCCTCTGTCCCTTTTTCCTCCTCATTTTCCCCTCATTTTGGTTTGATCTATATAGTTGCATATAAAATGTACATTAATCTTTCAAAAAGCATTTCCCAGTGCTAAACCTTTCCATCCAATTTCTAAATTGCTGCAATGGTAAGTTCCAAAAGCCAATGTAAAAGTAATAGTAGTGGTAAAACAGCACTTGTGGGTTTAACCAATCATTCTGTTTGTACAATTCCCTTTTTTGGAGGTGTGGCAGGGGGGTGTGTCCTATGCCTACATACTTTTGCTAATAGGTGCCCCTCATTCTCATCTCAGAAAGTTGGGAGGTATGTGAATCTGGGTCAGAGTCCAGTCACTCAGTGCTGGATGACTCCTCCTCACAGCTCCTCTGGTGCCTCTCCCTGGTCTAGAAGGTTGTAGAAATTGCTAGAGCTGGTGGGTGGAGGTGAGGAGGGGCTGTTTAGAATATTTATGAGGGACTCAGCCAATTCCCAGTAAAGGGGCTGGCAGGGGGCAAGGCTTACCTCATAAATAGGCATTAACAATGTCAGCAGGTGCAGTCAAGTGGAAGATAGAGCTATAGACTGTGGAGACTGTTGGTGGGCCTATGGGATGCTCTCTATTCTGGGGGTGGGTGGGGGGAGGATCCTACCATAACACACAGAGGAAGCCCTTCCTGGAGGCACAACTGCAGCAAAAGGTGTTTTACACATGTTGTGGAAAACACCACATCCTCGGGTTAGAAGCTATAATTGGGCCACACTTGACATTGTCTTCGCGCCCAAAGCCGCTTCTTCAGCCCCCCCTATTTTTCCCCTTTTTGGCCAGTTCTGGCTTCGAAAGTATTATAAATAGGATGCAGGTACCGAGTCTTCACTATACTAGTAAGGAGCACTGACAGTTTACAGTAAATGAAAATAAACATCAAAAATACTACCCAATATAATATGAAAATAAATATTAAAAATACTACCCATTATAATATGAAAAAAAAAAAACGACCCAGTATAACACACACACACACACACACACACACACACACAATACAATAATTTTAATGAAAAACTAAAATTATTCACTTCTGGACCGGAAGATTTTCCCCCTTAAATGACCAGGCCATTTTTTGTGATTCTCCTCCCCTGGCTAGCCCCAACTGAGCTGTCCCAGCTCCACCCAACCGCCCCCTGCTGGCCAGGTCGGGAACCAAGATTCAGCCGGGGAGTAGAGAGTACCTGGAGCATGGCTTCAGCCTGGAATGGGGGTCAGGAGGAGGACGGGAAAAGGGAGAGTGGGAGGAGGGCCGAGTCGCTGCACCATGGGCCTCTGGTTTGTACATGACCCCTGGGCTGAAAGTCTGCCCCTGAGGTGTGTAAAGTCTTGCAGTTTATTCTTTAGGAAGCAGCCACAGCCAGTTTAGAAAAGCCTGTCCCCTGCCAGCATGGTGCAGAGAAGAAGCCTCTCTCTGTGTGAAAGTAGTGGTCTCTGCTGCAATCCACTACAATGCACCGCAGTGGATGCAGAACTCATTAAGGAAAACAAAATAAAGCATTGTATTTTTGGCTTTTTTTTTTTAAATAAAAATATACATCAATGCAACATGTTAAAAAATTAAAGTCAAGTCACAGCAACAAACACGGTGTAAATCCAGCTCAGCTAATAATAGTCACAGTTATTACGGTCACCAGTACAAAGAGAGAGGGTGAATTTCCCCAGGGGGGCGACGGGCACAGGCACCAATAACAACCTGACAGTTTTTCTAATCCCTCTCCTCTCTATCCATAATTTAAAATAAAAATGTTGTTTTGTAAATCTATCAGACAAGGTTTGTCAAACACATTTTGCTGCCAAGCCTCTTAGTCCAGCTGTCCACGTGATCTGGTGCTCCTCTAGCTGTGGGGAGAGGACGGGTCACCAGAGTAATATCACATCTGGGAGGTGCGGCTCTCCTAGGAATCTGCATCCTGGATATAGGGCTCCATTCCAACCCAGATACACGCCAGCCATGCAGATTTCATGGGGTCTGTATAATGAGATATGTGTGGACAGCTAAACTTTGAAAATGTGTGCATGCTTCGAGCAGGCTTCAAATCATTTGGTCTCAATGGTACTGAATAAAGAGAGGTCACCCAACTAAAACACAAATCCAACACTCAGATTTATTTTTTCTGATGGCGTGCAAATGACGGTACACAGGGAAGTACACTGAACAAGGGCTTTTGGCATCCTTTATTAGGATAACAAGTATGAAGTCAAATGGGCATACCACATTAAGTGGTCTATTAAATGTTTCCAGATGCAAATTTACAAAAAAAACTTTCACCCAAGATTCACACATTTTTCTACTTAGATTCAATTTGGAAAATATGCGTCTCCTGGGTGAAAAGCTCTGTAAATTTATAAATGGAGCCCTTTATGTGTCCTGTCTATACAGCCTGGGATGCGGATATCTGCAGGTGAAAAAGTGAAGACAGTGAAAAACACAAATACTGTTAACAGGGACACACATAGGGGTGGATTTATTTTTGCAGCTGTGCATGGCAGCCAATCAGCTTCTAACTTCAGCTTGTTCAAATAAGCTTTCACAAAAAAAAAAAAAAAAAAAAACTAGAAGCTGATTGGTTTCTATGCAGAGCTACACAAGATATTTCCATTTACGTTTAAGTTTTAGTAAATCAACCCCCAATGTATCGAGCATTTAGTTATCACCAAGGCACAACATCCAATACCCTCAGCCCGACACAACATCCAATACCCTCAGCCCAACATAATATCCAAAGCCCTCAGCCCAACATAATATCCAATAACCTCAAAGTGACACAACATCTCATAACCTCAGCCCAACACAACATCCAATACCCTAAGCCAAACATAATATCGAATAACCTCAAAGTGACACAACATCTCATAACCTCAGCCCGACACAACATCCAATACCTTTAGCCCCACACATCAAATACCCTCAGCCCGACACAACATCAAATACCCTCAGCCCGACACAACATCAAATACCCTCAGCCCGACACAACATCCAATACCCTCAGCCCGACACAACATCCAATACCCTCAGCCCGACACAACATCCAATACCCTCAGTCTGACACAACATCTAATACCTTCAGCCCGACACAACATCCAATATCCTCAGCCCGACACAACATCCAATACCCTCAGCCCGACACAACATCCAATACCCTCAGCCCGACACAACATCTAATACCTTCAGCCCGACACAACATCTAATACCCTCAGCCCGACACAACATCTCATACCCTCAGCCCAACACAACATCCAATACCCTCAGCCCAACACAACATCTAATACCCTCAGCCCAACACAACATCCAATAACCTCAGCCCGACACAACATCTCATACCTTAAGCCCAACACAACATCCAATACCCTCAGCTCGACACAACATCTAATACCTTCAGCCCAACATAATATCTAATAACCTCAAAGTGACACAACATCTCATAACCTCAGCCCGACACAAAATCTCATAATCTCAACCCAACACTACGGTATATCTTATACCGTCAACACGACACAACATCTCATAACCTCAAGCCAAAACAACAGCTCATAACCTTTACAACAGCTCATAACCTCAAACCGATACAACGCCTCAAACCCATACAACACCTCAAACCGAAACATTTCATAACCTCAAATCAATAAAGTAATTCAAACCCTCAAATTGACACATTTCATAATCTTAAATCAGTATAAAGTTTCATAACCTCAAATCGATATGTCTAATAGCTTCACAACTGTCCCACATATCAGAATCACAGGAACTGATCATAGAGTCAGTTTGAAGCTAAAGATTATGCCGTTTATTTTTTCGGTTCCCTGGTTTCTCCTTTCGTCCCTCATCTACATGAATATTTTCAACACTACCACCTTTCACTTTTCATGATATATTTTATTTAGGCGTCAGTGATGGAATCAGTGGGTCTGGGTGCAGCTTCAGCAATGATTGAGATATCACTTTTTGGTGCTGGCGATTCCCTTCAATGCAAATGTAATCCTGGCGGCTAAAAAGCCACTTGATTACTTTTACAGGCATCAGAACGGGGAACCCACTCCCACTGCCGCCTTTACTAGGTTCTCCCATGCAATTGGGGAGCCCCGTAAGGATGTGACCTCCGCCATCCAGTTCCTGGGACACAGTGAGAGGACTAGGATCCATCTCCTCCCCTAGTAAAAGAACCTTACGCAGTACAGGAAAACACCAGCTAGGAACACAGTTAACCCTTTGATTGCCCCTGACGTTAACCTCTTCCCAGCCAGTGTCATTAGTACAGTAACAGTGCTTTTTTTTTTTTAGCACTGATGACTGCATTAGTGTCACTGGCTCCCAAAAAGTGTCAGTTAGTGTCTGAATGTACACCGCAACATCGCAGTCTCGCTAGAAGTCACAGATCACCGCCATTATTAGTGGTAAAAAAAAATAAATACAAATATCCCATGGTTTGTAGAAGCTATAACCTTTGGGCAAACCAATCAATATACGCTTATTGGGATCTTTTTAAGCAAAAATATGTAGCATAATACTTACTGGTCTAAATTTATGAAGAAAATTTGATTTTTTATATATTTTTATTGGATAGGTTTTATAGCCGAAAGTAAAAAATATTTTTTTTTTTTTTTCAAAATTGTCAGGTTTTTTTGTCTATAGCACAAAAAATAAAAACTGCAGAGGTGATCAAACACCACCCAAAGAAAGCTGTATTTGTGAGAAAAAAGGAAATCCATTTCATTTGGGTACAGCTACGCACGACCATGCAATTGTCAGTCAAAGTAACGCAGTGCCATATTGCAAAAATAGCCTGGTCATGAAGGGGGGTAAATTTTCCAAAGGTCAGGTGTTTAATCAATAGCTGCTGCTTTACTTTATAATGTATGAGGCGGCCTGTGATCCCAGCATTGTCTTCCATCTGTCTCCTTCACTAAAATATTCACACGCTCCTACATCCAGGACTAGAAGGAGCCACTCAGACAGAAAGCAATACCTTTATCAGATGGCGTCTGCCATCTCCTGATACAAACCACAACCCAACAATGAAACTCCCCGCTGGAGAAATCCCAAAAGCCAAAGAGAACCTGTCAGACCAGAAATATAGAAGCTGTTGTAACCTTTTCAATTTTTACAATTATGTTTTATTAGATCCTCAGCAGTTTTTTAGATTCACACACTGAACACAATATTATAAACATTCCCCAGAAAACTAAAAAGTGTGTACCCCAGTGTTTGCCATTTACAGCTTTCAATGCTGCTAGTTCCTGCTTTCCTGGTGCTGCTTCCCTGAACTTCCAGTCTTTACAGGAAAGAATTTAAAAAAAGTGTTACTAAACCCATTAATGTAACAATAATGCATCCGCACCCCCGCAGTACACACAACCTATAAATATGTTTTTTCTGCTGAGCGGTATACAATGGCCACATGAAGGGGGAAAGAGAGGGGGAAAGAGAAAGAGAAAGAGAAAGAGAGAAAGAGAAAGAGAGAAAGAGAAAGAGAGAAAGAAAGAGAAAAAGAGAAAGAGAGAAAGAGAAAGAGAAAAAGAGAAAGAGAGAAAGAGAAAGAGAGAAAGAAAGAGAGAGAGAAAGAGAGAAAGAGAGAAAGAGAGAAAGAGAGAAAGAGAGAAAGAGAGAAAGAGAGAGAGAAAGAGAGAGAGAAAGAGAGAGAAAGAGAGAAAGAGAGAAAGAGAGAGAGAGAGAGAGAAAGAGAGAGAAAGAGAGAGAAAGAGAGAGAAAGAGAGAGAAAGAGAAAGAGAAAGAGAAAGAGAAAGAGAAAGAGAAAGAGAAAGAGAAAGAGAAAGAGATAGAGATAGAGATAGAGATAGAGATAGAGATAGAGATAGAGATAGAGATAGAGATAGAGATAGAGATAGAGATAGAGATAGAGATAGAGATAGAGATAGAGATAGAGATAGAGATAGAGATAGAGATAGAGATAGAGATAGAGATAGAGATAGAGATAGAGATAGAGATAGAGATAGAGATAGAGATAGAGATAGAGATAGAGATAGAGATAGAGATAGAGATAGAGATAGAGATAGAGATAGAGATAGAGATAGAGATAGAGATAGAGATAGAGATAGAGATAGAGATAGAGATAGAGATAGAGATAGAGATAGAGATAGAGATAGAGATAGAGATAGAGATAGAGATAGAGATAGAGATAGAGATAGAGATAGAGATAGAGATAGAGATAGAGATAGAGATAGAGATAGAGATAGAGATAGAGATAGAGATAGAGATAGAGATAGAGATAGAGATAGAGATAGAGATAGAGATAGAGATAGAGATAGAGATAGAGATAGAGATAGAGATAGAGATAGAGAGAGAGAGAGAGAGAGAGAGAGAGAGAAAGAGAAAGAGAGAGAAAGAGAGGGGGAAAGAGAGGGGGAAAGAGAGGGGGAAAGAGAGAGAGAAGAGAGAGAGAAGAGAGAAGAGAGAAGAGAGAAGAGAGAAGAGAGAAGAGAGAAGAGAGAAGAGAGAAGAGAGAGAGACACACACACACAATGGGATGGCTCCATTTAGGTACATGTACACTGGTGGGTACATGTACACTGGTGTTCATTTTTCCAGGTGATGAGATGTGCTGCTTCTTTTCCTTTTCGGGTTGTCACCATAACAGGAATACAGGGGAATCTTTCGAGAGGGGGGGTGGCACGAGTTCTGGTGACAACCAGGGATTTCCGGGTTTAGCTATGGGACAGAAGTGAAGGGAAATCTCCCCAAAACGT
Source organism: Pelophylax lessonae (assembly GCF_965119305.1). NCBI lineage: Eukaryota > Metazoa > Chordata > Amphibia > Anura > Ranidae > Pelophylax > Pelophylax lessonae. The sequence goes on from NC_138776.1 coordinate 61,158,998, forward strand.
ACACAGATGGAGAAAAAAAAAATGTTTTGCCTTTAGTTCTACTTTAAGTATAACAGTTCTTCTCTGGAGTGTCTGCATTCTGTAACTGGGCCTGCGGGCTCATTCCATGGAAACGGCATCCAAATTAAATAACAATACATAAATTGTGACATTGTATAGCAGCAACCAGAACTATATAGAAGAGCTTCCTTACAGCAGGAAAATGATCTTCCTTCTATGGAGGAGCCATGCTGAATGCAATGGGGTCACTTTACTAAAGGAGTGGAGCAGATCCACTCTGCAAAGTCCATATTTACTAAACTAAATCCGATAGATTAGTCGACAAAAATGTACTGCAGATTTAGTCGACTAAAACAATTGCAGATGACTAAAATGGGACCAAAGCTAAAATGGCATTTTATTCAAGACTAAGACTAAAACTACGGTATATCGAAATTTGCTGCCAAAATTAGTACTGATGTACAGGATAGATGGCTGCAGATAAACAGGTACAACTTATGTAGGAGGATTAGTTTTCATATCTGTGTATCAACTAAGGATATTCACTTTACTGAGTATATGAGGGTTTAAAGCCACTTTAAAGCGGAGTTCCACCTAAAAAAAAAAAAAAAATACATAAAAATACCCCCGGGACAGTCAGGGCTAGTACATTCCACAATGGATAGCCTCTGAACTGTCCCGGGTTGCACTTACCTGCAAGAAGAAATACTTACCTTGAAAATGTCTTGTCCAGCGCTGCCATCTCAGGTGTGGGCAGCTTGAAGCCAGCGCGATTCTCCTTTTTGTCCTCTTCCGTCCCACGATGCACTGCGCCGGCCCCGCCGTCACTTCCGGGGCTTCAGTGTCATCCCTACACAGCTTCTGGGCATGCCCAGAAGCTGTTTAGCAAGGTATGACAGCGTCTGCACCGGAACTGACGTCGGGGCCGGTGCAGGCGCATTGATTCCTGGGAGCGATGACGTTCAGCTCCCAGGAATCATTGCAAGCCAGGAAGTGACGACGGGCCGTGGCCGCCGAGGGGAGGAAGAGGAAGTAAGGTAAGTATATTTTCTTCTAAACAAGGTAAGTAAAAACAAAAAAAAATTGCTATTATCCATTTGTTTTTCAGGTGACCGGGAGCGAGAAGATGGAGGTAAGTCACATTTTAGGGTGGAACTCCACTTTAAGCTGGCCACATTTTATATTTTTTGTCTTAAGAACATTCAATCAATTTTATATAATTGTGTGGTGAAATCTGCATTTATTTTCAACCACAGTGATGAGAAAATTCAAAAGGAACAAAACGGGAAATTTTGTGCCTGGCGCACAGCCCTGCTGCGGGGTGCAATCTGTCACCGGCTGAGTCCATAGCCAATGACAGATCACTGTACTGGCCTGCTGCTGGTACCATGTGATCGCTGTGCCCAATCACAGCAAATGACAGTTGTAAACAATAAATGGCTTCCTTTCATGCCATCCATGGTGTACAATTGTGTTGCTAGCTGTGACTGGTCACAGTGATCATAAGGTACAGACAGGGCCACTCACAGCCTATCTGTACCATGTGATTAGCTGTGGTCAATAACAGCTAATCACAACAATACTCACTGAAAAAATCAGTTTCATCAGTAAGACTGGTTGCTTATACCAACTAAATTCATTGGTATAAGCAATCATAAATAAAATTAATCTGGTCCCAGTGTGTTTTAAAAAAATAAAAATAAAATATATATTATATACACACTATATATATATATATATATATATATATATATATATATATATATATATATATATATAAATATATATTTATATATTTATATATATTTTTATTTTTTTTTTGTATTTATTTTTTTTTTTAAATACGATCACCAGTCATTGTCCCTGATCACCACATCAGTTATATAATGACGCTGCATACTGGTGTCAGTATGAAAAAAAAAATTGTAAAAAAAAAAAAAAAAAATTATTTTTTCAACAAATTGTGACAAAAAATTACTTAAAAATAAAAACTCACTATGCCGCTTACTAAATACTCTGGACTATACAGGGATCTCCCCTAGTTGAAGGAATGTGGGCTGGCTCACTAAAAGATTTTTTTCTTTATCCCGATGACGCTCTCCTGTATCTATAAGATGCTTCCTCATCGCTGTAGGCTGCCCTGGATCTCTTTAATGAGTTTGGATGGTTCTCAGTGATATGCATTAACTGGTCCAAATCGATGATTTTCCCCTTGGACCCCCAGGCCCCATCAGATGCGGCCTATACCCCCTTGGTCTTTGTTGATCAATTGCGGTATTTGGGCATACAGGTACGGTGGGATGTTATGAGTTTCTCTGATCTTAATCTGGTCCCACTGCTTTCTCAACTCTGATCCAAATGTAATTCTTGGGATTCTTTACCATTAAATCTCATGGGACATATTAATCTAATTAACTTTCTCCACAATTTTCTTTATTTTTTCCATAACTGCCCTACCTGGATGCCTAATTCCTTTTTCAGGGAGATGTCCCAAAACAGCGGTCTCTTTATCTGGGGAGGTGCTCATTCCTCGACTGGCAAAGTCGACTCTATTCCTACCTGTGTGGTGCAGGGGCTTGGCATTGCTGGACTACCGGACATAATACTGGGTGGCTGCCCTTGTGACTGTCCATTGGTGGTTTGTGCTCTCTCAGGCCAATGCAGCCGTGTGTCTAGAAGCTGCTGCTTTGGGCTCACTTCAAGCGCTGGGGAATCTAGTGTACAGTGGCCCACGAGCATACTCTGATCTCCCGCACCCCACTAGGATGACACTAAGGGTATGGGTCCTGGCTAGGCGTAGATTTCTTCAGCCTCATAGGTGGTCACTGTTCTGTCCAATTTGGGGAAACTCCAAATGCTCGCATTTTCGCTCTCTGTCCGACCCCCAGCTTTGGGCCAGATATGGGGTTTAAAGGGTGCAGGATGTGTTATCGGCAGGGAGACTACTTTCTCTCCCCGACTTGAAAGCAAAATTTGACCTACCAGGGTGGATGCTTTTCCGCTACTAACAACTAAGTCACGCAGCTCGAGCTCAGTTCCCTGCGCCTATGAGCCTTGCCATGGACCCTTTTGAGGAACTCCTTGCACATGAATCGTTGTTAAAACCCTTGGCTGCGCTTCACCTATCCCTGCTCAGTGTTGACTCCTCTAAAATGGAAAGGTTATGGGACCTATGGAAGGCTGACTTACCTGATCTCGATAGGGAGAATTGGGAGGACTGTTTTGAGGACAGTACCAGACTATTGATCTCGTCCTGGGACAAACTCATCCAGATGAAGTTCCTACACCGGGTGTACTAACTCCCCCCCCCCCCCCCAGGAGCCTACATAGAATATATCCTCAGAGGGCCCATGATGTGGGGGATGATATTGGCACATATCTCCATATGTTTTTGAGCTGTCTGTGGGTGACCTGATTTTGGGAAGCGGTAGTTGAACTGATCAATGTCCGCCTCCAGTTGTCTCTCCTGGTCTCAGCTGATATTACTAGGGATCCAGGATGACGAACAGAGGCCTAGATACACTAAATTGCTAATTTCTTACCTGTTTTATTATGCCAAGAGAGAAATTCTTCTTAAATAGAATTCCCATCCTCCCACCTCTGTAGGTTCATGGAAAAAAAAAAATCTATCAATGCTGCTCTTCCTCTCTATGAGTTAACCTATATATTAATACAGTATCTCACAAAAGTGAGTACACCCCTCACATTTTTGTAAATATTTTATTATATCTTTTCCATAGTTGCCAACATTTAAAATACATTTCCAGGGACACTTTGCAGCACAGCTATCAATTACCACACCCACTTCCATGAAGCTCCGCCCACTCTGCATAATTAATCCCGCCTACTTATCAGATTATAGAGTCTACTCAATATAGAGAGAATTACATGAGGTTGAAAAAAGGAATTTCAAACTTAAAGCCACAGTAGCAGAGTTGGAATAATTCTCCCATTCAGCTGCACTACTTCTGCGTAACATTTATGGGCAGCCCAATTAACAGGCGCTTCCAGGGACAATATAAATTAGCTGGGACAGGCTCCTGTTTGCAGGGACTGTCACTGGAAAAAAGGGACAGTTGGCAAGTATGCTTTTCATGTGACCACACTGAAGAAATGACACTTTGCTACAATGTGAGTGTACAGCTTGTATAACAGTGTAAATTTGCTGTCCCCTCAAAATAACGCAACACACAGCCATTAATGTCTAAACCGCTGGCAACAAAAGTGAGTACACCCCTAAGTTAAAATGTCAAAATTGGGCCCAGTTAGCCATTTTTCCTCCCCGATGTCATGTGACTCATTAGTTCTACAAGGCCTCAGTTGTAAATGGGGAGCAGGTGTGTTAAATTTGGTGTATGAATGTTCATACAAACATTTGTTTTTAAAATTGTCTAGTCTATGGCCCGCTTTATACTCTAGAGCTGGAAAGCTGACACTGCGCCAGCATATGGTTTGCCATTCTTATCAGCCGCCATGAATAGAGCCCAAATCAATTATTTACAGGTCACATCGGAGATGAACTCTGGCTCTGCCGGCACAGTAATAGGAAAACCCAGCCTCAGTCGGGGCTAAAAATATAATCAAGGTGATGGGAAGTCCTCAGCAGGAAATGACAGGTGGGAGGAGCGCACACTGCGCTGCTACTTATAACGCACATTTCTACAGGCGTACATGTACCATCGTTTGTGGGGGAAAAAAAAAAAAAAAAAAAAAAAAAAAGTTCAGGGTACAAAAATCCATAACAACTAATCACCATTCGCCTTCCATGTGCAGACTGCCCCCTGCTGAACGCCAACACCCAACTGGGGGTGGACAGTCATAGCAGTCATGCGATCCCGGCGCCACGTTATCTGGTAATACAATCAGCCAAAATCTTCTTACTTTACATGTCCCTGAGCTGCTTCCAGTGACCCCTTTGGTACTGTGTACATCAATAAAACATCTCCTCTATCGGAGGCCGCCTTCTTCAAATACAGTAACACATTTACTACGGAAGGAGGAGAGCGCAACAAAATGTGTGAGACTATATGGCAGGACAACATAGCAGAGCCATGCAACCAATAAATACATTGACATCAGCCTCTTCATGAACATAACTAACCTCATCTTTTATATTGAAAAAATGGGTGATATAATGTATTTGCGTACACTAAAATTAACTTTATTAATTTTCTACTGAAAATATGGGTTTGCTAAACACGTATGCAAAGATCATGTGACACAAATTTCCCGTCACTTCCTGTCTTGTAGATACAACAGGAAGAAAGAATCTCTCCAAAACGAGGGAAATGCCCTCCTAGATATTGTATTGGTCATTCAAACAAGTTTTGGCAGATTCCCCCGTTATTCTGGTTCACAATGCTAAAAAGATGACTAAAGGTTCAAAAAAAAATAAATAAAAATAAATATATTATATATATATATATATATATATATATATATATATATATACACACACACACACACACACACACACACACATACATATACACACACACACACACAGTGCCTTGCAAAAGTATTCGGCCCCCTTGAACTTTGCAACCTTTTGCCACATTTCAGGCTTCAAACATAAAGATATAAAACTGTAATTTTTTGTGAAGAATCAAAAACAAGTTTCAAACTTTGACACATAAAAAACTGAAAAATTGGGCGTGCAAAATTATTCAGCCCCCTTAAGTTAATACTTTCTAGCGCCACCTATTGCTGCGATTACAGCTGTAAGTCGCTTGGGGTATGTCTCTATCAGTTTTGCACATCAAGAGACTGAAATTTTTGCCCATTCCTCCTTGCAAAACAGCTTGAGCTCAGTGAGGTTGGATGGAGAGCGTTTGTGAACAGCAGTTTTCAGTTCTTTCCACAGATTCTCGATTGGATTCAGGTCTGGACTTTGACTTGGCCATTCTAACACCTGGATATATTTATTTGTGAACCATTCCATTGTAGATTTTGCTTTATGTTTTGGATCATTGTCTTGTTGGAAGACAAATCTCAGTCCCAGTCTCAGGTCTTTTGCAGACTCCATCAGGTTTTCTTCCAGAATGGTCCTGTATTTGGCTTCATCCATCTTCCCATCAATTTTAACCATCTTCCCTGCCCCTGCTGAAGATAAGCAGGCCCAAACCATGATGCTGCCACCACCATGTTTGACAGTGGGGATGGTGTGTTCAGGGCGATGAGCTGTGTTGCTTTTACGCCAAACATAACGTTTTGCATTGTTGCCAAATAGTTTGATTTTGGTTTCATCTGACCAGAGCACCTTCTTCCACATGTTTGGTGTCTCCCAGGTGGCTTGTGGCAAACTTTAAACAACACTTTTTATGGATATCTTTAAGAAATGACTTTCTTCTTGCCACTCTTTCATGAAGGCCAGATTTGTGCAATATACGACTGATTGTTGTCCTATGGACAGAGTCTCCCACCTCAGCTGTAGATCTCTGCAGTTCATCCAGAGTGACCATGGGCCTCTTGGCTGCATCTCTGATCAGTCTTCTCCTTGTATGAGCTGAAAGTTTAGAGGGACGGCCAGGTCTTCGTAGATTTGCAGTGGTCTGATACTCCTTCCATTTCAATATTATCACTTGCACAGTGCTCCTTGGGATGTTTAAAGCTTGGGAAATCTTTTTGTATCCAAATCCGGCTTTAAACTTCTCCACAACAGTATCTCGGACCTGCCTGGTGTGTTCCTTGTTCTTCATGATGCTCTCTGCGCTTTAAAACGGACCTCTGAGACTATCACAGTGCAGTTGCATTTATACGGAGACTTGATTACACACAGGTGGATTCTATTTATCATCATTAGTCATTTAGGTCAACATTGGATCATTCAGAGATCCTCACTGAACTTCTGGAGAGAGTTTGCTGCACTGAAAGTAAAGGGGCTGAATAATTTTGCACGTCCAATTTTTCCAGTTTTTTATTTGTTAACAAAGTTTGAAATATCCAATAAATTTCTTTCCACTTCATGATTGTGTCCCACTTGTTGTTGATTCTTCACAAAAAATTACAGTTTTAGATCTTTATGTTTGAAGCCTGAAATGTGGCAAAAGGTCGCAAAGTTCAAGGGGGCCGAATACTTTCGCAAAGCACTGTGTATATATATATATATATATATATATATATATATATATATATATATATATATATATATATATATATAATTTAGAGCTGCACGATTCTGGATACAATGAGAATCACATTTTGTAAAATGAGAATATCTATCTATCTATCTACACACACAGTACATTTTAGGGCGGTTTAGGATGTGGCTGCCAGCGCTCTGAGCTGCAGAGCTGTGTGGTGTGGGCGATGTGATGAATGTTTTATTGCATTTCACAGCTCCATTTTTTTACTACATTTTATGTGAAATGTATAAAGTAACATTTTTTTCATGTCACAGCACATGTTGCAGAATATTGCACAGCTCTGGAATGCAGAGAAAGACTGCATTCTGGTGTGAATCTGACACATTCAGGGGCGGACTGACAACTCATGGGGTCCCCAGGCAATCGGAGCTCATGGAGCCCCCAGGTTTAAAGATGGCCACCACGCGGCATGATGCAACATTAATGTGGCAGGGCCGTGTGGAGGGGCACCAAGCTCTGTGACATGCACAGTGGCAGGATACTTAAAGCTGGCCACCCAATAAAGGCACCAGGAGCCTCTTATGGAAAGTGCCACCTTAACAGCATCATGGGCGGCCCCTGGGAAAAGTAATGCACTGGGGCCCCTACTAAGCAGATGGTGATCTGCGGTGTGCATAGTGCGCAGCGGCACACAGTGGGTGTGGCTAAATTATGATGCATATTGGGTGTGTTTTTTTTATCTAATTAGAAAATTAGGTTTCATTTTTCGAAATTTTTTTTTTTTTTTTTACATTTTTATTTATTTTAATGTTCAATTTGTTTTAATATAAGATTACCGATGAAGTATCATGGGTCTACATAGACTCCTGAAGTCTCATTTTTGAGACAGAGAAAGGGACTAAAGGACACACCCCAGTCACTGGGAGAAAGGGACTAAGGCACATCCCCAATCCCTGTGGACCTAAGGACACAAGCCCATTGCCTGTGGACCTTAGGACACATGCCCACTCCCCGTGAACCTAAGGACACAAGCCCAGTCCCCGTGGACCTAAGGACACATCCCCAGTCCCTGTGGACCTAAGGACACATCCCCAGTCCCCGTGGACCTAAGGACACATGCCCAGTCCCCGTGGACCTAAGGACACATCCCCAGTCCCCGTGGACCTAAGGACACATGCCCAGTCCCCGTGGACCTAAGGACACATCCCCAGTCCCTGGGGGCTGGGAGAAAGGGACTAAGGACACATTCCCAGTCCCTTTCTCTGTAGCCTTAGCTGCACTGCAGATGAATAAACAGGAGACAGAGGCTACTGCCCATTCATGAACTGAAGCTGCTGCTGACGGGAGAGGAAAGGAGGGGGCACTCCGGAGGTTATAACCTACAGAATCCCCCTTACATCCTCCAGAGTTCCTCCTTACATCCTCCAAAGTGTCCCCTTATTAATACTTTACAAAGAGGGTACTCTGGAGGAATTAAGGGGCACTCTAGAAGCACTAAGGGGCACTCTGGAGGAGTGAATACCTTCAGAGTGCCCCCTTACATCCTCCTGTAGAGTGCCCCTTATGTTATGCTCCTTCAGGTTGCCCCAATTTACCAATTGCCTACTGTGCACTTACCCCCGTCTTGCCGAGCCCAATTTTATTTAGCTTTCAGCGCTGTTGCACTTTGAATGACAATTGCCTGGTCATGCAACACTGCACCCAAACATTTTTATCATATTTTTCACACAAATAGAGATTTTTTTTGGTGGTATTTAATTACCACTGGGGTTTTTATTTCTTGCTAAATAAACGAAAAAAGCATGAAAATTAAAAGAAAAAAAAAAAATGTTCATAGTTTGTTACAGGTAATTTTTCTCCTTCACTGATGTGCGCTGATGGGGCTACACTGATGGGCACTGAAAAGGTAGCACTGGTGGGCACTGCTGAGGAGGCACCGATAAGCACTGTTAAGTGGCATGAATTGCAAGGACTGGTGAGCACTGTTAGGGCTTCACTTATGATCAGTGCCCTGATTATAAGTGTAGATGTCCCTTTTACAGAAGCCGGTTATCAGTTCTCTTCTCCCTTCTCTTACTGGCGGCATGAGAAAAGAAAAGCCGATAACCGGCTTCTGTTTACATCGTAATCAGCTGTGATTGGACATAGCGGACCATGTAATAAAAGTCGCTGATTGGCTCGTTACCTCAATCTGTGATCAGTAGTCTCCGGGGGACACTGCGGTCACAGAGCATGGTGGGTGCGATCATGGGAGGACGTCATATGACGGCTTCCCAGGACTGTCCGTCCGCGCTGTAGCCATCATACGGCCATAGTGTGGTTGACAAGTGGTTTAATACCTCCTGGCCTGGTCACAACTCATATGCAACTGCTGATAAACTCTTTAAAGCAGGGGTCTCCAAACTATGGCCATCCAGTTGTTCTGGAACTACAATTCCCAGCATGCCTAGTCATGTCTGTGAATGTCAGAGATTTACAATGCCTCATGGGATGTGTAGTTCCGCAACACATGGAGGGGCGTGGTTTGAAGATCCCGGCTTTAGAAAAACAACTCCTTGTCTGCGATTTTGAACGATACAAGCGCAATCTGGAGCCAACCGATTAGTGAACTGTCGAGCTTGGTCTCATCTTATGTGGCGGCAATGTGTGCGTGTAAATTTAAGCCACATCCCACTGCCTGATCTGAGGCTGAGCACAGCAGCTCTCTAATTGGCTGGTTCCAGACTGCGCATGCACAGTTCAGAGTCACCAAGAAGAATTTTTTTCTCTAAAGTGTTACACTGCCAGCTACATGTGCGTTGTGGGCACCGGGCGGCCAGGCCAGCAAGGGAGCCAGATGTTATTTGCACTTTTTTCCCCTTTGTCTTACCCACAGAAATCGCAGGTGCAGCAGAGTGCGGGTTGCTAGGCCAGCATTTGTAAGACAGGCCAGGCTACTGCTGAGCAAGACAGGTGCTCTTAACTACTACTGGACCGGAAGGATTTGCCCCCTTAATGACCAGGCAATATTTTGCGATTCGGCACTGCGTTAGTTTACTGGACAATTGCGCGGTCGTGCGACGCTATACCTAAATAAAATTGATGTCCTTTTTTCCCCACAAGTAGAGCTTTCTTTTGGTGGCATTTGATCATCTCTGCTTTTTTTATTTTTTGCGCTATAAAAAAAAAAAAAAAAAAAAAAAGCGGCAATTCTGAAAAAAAATCTGAAAAAAAAAAAAAAAAAAAAAACAGTATTTTTTCACTTTCTGCTATACAACATTCACAAACAAAAAAAATTTAAAAATCAAAATTTAACATTTTAGGAAATTTGTTTTGTGCTACATATTTTTGGTGAAAAAAGAAAAAAAAAGTTGCAATAAGCGTATTTTGATTGGTTTGCGCAAAAGTTATCGCGTCTACAAACTACGGGAAAGATTTGTCATTTTAGTTTGTTTTTACTAATAATGGCGGCGATCTGCGATTTTTAGCGGGACCGCGACATTGTGACAGACAGACCGTCCTTCTCTGTCAGCGGGGAACAATCGCGGGTGCATAGGAGCTGCCTGCTCCGTGCATCTGAGTCCCAGCTGCCGAGTGGGGATGGGAGTGCGCCGCCAGCAGCGCTCACCCCCTAGCTGCAGGCGCGCAACCGACGTATACCTACGTCGGTTTGCGCAGGAGGGGCTACCTGCCGCAGTATAATTGCGGCAGGCGGTCCTTAACCGGTTAATGTGCCCCCTCTCCTATTGTGGTGTTTGGAGGGAGCTCAGGGAGATTCACAGCACCAGACACACAGAGAACACAGGGACAGGAGGTGTGCTGGCTGTAAGGCTGAAAAGGCGCCAGCGCAGTGACCTCCTTTAGGCTCTTTCACACGAGCGAATAGAAGAGCTTTTAGCTGCAAATAGATGAAGTTATCTACTGCAGCTTTTAGCAGCGGTTTTATTTCATACAATTTTGTACGGATAGAGAAAATACATTTTACTGCGTCCAGAACTGATTTATCGCAGCTATCTCAACATAACCGTGCGTAATCGCAGTGCACAGTTTCACCTGCGGATAGCTCCAGCAACAAAAGAAAGAAGAACAGAAAGCACATCAGAATTTCAAGGTAAACATAGTTGCTATGGAAAAGGCAAAAATGTTCCACCGCAGATAAACGCAGCCACTTGTACACACAAGTAATCATAATGTAAACCGCAAGTGATCGTTGTGCTTGGAATCTTGGGATTTTAAGATAACAAAAACATGCATTTACCAGCGGCAGAATATCCGCCCATATGAAAAACTTAAAAACTAAGGGAGGCTAGTGCATCGCTAAGACCACCGACCCCGGGAGGACCCGCACTTAACCCCCCAACTTCCCGAAAGCGAAACGGGGGTTACTCGCCATACCATTGGAGATTCAGCGGGATTCACTCCATGCAGGTCGCTTCCTCATCTTGGAACAAGGGGTGCTGCGGTCCCGAGGAACGCTGCGACTCCGGCCACGGCCAGGGTGTGTGCGTCCGTGCGAGGCGTCCCTCCAAGTCAGTGGGATCATGACGCGACCGACCTATCGCGGAGCTGAGGTCTGCACACGCTCGCTGGCCGGAAAAAGGTACGGTAAGGAGAATTTGTACAGCCCCACACCCCTCTAGAAAATGACCAACTACCAATGCTTAATACTGGCTAACTGGGACTTTGTAGATGCTTAAAGTGATACTAAACACACACTGTTTAATTTACATTGTCCATTCTACTGTATTTCTGTATTTGGATGATGGCACTGTAATTATTTGAATTAAAAAAAAAAAAAACAGCATCTAAGTACCTTTTTCCTAGTTGATACACATATGTCACATGACCCAGCTCTTTCCCAGTCTGTCTGCAGGGAAACATAAGCAGGTGGAGCTTTTAGTCCTCTGCTGCTGGTCACATGTTTAAATAGGAAAAAACAGCCCTTGGAATATAGAGTAAAAATAAAGAATACCAATAAATTGCACAATGTGGGTGGATATCTGCCAGTTACAGGCTGTCACCCCCCCCCCCTTCTTCCAGCCTCTGTCTTAGAAAAACAGGGAGGTGAACCCTCCATCAATCCACATGCAATATCCCTCCCCCCTAGTGTTTAGCAGGTTAGTGAGAATGGAGGAGGGAGGGAGCGGACAGTCATTTACCACAGTGTATACACCCACGTCTGACTCTATAGTCACATGGGCTGCTCAGATGTGAGGGAGGGAGGAATGTGTGTAGAGAGGAAATGCTCAGCATAGAAACTCTGAAAACTGAGCATGTGCAGAGTTGCCACCACAGCTGCAAAATCCCTACCTGAATTAGAGACATGGACAGAAGGGGGAGATAGAGAGCAGCAGGATCAACCAGTTTTTTTTGCAGAATACAGAAAATGAATCTCATAGTGGCTGACTGAGTACGAACAGCATGTAATACAACATTTACCGATAGCTTTTTATGATGTGGGCTTAAGGACTCTTTAACTTATGTCTTTAAGTGTGCACACCCTCTTATAACTGGGGATGTAGCTGTGCTAAGCAATCACATTCAAACCCGTGTTAAATAGGAGTCAGTACACACCTGCCATCATTTAAAGTGCCTCTGATTAACCCCAAATAAAGTTCAGCTGTTCTAGTAGGTCTTTCCTGACATTTTCTTAGTCGCATCCTACAGGAAAAGCCATGGTCCACAGAGAGCTTCCAAAGCATCAGAGGAATCTCATTGTTAAAAGGTATTAGTCAGGAGAAGGGTACCAAAGAAGTTCCAAGGCATTAGATATACCATAAAACACAGTGAAGACAATCATCATCAAGTGGAGAAAATACGGCACAACAACAGTGACATTTCCAAGAACTGGACGTCCCTCCAATATTGATGAAAAGACGAGAAGAAAACTGGTCAGGGAGGCTTCCAAGAGACCTACAGCAACATTAAAGGAGCTGCAGGAATATCCAGCAAGTACTGGCTGTGTGGCACGTGACAACAATCTCCCATATTCTTTATTATGTCTTGGCTATGGGGTAGAGTGGCAAGACAGAAGCCTTTCCTTATGAAGAAAAACATCCAAGCCCAGCTAAACTTTACAAAAACACATCTGAAGTCTCCAAAAAGCATTTGGGAAAATGTGTTCTGGTCTGATAAAACCAAGGTTGAACTTTTTAGCTAGAACTCTAAAAGATATGTTTGGCGCAAAAACAACACTGCACATCACCAAAAGATCACCATACCCACAGTGAAGCATGGTGGTGGCAGCATCATGCTTTGGGGCCATTTTTCTTCATCTGGAACAGGGACCTTAGTCAAGGAAGAGAGAATTATGAACAGTTCCAAATCCAAATACCAGTCAATATTGGCACAAAACCTTCAGGCTTCTGCTAGAAAGCTGAGCATTTAGAAAGACTTCATCTTTCAGCATGACAACAACCAAAATCATGCATCCAAATCAAAGGAATGGCTTCACCAGAAGAAGATTAAAGTTTTGCAATGGCCCAGCCAAAGCCCAGACCTGAATCTGATTAAAAATCTGTGGGGTGATCTGAAGAGGGCTGTGCACAGGAGATGCCCTTGCAATCTGACAGATTTTGGGTGTTTTTACAAAGAAAAGTGGGCGAATAATACCAAGTCAAGATATGCCATGCTGATAGACTCATACCCAAAAAGACAGAGCTGTCATAACATCAAAAGGTGCTTCAACAAAAGTATTAGTTTAAGGGTGTTCACACTTATGCAACCATATTTTAGTTTTTTATTTTTACTTCCCTCCATCTAAAAGATTTCAGTTTGTTGTGCAATTTATAGGTTACATTAAAAGGTGGAAAAAGTTCTGAAATGATTTATCTTTGTCTCGTGTTTTTTACATTACAGAAACCTGACATTTTACCAGGGGTGGGTAGACTTTTTATATCCACTGTGTGTGTGTGTGTGTGTGTGTGTGTGTGTGTGTGTGTGTGTGTGTGTGTGTATATATATATATATATATATATATATATACATATATATATATATATATATATATATATATATATATATATATATATATATATATATATACACACACACACACACACACACACACACACACACACACACACACATATACATATTATATATATATACACACATACACACACACATACATGGTGGTTAAACATTAAAGCAGACCTGTTCCTTTGCTCTTCTTTCATTGACCAAGCACAGGTTTGTTTTAAACTGACATAGTTGTATATATCCTAACTGCGGGGAGGGGAGCAAACTTTTGCACAAAGATGCAAAGCAAATACAACCCCAATGTGAAATATTTCAAATTCCATAAAGATACTCTATGTACTCCATAAATGTTATCAATCAGCCTCCAGCAGAAGGTAACTCGCTCTTCAAGTTCCAGCTGATAAGCTGATAAAAAGCGTATATATACATACATACATACATACATACATACATACATACATACACACACACACACACACACACACACACACACACCCCAAAAATGAGTACACCCCTCACATTTTTGTAAATATTTTATTCTACCTTTTCATGTGACAACACTGAAGAAATGACACTTTGCTACAATGTAAAGTAGTGAGTGTACAGCTTGTATAACAGTGTAAATTTGCTGTCCCCTCAAAATAACTCAACATACAGCCATTAATGTCTAAAACGCTGGCAACAAAAGTGAGGTTCCCTCAAATGATCTGTAGATCCCCAGTGCCGGCAGCCCCAGACCATGACACTCCCACCATCATGCTTGACTGTAGGCAAGACACACTTGTCTTTGTACTCCTCACCTGGTTGCCGCCACACACGCTTGATACCATCTGTACCAAATAAGTTTATCTTGGTCTCATCAGACCACAGAATATGGTTCCAGTAATCCATGTCCTTAGTCTGCTTGTCTTCAGCAAACTTGTTTGTGGGCTTTCTTGTGCATCATCTTTAGAAGAGGCTTCCTTCTGGGACGACAGCCATGCAGACCAATTTGATGCAGTGTGCGACGCCTGGTCTGAGCACTGACAGGCTGACACCCAACCCCTTCAACCTCTGCAGCAATGCTGGCAGCACTCATACGTCTATTTCCCAAAGACAAACTCTGGATAAGACATTGAGCATGTGCACTCAACTTCTTTGGTCAACCATGGCGAGGCCTGTTCGGAGTGGAACCTGTCCTGTTAAACCGCTGTATGGTCTTGGCCACCATGCTGCAGCTCAGTTTCAGGGTCTTGGCAATCTTCTAATAGCCTAGGGCAGTGATGGCGTACCTTGGCACCCCAGATGTTTTGGAACTACATTTCCCATGATGCTCAACTACACTGCAGAGTGCATGAGCATCATGGGAAATGTAGTTCCAAAACATCTGGGTTGCCAAGGTTTGTCATCCCTGGCATAGGGCCTAGGCCATTTTTATGTAGAGCAACAATTCTTTTTTTTGTCAGATCCTCAGAGAGTTCTGTGCCATGAGGTGCCATGTTGAACTTCCAGTGACCAGTATGAGAGAGTGAGAGCGATAACACCAAATTTTACACACCCGCTACCCATTCACACCTGAGATCTTTTAACACTAATGAGTCACATAAAACCTGGCAGGGAAAATGGCTAATTGGGCCCAATTTGGACATTTTCACTTAGGGGTGTACGTACTTTGGTTGCCAGCGGTTTAGACATTAATGGCTGTGTGTTGAGTTATTTTGAGGGGACAGCAAATTTACACTGTTATACAAGATGTACACTCACTATTGTCAGGGGCACCCCAGGTAAAAATTCGTATTAATGTGCATAAAGAAGCCAATGAAAGATGGAAAAATCTCCAAAAGAAATCAAATTACAGATTAGACATTCTTATAATATGTCAACAAAAGTTAGATTTTATTTCCATCATTTACACTTTCAAAATAGCAGAAAACAAATATATGGCGTCTGCAAAAGTTTGGGCACCCTGCAGAGTTAATATCTTGTACTGCCCCCTTTGGCAAGTATCACAGCTTGGAAACACTTTTTGTAGCCAGCCAAGAGTCTTTCAATTCTTGTTTGAGGTATCTTTGCCCATTCTTCCTTACAAAAGTCTTCCAGTTCTTTGAGATTTCTGGGCTGTCTGTCACGCACTGCTCTTTTAAGGTCTATCCATAGATTTTCAATTATGTTGAGGTCAGGAGATTGTGAAGGCCATGGCAAAACCTTAAGTTTATGCTTCTTGATGTAAACCCCCGTGGATTTCGAGGTGTGTTTAGGATCGTTATCCATTTGTAGAAGCCATCCTCTTCTTTAACTTCAGCTTTTTCACAGATGGCATCAAGTTACCATCCAAAATTTGCTGAAATTTTATTGAATCCATTTTTCCTTCTACTCGTGACATGTTCCCTGTGCCACTGGCTGCAATACAACCCCAAAGCATGATTGATCCACCCCCATGCTTAACAGTTGGTCAAAGGTTCTTTTCATTAAATTCTGTGCCCCTTCTTCTCCAAACGTACCTATGCTCATTCCGGCCAAAAAGTTCAATTTTAACCTCATCGGTCCACAGAACTTGTTTCCAAAATGCATCAGGCTTGTCTATATGTTCATTTGCAAAGTTCAAACGCTGATTTTTGTGGTGAGGACGTAGAAGAGGCTTTCTTCTGATGACTCTTCCATGAAGACCATATTTGTACAAGTATCTCTTTATAGTGGAATAGTGTACCACAACTCCAGTGTCTGCCAGATCTTTCTGGAGGGATTGTGCAGTCAAACGTGGGTTTTGAATTGTTTTTCTCACAATCCTGCGAGCTGTTCTGTCTGATATTTTTCTTGGTCTTCCAGATCTTGCTTTAACTTCCACTGTTCCTGATGACTGCCATTTCTTAATTACATTCCGAACAGAGGATATTGACATCTGAAAACGCTTTGCTATCTTCTTATAGCCTTCTCCAGCTTTGTGAGCGTCAACTATTTTCAGTTTTCTAGACAACTGCTTAAAAGATCCCATGGTGCTGATTGTTGGGGCAAGGTCAGGTCAGATGAGTCTGGGCATTTAAAACCTTTTATATTGACATCACCTGGTCTTCCCAGACCATGATTGAGAACAATCCATGACACTGGCAAGTCTCAGCCTTGCAAAGGGGGCAGTGCATGCTATAAATTCTGCAGGGTGCCCAAACTTTTGCAGACGCCATTTTTTTGTTTTCTGTAATTTTGAAAGTGTCAATGATGGAAATAAAATCTAACTTTTGTTGACATATTATAAGAATGTCTAATCTGTAATTTGATGTCTTTTGGATATTTTTCCATCTTTCCTTGGCTTCTTTATGCACATTAATACAAATTTTTACCTGGGGTGCCCAAACTTTTGATCCCCACTGTATATATATATATATATATATATATATATATATATATATATATATATATATATAGGCTGTCCACAAGGTTTAGGAGTGTGTCTATGGGAATGTTTGACGAAGCAAGGTCCATAAAGACATAGATGAGCGAGTTTGGGGTGGAGGACCTTGACTGGCCTGCACAGAGTCCTGACCTCAACCCGATAGAACACCTTTGGAATGAATTAGAGTGGATACTGCGAACCAGGCCTTCTCATCTGCCTCTTATCAGTTTGGTTGCCCTTCTCTGCACTTTCTCCAGTTCCCCGATATCCTTTTTTGAGAACTGGTGCACGAAACTGAACTGCATATTCCAGATGAGGTCTTACTAATGATTTGTACAGGGACAGAATTATCTCTCTCTCTCTGGAGTCCATGCCTCTGTAAATACAAGAAAGGACTTTGCTTGCTTTGTAAGCCGCAGCTTGGCATTGCATGCTATTATTAGGCTTAGGATCTACCAGAACACCCAGATCCTTCACTGCTATGGATTCCCCCAGTTCTACTTCCCCTAGTATGTATAATGCATGCATATTCTTAGCCTCAAAGTCCATAACTTTACATTTATCAACATTAAACCTCATTTGCCACATAGGTGCCCAATGAAACAGTGCATTGAGGTCAGCGTGTAAATTGGAGACATCCTGTAAGGAAGATATTATTATGCAAAGCTTGGGGTGATCTGCAAAGACTGAAATGGTACTTTTAATCCCAGACCCTATATCATTTATAAAGATATTAAAAAGTAAGGGTCCCAACACTGAACCTTGGGGAACACAACTGATAACCTTAGACCATTCAGAGTAAGAATCATTAACCTCTACTCTCTGAATTCTGTTAGCCAGTTTTCTATCCATTTACAAACTCATCTTTCCAGGCCTGTAGACTTTACCTTACAAATTAGCCGTGTGTGGGGAACTGTGTCAAACACTTTTGCAAAATCCAAGTATACTACGTCCACAGCCACACCACTGTCCAAGGTTTTACTTACCTCCTCATAAAAAGAAATCAGGTTTGTTTGACAACTTCTGTTTTCCAGCATGGAATCTGTCTTGCTTAAAATATTTTTTTCCAACAAGAACTCATCTATGTGGTGTTTTATTAAACCCTCCAGTATCTTCCAGACTATAGAAGTTAAACTAACAGGTCTATAGAAACTTGCCAAAGACTTTGATCCCTTTTTAAATATAGGCACCACATTGGCCCTACGCCAATCCAGTGGTACTATTCCAGTCCTTAAAAATTTGAAACAAAGGCATTGAAATTACAGAGCTCAATTCTTTTAAGGTGCTTGGGTGGATGCCATCTGGTCCAGGCGCTTTATCCACCCTTATTCTGTCTAAATATTTCTGGACCATATCCCTTTTGAGCCATTATGGATCATTTTGTGTCAATATCACCAATACCATTATGGTCTTGAGCTCACCCCGTGCTCCTTTGTATTACATAAAGCAAAAGAAAGTATTTAATAAATTTGCCTTCTCTTTGTCCCCAGTCACCCATTCGAGATTATTTTGTAAAGGGCCTACATGCTCAAACCTGACCTTTTTACTATTAATATATTTGAAGAATGTTTTTGGGGGGTTTGTCCTACTATCTTTTGCAATCGGTCATTCATTTTGAATTTTTTGTGTCCTTGATTTCCTTTTTACATATTCGGTTATATTCTTTGTGATAATTAAACAATGATAGTGTTCCTTCATTTTCATATTTTTTAAAAGCTCTTTTCTTTTTATTTAAATATAGCTTTTTTAACTTTGGCCGTGAGCCACATATGTTTTATTTTTAGCTTTTTAAACTTATTGCCCATGGGAATATACTTTGCAGTGAGTTTGTATAAAGTCTTTTTGAAAATTTCCCATTTCTGTTCTGTGCTCATCGATGCCAATATTCCCTCCCAGTCTAAATCCTGGAGAGCAGCCGTCATCCTTGGAAGATTTGCTCTCTTACAGTAAAGTGTTTTTGTATTTCCTGTATGTGTTTTTTGCTTACAGCTAACATTAAATGAAATCATATTATGGTCACTGCTACCCAGATGTTCTTTTATATGGTATGTGTGAAAGGTATAGCGTCTACAAACTTTGGTATACACTGGAATTTTTTTTTATACTAGTAATGGCGGTCATCAGTGACTTAAAGTAGGACTGTGATAGTGCGGTGGACAATCTGACACTGAGTGGGAACTGACATAACCAGTGACACCAATACCCAGTGATCAGTGATAATACTATACACTGTACTACATACACTGGCTGGGAAGGGGTTAACATCTCGGGGTAATCAGGGGGGTTAAGTGTGTGCCTAACAAGTGTTAATGCTTTGCAGGGGGTAGAAACAAAGATCATTCCCTCCATGGCCTGCTAACAAACTCCCACTGTGTCCAATCACAGCAGGACTTGGCGGGAGGGGGGGGGGGTGTACCTGGAACCTGTGCACCTGGAAGAGGCCAGCGACGTACAGGCATGTCGCTGTGCCCGTGGGAGCCACCCATTTGCAATACAATGCAGGCGGGCAGTCCTGAAGAGGTCAACTGTGCATTTTGTTTAGGGGTGAGGAGAAAGCTTATATTCACCCGATCCTTCATTCCACCAGAAAACTATGCTCCCCTATGGTTCAGCAGTGGACTGTTCCTGGTTTATGAAGCCTGCTCTGGGCTGGATGATGTCGGGGACAGTCCATCGCACATGACTGCTAGGTCGAGGGGGGCAGCTTTGTTCTGGGAGGAATGGAGGATTAGGCAAGTATAGCGCCTTTCTCCTCTTCCCAAGACAAAAATGAGTAATTGACGGGTGCAGTGCGGTTATAGCACCACTGCGTGGGAAAAAATTTTTTTTTTGCCCGGAGATAGGCTTTAAAATTCAAGGCTTGCCTAATTCCAAGACCCCATACCCCAACATACCCCAATAAAGAAGGCCAAAAAAAAAAAGAAAGAAAGGAAGGAAGGAAAAAAAAAATTCTTACCTTGGCCCCTGGCTCCTGGCCACTTTCCAGTGCTAGTGCCAGCACATACCTCCCAACTTTTTTTAGAAGGGAATGAGGGACACCTATTAGCAAAAGTACATAGGCAAAGGACATACCGCCTGCCATGCCCCCTTAAATAGAGAATTATACAAAAAAAAAAAAAAAAAAAAAAAAAAAAAAAAGAAGAAGCTTGGTTACACCCAACAAGTGCTTTTTTACCACTACTACTCCTTTATATTGGCTTTTGAAAATTTACCAATGTAGCAATTTAGAAATTGGATGAAAGGCTTAGCGCCGGGAAACACTTTTTGAAAGATAAAAAGTGTATTTTTTATACAACTATATAGATCAGACCAAAATTAGGGACAGTCCCTCAAAATCAGGAACAGTTGGGGGCTATGCAAGTACCACAAATCTGATGAGAATACTCCTTTACTGACAGGTCAGACCTCAGGAGACCGCTCCCTTCTGACCCCCAAGCCAAGAGCGAGCCTCAGGGAAAGTCAATTGTAATGTAACTATGCAATATAGACCATACCTGGACATCAGCTTTAAAGAAGATCTAAACCCAAAAAACGAAAATACTGTATTTTCCGGCGTATAAGACGACCCCCCTAATTTTCATCTACCAGTAATACTTATACTTAGGTTACCTTGGAGATATTATACTCGGCGTATAAGACGACCCCCCATTTTTGGGGGATCTTTTTGAGGTTCAAAAGTAGTCTTATACGCCAGAAAATACAGTATATCCTGCAGCTTACCAGTCCCTAAATGTCGTAGTGCAATTAGGTGCCTAAGCCTGAAAAAAATCTGAGCGTTTTTCAGCTCGTAAAATGCTCATCTCTGAAGTCTCAAAATGCCCAACAAGCAAAATCCCATTCATTTCAATAGCCCCTGTTCACATATGAGCGTTTTGTCGCCTGAAGCTCAAAAAAGTACATCAGCTTCTTTTTAGCAGGATTCAATTTTTGCTATATGTCAATGCCTGCCTCCAAACACCTGCAAAAAACGCCTGAAAAACGCCCAAAAACGATATGCTCAGGTGTGAATGGAGCCTAAGGGCCGGTTCACATTACTGCGAGTGCGGCAATCGCATGTAATGCGGAGCGCACTGCTCCTTCATTACATGCAATCGGATGTGCGGATGCAAATTCAGCCATACACTTTGTATGGCTGAATTCGCACTGTATCCGCACCAAACACGCACATGACCCTTTTTTCCAGCCGCATCAGGATCGGATCGCACAGTGGTTCACACTTGTGAGATCCGATCCTGTGTGAACTGTCAGATCGCACTGCGATATGCGAGCAAACTGGGGGTTTAACATTTCGTTGACACCCCCTGCGTATCGCATATGGCAGTGTGAACTGCCAGATATGTGTTTGCGATGCAGGAACAGGCTGCAAATTCGCAGCCTTCCCGCATCGCAGAAGTGTGACCCGGGCTTTAAAGGATTTTCAGTAAGCTCAGAAAATGCCTATTGATCCTGCCAGAAATGCAGTGCCCTTCTCACTCCCTGTGAGCTGAAAAGACAACAAAAACAAAGTTAACTTCCTTCTGTAAACTACTATTCCCAACAATCCACCATGCACAGGGGGTGTGCTACCCTAATCATTCTGTGCTGTGCGGCGGTGCCGATTCGCTCTACTGCCCAGGGTCCCCCACCCCCCACCCCACTACAACAGTGTTGCCATCCATTCACTGTCCAGTGCAGCTGAGGCTGCAGAGAAAGGCATGCATGTTTGTGCATTGGGGTGCACGCACCCCTATGCCACCATGTAATGGAGATGAACAAAGGCAGACATTTTTGAAGTTTTCCCTGTGTGACAACAATGACTTCCTCCATAAATACACTGGAGAAACTAGTGGAGCCACCAAGGGACAA
This sequence comes from Pelophylax lessonae, assembly GCF_965119305.1. NCBI lineage: Eukaryota > Metazoa > Chordata > Amphibia > Anura > Ranidae > Pelophylax > Pelophylax lessonae. The sequence continues at coordinate 61,181,255 of NC_138776.1, forward strand.
GACGTGTTTGCAGAATCACCAGGTGAAGATAAAGGAAAAAAAAAAAATAGACGAAAACGAACGCAGCTACCACATCAAGGACTGGTAAACTGCAATATGAGACATTTTTGTTCTTGAGTTTAGAGATCCTTTAAGCATGATAGTTTGGAGTCTCTGCATTTCACGCTGTAATTGGGCCTGCGGGCACATTCCACTATACACACTGCATCCAAATAACATTGCAACACATACAATGTGTGATTTTATAGCAGTAATCAGAGAACCTTCGAGAACGCCTTGAGAGAGGCTTAGCTTCTTTACAGGAGAGAAGTGTTGGCTGTGTATTGAAGAGTGCCTACTACGAAGGAACCGATCACTTACGTTTTTATGAAAGGTTTATTAGTTAAGAACGCCAGATACATCCAATGCGTTTCAGGAGAAAGTCTTCCCCCTCTTCAGGGCTTGAGCAATGAAGATAATTAGAATCGCCATGAACTGGATTATAGGATGAAAACTAGGCTTGATAGAGGCTAGAGTCTCCTGACATCCATCGCTCGAGCCATGAAGGAGGGGAAGGCACTTTTTCCTGAAATGCATTAGATGTGTCTGATGCTCTGAACTAATAAACATTTCAAGACTTTTTAAAAATGCTATAATTGTGCTTGGCGCTCCTCAATACACATCCAACCACTGACGGAATGTTGATTCAATTATTGTGATCAGAGAGGAAGCAGCTTAGGACCAGGACAAGGTCCACAGATACTTTCATCACACATCTATATCCGTGAAGGAAAACGCCTCGAATATATATCCATCAGAACCAATTCCCACTTCTATCAGTCCAGCGCTATCACAGCCACATTACATCTTTACTGATCACAGCTCCTATTGCTAACACAGCATTGATTACAGATCCTATGGGTGATCCTTCATTGAGAGCAGCACCTATGGGTGATCCTTCATTGACCGCAGCACCTATGATTGATCCTTCATTGAGAGCAGCACCTATGGGTGATCCTTCATTGAGAGCAGCACCTATGGGTGATCCTTCATTGAAAGCAGCATCTATGGGTGATCCTTCATTGAGAGCAGCATCTATGGGTGATCCTTCATTGAGAGCAGCACCTATGGGTGATCCTTCATTGAGAGCAGCACCTATGGGTGATCCTTCATTGAGAGCAGCACCAATGGGTGATCCTTCATTGAGAGCAGAATCTATGGGTGATCCTTCATTGAGAGCAGCATCTATGCGTGATCCTTCATTGAGAGCAGCACCTATGGGTGATCCTTCATTGACCGCAGCACCTATGGGTGATCCTTCATTGACCGCAGCACCTATGGGTGATCCTTCATTGAGAGCAGAATCTATGGGTGATCCTTCATTGAGAGCAGCATCTATGCGTGATCCTTCATTGAGAGCAGCACCTATGGGTGATCCTTCATTGAGAGCAGAATCTATGGGTGATCCTTCATTGAGAGCAGCATCTATGCGTGATCCTTCATTGAGAGCAGAACCTATGGGTGATCCTTCATTGACCGCAGCACCTATGGGTGATCCTTCATTGACCGCAGCACCTATGGGTGATCCTTCATTGACCGCAGCACCTATGGGTGATCCTTCATTGATAGCAGCTCCTCCTTCAGGGAATCCTTCATTGATCGCAGCTCCAACAGCGTTATCACACCCACATCACATCTTTACAGTGCAGAAGACTCTATTGATCACAGCTCTTATTGCTAACACATCATTGATTACAGATCCTATGGGTGATCTTTCATTGGCCATTGCCCCTATAGGTGATCCTTCATTGATTGCAGCACCTATGGGTGATCCTTCATTGATCGCAGCACCTATAGGTGATCCTTCATTGATCGCAGCTCCTTCTTCAGGTAATCCTTCATTGATAGCAGCTCCTCCTTCAGGTAATCCTTCATTGATAGCAGCTCCTCGTTCAGGTGATCCTTCATTGATCGCAACTTCTCCTTCAGGTGATACTTCATTGATCACAGCTCCTACAGGTGATCCTTTATTGATCGCAGCAACTATGGGTCATGCTTCCTTGATCATAGCATCTACGGGTGAACCTTAATTGATCGCAGCACCTATGAGTAATCATTGATTGCAGCTCCGAAGGGTTTTTTTTTCCTATTGATCACAGCACTGCAGGGTGATCCTTCATTGATAAGTGATCCTACAATGATTACAGATCCTATGGTTGAGTCATGCTGGATACAATAAGGCTGATTTACTAAAATCAGTGAAATGTGGGTAGCCACCCTAGGACAGAGACAATTGAGTACTGTCTGTGATACTTTTTTTATTTGCACTAACATACAATTTTTCAGGACAAGCTTTCGGGTATATCCCCTTCTTCAAGATCCAAGCAGTACTCCTTGGATATTGAAGAAGGGGACATACCCCAAAAGCTTGTCCTGAAAAATTGTATGTTAGTGCAAATAAAAAAAGTATCACGGACAGTACTCAATTGTCTCTCATCGCAAAGTTCACTAATATGGCTACAATGACCTCACCCTAGGACAGGAAGGGAATTATTGGTAGGGCTGCCAGGTAAAAATCAAACCGAAAAAAAAGAAACAAAAAAAAAAAAAAAAAAACTAAAAACGAATGCAGCCACCACTTCTAAGGTCTGGTAAGCTGGAATATAATACATTTATATTTTTGGGTTAGGATGCACTTGAAGAACAAATACTCAGTTTTTAGCTGGAACGTGACTAGTCCTCTTTAATTAGCAGCAGAATGGGGAATTTGGTGCACATTTCCAAGTGCTCTCCTCAGCTTACCTCACTGAATAAATTACAGGCCTGTTCTTCTGGCAGAAGGAGATGTTGGGCGTTCACAGCTCAGCCCTGGAAAAGTAAATCCAGAGAACTTGGAGTTTCTGTATTCCGTCAGACAAGGACAGGCCCCATACAGCTCACAACACGCTGAGGAATTTCCCATCCAGAGCTTTCTGTCTGTCCGCATACAGCCCGGCATTTCACACCACACTGCTCACAGCTCCAGGGCCCAAGGTCCATACAACGCCACAGCCTCTGTACCCGACATCCACTTCTATCCATCAAAACTAAGGCTTACAGGTGGACGGTGGAGAGTTAAACCATCTGCAAGGGGTTATGGCATACATCCCAACTGTTCCTCATTTGGAACCCATTTAGAAGTCCCTTTCCTTCTCTATCGTCCCTCTTCTTAGTCTCATGTACTATTTAAAGAGGAAATTCAAGAGGAGTTCCAGCCCCTAAAAAATAAAGAAATAAAAAAAAAAATTAGAAGTCAGCAGCTACAATTGCTGCTTAAAGGCTGCCTACGCCTTTTTCTGACATTTGTTGCCTACAAGTTAAAAGCCGTACTTTTTTTTTTGCTAGAAAATTACTTAGAACCCCCAAACATTATAGATATATTTTTAGCAGAGACCATAGAGAATAAAATGGCTGTTGTTGAAATATTTTATGTCACACTGTATTTGCACAGCGGTCTTCCAAACGCAATTTGTTTTGAAAAAATACACTTTCATGAATTAAAAAACAAAAACGAAAAAAAAAAAGAAAAAAAACGGTAAAGTTAGCCCAAATTTTCTGTATAATGTGAAAGATGATGTTACGCCGAGTAAATAAATAGATACCCAACATGTCATGCTATAACATTGCGCACACTCGTGAAATGGCGACAAACTACGATACTTAAAAAATCTCTATAGGCGATGCTTTAAACATTTCTACAGGTTACCCGTTTAGAATTATAGAGGTCTTGTGCTAGAATTATTGCTCTTGCTCTAACGATCGCGGCGATACCTCACATGTGGTTTGAACACCGTTTACATTTGCAGGAACGACTTACTTTCACTTCTGCGTGTGAGCATGGGATTTTATTATTTTTACACTGTCCCTTGGAGAAAAAATTCTGATCACTTTTATTGCTGTCAGAAGCAATGTAAACATCCCTTGTGACAGTAATAGGCAGTGACAGGTACTCTTTATGGAGGGATTTGGGGTCTATAAGACCCCAAATCCCTCCTTTTCACTTAAAAGCATTCAAAATGGCAAATTTGGCTGTTTTGAATAGTCATTTTTTTTTTTGGTTTTAATTTGGCACCTTTAAGTCTTCTGTATTCCGGAAGTGATGGTCACTCGGGCCTCCCGGTAGAACGGAGCAGCCCAGGCGAGACGCAGAAGGAGGCAGGGGAGTCCCCTCCCGCTGCTTGGGATAACAGCCCAACAGCTTCCTAGCCGCATTCGTTGTTATCTCAAGGAAGCCAACCACCGGCTCTAAAAACTGTACCGGGGTGATGCCTGCAGCTGTCACCCCGCTACAACCCCTTTAAGACAAGGCCGCATATTTGTGTATGGTCGGCGTGAAGGGGTGGACGCTTACCTGTCCAGGAATCCCATAATGTTGGCACCCTAAGCCGATCCATCCATTGGCTTCGGGTGCAGGCGCCGGCATCTTCACTAAGGAAAACAGCCTTTCCTGTGTGTCCCCCAAAAGGCAGCGGGGGGGGGGGGGGGGGAGGGGGCATAATTTTTGTAGATCGCCGCACAACATAATAGAGGGTCCAGGCTCTTTGGTAAGAGTCCATGTTTATTGGTGGTGGCCGAGATCTCACCTGGTGGAGGTTTTACATCTGATCTTAAAAAAGTAAGAGTTTCTTTGTGTGTCATCACCTTGTTAGAATCTTTGGTCTATTAATAGGACATAATGTTGTCATTGGGACTTTCATTATTTGCACACGTTGATTTATGTGGTTTAGTGCAACGCTGTTATTGTTTTTTTTATGTATTGTGATAAAATCTCACTTTACCGGTGCAGCTTTATTTATTTATTTTTTTGTATTATGAGCACAATATTTATTTGTTTTTGAAGGATTGGGTTATCTGAGTTTAAAAGTGATTGTAAAGTCTTGTTTTTTTCCTATAAAAATAGCAAACATGTCAGACAGTGGATTTGCACAGGGCAGCCCGGATCCTCCTCCTGGCCCCTCCCTCCGGTGGGGTGCCCCCATAGCGAGCAGCTTGTTATGGGGGCACCCGAGTCACAGCTCCCTGTGTCCATTCAGACATGGAGCCCCGCCCCTTCTCTTCTCATTGGCTAGCTGACTTTGACTGACAGCAGTGGCAGCCATTGGCTGTGTCTCAGCCAATCAGGAGTGAGAATCTTGGACAGCTGAGGCACTCGTGGACATCGCTGGACAGAGAAGAACCTCAAGTAACTATTAGGCCCCTAATCAGAACCGCCTGTTAGTTTATTAGGCAGTTCTGATTGGATCCTCCATACATCCCCATGGGGCAGCGGATATCAGAGGAGACATCTCCGCTGACACCCGCTGCTATCCGATCCCATTCCGTGAAATCCGGACGAATGGAAACCTTATTTACCATCCGTCTAGGGGATCGGATCGGATGAGAGCGGACAGGCGGTCTGCACATAAGGCTTACGAGAGACCACAGGTGTGCGCTTCCTCTCCTGTTCCCCATTCCCCCCCTGGCACCAATACATGGGGGTCTCTCATAAGCCTAAAGTGCAAAGCCCTGCTGTCCTGGCAGTCAGAATGATGCAGATAAAAAGGTACAACTTATGTAGGGAGATTTCTTTCATCTTTGTGTATCACCTGAGGCCAGTCACGTCACTGGGGATATGGAGGGGTTTACATCCATGTTAGGCTTATGTGAGCCTATTCAGTGTATTCAGTGTGTCACAGGAACCAATCAGATATTTTCCTGTAAATTGTTGATTTAATGGAATCCAGTTCTTTAGATGACCTTACACAATATACAATCCCCTGTAGATTTACCAACAACTATGTAATGTAAGGCCCTGTGTGATTGAATAGAAATGAATCGGCTTGTCCTGATATGGTTTTGGTAAATTGTGAATGAGATTGTACAGGGATTGTACAATCAGATTGTAGTGTGTATGACCACCCTTAGGCTCCATTCACACCAATGCGTTTTTTTTAATGCTTTTTGTAGAATTGTATTACATTTCTTTAACATGGGTCCCTATAGCACACATTCACATCAATGCATTTCTGTGCCTTTGCATTTTTGGAAAGGGTCAGAGACTTTTTTTAAATGGAAAATGCTGCATTTTTTGTGTTTTTGGCTCAAAAAACTTCAATGGAGAAGCTGCAGAAAAGCATGTAGTGAGATTATGCCATGATTTGCACAACAACAAATTTGCCAAAAGAAAAAAAAAAAAAACATTGAAAAATAACCACAAAAACGCAAATCCCGGCAAAATAGTGGTAAAATTGCGTCAAAAATCACAGTAAAAAAAAAAAAAAAAAAAAAAAAGGCACAACAGAAACATTTAAAAGCAACACACATAGGTGTAAATGACCAAAGATGGCCATAAGCCATACAATCTGATTTTACGATCTTTTAGGTCTACCATCACTTATATAGTACAAGGGTCTGCCTGATTGGATAGAAATTGAATGTGTAGAATAGGTAGGTCCTCCTATTGCATAGATTTGATAAATCTAAAGTTGATTGCACAGGGATTGCATGGTCAGATTGCAACATGTATGGTGATCCTTAGCCCCGGTTCACATTAGTGCGATGACAGACCTCGCATATGATTCGGAGCGCACACTGCTCTGAAAATCACATATGATGTCTGTGCGATGCAAGTTCAGCTATACAGATCATATGGCTGAATTTGCATCGCATTCGGACACGACACGCACAGGACCCTTTTTTGGGTCCGCAGCAGAATCGGATCGATTGGTGGTTCACACCCATGCAATCCGATTCATGTCCGAACTGACAGTTCACACTGCGATATGCAAACTGATCTGGGGGTGTCGTTAACCTTGTATTGACAACCCCAGCGATTCGCATATGGCAGTGTGAACTGCCTGCGATTTGAATGCGATGCAGGAATCGGCAGTGGATTCGCAGGGTTCCCGCATTGCATATATGTGAACCAGCACTTAAGGAGATTGCACAATTGGATTGTATAGTGTATGACCATAGTAAGGCAAGCAATGTGTGTTTCCATCATTGGTATATCTGGATCCCAGCTGGTCTGCTCACCACACCTGTATAAATCTCAGACTAGGAAAATAGATTTACCAAAAAAAAAAAAAAAAAGATATTTCCTGCAATTGAGCTGAGTGCAGGAGACTGGAATCGGATTGGTTGTTCTGGGTTCTGCACTTCCTCTTGGGATACACAGGAAAGAGCAGTAAAAGTAGAACAATAGCAAATCTGAAAGTCGGAGTGAAGAGATCCGTATTCGGATAGTTCTGGTGACATCGGTGACCTAGGAAGCCTTTTCCTCTACGCCAGCTTCTGTCCTCTGTACCCTGGAGATCCAGGCTCTGCCCACCTGCTGCGGCCTTTTCAGGGTGGGTCTCACACCTTCTGTTGTAAATTTGCTCCTGTACTACAAGAGCGCAAGAAGCCACTAAATCACCCGTGGCTCACAAAACAAGGCTCCACCACCTGTTTTTACTACCCGCTCAGCCGCAAGTGTAAAGGATCCCTTAAAGGGTAACAAAAAAATAGCAAATAAATTAAAAATAATATAGCGTATACAATTGGGACACAAATCATAAATTAATTGTGATTAAAAACTACCTTTCCTTTTCAATCTGCAGCCACTATAATTTTCTGAAAATGCAATGCAATATGGCTGCCTGCAGCTGTTCTGTACACAGAATGTATACTGACCACACCCCAGAAACATCATTTCCTGCTTGTGTGATTGGCTCACCAATTTTCCCAGAAGTCTGCACTAAGATACAAGTCAGATTTCTGGCATCCCCTGCAACAAAAATGTCATTTTAGGTGAGATACTCCCAATAGGAACACGTCTAAAGGGATGCAGGCCCAGCGGATTTCCTCATTAGTGCTCTGCAGCTGCACAGCTGACAGATAATTATGAAGCCTCTCCTATTAGACTCCCTCAGCACAGAGGAACAAACAGGGATTTCTTCAGAATAACAAAAGGTAGGAATCTGCAACAAAGTTTGTTATAATCCTTGTAATGTACAGAGATCACCCAGAGGGGAATGTTTTTTTCCACAACAAAAGTGGAGTTACTCTTTAAGATACTGCGACTTGAGTCGCATAGATTGGAACAGACGCCATTGATGTACATGGGTTTTGACTTGGCATGCGACTTTATGTGCCGCATGTTGCACTAGTGTAAACTGAGCCTAAAGGACCGGGACAGGGTACTTAGGTGAGTATATCTGCTCTCACTAGATGTAGCACCCTCCTAGGTAGGTGTTAGAAAAAGCATATATGTGGTCCTGTCTGCCTATCAAGGGGGCCCGATGAGTCAGTTAGGCTGTCATGTGTTCCCAGGTGTGGTCTGTTGAGTCTGGGGAGTCTCCCCACTGTATCCAATTAGGGCTCTTGTTGGACAGTTGAGGAAACCTGGCCAATGGCACACCAGGGCTTATTTTGGTCTCAGTGGGCAGAGTTTGCCGCAATACACCCTGGGACTGGGTATAAGCCTGAGGGGAGCATGTGACAGGGCGTCTTTGGCGGGAAGCAGAGTCCCAGGAGGAGGGTGACGGCTGTCTCTCCTCCTGTCAGAGCTAGTGAGGGTGTCCTGTGTGGTCGGCCTAGAGGACCGAAGGCTGAGCTGGGCTGCAGGAAGGAACCAGAGTGCTGTGGACCGAGTGGAGCTTCTGGGCAGAAGTTTCCTGGAAAAACAGTGTTGTGAGTACTTGAAACTGCCCAGGAGTCTGCCTAGGAGAGGGGGCCACTCCAGAAGGTCAGAGGGATCCAGGAGCCAGCTAACCTGTAGTGGTGGCTTAGAAAGGAGGTGCCAGTGTCTAAGCCCTGAATATTAGAGAGAGAAAGGGGTCGCCAGTGTCTAAGCCTTGAAGATTACAGAGAGAAAGAGGGTGCCAGTGTGGGCCCTGAAGATTAGAGAGAGAAAGGGGGCGCCAGTGTCTAAGCCCTGAAGATAAGAGAGAGAAAGGGGGTGCCGGTGTCTAAGCTCTGAAGATTAGAGAGAGAAAGGGGTCGCCAGTATCTAAGCCCTGAAGATTAGAGAGAGAAAGAGGGTGCCAGTGTCTAAACTCTGAAGATTAGAGAGAGAAAGGGGTCGCCAGTGTCTAAGCCCTGAAGATTAGAGAGAGAAAGGGGGCGCCAGTATCTAAACTCTGAAGATTAGAGAGAGAAAGGGGTCGCCAGTGTCTAAGCCCTGAAGATTAGAGAGAGAAAGAGGGTGCCAGTATCTAAGCCCTGAAGGTTAGAGAGAGAGAAAGAGGGTGCCAGTGTCTAAGCTCTGAAGATTAGAGAGAGAAAAGGGGTGCCGGTGTCTAAGCCCTGAAGATTAGAGAGAGAAAGGGGGTGCCGGTGTCTAAGCCCTGAAGATTACAGAGAGAAAGAGGGTGCCAGTGTCTAAACTCTGAAGATTAGAGAAAGGGGGCGCCAGTATCTAAGCTCTGAAGATTAGAGAGAGAGAAAGGGGTCGCCAGTGTCTAAGCCCTGAAGGTTAGAGAGAGAAAGAGGGTGCCAGTGTCTAAGCTCTGAAGATTAGAGAGAGAAAGGGGGTGGCAGTGTCTAAGCCCTGAAGATTAGAGAGAGAAAAGGGGTGCCAGTATCTAACCCCTGAAGATGAGAGAGAAAGGGGGTGGCAGTGTCTAAGCCCTGGAGATTAGAGAGAGAAAGGGGGTGCCAGTATCTAAGCCCTGAAAATTAGAGAGAGAAAAGGGGTCGCCAGTATCTAAGCCCTGAAGATTAGAGAGAGAAAAGGGGTGCCAGTATCTAAGCCCTAAAGATAAGAGAGAGAAAGGGGGCGCCAGGGTCTAAGCCCTGAAGATTAGAGAGAGAGAAAGGGGGTGCCAGTGTCTAAACCCTGAAGATTAGAGAGAGAAAGAGGGTGCCAGTGTCTAAGCGCTGAAGATAAGAGAGAGAAAGGGGGCGCCAGTATCTAAGCCCTGAAGATGAGAGAGAAAGGGGGTGGCAGTGTCTAAGCCCTGAAGATTAGAGAGAGAAAAGGGGTGCCAGTATCTAAGCCCTGAAGATGAGAGAGAAAGGGGGTGGCAGTGTCTAAGCCCTGGAGATTAGAGAGAGAAAGGGGGTGCCAGTATCTAAGCCCTGAAGATTAGAGAGAGAAAGGGGGTGCCAGTGTCTATGCCCTGAAGATTAGAGAGAGAAAAGGGGTGCCAGTATCTAAGCCCTGAAGATGAGAGAGAAAGGGGGTGGCAGTGTCTAAGCCCTGGAGATTAGAGAGAGAAAGGGGGTGCCAGTATCTAAGCCCTGAAGATTAGAGAGAGAAAGGGGGTGCCAGTGTCTATGCCCTGAAGATTAGAGAGAGAAAAGGGGTGCCAGTATCTAAGCCCTGAAGATGAGAGAGAAAGGGGGTGGCAGTGTCTAAGCCCTGGAGATTAGAGAGAGAAAGGGGGTGCCAGTATCTAAGCCCTGAAGATTAGAGAGAGAAAGGGGGTGCCAGTGTCTATGCCCTGAAGATTAGAGAGAGAAAAGGGGTGCCAGTATCTAAGCCCTGAAGATGAGAGAGAAAGGGGGCGCCAGTATCTAAGCCCTGAAGATGAGAAAGGGGGCGCCAGTATCTAAGCCCTGAAGATTAGAGAGAGAAAGGGGGTGCCAGTATCTAAGCCCTGAAGATTAGAGAGAGAAAGGGGGTGCCGGTGTGGGCCCTGAAGTGTTCAGCAGTGCATTCAAGTAGCTACCTCAGCAAAGAGTGCTTAGAGGAGCATGAAGAGGACTCTTAAATCAGAAAAGCAGTCCCAAGTCAATCCAGCATTAACAGTCATCCAGCCAGCATTAACCAGCGTCAAGTCAGCGTTGATACGCATTCAGCCAGCGTCAAGTCAGCGCCAAACCGCAATATTCAAGTGTCTCCACTAGGGCTGCCACGACGCGTCGACTACAAAAAAACGTTGACGTGCGTGAAAGGCGTCGAAGCGTCAACGTGTGACGTCACATGCCCCCTGGCCGGCCGCAGCGCCGCTTCCGGCCGGGAGAAATCAGTGCGCCGCAGCAGAACACCGGGCCCGGGGAGGAGGAGATGCCGCCGTACGAGGGGCTGGGGACGGGGGAGAGAAGACCGCAGGGAGAGAAGACCGCGGTGGTCATAGACCTGGGAGAGGCATTTACTAAGTGAGTGTCCGGAGTCATGTGCTGGGATTGGAATTGGGGTGCATGGGAGACATGGGATCTAATACTGGGGGGACATGGGACCTGTCATTAGAGTCTATTGGACCTGTCAGTGGGGGGTACATGGGGGTCTGCCAGCTGGGGGGTGTGTGGGATCTGTTGTTGGGGATTCATGGAGTCTGCCTGCTGGGGGTGTATAGGATCTGTCATTGGGAATCATGGGGTCTGCTAGCTGGTGGTACATGGGATCTGTCATTGGGGTACATGGGGTCTGTCATTGATTGGGGTTCATGGCGTCTGCTAGCTGGTGGTACATGGGATCTGTCATTGGGGTACATGGGGTCTGTCATTGGGGTTCATGGGGTCTGCTAGCTGGTGGTACATGGGATCTGTCATTGGGGTACATGGGGTCTGTCATTGATTGGGGTTCATGGGGTCCGCTAGCTGGTGGTACATGGGATCTGTCATTGGGGTACATGGGGTCTGCCAGCTGGGGGTGTATAGGATCTGTTATTGGGGTTCATGGGGTCTGCCAGCTGTACTAGGTGGGAGGGCTTACTGAGGGGTCTGCAATGGGAGGGGGGCTTACTAAGTGGTCTGTACTAGGTGGGAGGGCTTACTGAGGGGTCTGCAATGGGAGGGGGGCTTACTAAGTGGTCTGTACTAGGTGGGAGGGCTTACTGAGGGGTCTGCAATGGGAGGGGGGCTTACTAAGTGGTCTGTACAAGGTGGGAGGGCTTACTGAGGGGTCTGCACTGGGAGGGGGGGCTTACTAAGTGGTCTGTACTAGGTGGGAGGGCTTACTGAGGGGTCTACAATGGGAGGGGGGCTTACTAAGTGGTCTGTACTAGGTGAGAGGGCTTACTGAGGGGTCTGCAATGGGAGGGGGGCTTACTAAGTGGTCTGTACAAGGTGGGAGGGCTTACTGAGGGGTCTGCACTGGGAGGGGGGGCTTACTAAGTGTTCTGTACTAGGTGGGAGGGCTTACTGAGGGGTCTGCAATGGGAGGGGGGGTTAGTAAGTGGTCTGTACTAGGTGGGAGGGCTTACTATGGGGTCTGTACTGGGAGGGGGGCTTACTGAGGGCGTCTGTATTAATTACAGGATTAATTAGCTAATCAAAGAAACAATTAAGCAAAAAAAGAAAAAATTTAAATAATCGTTAGATTAGTCGACTAATCGTAAAAATAATCGATAGATTAGTCGACAGACAAATTAATCGTTAGTTGCAGCCCTAGTCTCCACCAAACGAGCCTAGTTTAGTTCCAGGACTATCCCACTCATCCCTTCTCCAATCCAAGTTACCAAATAAATACAAAAACCCAAAGACACTGGACTGGTCATTGTCTCAGTGCTCACACTTGGAGAAACATGCTTAAATGTGCTGTTGTTGCTAGCGGTAACCCACATCCAGCAAAACGGCTGGGAATTGTGCTACATTGGTAAGTGGGGTAATAAGGATGGGGTAGATGAGGGTGGGAGCAGAGGTACGGTCAATAAACCGCTCGGAGTGGGGCTTTACATTTACAGGATTACAAATGGATGAACTCTGTGCAGTATTCAGGAGTTTTGAATTATTATTATTTTTTCCCCTTTTTACTGTATTGAGTCTGTTTTGTGTTTAGTTTGGGAAATGGGGTAGTAGATGTTGAGAATCCTATAGTGGGCAGTAGGTGTTGAGAATCCTATAGTAGGCGGTAGATGTTGAGAATCCTATAGTGGGTAGTAGGTGTTGAGAATCCTATAGTGGGTAGTAGGTGTTGAGAATCCTATAGTGGGCAGTAGATGTTGAGAATCCTATAGTGGGTAGTAGGTGTTGAGAATCCTATAGTGGGTAGTAGATGTTTAGAATCCTATAGTGGGTAGTAGATGTTGAGAATCCTATAGTGGGTAGTAGATGTTGAGAATCCTATAGTGGGTAGTAGATGTTGAGAATCCTATAGTGGGTAGTAGGTGTTGAGAATCCTATAGTGAGTAGTAGATGTTGAGAATCCTATAGTGGGTAGTAGATGTTGAGAATCCTATAGTGGGTAGTAGATGTTTAGAATCCTATAGTGGGTAATAGATGTTGAGAATCCTATAGTGGGCAGTAGATGTTGAGAATCCTATAGTGGATAGTAGGTGTTGAGAATCCTATAGTGGGTAGTAGATGTTTAGAATCCTATAGTGGGCAGTAGATGTTGAGAATCCTATAGTGAGTAGTAGATGTTGAGAATCCTATAGTAGGCGGTAGATGTTGAGAATCCTATAGTGGGTAGTAGGTGTTGAGAATCCTATAGTGGGTAGTAGGTGTTGAGAATCCTATAGTGGGCAGTAGATGTTGAGAATCCTATAGTGGGTAGTAGGTGTTGAGAATCCTATAGTGGGTAGTAGATGTTTAGAATCCTATAGTGGGTAGTAGATGTTGAGAATCCTATAGTGGGTAGTAGATGTTGAGAATCCTATAGTGGGTAGTAGATGTTGAGAATCCTATAGTGGGTAGTAGGTGTTGAGAATCCTATAGTGAGTAGTAGATGTTGAGAATCCTATAGTGGGTAGTAGATGTTGAGAATCCTATAGTGGGTAGTAGATGTTTAGAATCCTATAGTGGGTAATAGATGTTGAGAATCCTATAGTGGGCAGTAGATGTTGAGAATCCTATAGTGGATAGTAGGTGTTGAGAATCCTATAGTGGGTAGTAGATGTTTAGAATCCTATAGTGGGCAGTAGATGTTGAGAATCCTATAGTGGGTAATAGATGTTGAGAATCCTATAGTGAGTAGTAGATGTTGAGAATCCTATAGTGGGCAGTAGATGTTGAGAATCCTATAGAGGGTAGTAGATGTTGAGAATCCTATAGTGGGTAGTAGATGTTGAGAATCCTATAGTGGGTAGTAGATGTTTAGAATCCTATAGTGGGTAATAGATGTTGAGAATCCTATAGTGGGTAGTAGGTGTTGAGAATCCTATAGTGGGTAGTAGAGGTTTAGAATCCTATAGTGGGTAGTAGGTGTTGAGAATCCTATAGTGGGTAGTAGATGTTGAGAATCCTATAGTGGGTAGTAGCTGTTGAGAATCCTATAGTGGGTAGTAGCTGTTGAGAATCCTATAGTGGGTAGTAGGTGTTGAGAATCCTATAGTGGGTAGTAGGTGTTGAGAATCCTATAGTGGGTAGTAGGTGTTGAGAATCCTATAGTGGGTAGTAGCTGTTAAGAATCGTATAGTGGGTAGTAGCTGTTAAGAATCGTATAGTGGGTAGTAGGTGTTGAGAATCCTATAGTGGGTAGTAGCTGTTGAGAATCCTATAGTGGGTAGTAGGTGTTGAGAATCCTATAGTGGGCAGTAGGTGTTGAGAATCCTATAGTAGGCGGTAGATGTTGAGAATCCTATAGTGGGTAGTAGGTGTTGAGAATCCTATAGTGGGTAGTAGGTGTTGAGAATCCTATAGTGGGCAGTAGATGTTGAGAATCCTATAGTGGGTAGTAGGTGTTGAGAATCCTATAGTGGGTAGTAGATGTTTAGAATCCTATAGTGGGTAGTAGATGTTGAGAATCCTATAGTGGGTAGTAGATGTTGAGAATCCTATAGTGGGTAGTAGATGTTGAGAATCCTATAGTGGGTAGTAGGTGTTGAGAATCCTATAGTGAGTAGTAGATGTTGAGAATCCTATAGTGGGTAGTAGATGTTTAGAATCCTATAGTGGGTAATAGATGTTGAGAATCCTATAGTGGGCAGTAGATGTTGAGAATCCTATAGTGGATAGTAGGTGTTGAGAATCCTATAGTGGGTAGTAGATGTTTAGAATCCTATAGTGGGCAGTAGATGTTGAGAATCCTATAGTGGGTAATAGATGTTGAGAATCCTATAGTGAGTAGTAGATGTTGAGAATCCTATAGTGGGCAGTAGATGTTGAGAATCCTATAGTGGGTAATAGATGTTGAGAATCCTATAGTGGGTAGTAGATGTTGAGAATCCTATAGTGGGTAGTAGATGTTTAGAATCCTATAGTGGGTAATAGATGTTGAGAATCCTATAGTGGGCAGTAGATGTTGAGAATCCTATAGTGGGTAGTAGGTGTTGAGAATCCTATAGTGGGTAGTAGAGGTTTAGAATCCTATAGTGGGTAGTAGGTGTTGAGAATCCTATAGTGGGTAGTAGATGTTGAGAATCCTATAGTGGGTAGTAGCTGTTGAGAATCCTATAGTGGGTAGTAGCTGTTGAGAATCCTATAGTGGGTAGTAGGTGTTGAGAATCCTATAGTGGGTAGTAGGTGTTGAGAATCCTATAGTGGGTAGTAGGTGTTGAGAATCCTATAGTGGGTAGTAGCTGTTAAGAATCGTATAGTGGGTAGTAGCTGTTAAGAATCGTATAGTGGGTAGTAGGTGTTGAGAATCCTATAGTGGGTAGTAGCTGTTGAGAATCCTATAGTGGGTAGTAGGTGTTGAGAATCCTATAGTGGGTAGTAGGTGTTGAGAATCCTATAGTGGGTAGTAGGTGTTGAGAATCCTATAGTGGGTAGTAGCTGTTAAGAATCGTATAGTGGGTAGTAGCTGTTAAGAATCGTATAGTGGGTAGTAGCTGTTAAGAATCGTATAGTGGGTAGTAGGTGTTGAGAATCCTATAGTGGGTAGTAGGTGTTGAGAATCCTATAGTGGGTAGTAGGTGTTGAGAATCCTATAGTGGGTAGTAGGTGTTGAGAATCCTATAGTGGGTAGTAGGTGTTGAGAATCCTATAGTGGGTAGTAGCTGTTAAGAATCTTATAGTGGGTAGTAGGTGTTGAGAATCCTATAGTGGGTAATAGATGTTGAGAATCGTATAGTGGGTAGTAGATGTTTAGAATCCTATATAAGGATATAAGGATGGAAGCAAGTGCGGGGCCCCAGCAGTCACTTGTTATTCCAGGCACACCTGGGGACAGGCTCCGTCCCTGCCCTCGTTCAGTGTCTCTTTGGCAGCAGGCTGTGCCGGGTAACACTGGCACCCTTATGGAGTGTGGAGGAGGCTGTGTAACGGATCTGAGTGCCAGGAATAAAGGACTGCCAGAGGTGCCAGGAAGGGAGGGGGGGGGGGACAAGCCCAGCATTGCCTCCACCAGATGCTTCTAATGAGAGAATGGATCTCCCAGCATCAGCACTGGGCTGTCCGCTATGCCCACGCCTGCACACTGTTTACTCTCCTTTCCCCAGGACACAAACCTTTTAGCTTCCCTGGCATTCCTGAACAATAACGGTCCCATGACCGCCCGTCAGGACATGCTGACCTGTTATTACACACAATCTATAGCTGCCCGCTAAACTGGACGCCTATCAGCTCCCCATTAAAGCTGAACTCCAGATGAAATACATAGCCAAATACATGAGCCAAGGGATTTACATACAGCATAGCTCTGTCTTGCAGGGCCATAGGTACTCTAAAGGTGCCAAAAATGTACCAATTAAAATATCAGATTTAACCACTTCTGCACCAGAAGGATTTACCCTCTTAATGACCAGGCCAATTTTTGCGATATTTTAACTGACAATTGCACAGTGTCGTGCGACACTGTACCCAAAAAAAATTAATGTCCTTTTTGCCCCACAAATAGAGCTTTCTTTTGGTGGTATTTGATCACCTCTGTGGTTCTTATTTTTTGCGCTATAAACAAAAAACCACCATCAATTTAAAAAAAAAAAAAAAAACATCCAATAAATCAAAAAAAAAAATAAATAAATCCAAATTTCTTCATCAATTTAGGCCAATATGTATTCTGCTATATTTTTTGTAAAAAAAAAAAAATCCCAATAAGCGTATATTGATTGGTTTGGGCAAATATTATCGCATCTATAAACTATGGTATATATTTATGGCATTTTTTTAGTTAATTAATATTTTTTTACTAGTAATGGCCATGCTCAGCGACTTAGAGGGACTGCGATATTATGGCGGACAAATTGGACACTAAGTGAAACTTTTGTGGGGAGCAGTGACCCCAATACAGTGCTAAAAAATATGCACTGTTACTGTACTACTGACACTGGCAGGGAAGAGTTTAACATCAGGGGCAATCAAAGGGTTAAATGTGTCCCTAGCGAGTGCTTGCTAACTGTGTGGGGGAAGTGCTTTGACCGGGGGAAGACAGAGATCCGTATTCTTGCTTAGCAGAAACACAGGATCTTCACCTTTCCCTCGGACAGAGCGGCGATCTGCCTTGTTTACATAGGCAGATCACCATTCTGCCTCTCTCACGAACGATCTCTGGGTGCCATTGGACATCAGGTCCGCTGTGTGTTGTGGTGTGCGGCATTAAAAAATACTACAGGCCTGTTTTTTTGTATGTTGTCATGTGTTGGCAACCCATTCATGAATAGGCAGCCATCATGCAACGCACATTTAACGCATGGAATCTTAAACTCAACAATGACAGAGGGCTCAGTGCATTCGCTAGTCACATCTAATTTATTATTACTTTTGGAAATTATTTTTAAAACTCCCTAAAGCTTTGCTGACCACCTAATTTGACCCTATGCGTGTTATTTTACCAATTTTTGGGGATAATTAATCTCAATGACACCTACATTGTTTTCCTGGACTGCTGTGGCCATCATGAGGGGTTCCTACTATTCCTGCTGGATTTTGTTTTCTAAATTATGTAAAATGTGGGAATCCCTAAAACTCTCCGATAGAGCCAGGAATTACAGAACAAACCAGCCAAAGACCTGTATAGGACGAAACGAGGGGGATTTTAAAAAGGTGCCAACACAAGTTTATATAAAAATAACCAAATTTTTTTTAACATTTAAAATGATAAACATTTTATATATAAACCCATCATAGAACATCCATGCAGCTACAGTAAAAGGTGCAGTAACTTTAGCTCAACATGTTTCGCCAGACTATGGCTTCTTCAGGAGACTTTACAAGTACTGCATGAATAATTAATAGAAATGGAAAAACGGAATTTTTGTAAAATCTTACCTGTAAAATTCCTTTCTCTGAGTCCTCCGACAGTCGCCGCCTCTTCATATTCGTCACATATGGGGGTATTAGACTTTGCTCCGAAGGAGTAGCTAGGCAACAGAATATGTTAACAATAAAGCTTTAACATATCCCACCCTCAAGGGGTGGTCCCCTCAGTCAATACCCTCCTACTTCCTGCAACCATATCTCAGTTTTAGTGGAATAGCAGTAGAGTATACATTCAAACCCCAAAAGAGGGGCGGGGGCGGCGACTGTCGGAGGACTCAGAGAAAGGAATTTTACAGGTAAGATTTTACAAAAATTCCGTTTTCTCTTACGTCCTCCGACAGTCGCCGCCTCTTCATATTCGTCACATATGGGGACGTCCCAAAGCAGTGCAAACATGAGGGGTGGGAAACGCATCCGCGCCGAAAGGCAACGCAGTCTCCACATCAAAGAAAGGAACCTTACCAAAGGAAGGAAACCAGCTGGGCAACAGCAAAAATAAGTGCTCAACAGGAGCAACAACCCAGGAAAAGACAAAAAAACCAGGGGATACAAAAAACTATCCCAACAGCCAGGAGTCCCCACAAGGGACCCTATGGAACAGCCGCACTAAGAACCTTGCGGCCAAAGGAAGCATCCGCTGATGCCTGAACATCTACTTTGTAGAATTTTGTGAAAGTGTGTACGGTCGACCAAGTCGCCGCCTTACACACCTGGGCTACAGAAGCCCCATGACGGCAGGCCCAAGACGTACTCAGTGATCTAGTAGAGTGCGCCTTCACAGGCACAGGGGGAACCTTCCCCTGCAAGGCATAGGCCTGTTCAATGGTCTGCCTGATCCATTTGGCGATGGTAGAGGCCGAAGCCGCCATGCCCTTCCGAGGACCCTCTGGAAGAACAAACAAGGAGTCAGACTTACGAAAAGACTCAGTCGATTTAAGGTAAACCATTATCGCCCGAACAACATCCAGAGAGTGCAATCTCACCTCCTTCGGATGTTTAGGCTTCGTGCACAACGAAGGCAAAACAATATCCTCGTTAAGATGGAATTCCGAAACTCGTTTCGGTAGAAAAGAAGGATTAGGTCGCAAGACCACCTTATCCAAATGAACAACCAGGTACGGAGACTTGCAGGACAAAGCCGCCAGTCCCGACACTCTGCGAGCCGAAGTGATCGCCACCAAAAAGGCGACCTTTTTGGACAACATAGACAACGAGATCTCCCTGATCTGTTCAAAAGGAGCACGTTGTAACACAGATAGAACGAGATTCAAGTCCCAAGGGGGCAAAGGATCCCTCCTAGGAGGAACCAGATGCCGCACACCCTGAATAAAAGTGCCAACCAAGGAGTTGGAAGCCACGGGACGTTGAAACAGAACGGCCAGCGCCGACACCTGACCCTTTATCGTAGCCAGCGCCAAACGCTGATCGACACCCGTCTGAAGGAAAGACAGCACACGGGAAACCGAGTACGTGCGGGGTGAAAACCCCCTGGACTCACACCAGGCAAAATAGGCCTTCCAAGTACGGTAATAAACCTTCCCCGAGGAAGACTTCCTCGCGTTGATCAAAGTATGAACGACCTCTGAAGAGAGACCCTTCTCCTTCAGGACCTCGGTCTCAACAGCCAGGCCGTCAAAGCCAGCGACTGTAAAGCAGGATGGTAAATCGGTCCTTGAGACAGTAGATCGTCTCGAAGAGGCAGACGCCAAGGGGCGTCGACCGCCAGATTCACGAGGTCTGCGTACCAGGACCGGCGAGGCCAGTCCGGTGCCACAAGAATCACCGTGCTGCGTTCCGAGTGCAACCTGCGAAGGAACCTGGACAGCAACTGAATCGGTGGAAACGCGTACATCAGCCTGTACTGATGCCACGGGGCCACTAACGCGTCCGACGCGTCTGCCCGAGGGTCGCGCGTCCTTGCCACGAACCTCATCACCTTGTAGTTGAGGCGAGACGCGAACAGGTCCACATCTGGAAGACCCCACTTCGCGCACAACATCTGGAAGACAGCCGGGTGGAGAGACCATTCCCCCTGATCCAGGGTCTGGCGACTCAGATAGTCCGCCTGCCAGTTCTCCACTCCCGGAATGTGAACCGCCGTTATCGCCGGGACATGAGTCTCGGCCCAAGACAGAATGTCGGCCACTTCTCGAGCCGCTCGGGCACTCCTGGTGCCCCCTTGGTGGTTGATGTAGGCCACCGCCGTGGCATTGTCCGCCTGCACCCGAACCGGGCAGCCCAGCAGCCGGTCCGTCCAGCGATGAAGACAGAGCCTTATCGCACGCAATTCCAGAATGTTGATCGGGAGGGAAGACTCCCCCTCCGACCAGGTCCCCTGGGCGGACAGAACGCCCAGAACACCACCCCAGCCCGACAGGCTGGCATCCGTGGTGATTATCGTCCACGAGATCGGACGAAACGACTTGCCCCCGGACACCAACGGGGACTGGAGCCACCACAGAAGGTTTTCCCTGGTGCGATGACTCAACGAGATCTGAAGATCCAGAGATTGAGGCCGCCCGTCCCACCTGGACAGGATCTCCGCTTGGAGACCCCGCGTGTGAAACTGCGCGAAAGGAATCGCCTCGAAGGCCGAGACCATCAATCCCAGACATCTCATACACGTCCGCAGAGACGAGTGTGGAACGTCCCTGAGGGACCTGACTTCCTCCCGAAGAGTCCTGAGTTTGTCTTCCGGCAGGAAGACCTTCGCCTGCACCGAGTCCAGTATCATTCCCAGATAGGGAAGACGAACCGACGGACTCAGTGTCGACTTTGGAACATTTATCGTCCAACCAAACTCCTGCAGAGTTTGCATTGTGACAGACAGGTCCTTCTCCAGACCCTGTCTGGTCGCAGACCGAACCAGAATGTCGTCCAGATACCCCAGGACAGAAATGCCCTGGGCTCTCAATAATGCCAGAACCGGTGCAAGCACCTTGGTGAAGACCCGCGGAGCCGAGGCGAGCCCAAAGGGCAACGCCACAAACTGGTGGTGATCCTCCGCAATGGCAAATCGAAGGTACCTCTGATGACCCTCGAATATGGGGATGTGAAGGTACGCATCCTTCAAATCGATGGAGGCCATGAATTCCCCCGGAACCAGGGCAGCCACCACCGAGCGCAGGGATTCCATGCGGAACTTGCGAACCCGCACAGAGCGGTTCAGAGCTTTCAAGTCCAGAATCGGACGAACCTTGCCCTCCTTCCTGGGCACGGTGAACAGAGTGGAATAAAACCCCCGAAATCTGTCCCGATGAGGCACCGGAACCACCACTCCCTGAGCCCTCAGGTCCCGCACCGCCAGGTGCAGATCCCGCAGGCGCTCTGGAGACAGTTGTAGATTAGAGGGAAAAAATCTGCTCTCCGGCCGAGAGAGAAACTCGATCTTGTAACCAGATCGAACGATTTCCAGAACCCATCTGTCCCGCACACGGGCCAACCAGGGCTGAAGAAAACCGAGCAAGCGTCCCCCCACCCCAAAACTGGGTGAGGGCGCCCCTTCAGGCCGAAATGTTATGGGCCGCAGGTCCGGATTGACCGGACTTCTGTTTCCCAGACCAGGGCTTCTTCTGAGAGCCTTGGCCCTTGAACGGTTTGCCCTTGTAGTGCGGCCGAAAGGCACGAAAGGACCCCTGAGGGGGCCGAAAACTCGCATGCTTCTTCCCAGAAGCCCCCTTAGCCTTGGGGAAATGGGGCAAGAGAGTGCTCTTACCCCCGGTAATCCCCTTAATCAACACATCCAGGGACTCCCCAAAAAGGCGAGACCCATCATAAGGCAGATTGGCTAAGGTTTTACGTGAAGATTGGTCCACCGACCAACATTTCAACCAAACCAGGCGGCAAGACAACACCGCCACGCTGTGCACACGTGCAGCCAACGGAATCAGGTCCAGGTCCGCATCACACAGATACATGACACCCTGGTGGATCTGATCCACCATATCCAGGGTCGCCGCCGAGGCCGAATCGGCCACTAGGACGCGCCTAAGCATCTGCGTCCAACTTGCGATCGCCTGGGCCGCCATGA
This sequence comes from Pelophylax lessonae, assembly GCF_965119305.1. Lineage (NCBI taxonomy): Eukaryota > Metazoa > Chordata > Amphibia > Anura > Ranidae > Pelophylax > Pelophylax lessonae. The sequence continues at coordinate 61,203,288 of NC_138776.1, forward strand.
GAGAAGCAAACAGAGCCTTAAGCATAGAACCCGTAACAGAATAAGTATGACGGGCAAGAGACTCCAGTCTCCTATCCGTGGCATCACGGAAAACAGGGGATCCCTCTGCAGGGATCGCAGTGGCTTTGTTCAAAACCGCAATTGCATGATCCACTGGTGGAGGCACACACCACCGTTCATCAGTGGCAGGCGAGAAAGGATAACGCAGCTTAAATTTACTTGGAACCGCAAAAGGCTTGCGCAGATCGCGCCATTGGTCCTTAACAGCGCGCTGAAAATCAGCATTGCAGGGAAAAACCTGCGGCGTCCTGCGTTTTCTCTGCGTCCCATAAGCCGCCAAGGCAGCTGGGGGACACACCTCGTCCTGCAAACGCAGCGTCTGCTTAATGGAAGCAATCAACTCATCCATGATTGCAAGCTCTTCAGGCGAGCCAGGGGGAGAATTATCAACCCCCTCAACTTCAGCCTCTACTTCAGACCCCACCAGATCAAGAGAGGAGCGGGACCCCGATAGGGGGGTCCCTGCCAGAACAGCCCCATCACCTTCACCCTCAGAATCAGAGGACAGAGCAACTCTGGGCCGTTTAGTAGATTGAGCAGCCACTAGCATTTGCACCTGGGCAGCAAGGCCAGCCACAATAGTGGCTAAATCCCCCCCTGGGGGGGAAACAGCGGTCCCCTGGCTTTCCACCAATACTGTGGGAAACTTGCCCTCCTGAGAATCCATTGCCCCTGTATGCCAGACAACCAAGGGTTAACTGCCCCCTTTCAGCAAGCGCGGCAAGCGCAGCCCACCGCACCACACTCAGGCACAATGAGACCCCCACAGGGAATATACAGACTGAATACAGGCAATGGAACACAGGAATAGAAGGATAAAACCTGAGGAGACTCCGCTGCTGCTGCTGCCTCGATCGGTGCTTCCAGGAAAGAGGAAGTGATGCTGCCAGGGCGCTCTATGTAAGCCTATGGAGGCTACAAGAAAATGGCCGCCGTGCATGTAAACCATGCGGCCGGAGCGGGCGCCGGTAAAATGGCGTCGTTTGGCGCCGAAATCGCCGCTCCACAGTGCATAAAAACACACACAATTTCATCCCATTATATGGATACATGTTAGATCGCCGCAGCGATCGCTGTATATGCCCCAACATGCCATTAAAAACATGCCCCACAGCACACAGCTCCTCACACAGCCCAGTCTGACACACTCAGTGTCATACAGCTCCCCCCCCCCCCCCTTGCAGCCCACAGCATGCAGCCGAGAGATAGGGAGACAAGCAGTGTGATCAAAGGCAGGTTACACAGTCCCAGACTGAGACCCCCCCCAGACAGACAGGTCCCCACATAGATACACTTACCTCACATGGCGTGGGGAACCCGCACAGGCGAACAAGCCACTGCACATGAGGCAGGGAGAGTCGCAATTCAAGACGCACACAATGGCGGTTAAGAAACCGCACAGCGTCCGGTGAGGTAGCCACCTCACCAATCATCCCTGCACCGAACAGGGATGGGTCGTTCACTATGCCAGGAGCGTTACCTGGCTGAACGCTCGATGGCAGACTGGGAAGCCACTGACCCACGACCTGCGACCAGGGGGATCAGCCCGAGACCCAGTCCGCATGATCCTCTTCGTCCGAAGAACTAACTAATGCTGACAAAAATAACAGCTAAGTAAAGGTAGAGAGAAAACTCAAACAAAATATTAAAAAGAAGAAAGAGTCTGGGACAAAAAGTCCCAGCACAGAGAGAGCCAGCCACTCCTGACAAGCTAGACATTAAAACTGAGATATGGTTGCAGGAAGTAGGAGGGTATTGACTGAGGGGACCACCCCTTGAGGGTGGGATATGTTAAAGCTTTATTGTTAACATATTCTGTTGCCTAGCTACTCCTTCGGAGCAAAGTCTAATACCCCCATATGTGACGAATATGAAGAGGCGGCGACTGTCGGAGGACGTAAGAGAAAACAGTACATTAGTCACAAAAGCGATGGTATGTATACATCTTTGATGGATGAAAGACATTTTTGTGACTAAATGTACTGTTTTTCCTTTTCTAGTGATTATTCATGCAGTACTTGTAAATTCTCCTGAAGAAGCCATAGTCTGGTGAAACATGTTAAAAAAACCTTCTGACCTTACAACCACTTTATCTTAATGCATTCTATTCTGTGTGCAGCAGCCACCGTCAGCCCCCAATGCTTACCTGAGCCCCACCTTGATCCAGCGATGTCCACGACCGTCTCAGCCATCCGGAACTCCCCTCTTCATTGGCTAAGACACAGAAGCGGCGCCATTGGCTCCCGATGCTTTCAATCAAAGTCAGTTAGCCAATGAGGAGAGAGAGGGGGGAGGGTTGAACTGCAGCTCCATTTCTGAATGGATACACGGAGGTGTGGCTCAGCTTGAGTGCCCCCATAGCAAGCTGCTAGCTCTGGGGGCACTCAAAGGGAGGGAGGAGCCAGGAGAGCTGAAGAAGGACCCGAGAAAAGGAGGATCTGGGCTGCTCTGTGCAGATCCAACTGCACAGGGAAGTGGAGGTAATTATAACTTGTTTTGGCGCCTTTAAAATCCCTCTCATTTGTCCTATACATGTGTAGCAGCCTCCTAGGTAGGTGCTAGGGAAAATAATAGTTTGCTCTGCCTGCTTCACAGGGGGGCCTGATCTGTAGTTATGCCTGTTGCATGTGCCCATGGGTGATTCATCTGGGCTGAGGGAGTGTCCCCACTGTATCCAATAGTGGAGCCTGTTGGACAGTGGAGGAAACCCAGCCAGTGACACACAGGCTTTTGTGGCTGTCCCAGTGGGTTGGCACAAGAGTGGTGCATCCTGGGATACGTCATAAAAGCCAGGGACACATGTGACAGGGCGACTTTGGGCAGGGAAGCCAGGTCCCAGGAGGAGGGTGAGGGCTGTCTCTCCTCCTGTCTGCATGGAAGGTGGTCACAGGCAGTCGGCCAAGTGAGACAGAGTGTGGTGCTGAGCCAAGAGGTCCAGGAAGCTGACAAGTGGAGTTGGAAGCAGAGCGGCCTTGGGAAAAACAGTGTCCGTGAGTACCGGGAAGCTTGCCAGGGGTCTGCCCAGGAAGGGGACCACTCCAGTCAGGTGTCAGTGGACAGGAGGTCAGTGCACATAGTCAGTGAGAAAGGGGGGTGCCAAGTTAGACCATGAAGAGGAACCTAAACGAGAGTACATATTCTTTATCTACACTTCAGTGGCAAGGTGAAGCAGCAGCCTTGCCGCATTCTACAGTCAGTTGTCCTCAGGAATTGTGCACAGTTCAAGTTGGAGTATCCCACTCATCCCTTCTCCCATCCAAGTTCCAATAAAAACACATCCCCTGGACTGTTCATGGTCTGAGCCGAGTATTTAAAACCGGTTTCTACAGACTGATGCTACGGGTAACCCAGGGAAATCCAAGAAGTGTAATTCTCAGCAGCTCCCTAGGGGGTAGTGCTACACATGCCTTGATTATCAAGGGATGTGGGGCCTGTGATTCTCAAACACCCAGCAATTCTCCAGTATTATTGTTCAAACCAACCAAAAAGAGTTGTTTCAGCTTCTAAGACCTTCAGAATGAACAATACTGCTTTGCTTGAGTAACTCATCGGCTCCAGTAAGTGATAACATGAAAACCTGGCTTCTCCACAACATGGCACCTTTGTTTCTTTGAATGTGGATAGGTTTAAAGCAGCCAGTACACATGACAACATGCTTTAGATTTCCCAACAACTAAGCTGCACAAGGACCCACTTGATGGTTTAAATGGACTGTGTAGGTAGGACGTTAATCTTACAACCTGATTGCACTATCCTCTTTTAATTGTTCCGATCAACTGTACAGTACAATGGACAACCTGACTGCATATAAAAAATGGATTCTTCAGGTCGGTTCCTGCAGCAGACCATTGCTGGGAACAGTTAGGGCGCCATGCACATTGGACATGTTGTCTGCAGGGGGAGCCCACAGGTTCCCCATCCAGCGCTGCTGCCAGCAATCTGTAAAACTCTACGAGAGGCTGACAGCTGCTGTGCCTGGACAGGGTGGGTGGTGCACCTAGCAGTACAAACATTAGGCCCTGATTCACACCAGTGCAATTTGTCATACAATTTGACCGTTCCAAATCGCATGACAAGTCGCACCCTATTGCCTGCAATGGAACCGTTCATATCACCGCAACTTTGAAAAAGGTTCCTGCACTACTTTTCTGATTTCATTGCGACCTGCTCAAACTTATGGCGGCATTCCCTATCTGGAGGGTTCACGTTCTCTTGTCGGAGTGATTTCTGACCTATCATCTATCCCTGGCTACATGGAGACACTTGGCTGTTCTCCTAACGATATAATTATCTACTTCTGACCAATTTGGGCGTTTCCCGGCAGCACACTCCAGAAAGAGAAGACCCCCTCGTTATTTGCTATCCCCTTTCAGGTTAATCTTACTTACATTGATTTCCATCACTACTTGGTTTCTAACCAGACACATATGTACCAGAGGAAGCTTGCTATGTAGGCGAAACATGTAGGGCAATCTGGCTACATGCAACGTCTACCTATCAACTTTTGCACAGGTGGAACTCAGGGACGATTGAACTATCCCTTTGTGATCGTCTTTAAAGCCTACTAGATGCGATGTACCATCTCGCTATTGTTTTTCAAAAATTAATATGTAGTTCTATTATGTACTATATGTGTGACTATTTTATATATGTCTATTGAGGTAATGTGCCTCCATTATAAATGTTTTTTCTTCCCATCTTCCTCTTTTCTGTTCTGATTTTTAATCATTGATCAATAAAATTATATACTTTTTAACAAATCAGTGCCTATAAAGTCCAAATTCTTTTTGCTCTTCAATTTCCTGCTTAAACTTCTGGTAAATGAAGGTGCAATTAAGTCAGAGGTGCAAAATCGCACTGATCTGTGGCTTTAAAAAATCGCACTGAAGTTGCGCGATTTCAAAGTTGCACTGGTGTGAACCAGGGCTTAAGGAGGTATGTGCCCAGGGATGAATGCTCAGAACGCAAGCATTTCGGACAATCTACCCAAGTCTAAAGTTCTCACCTAGCAAATGTGCGTTTTTTGCACTACATGCTTAGGGCAGCTTTACATGCAACAAATGCGCCAAAGTAGCTCATGCACTTTTTTGGGCACTGAACTTCACGCATTTTGTTGGCGTGCACAAAGGCACACAACTGCTTGCTGTATTTGGGGCGCCGGTAACGATGAATGATACTGCAAGTGCGACACGCGTTTGTCACGCGCCTACAAAACAATGCGAATGTGAATGCAGCCTGAATGTTAATAGTGCCAGGTGCACCGTCTAGTCACGTGAGCGGCCAGTCTCTTAGAAGTTTTAGTCACCGTTCAGATATCGCGTTGTGGAAACAAGCGTTTCCAAATGGGATTCTGAAAGTGCGATTCACACATGTTTCCTTGCGTTGCGCTTAGGCAACCTATTCACTTCAATGGACTGCCCTATGCACGTTAGTCGCCCAAAAGAAGCTCCTGGTTTTTTTTTTTGGAAGACAAGCTTAGTGCCTTTTTTCAGGTCCGGTACACATTTGCCGTTTTGTGATCTCGCTCCTTTAGGGGCGACAAGCTTTGTGTATTGTGGTTGCGATAAATCGAAAATGAATGGCACCTGAACTTGTGTGGTGCGTTTTGTCCTTATTGCAGTGCGATTTGGGATCACAAACCCTCAGATGTGAATGGGGCCTTAAACACACTTTTTGCCACAATTGCCCCGCGATTCTGTCGTGCCACAATCCCAGCAGAATTTCACCGTGTTTAGGGCGCCATTAAGAATAATGGCACCCAAACAGACATTTTACCACTATTTGGAATCGTGATTCTGCCCGTGATTCCAAATTGTTTAAGGCAAAGGGGACCCAAGGCTCCAATCACTTCTGAGCGATTGGTAAAAACTTGCAAAAATCATGCATTTTGGCACACGCTTTGGAAACTCACTTAAAGACGCGTGTTCATTCATTTTTAATGTCACCCCAAATGTGGTGAGCAGACAAAAACGTGCAACAAATGCAGAAAAAAGCTACATAAGTTACGTTTGTCACTGGTAGGGCAGCCCATCGGAAAATGCACACAAAAAACGTTGCAAGAACACGCTAGGTGTGGATGGGCCTTACCAGGCTGCGGGCGGAGGTCTGCGCCTTCGGTCTGCACTATAACTCCAGAGTCTCGAGCTCCAGGGCTGAACGTCCAGCGTGGTTGGGGCCTTACTGTGTATTTTAGGAAGACATCCATGATTAATAGAAATAACAGAAGGTTGGGGAGATGCTTGCGATGGAACAGATGTTGGAGGAAGAAGTGAGGACACCAAGTATGACTCATCCTCAGCTGGAGATTCCCCGATAGAAAGGAACACTTTAAAGGAAAACTGCAGTCCACCCAGAACCCGTCTGAGTCTTGTACCTTCTATGCAGATGTGACCTGACTGCAGCACTCATTTTTGCTTGTATGCTGTTCCCTATTCTCACTGGCTGCATTTCATAGAAAGGTTTTCAGATACCACTAACAGTCTGTTTGTCCTGCTCTGCAATCTGAGAAACTGGAACGGTCAGTGGCGTAGCATGGGGGGGGGCAGCCAGTGCAGTCGCCCCAGTTGCACATTTAGAGGGGCCCAGGCAGGGCCAGCACCCCCATAAAGCAGTAGGCAAACTAAAACCTCCATGCTGCGCCTGGTAGGAGAGAGGGTGCAGCGTGGAGGTTTTAGTTTATCTGCTGTTTAGCTGCTGTCACAGAGAAAGCAGGGAGAACGGATCCAAGCATGCAGAGGAGGGCGGAGCAGTGGGCAGATGCGGATACCAAGTGTGTGCAAGCACTGAGCGGTGTGCGGCCGGGGGTGTCAGGCCAGGGGTGCCGCCTCCTGCTGGAGATATTACACTGGGCAGTTAACCCTCCTATCCCTGGTGCTGCAGGACAGATGAGATGTGGGGCAATTGTGTGTGTGTTGGGGGAAGGGGGGGGGTATCTGGGTGGTGTGATCAGAGTGGAGGGAGTCTGGTATGTAAGGAGAGTGGAGGAAATATGGGGGGGGGGTATTCTGGGGGTGTGATCGGAGTAGAGGGGGATCTGGGGGTGTGATCAGACATTGGAGGAATGTTAGGGGGGGGGCGGAACTCTGGGGGTGTGATCAGAGGGGAGGAATCGGGGGTGGGGGTATCTAATAGTCCACAGGTTGGGGGCGCAAATTACTTGCCTTCCCCAGGGCACTGAAAATCCACGCTAGGCCGCTGCGAAAGGTTTTCCATTTTTATAAATTAGAGCTGAAATCCAGGCTAAGCAAAATATTTTCCAAACACAAGAGCCATGTGTGGTAATCCAGCATGAAACTCCTCCTTCACTTTCCCTTTGTGCAGGAATTTAAAGACCGATCACTTCTGCTCTCCTTTTTCTAAATCTGGTACAGAGAAAAACAAATTAGATACGGAAACAAGACTCTCTTTAGGAAAAAATCTATTTCTTGGAGAGAGAAAAAAAAATATTCTGTAAAATCCATCAGTCCATTCAATGAACAAACACTTGTTAAATCTCACATAAATCTGTTCTGTTAGCCGGGTAACAATAGAGATAGCTATGAATGAGCCATCTATGGAAGACGTGTGGGCAGATGGAGACAGCATTACGGCTAATCTGTCTGAATACATCACTCCCTCCTCCATCCACTGAGCCAATTCCAAATTATTGTACAACTGGGGCTAGGAAAATGTCAGAGCCTTCTCTTCATACTGAAACATCCCTATCAATGTCACCATAAGATCACATCACCACCACATTATCGCCATTGCCACCATATGATCACCTTCACCACCACCATCACCAAAAAAGATCATCTGTATGATTAAATATAATCTGTCTGAATACATCACTCGCTCCTCCATCCACTTAACCAAATCCAAATCATTGTTCAATCAGAACCGGGAAATGACAGAGCTTCCTCTTCATACCGAAACATCACAGTAAAATCACTATCACCAACATATGATCGTCATCACCATAAGATCATATCACCATAACATCAGTCCAGCCAATGCACAAACCCTTGTTAAATCCCACACAAATCTGTTCTGCTAGTCGGGTGACATTAGGAGATCTATGAATGAGCCATCTATGAAGTCGTGTGGGCAGATGGAGGCAGTAGGATGGCTAATTTGTCTAAATAAATCACTCCCTCCTCCATCCACTGAGCCAATTCCAAATCATTGTACTATCAAAATAGTGAAATGTCAGAGCTTCCTCTTCATACTCAAACATAACCATCAACGTCACCAAAAGATCACATCATCGCCACCATATGATCACCATCACCATAAGATCACATCATCGCCACCATATGATCACCATCACCATAAGATCACATCATCGCCACCATATGATCACCATCACCATAAGATCACATCATCGCCACCATATGATCACCATCACCACCATATGATAGCCATCACCATAACAACATGACTATTGCCTTTACCAAAATATCACATCACCGTCAACATAAGATCACCATCACTGTAAGATCACCATAACCATAAGAACACCCTCATAAGATCACATCAACCTCACCATAAAAATGTTTTACATCAGAAAGCAATATCCAGACTTGTATAAAGTATTCAAAATTTCTACTTGAGTAAAAGTACAAGTGCTCGATCAAAAAGTGACTTGAGTAGAAGTGGAAGTGCTCGCAGAAAAAGTTACTTAAGTAGAAGTACTAAAGTATTCAACATTTTTTAAGTATGTTTTTTCAAAAAATTTGCTACTTAAGTACTAAAAGTAAAAAGTACCAGTAGTTTTGAAAAAAAATTTCTACTCAAGTACTGAAAGTAGAAGTACAAGTACTGCGTTATGTAGTTATTAAAGAAAGAAGTCAAAAGTTTGAACATCATATTGTTTTTTATTATTTCAAATGATTTATTCAAATGATTAACCTAAAGGACAATCACAATTCCTTAGGCTGTAACTTTTTGTAAACAAAAAACGGATAAAGTATGTCCCTCCCTTCCCCTTTTAAAGCCAGGGGTGGTCTCCTTCCTGAGCTTCCTCACTCTCACAACCAGGCAGATCACTTTTAGTTGAAGGGCCAGGGGTGGAAGGTGGTGTTTTTGGTTCGTCCATCTTTTCAGCTGATCAAAAGGCAGAACAGGAGCATGCGCAGTCTTCTTAATCGCGGTTTGATTTGATTTGCTCAATTGATGATGATGTGCCAGGCCAGCTTCATCAAACCTACAACGCTTAAAGTGAAAAATGCATCAAAAACTACAAACAAAGTGGCTGTGCTAAAAATGCTAATAAAGTGCCTGCAATTATATATATTCTTCTTGTATTCAAAATCATCGCCCACAGTATCAAAAATAAAGTGACATGTCTGTGCTAAATGCAGTGCAAATTATTCCCACAATGTAAATTTAATTCATATAAAATATATATATGACAATACCACAATAAAATAAGTTGTGATTGTGAATAAGTTAGGTGCAAGTTTAAGTGTGTAAACTAAACTTTATAACGAAAAGTCCATAACTGAATTCCAGTGTGCAATCTAAGAAGTGCTTGTCACTTGCTGTCAGATGCTTCCACCTTTCTTCTGTGATCTGCTCAAGTAAAGTGGTGGACTGGATAGCCTCTCTCTCTGCCTCTCACCTTAGTAGCACTGGCACTGCACTGGTTCAAAAAGCTGTCTATATTATTTTCATTATAAGAACTTGTCAGAACATGCTTCCACCACCTGTCCTTCACACTAGTAGTGCTCATTTGCTTTGCTCAAGTCAAGTGCCACTGCCAGTGGCCACTGCAGTGCAGGCACAGCCGCACAGGCAGAGGCAGGCCGCAGGAAGCACAGGCACCACCAACACAACATTTATGGTCCATGGACCATGGATGGTCGGATAATCATCATAGCCGTCAGTCTCACTCTTCTTGGTTCAAAAAAGCCACCCATGACCCGTGTGTATATAATATATTAATATTTTATATTGATTATTTGTTTCTCAAATGGCACATTTGCCATGGCAAGGATTAGGCCCTCTCCACGGTCCACCTCACTCACCTCATAGAGAAGAAGATGAGATGACGAAGAAAATGCTCCGAGTCCCGCCGCCCGTGTCACAACTCCTCTCAGTAAGTGCCCTAAGGGGTGGAGTCTGAGTGACACACAACACGTCTAGAGGCGGAGACCTCGAGCGGGAAGACGGCAGCATGTCTCCTCCAGTGCGGTCTTAACTTGATGATCATGACAGTGATTCCGCGGGCCGCGGCGCGAGCGAGGCTGTGGGATTGATTGAATTGAGTTGTGCTGCCTACTGCTACACGCTACCTACTACTAAATTGTGAGTCAGTATATTTTATTTCATTTTTATATATAAAAGCGGTATTGTTGAGCACTACTAGCCACTAGATCTCCTGGCTGTCACTTTGTCACATGTTGGGGAATCACAGCGGCTCGGCTCCAGAAGTGGCGGGTGTCCCCGTCATCCTGCCAGGGCCGCCAAGAAGTTCATCACCTAATCTTAAGTTATTAATATCTTAGGAGGAGAGGACCTATGGGATTGAGAATTGAAATAATTAAATATATATGGCTTTTTGAACCAGTGCAGTCAGTGCCACCCAGACGCTATCCACCAGTGCCACCACCATTAAGTGTGTTGGTCGGTCACTCGAGCACTGAAGGAGGTGGAAGCATCTGACAAGTGAAGTGACACTTTAGATTTGCACACTGGAATTCATTTATGGACTTTTCGTTATAGATAGGTTTACACACTTCAACTTGTTGCACGCACCTGACCTAACTTATTTCATAACTTATTTTATTGTGATTTATTGTCATATTTTATATGAATTGAATTTACTGTTACATTGTGGGAATAATTATTTTCACTGCATTTAGGCTTTAGCACATTCATGTCACTTTATTTTTGATACTGTGTGGAGTGTGGGCAGGGCACTGGGGGCAACAATGATATTATATCGATTGCACAGGCACTTTATTCGCACAGCCAAGTTGTGTTTGTTAGTAGTTTCTTGATGCACTTTAAGCGCTGTAGCACAATTTATTTGTTTTTTTCATATTTTCTTTTTATTGGAAAGATTTGGTATAGCAGCTTTTATTATACACAGCCTTTATTTTCGTATGCGCTGATTTACAAATGACATTATACACATTTTACCTGCCATCTACTGTTCTGGCAGTGGTAATTTTTTTAAAAGTAACGAGTAACTATGCAGCACAAAAAAAAAAAAAATACTTGGAGTAGAAGTATCGAAATCATTGAAAAAATGTAGTGAAGTAAAAGTAGAAGTAGGAGAAAAAAATTCTACTCTAGGAAAGTACAGATACCGCATTTCGGTATTTAAGTACAGTACTTAAGTAGTTCTACTTCGTTACTATACATCTCTGGCAATATCACATCTCATGGCTCACGTTAGTGCTTTATACAGTATTACAATGTTTCTACACTATGAAACTAATGCCATGTATCACTGACCAAGAGAGTCCCTTATACCCAGATTCAACTAGATACACCGTGATTTTAAGGGGAATAATTCTAAAGCAGGAAATATTCCTGGCACATGAGGAATACCCCCTTAGGTGAGAATACTCCCAGTACTGTATTTTATACACACATGTAATAAACATTTAAAGCTCAAGGCTTGCCTCCTCCTTTGCTGTATCCCATCAGCTAATGCTCCACCATTTTAAAAAGAGGACATCCTCATTGGCCAGCTGCTTCTTTCTTGTTCTTTGCCAGCCCACAGATTAGGGCACTTCTGCTTGTTATTGCACAACACCAAGCTGCTTCAGATCATGTACACTGTATGAGATATGGAGCATCATTGTAGCCTGGCATGGAATATTATGGTTGTTCAATAGCAAGTCACCCCAGAATCAGGCGTGGCTGAGGCTAGGTTTCCACTGCTGGGTTTTCCTGGGGCACTGGTGGCAGCCCTGGCCTTGAAAAGACCTCCTCATCGTCATCGGCACCTCCAGGAAAAGCTCTGCTGATCTTGCACATACGTTGTAGGAGATCAGGGAGGCTTGTGTATTGAACAACAACAAGCCATTCCAGATCACATATGGACCATGCCACGTACTGGATCTGTGGCGGTATGTTAATGTTCAATAGTAAGCTGCCCTGATCTCATGGGGCACATAAAGAAGATTTGGCAAGGTTTCCTTGGAAGTAATGGTGATGTGGCATTCTCTCAAGTGGACCAGTGCAGCCAGGGCTATGTTACCAATGCCTCAGGGAAACCTTGCTTGATCAGGCTCCCATGCTATATGAGATTAGGGTGGCTTGTTATTGAACAGTAATAAGCCACCCAGATTCATGTATGGTGCATGTATCAGATCTTGTACAATGCAACCGCCATACGTGTTGTGAAGCAGCTCATTATTGCTCAAAAGCAAGCTGCCCTGCTCTTACAATACATGCACAAATGTCAGGCAAAAATTTCCCTGGAGGCACTGGAGAACTGGCCTTCCAAGATACACCTGTGAGGCCCAGGCTATGTCACCACTGCCTCAGGGAAACCCAGAAGAAGATACGTTTTTCTGTTGGTCTACTTTATTGACAGTGATTGATTCACCACCAGGAAATGTTTGGTGAAACTCACATTCACTGCTTTATAAAAAAATGCATCAAAAGTAACACATTCACTCTGCAAAAATCACTAAGAAGATATGTGGCTTCCTTTGGTGGGAGCTACACAAGTGGCATGTAGTAGCTGGAGATCGATCCCGCCCAAAGTGGATCTGCCTAAATAAGACAGAAATTAAAAACTTAAAGCCCAATTCCATGAAGATCCCCCCTTAAAATGGGGACCCCACACTGCAAGAGTTAATTGCTCCTTATGACTAGGGGTGGAGGATTAGGGAAAAAATACTTACCCTATTCCTTGCTCCAGCAAGCTCCCTCCAGTGCTGCAACCAATCCTCTTCAACACCTGGCTCCGGACGCATACAGCGCCCAAAATGTACAATACAGAGTTAATGTCCTCTTATTTTACATGATGAAGCTGGACTTCGAGTAGAGGAGTGTGCTAGAGCCGGCTGAGGCTGGGGTATAAGGTTAAGTGAATTAGCCTCTTCTGCAATCCCCTAGACATGAGGAGCAATTGCCCCTTGCAGTGCCCATTGCAAAGGTGGAATTATTCATGGTGGAGTTAGGCCACCAAGAAAAGAAAAGAACAAAAGAAAAATTCATGTTTCCATTGAACCCCTTATTTTTGCCATTTCCTGTAGGAGTGGGGGGGGGACATCACGAACATGCAAATCATTTTGTGTTTATGGAATATTAATGGTGACTACTTGAGACTTGTGCAGCTTTCATCCAAGGGACTAATTGGGGTGGATTTACTAAAGGCAAATAGATAGATTGCTCTGTTGGTTTCCATCATCCAATTATGTGCAAGCAAAAAGGCTGTTTTTTTTTGTTTGTTTTTTCTTGCACCTGATTGGGTATACTTCACATGTACAGCTACTAAGGAAAAGAAGTGCACCTGCACTTGCAAAGTGCACAGTCTGTTTGCCTTTAGTTTAATGATCACCTGGTGCTCTTAGGGGCCGCAATACTGTATAAAGCAGCAGCAAGACTGTAACCGCTGCTTCAATCACCTCCCTACCGCTGTATTATAAACAAATACTGTATGTCATGGAGGTCTATTTCTGGATGGCTGTATATAGACGTCACTCCAGGAATAGCTCTCTGGGAAGGCAGTGCACCCGTTAGTGGCCATGAACAGAGCGGTCATCAGATTACATACACAATGAACAGAGATAATATAGAATACCATCATCCGTCTAGAGTGCCCAGTAGATTTAAAGTAACAAGATCTAAAAGAAACTACTGTTAATGAAGTACTACATACAGCCATCATAGGATACGTATAAGAAAAATACACTATACAGGAGTAATACAAAAAAGAATACCAAAAAAAAAAAACCACTGCAGACCATGTCTGCTCATAAAATTCGTACAAGTATACCTATCCCAATTAATACCCCACCTTAGCGGTCGCCTTCGCCCACCTTTCAGGTTCTGGCTCTTTGGCTGCATGATTGGCATGAGCGTGATGACGTCACCCCTGTGCATCACAGCATAGATTGGTGTCATAAATGTACGCTGGGCTGCACACGAGCGGCTCTGTGTACATAAACGCTAACAGGCAACTACTTTAACCCTGAATATTCCTTGTGCTTTGCGAATAACTTAAGGTGGATGAATACAATTTAACAATTATAAAGCACTTAAAAGACCTAAAAAACTTAAAGCAAAACTTATTTTTCAGTTTTGGATAGAATGTAGAGTGATTCAAATGCTTGTCAGTTATTATTGCAGTCTGTCCCCATTAAGGAGATTCACCCCACTTTATTTGTCCTGTTTGCCATTATCATTGAAAGTGAAAGTAAAAAGAAAAGCCCAAAGTTTTGGGTTGTCCCCAGAAAAGTAATAAAAAGAGGAAATATTCCAATGGGGACACTAGTTCTGGTGACCTGGGGGTCCCCAAGGAATTCCATTAAATAGCAGGGATTTCCTCTTACTTCCTATTTGCCAATGGGACAGGAAATGAGAGGAAATCTCCACAAAGGGACACAAAATATAACAGGGGTTATAAGCATCCCTTACTGTATCCAAAATGAAAAAAAAAAAGTTTTGCATATAGTTTCACTTTAAGGAGTCTGTTTGTAAAGTATGCAGCTTGAGTGGCACTAGGTGCATGGAAGAGCACAAGTGGGGATCTGATGCAGAAGACTGGTTTATGTATGGACACAAAAACTGGAGAGTGTAAAATCTAGTCCAAGTCTGCATAGAAACCAATCAGTTTCCAGGTTTTATTGCCAAAGATTAATTGAACAAACTGAAGTTAGAAGCTGATTGGCTACCATGCACAGCTGCGCCAGATTCTAAGTGCCCCAGTTTTAGTAAATCTACCCCTTGGGGTCTGTATTTACATATATTGTGGAATTTTCACACCCGGTATATTTGGACATTTTATATGAAGTTTTGGAAATAGTTTTTTTTTTTTTTTTTTTAATTGCTATTGCACTGAGCACAGTGTTTGTGTGTTTTTGGATTTGTTGTATAGTTGTATTTACACATGTGATTATTTCTTTTACTTTATATTCGTCACATATATTGGTTTGAAGATTCAGGCCTTGATCACACTTAGCAATTTAGAATCACCAGCGGAATCTCTGCTATTCTGCCAGCGATTCAAAATCGTGGCAAGATGTGCATTTGGGTGCCATTCATTTTTAATGGCACCCCAAACACGGTGCGATTTTGCTGCTACTGTTGCACATTAACTGAGATAAAACGAGCATTTAAAAAAAAAAAAAAAATCGCACTAAGCTCTTCGCCTCTAGTAGGGCAGAAGAGTCTGCAGGAGCAGATCAGGTAAATAAAACTGCTGTTCCTGGTCCTCCTAGAACAGAGGTGTCAAACTCACTTTCATTGTGGGCCACGTCAGCATTAGGGTTGTCCCCAAAGGGCCGGTTAGATCTGTAAGACTATATAAATGTATGCAGGGCTTATTGTCTCAGAGAATAGGTGCAGAAACTCAACTACAACACTACTGAACCGCATTGAATGATGGGTGTGCCAAATTGAACTAAAAGTGCGAGGATCCTAAAGGGGCAATAAATACCAGGAGTGCATTGTGGATTTCAGAGCTGTGCTATGTATAGAGTGCAGAGTTCATGAGTGTGCTAAGTACAGTGTGCAGCGTTCAGGAGTGCGCCAAGTACATGTGCTAAGTACAGAACACAAGAGTTCAGAGGTGTGCTAAGTACAGGGGACAGAGCTGTGCTAAGTACAGAGTTCAGAGGTGTGCTAAGTACAGGGGACAGAGCTGTGCTAAGTACAGAGTTCAAAGGTGTGCTAGGTACAGAGGACAGAGTCCAGGAGTGCGCTACGTACAGAGCGTAGAGCTCGGGAGTGCGCTACGTACAGAGCGTAGAGCTCGGGAGTGCGCTACGTACAGAGCGTAGAGCTCGGGAGTGCGCTACGTACAGAGCGTAGAGCTCAGGAGTGCGCTACGTACAGAGCGTAGAGCTCAGGAGTGCGCTACGTACAGAGCGTAGAGCTCAGGAGTGCGCTACGTACAGAGCGTAGAGCTCAGGAGTGCGCTACGTACAGAGCGTAGAGCTCAGGAGTGCGCTACGTACAGAGCGTAGAGCTCGTATAGCGCTATGTACAGGAGTGCGCTACAGACTGCAGAGTTTGGGAGTACGCTATATACAGACTGCAGAGTTTGGGAGTACGCTTTATACAGAGCGTAGAGTTGGTAGTGTGCTATGTACAAAGCGTAGAGTTCAGGAGTGCGCCACGTACAGAGTGCAGAGTTCAGGAGTGCACTACGTACAGAGTGCAGAGTTCAGGAGTGTGCTACACGCTCTCCACCGTGGTCGCACTCCTACCTCCTCTGCGTACAATAAAGGGCTAATAGCAGAAAATACAGAGGTTGACCTCTTCCTGAAAATGCTAGTTACCTGGCTACCACCTTGAGTTGCTGACTATACCAGGCAAACAAGAAGGCATTCAGAACATTTTATCTGCATAGTTGTGATAAGAAATGGGCTGCTACTGATAACCACATGCTGAAAATACTAGTTGCTTAGCTGTCATGCTAAACCTTAGACTTTCATTTCTTGAGTGATCCAGGTCAAGCACACAGGAAGGACGGAAGTCTTCATCTACAGAAGACATTTATGACATCATAGTTCTACCTTGGACTGGCAGTGCATATTGGAACTTTCTACAAACCAATGGCTGTTGGGAACAAATGACCATTAAACAAACAGCACGGAGTGTTCTAATCTCTGCTACACTATCCGAGGACCTACTGATGCTATCAGCGCTGGAAATGGGAATGAGGATAATAGAACGAGACAGGCTGGGACTAGATGAAAGACTGCTAATTTGTGTCAACTGGCACAAGTCAACCTCAATCACATTCTATTATCCCAGACATTTATAAGCCATTCTGGGCAACCCCGACACTCCTGGATCAAAACTTTGGATGGAAGAAAAAAAAAAAAAAGAAAAAGTACCGTACCTGGCACATGGAGTGGGTGGTGGTAGGGGGGTAAAGTGGTGTGAGAGCACAGACATGATATAGGGGGGGGGGGGGGGGGGGCGCCTCCGAAGTTGGATTGAAATGAGGCTTTGAAATCGTGCGATTGCAGATAAATTTGCATGATTTCAAAACCGTCTTCAGTGTGAACGAGGGCTAAGGGCCAGTTCACACCACAGGAACGCAGTCACTCTATATGCATTTCTGCATGCGCAGTTTTCTGGTGCATTTTCAATGCGTTTTTCCCCTTTTTCTAAAGTTTACTGGAGTTATTTCTTTTGCTCCAATGCATTTTGCCATGCTCCAGTACAGCCTTCTGAAGACGTCACAATTGGTGATGAAACGCATAAGACTGGAACGCACGAGGGGACGTCGCTAGATGTGGTTGGAACGCACGCCATAACTCACTGCGCTCCATCTCTAGCCTTGGCTTCCGACATACATGCGGGGAACCGCACGGAGTAAACCAGCGATTTTAGATATTTTTCTTTGTACCTGTAATCCAGCCAATTAGCCCATGGGTAATAAAGTACATACAGAATTTCACTATGTGGAGCCCGATCACCTTTTTTGTCTCTGCATGGTAATTACGACTTTGGAACCACTAGGCAAAAAAGCAACAGGATCGTTTTTTCTGGGAATACCTCATCCTGGTCAAGGTGATCATACAAGCCTACAGCTGCAAGAAAAAGTATGTGAACCCTTTGGAATGATATGGATTTCTGCACAAATTAGTCATAAAATGTGATCTGATCACCATCATCTAAGTCACAACAATAGACAATCACAGTCTGCTTAAACTAATAACACACAAAGAATGAAATGTTGCCATGTTTTTATTGAACACACCATGTAAACATTCACAGTGCAGGTGGAAAAAGTATGTGAACCCCTAGACTAATGACATCTCCAAGAGCTAATTGGAGTGAAATGTCAGCCAACTGGAGTCCAATCAATGAGATGAGATTGGAGGTGTTGGTTACAGCTGCCCTGCCCTATAAAAAACACACACCAGTTCTGGGTTTGCTTTCATTCTTTGTGTGTTATTACAGTTTAAGCAGACTGTGATTGTCTATTGTTGTGACTTAGATGATGATCAGATCACATTTTATGACCAATTTGTGCAGAAATCCATATCATTCTAATGGGTGCACATACTTTTTCTTGCAGCTGTATTGGAGGGATGTCAGTTTTAAGGCAGCCCAAAACAGCTCAATCCAATGGAGGAATATCATGTCTGGGTAACACTTGGAGCATTGAGGATTATCCTAGAGGTAGAGAGCACCGGCTCCTTCATACTGTATTGACTGGAACTGTAACATCCTCTTTATTATCCTTTGTTTATTACCCAGTAGCAGCAATAACTTTGCTGATAACACTTTCCATGATAAGGGTTCCTGTACCATTAGTCCTACACTGACTTTTGCCAAAATCACAATATAATAATAAATAAATGCATCACTCCATTGCAGAAGAGTACTTTTTCAGTTGTTCATTTCATTGTCCTCTCGTCTCTGTCCTGCAGATGGCTGGACATACTAAACGTTAATGTGGTCCTGGAAGCTCACGGGCGGGTCTCTCTCTGAGTTGTATGCTTCAATCCTTTCAGAGACGACACACGTGTCAATAAAACCAATGTCACCAATGTGGGGGGGTATTTTTCCCCACTGACCACCAAAGTAGGGGGGGGGGGGGGGACAGTTATCAACTGACCACCAATATAAGGGGGATATCCATACCATTGACTATGTAAGGAGGGGGTGGGTTATTCTTCCAACTGACCACCAATGTAAGGGGGGCATTCTTCCTACTGTCCACTACAAATGTTATTGAGCATCCTTCTCACTGCCCACCAATGTAAGGGGAGCATCCTTCTCACTGCCCAGTGCCCACAAATGTAAGGGGAGCCCACCAATGTAAGGGGAGCATCCTTCCCACTGCCCACCAATGTAAGGGGAGCATCCTTCTCACTGCCCAGTGCCCACAAATGTAAGGGGAGCCCACCAATGTAAGGGGAGCATCCTTCCCACTGCCCACCAATGTAAGGGGGAGCATCCTTCCCACTGCCCACCAATTTAAGGGGGAGCATCCTTCCCACTGCCCACCAATTTAAGGGGGAGCATCCTTCCCACTGCCCACCAATTTAAGGGGGAGCATCCTTTTCACTGCCCACCAATGTAAGGGGAGCATCCTTTTCACTGCCCACCAATGTAAGGGGAGCATCCTTTTCACTGCCCACCAATGTAAGGGGAGCATCCTTCTCACTGCCCACCAATGTAAGGGGAGCATCCTTCTCACTGCCCACCAATGTAAGGGGAGCATCCTTCTCACTGCCCACCAATGTAAGGGGAGCATCCTTCCCACTGCCCACCAATGTAAGGGGAGCATCCTTCCCACTGCCCACTAATGTAAGGGGGAGCATCCTTCTCACTGCCCACCAATGTAAGGGGAGCATCCTTCCCACTGCCCACCAATGTAAGGGGAGCATCCTTCTCACTGCCCACCAATGTAAGGGGAGCATCCTTCTCACTGCCCACCAATGTAAGGGGAGCATCCTTCTCACTGCCCACCAATGTAAGGGGAGCATCCTTCCCACTGCCCACCAATGTAAGGGGAGCATCCTTCTCACTGCCCACCAATGTAAGGGGAGCATCCTTTCCATTGCCCACCAATGTAAGGGGAGCATCCTTCTCACTGCCCACCAATGTAAGGGAAGCATTCCCGCTGCCCACCAATTTAAAGGGAGCATCTATCTCACTGCCAACCAATGTTAAGGGGGCATTCTTCTCACTGACCACCAATGTAAGTGGGGATTTTTTTCTAATGACCACCAATGTAAGGTTCCTGGGGACCTGAAAATAATTTTAAAGGTTCCTCTGGGGTAAAAAGGCTGAGAAAGGATGGCCTAGAGATACACTTTACAACGCAGGCTCCAGAGTCTTCATCTTATTGTTGCCTTACTACCTTGTAAGTCACCGACTTAAAACAAGCATGCAGCCATTGAAGTCTGACATCCCAGGTCAATAACTCACCAAGAATTATTGGTAGGATTAGCGAATCGGCATGCAGCTTGCAGAAACAAATTCACAGGAGGAGCTCCCATCTTCGTACTCTCACATTTAAGAAATTGTAAGCAACACGGATGTGATATATTATACCTAACACCTCTGGCTATCATGGCCAAGCTGCTCTTGCAATCCAGCCGGCAGAGCAGCAGATGTGCTATCCTTTTGTCACCTCTCTACAACCCTTCTGGAATGAGGCTGCTTATCTTGCAGAGAGGATCAGACACGTGCCTCTCTATTTTCATACACTAGATAGAACGAGACGTGGAGACTAATACCTTCCCCGTCCCTGGAGGGAGACCAGCAAAGCTTCATTAGCTGGATTATGAAATACACTGCCACCCTTCATCTTCATTATACGGCTACTAGGGCCACGTCACAAAGACTGCAGACCGGTAATTCAATCATTAGATGGGATCTGTCTGCCATAATCCACAGCTCTTTACAGGCCCACTAATGGTTCAATTATACTAGAATGGTGTCATATACTTGGCCAGAAATAACCACTTTTAAAGCTAGACTTCAGCCACAAAAACACTCATTGAAATATTCACTATTACCAAAAGTTCTGGGACGCCTGCCTTTACATGCACATGAATTTTAAAGGCAGTCTTAGTCCGTAGGGTTCAATATTGAGTTGGCCCATCCTTTGCAGCTATAACAGCTTCAACTCCTCTGGGAAGGCTGTCCACAAGGTTTAGTAATGTGTCTACTGGAAGGTTTGACCATTCTTCTAAAACTGCATTTGTGAGGTCAGGCACTGATGTTGGAGAGAAGGCCTGGCTCGCAGCCTCCACTCTAATTCATCCCAAAGGTGTTCTGTTGGGTTGAGGTCAGGACTCTGTGCAGGACAGTCAAGTTACTCCACCCCAAACTCACTCATCCATGACTTTACAGATCTTGCTTTGTGCACTGGTTCAAATCCTTTGGTGAAGGGGGGATTATGGGGTGGTGCTGTTTTTCAGGGGTTGGGCTTGACCCTTTAGTTCCAGTGAAGGTAACTCTTAAGGTGTCAGCATACCAAGACATTTTGGACAATTTCATGCTTTGTGGGAACAGTTTGGGGATGGCCCCTTCCTGTTCCAACATGACTGCGCACCAGTGCACAAAGCACGGTCCATAAAGACATGGATGAGTGAGTTTGGGGTGGAGGAACTTGTCTGGCCTGCACAGAGTCCTGACCTCAACCTGATAGAACACCTTTGGGATGAATTAGAGCAGAGACTGTGAGCCAAGCCTTCAGTGCCTGACCTCACAAATGCGCTTCTGGAAGACTGGTCAAACATTCCCATAGACACACTCCTAAACCTTGTGGACAGCCTTCCCAGAAGTGTTGAAGCTATTATAGCTGCAAAGGGTGGGCCAACTCAATATTGAAGCTTACGGACTAAGACTGGGATGCCATTAAAGTTCATGTGCGTGTAAAGGCTGGCGTCCCAATACTTTTGGTAATCTCGTGTATTACCCAATAGTGAGGAGAGATCTAAATCCATTTTTTGAGCAACAAATTTCTTTGCGACCCCAGATATTACCTTGTTAAGTAGCAGTGACATCACTGCATTGTACATAGTCTGTGCAAAGAACAGAAATGTGGGAGGGGCTAAGCAGGCCACACCCACTGCAGGTTGCCTGCTAAATACTACAGGAGGGGGGGCGGAGACAAGACCAGTCACTCTGCACAAGTAGAGAGATCAGCAGTGAGCGGTCCTTATTATGGGGAGTACCAGCACAAAGGAAAATTTTTACACGGAAAGAGAAAAATACACAAATCACATTAAAATTCAATCCAATACAGGCGACACTTGTATTTAGACAATCTTTACTAATTCTGGAGTTCAGGTTGAAAGTCTTAGTTTAAAATGTGGACGTTACTTAGGGGTGTCTGTATGCAAATGAAGCATATCTAGGCACGCCCAGTCCTTGAGATTGACATCCACTCAACAAGACATTTTGACATTTGCATAACCCCTCCCAAGAGCCAGCCCACTGCTTGCATCAGGACAGAGAGGAGGTGTACTCACTTTTGTTGCCAGAGGTTTAGACAGTAATGGCTGTGTGTTGAGTTATTTTGAGGGGACAGTAAATTTACACTGTTATACAAGCTGTACACTCACTACTTTACATTGTAGCAAAGTGTCATTTCTTCAGTGTTGTCACATGAAAAGATAGAATAAAATATTTCCAAAATTGTGAGGGGTGTACTCACTTTTGTGAGATATCGTAGCTAAAATCTACATGCATGAACACTGGGACAGTCTAGCGGGCTTAGGTTCAGCATAGTATTTCTGGTCTGTGGCTCCATGGTGCCCAGAGGTGGGTAAACCTAGGGCTACTGCCCACTGTGATTTCTACTTTGATTGGGTGCCTATTGAACATACTCCTGATCCACCTGTATACCCTGGTGGGACCTGGGAGGTGTGCAGGGGACAGCTCCCACTAGGGGGTAGTCTAGTTTTGGGGTTGGGGTAATCTGGAGTATTTGGGGAGCAGTCATGTGTGTGGGGTGATTGGGATATGCGATTCTTCTGTTTTTTGATGCATGCTGACTAAATATTTATTTTTTAGTGGTAGCTGTTTGGGCGTTTGTAATCCTGGAGGGGGGCACAACTAGCCAGGAAGAATCCATCTCAGCTGACCCACCTTAGCAGACTCAGCCTGAGGTTGTCAGGGAATGTTCCATGATCAACCACAAACAGCCAGATTGGGACTAGCACCCCAAATGTGGCCACATCGGCCAACGTCTGCGTTTACCTCAAGTGGGGCCACATCACCTAATGTCAGCAGAGTACCTCAAATGGGGCCACATTAGCTAACATCTGCAGGAACCTCAATTGGGGCCACATCGGCTAACGTCTGCGGGTACCTCAACCAGAGCCACATCTGCCAACGTCTGCAGGTACCGTACCTCAACTGGGGCCACATCGGCCAACGTCTGCAGGTACCTCAACTGGGGCCACATCGGCCAACGTCTGCAGGTACCTCAACTGGGGCCACATCGGCCAACGTCTGCAGGTACCTCAACTGGGGCCACATCGGCCAACGTCTGCAGGTACCTCAACTGGGGCCACATCGGCCAACGTCTGCAGGTACCTCAACTGGGGCCACATCGGCCAACGTCTGCAGGTACCTCAACTGGGGCCACATCGGCCAACGTCTGCAGGTACCTCAACTGGGGCCACATCGGCCAACGTCTGCAGGTACCTCAACTGGGGCCACATCGGCCAACGTCTGCAGGTACCTCCACAGTTCCACATCGGCCAACGTCTGCAGGTACCTCAACTGGGGCCACATCGGCCAACGTCTGCAGGTACCTCAACTGGGGCCACATCGGCCAACGTCTGCAGGTACCTCAACTGGGGCCACATCGGCCAACGTCTGCAGGTACCTCAACTGGGGCCACATCGGCCAACGTCTGCAGGTACCTCAACTGGGGCCACATCGGCCAACGTCTGCAGGTACCTCAACTGGGGCCACATCGGCCAACGTCTGCAGGTTCCTTAACTTGGGCCACATTGGCCAACGTCCAAAGGTTCCTTAACTTGGGCCACATTAGCCAATGTCCGCAGGTTCCTCAACTAGGGCCGCATCGGCCAACGTCTGCAGGTACCTTAACTGGGGCCGCATCGGCCAACGTCTGCAGGTACCTCAACTGGGGCCGCATCGGCCAACGTCTGCAGGTACCTCAACTGGGGCCGCATCGGCCAACGTCTGCAGGTACCTCAACTGGGGCCGCATCGGCCAACGTCTGCAGGTACCTCAACTGGGGCAAATTTCGGCCAACATCTGTGGGTACCTCAACTGGGTCCACATCCAATATAAAAACAGCAGCAATGAAGAAAGAAGGCCAGAGGCTTTGATGCTAAAAAAGTCATTATTTTTAACCTGTCATAACACGTTTGGCTTCCTAGGCTTCATAAATCATGCAGACTACTACAAAGGAGAGAAACCTATAAATTAGGTGTGACCTCCTACCTCCTCTCATCATGTGCTGTGTCACAAGCTACCTAACCTTTGCTTAACAGTAATATTCAGGAACTGTTCTATACTATACAAATGAAACGGGAAGTATTATCACAAGCTTTAAACCGTAATGGCAAACAGGACCTAGAAAAAGGGAAAGGGGAAATAGTAAAAAACTATTATGTAAAACACGGCAAAATTAGGGTAAGGTGGGCCAATAGGAAAAGAAGAAATTTGCTCAGAGCACCAGAAGCTGTCAGGTTGAACTTTCTTGTTGCTACTCCATAGACGTCATGGATTCTTTACATTGCATTGATGAGAGCCAACAAGCCTGAAACAGCTGTTTTCCGTTCAAACCTTAATCCCAGGCTGTATCTGTACAGTAAACCGAGGCTCTGGATGTTATAGTTGGCCAGAAGGACATAAAAGGATCGACCTGCATGGCTCCACTTGCTATGGTAAAATTAAAAATATATTATCTTTTGGAACCAAAATGGAATATGACGTAATAAGAAGGCTCTGCACCAGTGAAAATCTATTTAACCTTCTTGTTGCCCATTGAGTTTGGCAAAAGAAAAATGTATACATCGAAAACCTTCATATAGAAAATCCTTAGATTCCTGGCTTGTAATGCGATTTGACAGTTCCAAATTGCACGACAAATCACACTCCTTTCCCAACAACGGAAGCATTCATATCGTTGGGACCAATTATGAAAAAGGTTCCTGCTCTACTTTTTACCAATTTCATTGTGACTTGTATACACTTCTGTTAAATGAAGTCGCAAGCTGCATTGAAATCAGCAGTGCAAATCGCACTGAGCTGCGGCTTTGAAATTGCGCTGAAGCAGCAGTGTGAATGGAGGTAAACCCAAAGCTGATTCAGAGGACGGCAAAAAAAAAAAAAAAACACATTCTAAAAGCATGGTCCAATTTTCTCCAGCAGGGATAAAAACTCCTTCCTGGTCCGCTAAGGCAATTGGATATTCCCTGCATTACCAGTCTTCAACAATGATTCTCAGCAGGGGTTTCTTGGGCAATGTAGATTGATCTCCTTCCTACACTGATCACCAATGGAAGTGAGCAATTTTTTTTACTGACCACCGACGCAAGGGGACAGTGTTCAACCCCCCGGCCCACCGACGCAAGGGGACAGTGTTCAACCCCCCGGCCCACCGACGCAAGGGGACAGTGTTCAACCCCCCGGGCCCACCGACGCAAGGAGACAGTGTTCAACCCCCCCGGGCCACCGACGCAAGAAGACAGTGTTCAACCCCCCCCGGGCCACCGACGCAAGGAGACAGGGTTCAACACCCCGGCCCACCGACGCAAGGAGACAGGGTTCAACACCCCGGCCCACCGATGCAAGGAGACAGTGTTCAGCCCCCCCCCCCCCCCCCCGGCCCACCAACGCAAGGAGACAGTGTTCAACCCCCTGGCCCACCGACGCAAGGGGACAGTGTTCAACCCCCTGGCCCACCGACACAAGGGGACAGTGTTCAACCCCCTGGCCCACCGACGCAAGGAGACAGTGTTCAACCCCCTGGCCCACCGACGCAAGGGGGACAACCTTCAACCCCTTGGCCCACCGACGCAAGGGGGACAACCTTCAACCCCTGGCCACCAACGCAAGGGGGACAATGTTTAACCCCTGGCCACAAACGCAAGGGGACGTTTAACCACTGGCCACAAACGCAAGGGGACAATGTTTAACCACTGGCCACAAACGCAAGGGGACAATGTTTAACCACTGGCCACAAACGCAAGGGGACAATGTTTAACCACTGGCCAAAAACGCAAGGGGACAATGTTTAACCACTGGCCAAAAACGCAAGGGGACAATATTTAACCACTGGCCACAAACCCAAGGGGACAATGTTTAACCACTGGCCCCAAAAGAAAGGGGACAATGTTTAACCACTGCCCCCAAACGCAAGGGGACAATGTTTAACCACTGCCCCCAAACGCAAGGGGACAATGTTTAACCACTGGCCCCAAACGCAAGGGGACAATGTTTAACCACTGGCCACAAACGCAAGGGGACAATGTTTAACCACTGGCCACAAACGCAAGGGGACAATGTTTAACCACTGGCCACAAACGCAAGGGGACAATGTTCAACGACTGGTCACCAATGGAAGGGGATAATTTTCTCCACTGACCACCAACGCAAAATGTTCCACTGACTACCAATGCAAGGGGCCACTTCTATACTGACAATAATTTGTTACAATAAATAGTTTTTTTTGGCTTCCTTTCTTTTTTGCAGATATTTATTTCAATAATATTACTGAAAATTTTTGTAGGTTGATAAAATAAAATGTGGCAGAAGCTGTTATAACCTGGCATTCCTTCTTATCAGAAAAATGCTGAAAATCTAACCCCTTACTCCTGGTACAATTGACCAATCCCATCACAGAGCAGAAGTATTTCAGTTATTCCTGGCTATCATGCATGTCAAATCTGGAGTAGATCCAACATATGAATTCTTCCTGGATGAAACTGGAGAGGGAACAATATGCCAGTGTTTGTAAATCAAATTCTTCTTCTAATTACTACCTAAAAGAAAAGTTAAGCAGAACAAACACAAATCAATTGTGCTAAAGTAAAGCTCAATGAAGAAAAAGAACGGTCAGA
This sequence comes from Pelophylax lessonae, assembly GCF_965119305.1. Classification (NCBI taxonomy): domain Eukaryota; kingdom Metazoa; phylum Chordata; class Amphibia; order Anura; family Ranidae; genus Pelophylax; species Pelophylax lessonae. The sequence continues at coordinate 61,230,041 of NC_138776.1, forward strand.
TGTACAGGTTCCACCGTCCCATAATGTATGCTTGGCTGGTTTCTCCAATCCAAGGCTAGAAAGCAATGGAGATGGTTACAATGGCAGGGACTTCGGCTAGGTGAGGTTCTCTACCTCTACCTTCCCTGAGACCACTTGTTAGGGGTGGCCATGCTCTGCACTGGATTGGCACCAGATTGTAAGGCAATCACCTAACGTATATGGGGCTTCTAATTCCACCATGATGAAATCTGATTGGTTGATATGTTTTACCGTGATAAATGGCAATCAAGGCCACTGCTGACTTTACAAGTCTATCTCTACTGAGTAAGGCAGAGCATGTTGATCTATAGAGAGACACTGTGTGACGGCAGCCATGACAAGTTCCATTACCTTGCTAGGAAGGGAATTTGTCTAATTAGTGGCAGGCAGTCTAGATTTTGTTTTTAGGATCATTGTTTCTTTACTGTGGAAAAGGTCCTTCTGTTATCTGATACTGGCTGTGCAATATATACAGCAGCCTGTTCAAAGCCAAAAAAGCTGAATGGACCTGTACATTAAAAACCCAAATAAACGTCTTCCTACCCAAGTCTCTGGTATGTATATGTGCAAGGCTTTTTTCAGCAGGAACGCAGTTTCGGCACCTCCATAACTGAATGTATGTAATGGCAAGGGGTGCTGGGGAATGCTGGAGGGTCTATTGATGCTGGCTGCTTGTGGATCTATTGTTGCTGGATAAAAAAATATTTTTGCAGTGGAAGGGGGTCTATTGTTGCGGGGGAGGTCTTCTGTTGCTCATCTATTGTTGCTAGGGATGGATGTTATGTTGCTGGGGGGGCGCTCAATAGTTGCTGGGAGGAATCTACTGTTGAGGGAAGGGCATTTGTTGCTGGCTGCTGGGGAATCTATTGTTGCTGGAGGAGATCTATTTTTCCTGGGGGTCTATTGTTGCTGGGGAGGTCTATTGTTGCTGCTGGGGGATCTAGTGTTCCTGATGGTGGGTCTTATGTTGCAGGGGGTCAATTGTTGCTGGAAGGAATCTACTGTTGATGGAGGATTCCAATGTTACTGCCTGCTGGAGGGTCTATTGATGCTAGCTGCTGGGAGTCCATTGTTATTGGGTGGATCTATTGTCACTGGGGTGTCCATTGTTGCTAGATCTATTTTACGGTCTTTGTTATCATTTAAAAATTCCATACAAAATGATACTTGGTTCTGTATTCTCTAAAAGGGGCGGTACTGGGAGGTGGGTTAGGGGTGGAACCAAGAAACGGTGCTCGGAGGTGGGTAGGGGGCGGAGTCAAGGGGTGACTCGGAAGAGAAGAGTTCCTACCCCTCTTCTCTGAGAAAAAAAAGCCTATATAATATATATATATATATATATATATATATATATATATATATATATATATATATATATATATATATATATATATATATATATATATACACACATACACACACACACATATATGTATGTGTGGGTGTGTGTATATATGTATGTGTGTGTGTGTATATATATATATATATGTGTGTGTGTGTGTGTGTGTGTATATATATATATATATATATATATATATACACATACATACACACACATACTGTATACATATACATGTTTTTCTACTCTGATATAACTACCATTGATCAGTTTACATTAGCCATGAAATCAAAGGATAACTTCTGGTTGGTTACTGCGCTTTGTACGTTTTTTTCCTTTCCATTGGGGGAGTGGCTTACTCATACTTTGAATTTCAGAATGCGGCTTGCACGGTGAAATAGTCTGGGGGAGCCTCTTGGTTAATGTAACCCAAGGTAGCTCAGCAGCAATTCCGATATCCAAATGCTCACCTGGCTGAGAAGCCTCTGATGCAAATGCATTCCTATTCCAACGCAGAAATGCAGCTAATGGGCTTCACCACTGCACTGGAACCAATATTCAGCCTGGGAGGTCAGGGAGGAACGCTTCATTTGGTGGAGTTGATCAGCCAGGTTCAATAATCAGCCAGATTTATACTGTAATCAAATTATTTTAAAATTGAAATTAAGATTTGTATTTTTAATAGGGGGGCACATGTGACCTCCTCAGGGCAAACCAGCATTCATCAACGTATCCCCAATATTAACCATGACTACTAATAATGATACCTTCTGATTTTAGGCACAAGAACCAAACACTGGGAAGACTCAACATTATATAGTATAAAATGCTAAATCCTCTCCAATGAACACTCTTCGATGACCCATGCAGTATTCTGGAACCAGGGTTAAGCTGGGTCCCCTAGGAGCCATGACCCTGAGGGCCCCTACTACATCGCTGCAGACTGACCTGTGCTAGACTTCCAATACTCCCATCTCCCCCAACTTCCTATTACAACGGAACTCCAGACAAAACTTAGTGGTTAAAGCGGAGTTCCGGCCTCAAATACCTTTTTTAACTAAAAATACCCCTATAATACTAATCCATCACCCTTCACAGAACCGCTATTCTCCTACTTACAAGGTGTACAGTATTGGATTTTAGTCAAAATCTTACTTTTAAAAACGCTGTCTGGGCGCGGCCATCTTGGTTGTGGGCATCTGAAGCCGCAGTGCAATCTGCTGTGTCCTTCTTCCTGATTCCAGGGAGTGTTCTGGGAGTTCTTCCTGATTCCAGCCTCCTGGGAGTGATGACAAACAGCTCCCAGGATGCAATGCAAAGGCGGAAGTGATGTCGGTGGCCACAGAGGGGGGAGAAGGAGGAAATACAATCAAAAATGCCCTGAAAATAAGGTAAGGGACCCCCGAAAAAAATTGAAAATGCCCAATTGTTGATCAGCATAGCGAGCACTCCAGGAATCACTAAAGTTGCAAAATAGGCCGGAACTCCACTTTAAGTGATAGAACTTGGTAACATTTTTGTTGATGTGTCCCCGTGTAGGGTTTCCAACTGCTTCCCCTTCAATGTTGTCACCAGGACAGGAAGTCAGGGGAAATCTTCCCAGTAGTTCACCAATAGCAATAAAAGCATAAAATTGGATCTAACCCTTCCCTAATCAGTCCAAATCTAAGTGTGAAATCTGTGATTGCCAGGATCCCCTGGTGTCCACCGAACATAGCAGATGAATGTTGTAGCAGTCTAGAACTACCTAGAGGAGGGTCACCATTAATGTAATGGCCCAGCATCCATGTTTACTCACCTTATGCACTGAACATAAAAGCCAACACAATGACAGAGCCTTTCACAAATGAAATACAATCTACGAACAGCATCCAGCGCACACAAACCCATATATCGCATGTCACTGAATTCTGCTCTAATAGAGGGACCAAGGTTTAGAACACAATACTGGCCTATCCACCAATGACATGAGCAATGGTAATGTGCAATACCCCATAGCGAGCACTCAGTCATTTTTGTTGTCACATTGGGTGACAGCACTCTGCCCACCCCTACTGTCAGCAAGGATCATAATAAAAAGGTGTGAGGACAGAAGTGGAATACTATAAACATACTAAAAAGGTCACAAAAATCAGGCTCACCAAAAAGAATATAAAACCAGACACCTTGCTTCAAGTACAACATAAACTATACTAGACTGTGATGATATAGGTCACAATCCAGGTCATAGACCATCAAACTCTACAGCATAAATATCACCCAACATATACTATACTATGTTTATTGACTGAAACCCAACCCACAGCCCATCAAACAGCATATACTTTTACTATACTAAACTATACTATAGCTGGACGAATTCCAGGAGCCAGGTTGGCAATTCTCATTACAAACCCAGAGCGGACACCATACATTTGGGGTTTTCTCTAGTTGTGGTCGATGGAAAGGGCTACTAAAAAATAATGCAGGCTCTTTAAGGCTCAATGCACGTGGGGCGTCTATCCCTGGCATATGAGGCTCAATGCACGTGGGGCGTCTATCCCTGGCATATGAAGCTCAATGCACGTGGGGCGTCTATCCCTGGCATATGAAGCTCAATGCACGTGGGGCGTCTATCCCTGGCATTTGAAGCTCAATGCACGTGGGGCGTCTATCCCTGGCATTTGAAGCTCAATGCACGTGGGGCGTCTATCCCTGGCATTTGAAGCTCAATGCACGTGGGGCGTCTATCCCTGGCATAGGAGGCTCAATGCACGTGGGGCGTCTATCCCTGGCATAGGAGGCTCAATGCACGTGGGGCGTCTATCACTGGCATACGAAGCTCTATGCACGTGGGGCGTCTATCCCTGGCATACGAAGCTGAATGCACGTGGGGTGTCTATCCCTGGCAAATGAAGCTCAATGCACGTGGGGCGTCTATCCCTGGCAAATGAAGCTCAATGCACGTGGGGTGTCTATCCCTGGCATAGGAAGCTCAATGCACGTGGGGCATATATCCCTGGCATATCAGGCTCAATGCACGTGGGGCGTTTATCCCTGGCATAGGAGGCTCAATGCACTAGGGGTGTCTATCCCTGGCATACAAAGCTCTATGCATGTGGGGCGTCTATCCCTGGCATACGAAGCTCAATGCACGTGGGGCGTCTATCCCTGGCATACGAAGCTCAATGCACGTGGGGCGTCTATCCCTGGCATTTGAAGCTCAATGCACGTGGGGCGTCTATCCCTGGCATAGGAGGCTCAATGCACGTGGGGCGTCTATCCCTGGCATAGGAGGCTCAATGCACGTGGGGCGTCTATCCCTGGCATACGAAGCTCTATGCACGTGGGGCGTCTATCCCTGGCATACGAAGCTGAATGCACGTGGGGTGTCTATCCCTGGCAAATGAAGCTCAATGCACGTGGGGCGTCTATCCCTGGCAAATGAAGCTCAATGCACGTGGGGCGTCTATCCCTGGCATAGGAAGCTCAATGCACGTGGGGCATATATCCCTGGCATAGGAAGCTCAATGCACGTGGGGCGTTTATCCCTGGCATAGGAGGCTCAATGCACTAGGGGTGTCTATCCCTGGCATACGAAGCTCTATGCATGTGGGGCGTCTATCCCTGGCATACGAAGCTCAATGCACGTGGGGCGTCTATCCCTGGCATACGAAGCTCAATGCACGTGGGGCGTCTATCCCTGGCATATGAAGCTCAATGCACGTGGGGTGTCTATCCCTGGCATAGGAAGCTCAATGCACTTGGGGCATATATCCCTGGCATATGAGGCTCAATGCATGTGGGGCATATATCCCTGGCATATGAAGATCAATGCACACGGGGCTTCTATCCCTGGCATATGAGGCTCAATGCACGTGGGGCGTCTATCCCTGGCAAATGAAGCTCAATGCACGTGGGGCGTGTATCCCTAGCAAATGAAGCTCAATGCACGTGGGGCGTCTATCTCTGGCATATGAGGCTCTGGTATTTGGTTGGGGCCAGAAGGTACAGGTGCATTGTCCAGCTCCACTGTCGGCAAACCTGCAAAACTCTCTAAGAGGCAGACAGCTGCAGTGGCTGAAGGATGCACTGAGTGGTACTAACTCTTAGGGCAGTATGCACCCAGGGATGAATGCCAGGAACACAAGAAGTTTGCATTCCGGGCATTCATCCCTGAGCATATACTGCCCTAAACCCAGGCACTACTTGGTGCACCATTCAGCTTCAGCAGCTTTCAGCCTTTATAGAGCTTTACAGGCTGCTGGCAGCGGGGCTGGACATGGCACTTGTTCCCTCCATCAAATACCAGTGCCCCATACACCAGGGCTGCACACCCAATGTGCATAGGGCCTTGGACAGACAAGCTTCTAAATTCTGTATTAATGTGTACCCCCCCCCCCCCCCCTATACTAATAGCGTAGAATAGAACCCAACTCACTTACTCTACAGCAGCCTTTCCCAACTTTTATTTTTTCTTACTATTGAAATGGTTTTCAGATCCCAGAGAACCCCCTATAAAAATATCAGACCTGCAGCTCACGGTACATCAGTGTGATTAGCTGGTTGTAGAGACTTAAATAAAGGAAATAAGAATGGGATTTACTTTATAATCATTAAATTAAGCGGAAATTATTATTAATAAATAATAATAATAATAATAATAATATCTAGAAAAGAAACACAGGCAGTGAAAATTGTAGAAACTCCCTACATTGAGGGCCAGTATAGAGGTAACCCTCTATAATGGTGGTAAGTGTAGAAGTAACCCTCTATAATGGTGGTCAGTGTAGAAGTAACCCTCTATAATGGTGGTCAGTGTAGAAGTAACCCTCTATAATGGTGGTCAGTGTAGAAGTAACCCTCTATAATGGTGGTCAGTGTAGAAGTAACCCTCTATAATGGTGGTCAGTGTAGAAGTAACCCTCTATAATGGTGGTCAGTGTAGAAGTAACCCTCTATAATGGTGGTCAGTGTAGAAGTAACCCTCTATAATGGGGGTCAGTGTAGAAGTAACCCTCTATAATGGTGGTCAGTGTAGAAGTAACCCTCTATAATGGTGGTCAGTGTAGAAGTAACCCTCTATAATGGTGGTCAGTGTAGAAGTAACCCTCTATAATGGTGGTCAGTGTAGAAGTAACCCTCTATAATGGTGGTCAGTGTAGAAGTAACCCTCTATAATGGTGGTCAGTGTAGAAGTAACCCTCTATAATGGTGGTCAGTGTAGAAGTAACCCTCTATAATGGTGGTCAGTGTAGAAGTAACCCTCTATAATGGTGGTCAGTGTAGAAGTAACCCTCTATAATGGTGGTCAGTGTAGAAGTAACCCTCTATAATGGGGGTCAGTGTAGAAGTAACCCTCTATAATGGTGGTCAGTGTAGAAGTAACCCTCTATAATGGTGGTCAGTGTAGAAGTAACCCTCTATAATGGTGGTCAGTGTAGAAGTAACCCTCTATAATGGTGGTCAGTGTAGAAGTAACCCTCTATAATGGTGGTCAGTGTAGAAGTAACCCTCTATAATGGTGGTCAGTGTAGAAGTAACCCTCTATAATGGTGGCCAGTGTAGAGGTAACCCTCTATAATGGTGGTCAGTGTAGAGGTAACCCTCTATAATGGTGGTCAGTGTAGAAGTAACCCTCTATAATGGTGGTCAGTGTAGAAGTAACCCTCTATAATGGTGGTCAGTGTAGAGGTAACCCTCTATAATGGTGGTCAGTGTAGAAGTAACCCTCTATAATGGTGGTCAGTGTAGAAGTAACCCTCTATAATGGTGGTCAGTGTAGAAGTAACCCTCTATAATGGTGGTCAGTGTAGAAGTAACCCTCTATAATGGTGGTCAGTGTAGAAGTAACCCTCTATAATGGTGGTCAGTGTAGAAGTAACCCTCTATAATGGTGGTCAGTGTAGAAGTAACCCTCTATAATGGTGGTCAGTGTAGAAGTAACCCTCTATAATGGTGGTCAGTGTAGAAGTAACCCTCTATAATGGTGGTCAGTGTAGAAGTAACCCTCTATAATGGTGGTCAGTGTAGAAGTAACCCTCTATAATGGTGGTCAGTGTAGAAGTAACCCTCTATAATGGTGGTCAGTGTAGAAGTAACCCTCTATAATGGTGGTCAGTGTAGAAGTAACCCTCTATAATGGTGGTCAGTGTAGAAGTAACCCTCTATAATGGTGGTCAGTGTAGAAGTAACCCTCTATAATGGTGGTCAGTGTAGAAGTAACCCTCTATAATGGTGGTCAGTGTAGAAGTAACCCTCTATAATGGTGGCCAGTGTAGAGGTAACCCTCTATAATGGTGGTCAGTGTAGAGGTAACCCTCTATAATGGTGGTCAGTGTAGAAGTAACCCTCTATAATGGTGGTCAGTGTAGAAGTAACCCTCTATAATGGTGGTCAGTGTAGAGGTAACCCTCTATAATGGTGGTCAGTGTAGAAGTAACCCTCTATAATGGTGGTCAGTGTAGAAGTAACCCTCTATAATGGTGGTCAGTGTAGAAGTAACCCTCTATAATGGTGGTCAGTGTAGAAGTAACCCTCTATAATGGTGGTCAGTGTAGAAGTAACCCTCTATAATGGTGGCCAGTGTAGAGGTAACCCTCTATAATGGTGGTCAGTGTAGAAGTAACCCTCTATAATGGTGGTCAGTGTAGAAGTAACCCTCTATAATGGTGGTCAGTGTAGAAGTAACCCTCTATAATGGTGGCCAGTGTAGAGGTAACCCTCTATAATGGTGGTCAGTGTAGAAGTAACCCTCTATAATGGTGGTCAGTGTAGAAGTAACCCTCTATAATGGTGGTCAGTGTAGAAGTAACCTTCTATAATGGTGGTCAGTGTAGAAGTAACCCTCTATAATGGTGGTCAGTGTAGAAGTAACGCTCTATAATGGTGGTCAGTGTATAAGTAACCCTCTATAATGGTGGTCAGTGTAGAAGTAGCCCTCTATAATGGTGGTCAGTGTAGAAGTAACCCTCTATAATGGTGGTCAGTGTAGAAGTAACCCTCTATAATGGTGGTCAGTGTAGAAGTAACCCTCTATAATGGTGGTCAGTGTAGAAGTAGCCCTCTATAATGGTGGTAAGTGTAGAAGTAACCCTCTATAATGGTGGTCAGTGTAGAAGTAACCCTCTATAATGGTGGTCAGTGTAGAAGTAGCCCTCTATAATGGTGGTAAGTGTAGAAGTAACCCTCTATAATGGTGGTCAGTGTAGAAGTAACCCTCTATAATGGTGGTAAGTGTAGAAGTAACCCTCTATAATGGTGGTCAGTGTAGAAGTAACCCTCTATAATGGTGGTCAGTGTAGAAGTAACCCCTTACATTGGTGGTCAGTGTAGAAGTAACCCCTTACATTGGTGGTAAGTGTAGGAGTAATCCTTTAACTTTTTTTTTTCCTTCTTTTTATTGTTTTTCAATAGTACAAACAAACAGCTAAAAAAACAAAGTTATGTTTTGTTACCCACGCAGGAGTGAATAATGAGTGGAATAATTATACAATGCACATGTACATGAGTAACAACTAGATGGAGTCAGTGCAATTTTCAGGTGGAATTATATTTAGTATTAGAGTATCATATTAGGAGAAGGTGGTGGCAGATGCTACTCATACAAATTTAGACCAATACACCAAAAAAATAAACACACACACAAAGAACAAAGAAATAAGACAAGGGGGGCTCAGTTAAAGATGAAGGTCTAGTAGATATCTGTACTCAGGAGGGGGAGGAAGGATCCGCTGGCCACTTGGACCATACTGTATCATATTTTTCTGGGCAGCCACGGTTGGCATGAGTATCCTTGTAGAGCGGAAGGCTATTGTTTAGGAGTTGTTTCCAATAGGAAATGGAAGGGGGGCCCCTCTTTCAATGTACAGCAATGTCCTTTCTAGCATAGAAGGTAAAGAATCCTTTACCTCGGTGGTCAGTGTAGGGGGTAATCCTTTACCTCGGTGGTCAGTGTAGGGGGTAATCCTTTATCTCGGTGGTCAGTGTAGGGGTAACCCTTTACCTTGGTGGTCAGTGTAGGGGGTAATCCTTTATCTCGGTGGTCAGTGTAGGGGTAACCCTTTACCTTGGTGGTCAGTGTAGGGGTAATCCTTTACCTCGGTGGTCAGTGTAGGGGGTAATCCTTTACCTCGGTGGTCAGTGTAGGGGGTAATCCTTTACCTTAGTGAACAACTCCAAGAACTTGCGAAAGAGTATTTAAACTAGGAAGGGGGGGCAAAAGAGTGGAATTACAAGAGTCCAATTGCCCCCCGAAACAATGCCAGAACAGGTCAGAAGCACAGAGGTTAAGAAATGATAAGCTCAGAGTCTTGTCTACAAATGCTCGCAGTTTAGGTAAAAAAATCAATGAACTTGAGTCAATTATGGCATCTGAGAATCTAGATTTAGTGGCTGTTACGGAGACATGGTTTAATGAAAGAAATGACTGGGACATAACCATACCACGGTACTCTTTATACAGAAGAGACAGAGAAGGCAAGAAAGGAGGAGGAGTGGCCCTGTATGTGAAAGATAGCATTAAATCTAACCTAATACAAGTTGGTGAAGCCAACATAGAGTCAGTTTGGGTTACGTTGCAGTTTGCTAATCATGCAGTAACTCGTGTAGGTGTGATATATAGACCACCTGGTCAAGTCAAAGAACTAGATGATCTACTAGTTGAAGAAATAGCTAAAATGACAATGAAAGGAGAAGTTATCATTATGGGAGATTTCAATCTTCCAGATATAAACTGGAAAACCAAAATAGCAAGTTCTACCAGGAGTACAGATATTCTAAATTCCCTACTGGGGTTGTCTCTGCAACAAGTGGTTGAGGAGCCAACCCGGAGGGAGGCCATTTTGGATCTGGTATTCACAAATGGGGATTCGGTATATGATGTCACTGTAGGCGAAACCTTGGGATCCAGTGATCACCAGTCAGTGTGGTTTAATATAAGAACTGTGAAAGAGTCACACCACACAAAAACAAAAGTTTTAGATTTTAGAAAAACAGACTTTTCAAAAATGAAATTAGTCATAAATGATCCTTATCAGACTGGTACGGATTACATGGAGTCCAGGAGAAATGGGACTACTTAAAAGGTGCATTATTGAAGGCAACAGAAAATTGCATTAGACTTGTCAGTAAAAGCAAAAAAAGGAAGAGACCACTGTGGTACTCAGCAGAAGTGGCCCAAATCATTAAAAATAAAAAGCTAGCATTTTGTAATTATAAAAAAACCCAGAGCAATGAAGATAAGGAAATCTACAAGATTAGACAGAAAGAGGCCAAGCAAGTTATAAGAACTTCTAAAGCGCAGGCAGAAGAAAAACTAGCTCAGTCTATGAAAAAGGGGGATAAGACATTCTTCAGATATATAAATGAAAAAAGGAAATTAAAACAAGGAATAACTAAATTAAAAACAAAGGACGGAAGGTATGTAGAAGAGAATAAAGGGCTAGCCGACTGCCTTAATGAATACATCTGTTCAGTTTTTACAGAAGAAAAAGGAGAAGGACCTCCACTTGAAAGGATGACTAATGAATCGTTTGATGCATGTGTCTTTACAGAGGAAGACGTTCTAAGATTGCTGTCTAAAGTGAAGACAAATAAGTCACAGGGTCCTGATGAGATACACCCAAAATTATTAAAAGAGCTTAGTGGTGAGCTGGCAAAACCATTAACAGATTTATTTAACCAATCATTAGTAACAGGAGTCGTCCCGGAAGATTGGAAATTGGCAAATGTCATGCCCATTCACAAGAAAGGTAGTAGGGAGGAATCGAGCAACTATAGACCAGTGAGTCTGACATCAATAGTAGGCAAATTAATGGAAACCCTATTAAAGGATAGGATTGTGGAACATCTTAAATCCCATGGATTGCAAGATGAAAAACAACATGGGTTTACTTCAGGGAGATCATGTCAAACAAATCTTATAGATTTTTTTGACTGGGTGACTAAAATAATAGACGGTGGAGGTGCAGTAGACATTGCATATCTAGATTTTAGTAAGGCTTTTGACACTGTCCCACATAGAAGACTTATCAATAAACTGCAGTCATTGAGCATGGACTCCCATATTGTGGAGTGGATTAGGCAGTGGCTGAGTGACAGACAACAGAGGGTTGTAGTCAATGGAGAACATTCAGAACAAGGTCATGTTACCAGTGGGGTACTTCAGGGATCTGTACTGGGACCAATTTTGTTTAATATCTTCATAAGTGATATTGCAAAAGGCCTCGATGGTAAGGTTTGTCTTTTTGCTGATGACACAAAGATATGTAACAGGGTTGATGTTCCTGGAGGGAAACGCCAAATGGAAAAGGATTTAGGAAAACTAGAAGAATGGTCAGAACTCTGGCAACTGAAATTTAATGTGGATAAGTGCAAGATAATGCACCTGGGACGTAAAAACCCAAGGGCAGAATATAGAATATTTGACACAGTCCTGACCTCAGTATCTGAGGAAAGGGATTTAGGAGTAATTATTTCAGAAGACTTAAAGGTGGGAAGACAATGTAATAGAGCAGCACGAAATGCCAGCAGAATGCTTGGATGTATAGGGAGAGGTATAAGCAGTAGAAAGAGAGAAGTGCTTATGCCGCTGTACAGAATACTGGTGAGACCTCACTTGGAGTATTGTGCGCAGTACTGGAGGCCATATCTCCAGAAGGATATAGATACTCTAGAGGGAGTTCAGAGAAGAGCTACTAAACTAGTACATGGATTGCAGGAAAAAACTTACCAGGAAAGGTTAAAGGACCTTAACATGTATAGCTTGGAAGAAAGAAGAGACAGAGGGGATATGATAGAAACTTTTAAATACATAAAGGGAATCAACTCGGTAAAGGAGGAGAGCATATTTAAAAGAAGAAAAACTACCACAAGAGGACACAGTTTTAAATTAGAGGGACAAAGGTTTAAAAGTAATATGAGGAAGTATTACTTTACTGAGAGAGTAGTGGATGCATGGAATAACCTTCCTGCAGAAGTGGTAGCTGCAAATACAGTGAAGGAGTTTAAGCATGCATGGGATAGGCATAAGGCTATCCTTCATATAAGATAGGGCCAGGGACTATTCATAGGATTCAGATATATTGGGCAGACTAGATGGGCCAAATGGTTCTTATCTGCCGACACATTCTATGTTTCTATGTTTCTATGTTTTACCTCGGTGGTCAGTGTAGGGGGTAATCCTTTACCTTGTGGTCAGTGTAGGGGTAATCCTTTACCTTGTGGTCAGTGTAGGGGTAATCCTTTACCTTGTGGTCAGTGTAGGGGTAATCCTTTACCTTGTGGTCAGTGTAGGGGTAATCCTTTACCTTGTGGTCAGTGTAGGGGTAATCCTTTACCTTGTGGTCAGTGTAGGGGTAATCCTTTACCTTGTGGTCAGTGTAGGGGTAATCCTTTACCTTGGTGGTCAGTGTAGGGGGTAATCCTTTACCTCGGTGGTCAGTGTAGGGGGTAATCCTTTACCTCGGTGGTCAGTGTAGGGGGTAATCCTTTACCTCGGTGGTCAGTGTAGGGGGTAATCCTTTACCTTGTGGTCAGTGTAGGGGTAATCCTTTACCTTGTGGTCAGTGTAGGGGTAATCCTTTACCTTGTGGTCAGTGTAGGGGTAATCCTTTACCTTGTGGTCAGTGTAGGGGTAATCCTTTACCTTGTGGTCAGTGTAGGGGTAATCCTTTACCTTGTGGTCAGTGTAGGGGTAATCCTTTACCTTGTGGTCAGTGTAGGGGTAATCCTTTACCTTGGTGGTCAGTGTAGGGGTAATCCTTTACCTTGGTGGTCAGTGTAGGGGTAATCCTTTACCTTGGTGGTCAGTGTAGGGGTAATCCTTTACCTCGGTGGTCAGTGTAGGGGTAATCCTTTACCTCGGTGGTCAGTGTAGGGGTAATCCTTTACCTCGGTGGTCAGTGTAGGGGTAATCCTTTACCTCGTGGTCAGTGTAGGGGGTAATCCTTTACCTCGGTGGTCAGTGTAGGGGGTAATCCTTTACCTTGTGGTCAGTGTAGGGGTAATCCTTTACCTCGGTGGTCAGTGTAGGGGTAATCCTTTACCTCGGTGGTCAGTGTAGATATGCATGAGCTTAATTTGCCACTGCTCTCTTCTCCAGAACCCCTAGCAACCTTTGGGGGAGCCCTGGTTGAGAGAGGCTGCTCTACAGTACAGACATATCATATTATAACCCAACAAAATCTAACTAATATATATTATACTAATATCATAAATTATAACTCAACTAACAGAACCTAACTATACACTATACTAATATAATCCAACCCGACACACCACCAATCACTACAGCATAAAAAACTCCCATTATACACTATACTAATTCAATATAATAGATCATAAGTGACACCTTTAATGTCTATCTGTGACATATAATTACTCCCAGCACTGTGTGGCACCATAGAGGTGGCCAAGTACAATGCCAGTCTCTGCACAGGTGTTACATTGTATTACATTACAGATCTGTGAAAGTGAATGAGGGACCCCAAGGGGGGGGGATACAGTTTTTTTTTGTAATAGCCATCATCACCCATCACACCCACATCATGTCCATCTATGTGCTGTGTGTATACAATGTAACAATGTATAGTAATACAACTCATATCAGTATATACAGTGCAAATTATCACAAAGTCTGGCTAATACAACCTATAACAAGTATATGGAGTACAGCTGATAACAATGGATCATCAATAAACTCGTAGCAGTCTGTATAAAGTGCGATTTACAGCAATGTATGAATCATACAACCCATACCAGTGTGTATACAATGTAACACTAATAAGCTCATAAGTAAAATGTTATACATGCTGTTATGAGCTTATTATTGATATTGTTACATTGTATACACACTGCTATGAGTTGCATGATTGTTACATTGTATACACACTGCTATGAGTTGTATGATTGTTACATTGTATACACTTTGCTTTGAGTGGAATTATTGATACATTGCTGTAAATTGCACTGTATACATACTGCTAACAATGCAACAATCATACAACTAATAACAGTTTATATACAATGTAACAATCATACAACTCATAGCAGTTTGTATACAATGTAACAGACAACTCATAGCAGTTTGTATACAATGTAACAATCAGACAACTCATAGCAGATTGTATACAATGTAACAGACAACTCATAGCAGTTTGTATACAATGTAACAGACAACTCATAGCAGTTTGTATACAATGTAACAATCATACAACTCATAGCAGTTTGTATACAATGTAACAGACAACTCATAGCAGTGTGTATACAATGTAACAATCATACAACTCATAGCAGTGTGTATACAATGTAACAATCATACAACTCATAGCAGTGTGTATACAATGTAACAATCATACAACTCATAGCAGTGTGTATACAATGTAACAATCATACAACTCATAGCAGTGTGTATACAATGTAACAGACAACTCATAGCAGTTTGTATACAATGTAACAATCAGACAACTCATAGCAGATTGTATACAATGTAACGTATAACAATGTTTCAAGATGCAACCTTATAGGAAGTATATGGAGTAGATGTGATAACAATGTATCGGTAATCCTCCCCCAGCAGTGACAGCTCCCCCTCCTCCCAGTCCTGGAGGTGTCTGTAATGTATATAGTGGGATCTGTCACCCAGCCCATCCCCCCGCACCCCTCACACGGGATCACCTACCTGCCCCCAGTCCAGGCTGACACTCTCTCCCCCTCCGGAGGTTCCAGCAAAGTCAGTCCAGCCAGCCGCCACCCCGCCCGGAGAGAGTCATGAGACTGCACCCACCCACTCCACTCTGATCTCCGCCCACTGCCTAAGCGAGCTTAAGCCTGCCCCCTCCTACTTTACTCGACTCCCCGCCCATTGCCTGGACAGCACCCCCAGTCGGCACCGCCCACTCCGTACTACACCACGCCCGCTGCCTAGAAAGAACTAAAACTTGTCACCGCCCACTCCGCTCTACACCACGCTCGCTGCTTAGAAAGAATTAATCTGGCACCGCCCTTTTCACTGACTAACCCGCCCCCCCCGTTAGTCTAGCTAGGGGACAGCCCCGCCCTCCTTCCCGGGTGCCAGGAGTAGCACCTCTCTCCCCCGCTGACATGTAGGTGGTCCGGGCGGGTGGGGGAGGCGGTGACCTTCACATCAGGATCCTTACAGGGATCGGACATTTCTCTACACCTCTCCTCACTTCTAACAGAGACCGGGGGGAGGGGATAAAGAGGACCTCCTTCTGATAATGCTAACTGCCTGGCTGCTCTGCTCATCCTCTGCCTTCAGAGCTCTCTGGCACTCTCACTATAATATATTATTATTTACAATAAAATCTATACTCATTTATTAATATATTATTATATACATTTTACATTCTTATAATAAAATCTATACTAATTTATTAATATATTATTATTTACATTTTTTATAATAAAATCTATACTCATTTATTAATATATTATTATTTACATTTTTTATAATAAAATCTATACTAATTTATTATATTATATACATTTTACATTTTTTATAATAAAAACTATACTCATTTATTAATATATTATTATTTACATTTTACATTTTTTTTTAAATAAAATCTATACTCATTTATTAATATATTATTATTTACATTTTTTTATAATAAAATCTCTACTAATTTATTATTATATTATATACATTTTACATTCTTATAATAAAATCTATACTAATTTATTAATATATTATTATTTACATTTTTTATAATAAAATCTATACTCATTTATTAATATATTATTATTTACATTTTTTTTATAATAAAATCTATACTAATTTATTATATTATATACATTTTACATTTTTATAATAAAATCTATACTAATTTATTAATATATTATTATTTACATTTTTTACAAGAAAATCTATACTCATTTATTATTATATTATATACATTTTACATTTTTTAAAATAAAATCTATACTCATTTATTAATATATTATTATTGACATTTTACATTTTTTTTAAATCAAATCTATACTCATTTATTAATATATTATTATTTACATTTTTTTTATAATAAAATCTATACTAATTTATTATTATATTATATACATTTTACATTTTTATAGTAAAATCTATCTATAGATGTTTATGGTAAAGGTTGCATAACAAGTTGTATGTGACTAACGCATTTTATTTCTGTAATGCAACTTAATTCTTGAATAAAGTTTAATATTGTGAAAAAAAATCTATACTAATTTATTCATATATTATTTAAAATTTTTTATAATAAAATTGATACTAATAGGTTAATATATTATATACATTTTATATTTTTTTAAATAAAATCTATAGTAATATGATTATATTTATATAAAATGTTTTATATTATTGTTATATAATTTATTGTTTATTTAGTCAAATTCTGAAGACCTAGGAGAATACAATAGCGGTAGTTCCAATTTTTGTATGCTAGCGCGGTAGTTTATAATATGTAAAATTTCAGTCAAAAATACACTAAAGTTAATTTTCAGGACACGCAAACGAAATTTTTGTAAAATAAATGTAAGATGAGGTTGCGCGGAGTACATGCACTGCGTGCACAATTTTTAGGTAAGTGAGTATTTTGACCAAATCATCATTTTTATGCACATTGTCCATCTCCAAGCTGTATGAATGTGAATGCTGATCAGATTTAGGCATATCAGGTGATGTGTATTTGTGCCATTGGGGGGTGTGGCCTAAGGAGATTCACAACTTTTCAAGGTGTGCATAAATATTAGGCAGCTTCTTTTCTAAAGGTAAAGTGAGCCAAAAAAAAAGATTTAACTGACTCTGAAAAGTCAAAAATTGTAAAAAGTCTTTCAGAGGGATGCAGCACTCTTGAAATTGATACGATATTGGGGTGTGATCACAGAATCATCAAACATTTTGTTGCAGATAGTCAACAGGGTCCCAAAAATGAGTTGGAAGAAAAAAAGATGCTAAAATAACAGCCAAAGATATGAGAAGAATCAAAGAATAGCTACCAAGAATCCATTATCCACCAGTGCTGTCATATTCCAGAACTGCAACCGACCTGGAGCGACTACAACCGACCTGGAGTGACTACAACCGACCTGGAGTGACTGCAACCTACCTGGAGTGCCTGCAACCGACCTGGAGTGACTGCAAACGACCTGGAGTGACTGCAACCGACCTGGAGTGACTGCAACCGACCTGGAGTGCCTGCAACCCACCAGGAGTGACTGCAACCGACCTGGAGTGACTGCAACCGACCTGGAGCGACTACAACCGACCTGGAGTGACTGCAACCGACCTGGAGTGACTGCAACCGACCTGGAGTGACTGCAACCGACCTGGAGTGCCTGCAACCCACCAGGAGTGACTGCAACCGACCTGGAGTGACTGCAACCTACCTGGAGGGCCTGCAACCGACCTGGAGTGACTGCAACCGACCTGGAGTGACTGCAACCAACCTGGAGCGACTGCAACCTACCTGGAGCGACTGCAACCGACCTGGAGCGCCTGCAACCGACCTGGAGCGACTGCAACCGACCTGGAGTGACTGCAACCGACCTGGAGCGACTGCAACCTACCTGGAGCGACTGCAACCTACCTGGAGTGACTGCAACCGACCTGGAGTGACTGCAACCGACCTGGAGCGACTGCAACCGACCTGGAGCGACTACAACCGACCTGGAGCGACTACAACCTACCTGGAGTGACTGCAACCGACCTGGAGTGACTACAACCTACCTGGAGTGACTACAACCTACCTGGAGTGACTACAACCTACCTGGAGTGACTGCAACCGACCTGGAGTGACTGCAACCGACCTGGAGTGACTGCAACCGACCTGGAGCGCCTGCAACCGACCTGGAGTGACTGCAACCGACCTGGAGCAACTGCAACCTACCTGGAGCGCCTGCAACCTACCTGGAGCGACTGCAACCGACCTGGAGTGACTACAACCGACCTGGAGTGACTACAACCTACCTGGAGTGACTGCAACCTACCTGGAGTGACTGCAACCTACCTGGAGTGACTGCAACCGACCTGGAGTGACTGCAACCGACCTGGAGTGACTACAACCGACCTGGAGCGCCTGCAACCGACCTGGAGCGCCTGCAACCGACCTGGAGTGACTGCAACCGACCTGGAGTGGCTGCAACCGACCTGGAGTGACTACAACCGACCTGGAGTGCCTAGAAGTAGAAGGTGTTCAGTGCTCAGAGACATGGCCAAGGTAAGGAAGACTAAACCCGACCACCACTGAACAAGACCCATAAGCTGAAACATCCATGACTGAACCAAGATATACTCTATATTATCAAAAGTGTTGGACCTTGCTTTGTGCACTAGTCCAAATCATTTGGTGAAGGGGAGATTATGGTGTTGGGTTGTTTCTCAGGGGTTGGGCTTGGCCCCTTAGTTTCAGTCAAGGGAACTCTTAAGACATTTTGGACAATTTCATGCTCCCAGCTTTGTGGAAACAGTTTGGGGATGGTCCCCTTACTGTTCCAACATGACTGCGCACCAGTGCACAAAACAAGGTCCATAAAGACATGGATGAGTGAGTTTGGGGTGGAGGAACTTGACTGTTCTGCACAGAGTCCTGACCTCAACCTGATAGAATACCTTTGGGATGAATTAGAGTGGAGACTGCGTACCAGACCTTCTCTCCAACATCATTGTCTGACCTCACCAATGCGCTTCTGGAAGAATGGTCAAACATTCCCATAGACACACTCCTAAACCTTGTGGACAGCCTTCCCAGAAGGGTTGAAGCTGTTATAGCTGCAAAGGGTGGACCAACTCAATACCAAACCCTCCGGACTAAGACTGGGAGGCCATTAGGTTCATGTGCGTGTAAAGACAGGTGTCCCAATACTTTTGGTAATATAGTGTATCTGAAGACAGATTTTTCAAAGGTTTTAAGGACTGATGAGATAAGAGTGACTCTTGATGGACCAGATGGATGGGCCTGTGGCTGGTTCAGTAACTGGCAAAGAGCTCCACTTCAATTCCGACACCAGCAAGGTGGAGGAGGGGTACTGGTATGGCCTTCTATTAATAAAGATGAGCTAGTTGGACCTTTTGGAGTTAAAGATGGACTCAAAATCAACTCCCAAACCTACTGCCAGTTTTTAAAAGACCCTTTTCTTCAAGCAGTGGTACAGGAAAAAGCCTGCGTATTTCAAGAGGACCATGATATTCATGCAGGACCATGCTCCATGGCATGCATTGGAGTACTCCACCATGTGGCTAGCCAGTAAAGACCTTAAAGATGAAAGAATAATGACATGGCCTCCTTCCCCGCCTGACCTAAACCCTATTGAGATCTTGTGGGCCCTTCTTAAACGGGAGATTTATGGTGAAGGGAAACCGTACAGCTCTGTGAACTGTGTGTAGGAGGCTGTGGTTGCTACTGCACAAAAATTGATCATCAACAGTTCAAGAAACTGATAGATTCCATGAATGGAAGGCTATGACTGTTATTGAAAAGAGGGTGGCTTTATTGGTCACTAATTTTTTATTGTTAGAAATGTTTATTTGTAAATGTTGAATTGTTTGTTTGTTATTCTGACTTTAACAAATGAAAATAAACAACTGAGATGGAAATGTCTTTGTTATTCATTTAGTTGTGCAATAATTCTGCACACTAAGGCTACGTTCACATGTGGGCGCAGCGGATCACGGGCAGAATCACCGCGATTCTGCCGGCGATCCGGAAATCATTGCAAATCGCGTGACGCCTGTGCGATGCTCATGATTTGCAATGGCACCCAAAACGCTGTGCGATGTTGCCGTGATTTCCGCCTGCCGAAACGCGGTAACATTGCGCAAACAGAATCGCGGGACGCATGACGCACAAAAGAAGCTTTTGTACCTGTTTTGGGCGTCATGCGCCCCGTGATTCTGTGTGCGCGATTTTACCGCGATTCGGCAGGCGGAAATTGCGGCAACATCGCACACCGTTTGGGGTGCCATTGCAAATCACGGGCATCGCACAGGCGTCCCGCGATTTGCAATGATTTCCAGATCGCGGGCAGAATCGCGGTGATTCTGCCCGTGATCCGCTGCACCCACATGTGAACGTAGCTTTATAGTTGTCCAATCAATTGTGCGCACATAGAAAGGCAAAACCTCACTTTTTCTTTCTTAAATATTCAGGTTTGAGGTTTGTTGACATTTTGGATTGATGACACTCTAGTTGTTCAATAATGAAATGAATCCTCAAAAATACAACTTGCCTAATAATTGTGCGCACGGTGTAGCTACCATACATGTCAAGCCTAAAAATTGTGTGGGGCAGTGAAGCAGCGATAAACGTCGATACCTTCAATTTTCCATAGAGTACACTTTAAAGCTCCATTCACACCTGAGCGTATAGTTTTCATGCATTTTTGGGCTTTTTAGGCTTTTTATGGGTTTTTTTCAGGCGTTTTTTTCAGGTGTTTGGAGGCCGACATTGACATCTTTTAACAAAAACACTTGTAATCTGCCAAAAAAGAAGCTCATTTACTTTTTTGAGCTTCAGGCGTTTTGCTTCAGGTGACAAAACGTTCATATGTGAACAGGGGCCATTAAAATGAATAGGATTTTGCTTGTTGTGAGACTTCAGAGATGAGCGTTTTATGAGCTGAAATATGCTCAGGTGTGAACAGGGCCTTAAAGCCCCTACAGGTCATCCGTTTAGGGTTAAGGGGTAACTCCACTTTCATGGGGAAAAAAGAGCAAATAAAGAAAAAATAATATAGTGTATACAATTGCGATACAAATCGTATTGTAATTGAATGTTATTAAAGCGGTAGTATACCGCTTTTTTTCACTTTTAACTACAGGTAAGCCTATAATAAGACTTACCTGTAGGTACAAATAATATCTCCTAAACCGGCACGGTTTAGGAGATATTTGCAGTGCATGCAGCTGCTCACGCGAGCGGCGCATGCGCTCTGAAGGTCCGGCGGACCTTCAGCTTCCCTTGTCGGGAGCTTGCCGGAAAATGACTCGCATGCGCGGGAGTGACGTCATCGCGGCTCCGGCCAATCACAGCGCCGGAGCCGGCGAACCCGGAAGAGATGCCGTGGGATCATGTCAGCGCCCGCAGCGGTGTCCGGGGGGTCCGTGTCGGGGCTTCATTCTAAGGTAAGTAATTGCATACTAGCTCATTATGCCTTTGTCTTGCAGGTTTTTTTTTTTTTATTTTTTTTTTATTTTAGGTTTACAACCGCTTTAAAAATTACCTTTCCTTTTCAATCTTTTCTTTCAATTTTCTGAAAATGCAATGCAATATGGCTACCTGAAGCTGTTCTGTACACAGAATGTCTACTGACCACACCCCAGAAACATAATTTCCTGCTTGCCTGATTGGCTCACCAATTTTCCCAGAAGTCTGCACTTAGATACAAGTCAGATATCAGGCATTCTCTGCAACAAATATGTCGTTTTTGGTGAGATACTCCCAATTAGGGATCGACCGATTATCGACAAAGCCGATATATATCGAGGGCCAATCTGCACTTTCCCCGATATATCGGAATGGGCTCCTGAAGGTACCGATATTGCTGATATTTTGGGAAAGTGCATGTACCGGAGTGATGCCTGCAGCTAGAGGCATCACCCTGGTACCTGCGTCCATAGCCGACGGTCGGTTGTCTTGTAATGCGGCTGAGAAGCCACTCGGCTGTCATTACAAGGAGCGGGAGGGGAGACTCAGGCATCCTACCTGCATGGCCGCCGAAGACCCGATCAAAGCCGCATTCGGCTCTGATCGAGCCTCCGTGTAATGACATCACTTCCGGGTACTGGCGCCGAATTAAAAAACAATGACCGCATTCAAAACAGCCAAACTTGGCTTTTTGAATGATTTTAAGTGCAGAGGATGGGGTTAGGGGACTTTTAGACCCCTCTAGATCCCTCCACAAGAGTACCTGTAAAAAAGAAATAAATAAATAAAAATTTTTAAATGTCCGAAAATATCAGCAGATATCGGCCGATACCGATATTAGATGACCAAAATATCGGTATCGGCAATAAAAAAAACGAAATAGGAATACGTCTAAAGGGATGCAGGCCCAGCAGATTTCCTCATTAGTGCTCTGCAGCTGCCACAGCTGATTGATAATTAAGAAACCACTCCCATTAGACCCACTCAGCACAGAGGATTTCTTCAGAATAACAAAAGGTAGGAATTTGCAACAACGGTTGTTATAATCCTTGTAATGTACAGAGATCACCCAGAGGGGAATGTTTTTTTTTCTCAACAAAAGTGGAGTTCTGTTTTAACGGTGAATAATGGGTTTTAATTATTGCTCTAATTCTGGCATGTGCAATGATAAGTAACCTGTGATGCGCAATTGAAATTTTCATAAGTAAGTACCCCCAACGTGTGCTTTTCCATTGCTATTGAAATGTTATGTGGTTGAGTGGTATCTTTTACACTTTTTTTTTACAAAACTTTTTTGTTTTAGGTGTCTAAGGTTTTTTTTTCAGGGGTCTAAAAAGTGTCTCACCTGTTCTCCAATGCAGATAATGAAGTTCAGATCATTAGATTCTTACTCCACCATACTGGTTGGGGTCTGATGTGACACCAGGGGGCAGAAGAGACATTTCACATGTTCCTTCTGGGTTATTAGCAGGAAGGGGAGATCAGGAAACAGACATTCGCTGATCTACCTCCCCTCTACCCGGCAGCATCCACCATGCCGGTCTGGGGTCTGCTGACGGCGCAGGCAGCCTGGGAAACATGGCGGGGGCCACACTATGCCCCCAGACTGACACATATGGGGGTGTGTGGAAGTGATCCAGCAGCTGCACAGTGTTAGGCCTGGTTCACACCTATGCATTTTTTTTTGTCCATTTAACATGGTTTAAATGGGCCACATTTTCATCTGTGCATTTTATGGAAATGGCCAGGGACTTGTTTTTGGCTTTATAGACTTCAGTGGATCAAAAATGTGTATGAAAAACGCAAAATGCACCTGGAATATGCAAACTTCAACCTGCATAGGTGTGAACCAGGCTGGTCTTAAATTAGATATGGTGGTGGCAGGTAAAAGCCCCTACAGGTCAGTGTACAGGTAACCATGACCAATGGGCCTAGGATTATTGCTCTCTCAGGAGTTGGTGATGGTTTGTGACATGTATGGTGCAATCAATGTTTTGTGATTCAGGCTTTTCGTGGATTTGGCTGGCCAATGGAGTATAATCAGAGCACCAACATCCCTAATAGTCAAATATAGATGTATATGGGTTATGGGACTTTTGGGGTGCTCATATAGAATAGCAAGAGGAAGAGAATAGCAAAAATAGTACCAATATGTATAAAAAATATAAACATTTATTTATTACAAAGATAGAAATCATGTAATAAATACATTTATTCATTATATGCATTTGCTGCACTTTAGTTTCCAACTGGTTTCGCCCAGGTTGGCTTCTTCAGGAAAATGCAGAAATTGATCTAACTGACAAACAAATAAAAATATAGTATGTGCTATGAAACAGTGTTTTATATATATAGATAGAGTATAGTATATTAACTATTAACTAGTGCATTAATTATATCTATATATAAAATACTGTTTCATAGCACTTATTATATTTTTATTTGTTTGTCAGTTAGATCAATTTCTGCATTTCCCTGAAGAAGCCGACAAATGGCGAAACCAATTGGAAACTAAAGTTCAGTAAATGCATATAATGAATAAGTGTTTTTATTAGATGATTTCTATCTTTGTAATAAATAAATGTTTATATTTTTTATACATATTGGTACTATTTTTGCTATTCTCTTTATCGTGCTGTTCTATATGAGCACCCCAAAAGTCCTATAACCCATATACATCTATAATCAAGATTTTATGAGTAGGCGCCCCTTACAGCACATGTGCATTTGAAGCAATTTCACCAATCCATCTAGTGATCCAGCCAGAAAGTCTATTATTTAAAAGCACAAGCTCTCCAGCAGAATGTAGCAGTTTACATGGATTAGACAAATCACTTAACGCTGGCAGGGGTGATTACAATGATCGGCTTTTATTTATCCATGTAAAATCTTTATCCCAGAAGGAAAAAAATACTGTTTACTGTAACCGATTATAAAGTGTGAGCTGGAGTTTGGCTTCAATTTGTTAGCAGTTCTAATTCTGCTAATATATTTAACACTCCCCTCATCCCACACTGATAATGCTGCTGTCTTCTGTGCCTCCTGTTCTCATTCCTCCAGAGTTGTTTCTCACTAATACAGAAGGTGTGTTACTGACCAGATCATCAGGTGAAAACAGAGTGGAAAAAAGCTGAACAAAAGAAAACTAATGCAGCTGCCACACCTAATGATTGGTAAGCTGCAATATATTACATTTTTGATTGTGGGTTTATTACCACCTTAACCACTAAAGGACAAGGCCTATTTCTGACACTTGTTGCTTACAAGTTAAAATCTGTATTTTTTTCTAGAAAATTACTTAGAACCCCCAAATATTATATATATATATATATATATTTTTTTTTTTTTTTTTTTAACAGAGACTCTGAAGAATAAAATGGCAGTCATTGCAATATTTTGTGTCACACGTTATTTGCCCAGTGGTCTTTCAAAAGCAATCTTATTGCAAAAAATACACTTCACTGAATAAAAAAAAAAACTAAGTTAGCCCAACTTTTTTCTATAATGTGAAAGATGTCTTGCCAAGTAAATAGATACCTAACATTGTTACAGTTTAAAATTGGGCACACTCGTGGATTGGCGACAAACTACGGTAATCTCCATAGGCGACGTTTTAAAATGTTTTAACAGTTACCAGTTTAGAGTTACAGAAGCGGTCTTGTGCTAGAATTATTGCTCTTGCGCTAAAGTTTGCGGGGATACCTCACATGTGTGATTGGAACACTGTTCACCTTTACGGGCATGACTTACGTATGCGTTTTCTTTGGTGTGCGAGCACGCCGGGACGAGGCACTTTAACTCTTTTTTTTTTTTTTTTTCTATTTATTGATTTTTTTTTCACTTTCCCCTTAAAAAAAAAAAACCTGATCACTTTTTTGCTGTCACAAGAAATGTAAACATCCCTTATGACAGTAATAGGCAGTGACAGGTACTCACTAAAAGACTCCAAATTCCTTCTTTTGCACTTAAAAGTATTCAAAACGCCAAAATCTGCGTTTTTGAAAACTGTCATTTTTTTGTTTTTTTAATCTGCGCCATTGGCAGCCAAGTAAATTGGAAGTGATTTTGTGATGTTGCTTCCGGGTTACTACATCGGAGACTGCTTGGGACTCCGACCAGCCAGCGGACGTGGATGGCTGATGGTTTAGCTGGTGGCTTGGCTGGTAGTTTGGATCTCCCAGTGGGACAAGAGACCCGGGTGGATCAGCGGGAGGGGGACGTCACCTTATAACGGGGGAGTGCTGCTGAGTCACTTCGGTTATTATCACTAGAAAGCCAACCGGCTAAAAACGGGGTGATGCCTTTAGCTGCAGGCGTCACCCCGATACAACCACTTCTTCAAACCGACGTACAGGTACATTGGTTTGTGGGAAGTGGTTAAGTATGTATGTGGAGGCAGAATGGGCTCAAAATTATGTTTTTTTTTAAATGCTTTGGTATAACTTTATTTTGTACACTTTTTTTTCGACTTAACTTTATTGCTATATATATATATATGACAGGTTTTCTTTAATGAGATATAGGGGGTCTATCGGATGCCACCTCTGCCCTCCACTGAAGCTAATGGAGCACAGATCATGTTCCATCAGCTTCGTTTCCAGCCAGAATTTGGAAGTGACAAAATCTTTGTAGGTTCCAGGTTCCCACTAGCCAGGAGAGATAACAGAACGGATATCATGGGGCTCTGGGGGCCCACAGGTGTCATAGTGTAGCCGGGGATTCTATGGGGGGGGGGGGGGTGGGCAGTTAAATGTGCCACCTTTTGCATAAATAATAATAATAAATGGACCCATACTAAATAATGCACAATGTGCACAATTCTTTGCATTGGAGCCTGCAGAGCATTGCAACTGTGATTTGTTGATGGCTGGTGCAATGCTCTGGCTCCTGCAGACTATTCTTCCAGCTCAGGTCTGTACGAAGTCACAGACCTTCAGTTAATGAGCTGGAGGATGTATCAATTAAATATATATGTGGTGATGTCACTTGTGCTCCATTGACATCTACAAAACCCTTGGTGGTAGATGGATGACAGTGAATAAATGACACGGCTGTGTGGGTGGAGCCATGCTAAAATCAAATTTGACAGGAGAAGAACCTATGTATTCTGTAAGGCAGGGTGGAGGCTATGTATGCTGACCATATTTCACGTTATACCCTAAATATGGGTGTCACATAATATATGGTCAAAAAGGCGGAGTTCTCTTGTTTAGTGACCCGGTCATTGCCCCACAAATGCATTGAACACACATATCTAGGAAATCAGTCAGTGAAAAAGTGAACACTCATAAATCCAGCTACCCGCTGCATCAGAACTCTACTCCCATCAGTACACACCTCCCTCCTGGGAACATGCCATTTCCAGAGTGTTACACTCCTGGCTCCTCCTGCAGCTGTCAGTGGTTGTTCCCATTTTCCTCTATATCACTAATGTATCCTGTAATGACAGGGAGAAACCACTGACCGCTGCAGGGGGACCAAGGAGCCTGACACTCCAGAAATGGCAGTTCCAGGTGATGATTTCTACTGAAGGGGAAAGTAACTATTCACACAGGTAGAGAATATCTGACAAACTTTAGTATAGCAAACAGGGTCACTTTAATCACTTACCTACCACCATACATATATAAAGAGTGAACACCTACAGTATCTCACAGAAGTGAGTACACCCCTCACATTTTTCTAAATATTTTCTACAATGTAAAGTAGTGAGTGTACAGCTTGTATAAACAGTGTCAATTTGCTGTCCATGGGCATCCGCAGGTAGGGGCAAGGGGGGGCAAATGCCCCCCCTTGGAATCTCAGCTTCCCCTTTTAAGTGGTTGTTAAGCCACTTTATACCATCCTGTCTATTCTGTTTAATAATCATGTGTGCCTGTGTGTCTGTGTTTTAAAAAAATAAGCTGTTCTTTACCAGTATTCAGAGGGCCGAGCGCCGCTCACGTGACCTGTCGGCTCTCTCTAGCTGACAGCTGCCTGCAGCGGGCGGGGCCAAGGATTCCTCACTGATGTCAGTTGGGAGAGGAGGAGGAGGGGAAGAGGAGAGGAGGAGAGAGGTGGCGGGTCACGTGAGCGGCGAGTGACACTCTATACTTGTAAAGAATGGCTTATTTTTATAAAAAACAGACACAGGGGCACACAGGATTATTAAACAGACTGTAGACAGGATATGAAACTTTAAATGAGACTACAGCAGCAAGAGGGGAGGGGAGGAGGCACTGACACAGGAGCAGACAGGCAGGGAGGGGGGGAGAGAGGACAGAGGAGGACAGGAGGGCTGCGGATGATGAAGGCATGTAAACTGACCACGATGGCAGGGCTCTGCAGCCATGGTATACCGTGGTCAGTTTACAGAGGGGAGGACATAGTCAGGCAGGATCAGCCAGGTATTTTAGGTGATAGAAGGGGCCATATTACACAGCAAAGCACTGTGCTGTATAACATGCTTTAAGGGAATATACTCAAAATAAGTATAATGACCAAGCCCCTCCCCTTCATGACATTGTTGAAAAGGGGTTGAGCATGGGTGACCTTAAAATTATGCCCCCCCCCTGAAAAAAGTTCTGCGGACACCCATGTTGCTGTCCCCTCAAAATAACTCAACACACAGCCATTGTCTAAACCGCCGGCAACAAAAGTCAGTACACCCCTAAGTTAAAATGTCCAAATTGGGCCCAAAGTGTCAATATTTGTGTGTAGCCATCATTATTTTCCAGCACTGCCTTAACCCTCTTGGGCATGAAGTTCACCAGAGCTTCACAGGTTGCCACTGGAGTCCTCTTCCACTCCTCTATAATGACATCACAAAGCTGGTGGATGTTAGAGACCTTGCGCTCCTCCACCTTCCATTTGAGTATACCCCACAGATGCTCAATAAGGTTTAGGTCTGGAGCCATGCTTGGCCAGTCCATCACCTTTACCCTCAGCTTCTTTAGCAAGGCAGTGGCCATCTTGGAGCTGTGTTTGCGGTCGTTATCATGTTAGAATACTGCCCTCTCTCTCTCCCTGTACCCTCTCTCTCTCTGTATCCTCTCTCTGTGCCCCCTCTCTCTCTCTGTATCCTCTCTCTGTGCCCCCTCTCTCTCTCTCTGTATCCCTGTATCCTCTCTCTGTGCCCTCTCTCTCTCTCTCTCTCTCTCTCTCTCTCTGTATCCTCTCTCTGTGCCCCCTCTCTCTCTCTCTCTGTATCCTCTCTCTGTGCCCCCCCTCTCTCTCTCTCTCTCTCTCTCTCTCTCTGTATCCTCTCTCTGTGCCCCCCTCTCTCTGTATCCCCTCTCTCTCTCTCTCTCTCTCTGTATCCTCTCTCTGTGCCCCCTCTCTCTCTCTCTCTGTATCCTCTCTCTGTGCCCCCCTCTCTCTGTATCCCCTCTCTCTCTCTGTATCCTCTCTCTCTCTCTCTGTATCCTCTCTCTGTGCCCCCTCTCTCTCTGTATCCTCTCTCTGTGCCCCCTCTCTCTCTCTGTATCCCTGTATCCTCTCTCTGTGCCCCCTCTCTCTCTCTCTCTGTATCCTCTCTCTGTGCCCCCCCTCTCTCTGTATCCCCCCCCTCTCTCTCTCTCTCTCTGTATCCTCTCTCTGTGCCCCCTCTCTCTCTGTATCCTCTCTCTGTGCCCCCTCTCTCTCTGTATCCTCTCTCTGTGCCCCCTCTCTCTCTGTATCCTCTCTCTGTGCCCCCTCTCTCTCTGTAACCTCTCTCTGTGCCCCCTCTCTCTCTGTATCCTCTCTCTGTGCCCCCCTCTCTCTGTATCCCCTCTTTCTCTCTGTATCCTCTCTCTGTGCCCCCTCTCTCTCTGTATCCTCTCTCTGTGCCCCCTCTCTCTCTCTGTATCCCTGTATCCTCTCTCTGTGCCCCCTCTCTCTCTCTCTCTCTCTCTCTCTCTGTATCCTCTCTCTGTGCCCCCCCCTCTCTCTCTCTCTGTTTCCTCTCTCTGTGCCCCCCCTCTCTCTCTCTCTCTCTCTCTCTGTATCCTCTCTCTGTGCCCCCCTCTCTCTGTATCCCCTCTCTCGCTCTCTGTATCCTCTCTCTGTGCCCCCTCTCTCTCTCTCTCTGTATCCTCTCTCTGTGCCCCCCTCTCTCTGTATCCCCTCTCTCTCTCTGTATCCTCTCTCTGTGCCCCCTCTCTCTCTGTATCCTCTCTCTGTGCCCCCTCTCTCTCTGTATCCCTGTATCCTCTCTCTGTGCCCCCCCTCTCTCTCTCTCTGTATCCTCTCTCTGTATCCCCCCCTCTCTCTCTCTCTCTCTCTCTCTCTCTCTGTATCCTCTCTCTGTGCCCCCTCTCTCTCTGTATCCTCTCTCTGTGCCCTCTCTCTCTCTGTATCCTCTCTCTGTGCCCCCTCTCTCTCTGTAACCTCTCTCTGTGCCCCCCCCTCTCTCTCTCTCTCTCTCTCTCTCTGTATCCTCTCTCTGTGCCCCCCTCTCTCTGTATCCCCTCTTTCTCTCTGTATCCACTCTCTGTGCCCCCTCTCTCTCTGTATCCTCTCTCTGTGCCCCCTCTCTCTCTCTGTGTATCCCTGTATCCTCTCTCTGTGCCCCCCCTCTCTCTCTCTCTCTCTCTCTCTGTATCCTCTCTCTGTGCCCCCTCTCTCTCTCTCTCTGTATCCTCTCTCTGTGCCCCCCTCTCTCTGTATCCCCCCTCTCTCTCTCTCTGTATCCTCTCTCTGTGCCCCCTCTCTCTCTCTCTCTCTCTCTGTATCCTCTCTCTGTGCCCCCCTCTCTCTGTATCCCCTCTCTCTCTCTGTATCCTCTCTCTGTGCCCCCTCTCTCTCTGTATCCTCTCTCTGTGCCCCCTCTCTCTCTCTGTATCCTCTCTCTGTGCCCCCCTCTCTCTGTATCCCCCCCTCTCTCTCTTTCTCTCTCTCTCTCTCTGTATCCTCTCTCTGTGCCCCCTCTCTCTCTGTATCCTCTCTCTGTGCCCTCTATCTCTCTGTATCCTCTCTCTGTGCCCCCTCTCTCTCTGTATCCTCTCTCTGTGCCCTCTATCTCTCTGTATCCTCTCTCTGTGCCCCCTCTCTCTCTGTATCCTCTCTCTGTGCCCCCTCTCTCTCTCTGTGTATCCTCTCTCTGTGCCCCCCTCTCTCTCTGTGTATCCTCTCTCTGTGCCCCCTCTCTCTTTGTATCCTCTCTCTGTGCCCCCTCTCTCTGTGTATCCTCTCTCTGTGCCCCCTCTCTCTCTGTATCCTCTCTCTCTGTATCCTCTCTCTGTGCCCCCTTCTCTCTCTGTGTATCCTCTCTCTGTGCCCTCTCTCTCTCTGTATCCTCTCTCTGTGCCCCCCCCTCTCTCTCTCTCTCTCTCTCTCTCTCTCTGTATCCTCTCTCCGTGCCCCCCCTCTCTCTCTCTCTTTATC
Organism: Pelophylax lessonae; assembly: GCF_965119305.1. Taxonomy (NCBI): domain Eukaryota; kingdom Metazoa; phylum Chordata; class Amphibia; order Anura; family Ranidae; genus Pelophylax; species Pelophylax lessonae. The sequence continues at coordinate 61,260,866 of NC_138776.1, forward strand.
CTCTCTCTGTGCCCCCCCCTCTCTCTCTCTCTCTCTCTCTCTGTATCCTCTCTCTGTGCCCCCCTCTCTCTGTATCCCCCCTCTCTCTCTCTCTGTATCCTCTCTCTGTGCCCTCTCTCTCTCTCTCTCTCTCTCTCTCTCTGTATCCTCTCTCTGTGCCCCCTCTCTCTGTATCCCCTCTCTCTCTCTGTATCCTCTCTCTGTGCCCCCTCTCTCTCTGTATCCTCTCTCTGTGCCCCCTCTCTCTCTCTGTATCCTCTCTCTGTGCCCCCCTCTCTCTGTATCCCCCCCCTCTCTCTCTTTCTCTCTCTCTCTCTGTATCCTCTCTCTGTGCCCCCTCTCTCTCTGTATCCTCTCTCTGTGCCCCCTCTCTCTCTGTATCCTCTCTCTGTGCCCCCTCTCTCTCTCTGTGTATCCTCTCTCTGTGCCCCCCTCTCTCTCTGTGTATCCTCTCTCTGTGCCCCCTCTCTCTGTGTATCCTCTCTCTGTGCCCCCTCTCTCTGTGTATCCTCTCTCTGTGCCCCCTCTCTCTCTGTATCCTCTCTCTCTGTATCCTCTCTCTGTGCCCCCTTCTCTCTCTGTGTATCCTCTCTCTGTGCCCCCTCTCTCTCTGTATCCTCTCTCTGTACCCCCTCTCTCTCTGTATCCTCTCTCTGTGCCCCCTCTCTCTCTGTATCCTCTCTCTCTCTCTCTCTCTCTCTGTATCCTCTCTCTCTCTCTGTATCCTCTCTCTGTGCCCCCTCTCTCTCTGTATCCTCTGTCTGTGCCCCCTCTCTCTCTGTATCCTCTCTCTGTGCCCCCCTCTCTCTCTGTATCCTTTCTCTGTGTCCTCTCTCTCTCTCTCCCCCCATGTATCCTCTCTTTCTGCACCCTCCCCCTGTACTTCCCCCCTCTCTCTCTGTTCTCTCTCTATCTCCCTGTACTCTCTCTCTCTCTCTCTCTCTGTATCCTCTCTCTGTACCCACTCTCTCTCTCTCTCTCTCTCTCTCTCTCTCTCTCTCTCTCTCTCTCATCTCTGTATACTGTCTTTCTCTATCCTCTCTGTGCCCCCTCTCTCTGTGTATCCTCTTTCTGTGCCCCCTCTCTCTCTGTATACTCTCTCTGTTTCCCCCCTCTGTCTCTGTATCCTCTCTCTGTGCCCCCTCTCTCTCTGTATCCTCTCTCTGTATCCTCTCTCTCTCTGTATCCTCTCTCTGTGCCCCCTCTCTCTCTGTATCCTCTCTCTGTGCCCCCTCTCTCTGTATCCTCTCTCTCTCTCTGTATCCTCTCTCTGTGCCCCCTCTCTCTCTGTATCCTCTCTCTGTGCCCCCTCTCTCTCTCTGTATCCTTTCTCTGTGTCCTCTCTCTCTCTCTCTCTCCCCCCATGTATCCTCTCTTTCTGCACCCTCCCCCTGTACCCCCCTCTCTCTCTGTTTTCTCTCTATCTCCCTGTACTCTCTCTCTCTGTATCCTCTCTCTGTGCCCCCCTCTCTCTCTCTCTCTCTCATCTCTGTATACTGTCTCTCTCTATCCTCTCTGTGCCCCCTCTCTCTCTGTATCCTCTCTCTGTGCCCTCTCCCTGTACCCCCTCTCTCTCTCTCTCTCTCTCTCTCTGTTCTCTCTCTCTCCCTGTACTCTATCTCTCTGTACTCCTCTCTCTCTCACACTCAGTATCCCCTTTCTCTGTACTGTCTCTCCATGTACTTTCCTCCTGATCCCTCTTCTTCTGTCCCCTCTTTTTCTCTGTACCCTCTCCCTCTGTAGTTTATTCTGCTCCCTCTTCTTCTACCCCCTCTCCCCCTGTGCCTCTCTTTCTGTACCCTCTCTCTCTGTATCATGTCCCCCTGTACTCTCTTTCCCTGTACCTTCTCTTTCTTTACCCTCTCTCCCTGTACTATGTACCCCTGTACCCTCTCTCCCTGTATTATGTCCCCCTGTACCCTCTCTCCCTGTATTATGTCCCCCTGTACCCTCTCTCCCTGTATTATGTCCCCCTGTACCCTCTCTCCCTGTACTATGTCCCCCTGTACCCTCTCTCCCTGTATTATGTCCCCCTGTACCCTCTCTCCCTGTATTATGTCCCCCTGTACCCTCTCTCCCTGTATTATGTCCCCCTGTACCCTCTCTCCCTGTATTATGTCCCCCTGTACCCTCTCTCCCTGTACTATGTCCCCCTGTACCCTCTCTCCCTGTATTATGTCCCCCTGTACCCTCTCTCCCTGTATTATGTCCCTCTGTATCCTCTCTCCCCTCTCTGCCTGTCCCCTTTCTCCCTATACCCTCTCCTTGTACCCTCTCTCTCTCTCTCTCTCTCTCTCTGTACCCTCTTTCCCTGTACAGTCTCCATGCACCTTCTCCCTGTACCCTCTCTCTGTATCCTCTCCCTGTACCCTATTTCCCTTTGCCTCACTCTCTATGTACCCTCATCCCCTGATCCCCTATCTTCTGTCCCCTCTCCCCCTGTACCCTCTCTCCCCATAAAATCTCTCTTTGTACCCTCTCTCCCAGTACCCTCTTTCTGTATTCTCTACCTGTACCCTCCTTTAGCCTCTCTCTCTATGTACCCTCTCACCCTGATCTCTTCTCTTCTGTCCCCTCTCCCCCTGTGCCCTCTATCCCTGTACCCTCTCGCCCCATAAAATCGCTCCCTCTGTACCCTCTCCCTCTGTCCCCTCTCCCTCTGTACCCTCTCCCACACTCTGTATCTTTTCTCCCTGTACCCTCTCTATTGCTATCTGTTTATACTATTCGGATGTCATAAGTGCATAGACAATCCGACCTTTCTTTAACAACACAATGTAACAAGTGCTGCAGGGCTCTCCATGAACTTTTGCTCCAAGCTCACAATTTCACCACAACGTCCTTTCCTTTCCTTATTTGTCATGTTTCTATTTTTCAGGTTATCGTGGGTGTTGTGTTCATTATTCAACTATCCAATCCTACCATTCTGAATGTCACTGTTTTCATAGATGATGGTGAGCAAAGTCATTCACTGGATTCCGCTGGGTCTCAAAGACTTTAGTGGTGAAATTAGTGTTCCCAGCCCTGCCCCCAGCTGTGGCCAGTGTGTGAGGATCTTATACTCTGCTGGATTTATATATGGAGAATGCAGCAAGAATACTCTATGGCAGGGATGCTGAGGATCTGAGGGCCAGAAAGCAGAAGAAAATTTTCAAATTTTGTAGCTGATTCAGCCCACTGCCCTCCGCTCACATTTGGAATATCAGTATCATAAAAGATCCTACTCACTCAAAAGCCTTAAAATGTTACTAAACCCAGGAGCCTGCATTCACTATATCTGGTCTCCCACAGTACACAGAACATGGAAATGCAATTATTTTAGTTAATATAAACTGCTAAATACCTTTTCTCATCAGCAGTATATAGCAGTTTTATGACTTTTATCAGTGTCTGGTTAAAGCTTGTGGGGCAGTTTTTGTTCTCCTCTGATTGTCCTATGAGGCTGCAGGACCCCTGACATTCTGTCTGGACAGTGCTGGTTGGCCCTGTGCTGATCACATGCCCCCCCCCCCCCCAAAAAAAATAAAAAATTCTCTAGCAATACACATTAAATTCAGGATGCGCAGTGCCTCCTAGGGCTCTGCTCTATCAGCACCATTAGAAAGATTCACCCTCTTCTTTTGGCCTGTTTTTCATTATCAGTGGGAATTGAAAGTAAAAGAAAATTTCAGATTTTCAGGGGAATTCTTCCAATGGGGACCCTAGTTCCAGTGACACCCTGGGATTCCTTTACTTAGGACAGATTTCCTCTCACACCCTGTTGTGGCTAGAAGACAGAAAGTTCAGGGAAATCTCCCCAATGGAACACAGATGGAAAAAATACTGACAGGGGTTATAAAGCTCCAAAATCCCAATAATATTTTTGACTTTGGTTTTACTTTGATAGCTTTTCCTGGCTATCTATAAATGATTCATCTTCTCAGCCACAGGGATGAGGATCAGAAAGTCAGAACTCTGATTCATATGTTCCTGGTCAGCATCTAAGAAAGTACTGAAGCCATAAGATTAGCGCTGTCAGTATAGGATGTCAGTGACAACAGATCTATACCATATTTTTTATCAAATGCATTACAACTCGCATAATGCTAATTCAATCATCAATGTTCTTTTTTGTCCTTTTCAATCAAGTTACACTCAGCTGGAAGGGGCCCTTGGTGCTGGGCCGGGACAAGGGGTGGGCAGGAGGGCCAGCTGCCCTGGGCGCGGTTGGGGATTTGGAGAGTTGTGCTAGAAGGGGGTGATTTGGAGGGGGATTTGCTCCCCTGGTCCCCCCCCCCCCCTGTGCTCCTGGCTTCCTCCCTTCCCTCTCCTTCCAGCTGCTGCAGGGGATGTGTCACAATAGAGAACCAGGAAGAGGTCGGTAAATATGTTATTTACCAGCTCCTTCCTTTTCTGAATGGACAGAATCATAGTCAGTAACATTGTAAAAAATAAAATAAAATTATAAAAAAATAATACAATTAAAATACCAAAAAACAAAAACTACTGACACCAGTGGGTTAACTTCCAGGATCGCAAAGCTCACACTTGCAACTGGGCCCTGGCATTCCACCACCGTGGGGAGGCCCCAAGATGGCAGCAAGGTGGCCCACTGTAGAACTTGTGAAAGGGTCCCTCTGAGGGAACGTAATAAAGGGCCCTACAAGGAGAGTAAAGGGCCCCAGGATCAGTGGGAAGAGCCCCAGGCTTGAAGGGAAGGGCCCCGGCCAGGGGTCTGGGGGGCCCCTCATGGTTTCTTGCACCGAGGCCCTGAAGGTTCTAGTTACCCCTCTGCCTAAAAGCCACGGATGTAGGATCTTTGGACTGAAGTTGACCCCTGGGGCTATGATTGAAAATCAGGGGGGGCTTTGGGAGCAGTGTCACTTTTACTTTTCCACTCACACATTACTTGCCATGCATGCACATACCTTGAAATATCTCTGATGGTAGGTCCACTTTAAGTAAAATGTTAATATAGCATTTTAGGACAAGCCCACCCCCATCCAGGCTGTAATATCACGGATGACTCAGCTCGGCACAGATGATTCCAGTAAGATTCCCATTTTGACTCATAGTTTGCTGTGCATTCTTTCCCCAAACAAAAGAAAAACACACTTACATGAGGAATTTTATTGTGTCCCCATGAATGACGTTCATTATGCTTTTGTGCAGGACAGAGAAAAACACACCGTGTACCAGATAAGAGTATAACAGGCCGATGTCTATTTTATTTGCCTATTAAGTGTATCAGCCACAAACTTTCTGACTTTTTAGATTTGAAAGAAATATTTTGGAGATTTCTCTAACATCTGCACTGTGGAACAATTGCTGTAATTGCTCTCTGCGGAGACTGTAGGTTTTTTCCTGGTTCATAGACCAACAATGCTGTGCCGCAAGGCAAGACTGCAATAAAAAAAAATGTTTTTATAAGGCTCATAAATCCGTTTGGCACCTGAGATCTGCCCAGTTTTACTATTTCCAGGAACACTGATTTGGGCTGTGAGCCTCAGCCACTCATGTTGGTACAGTTAGTAATCAGTCTAACATTTACTGTAATATTTCAATTCTCCTGCCTCAATTATGAAGTATAGGGGGCCTCAGATGTGGTCCGTGACTTCATTAAAGGGTTTTTTGTTGTGCGGGATCCTCAAACTACGGCCCTCCAGCTGTTGCGGAACTACACATCCCATGAGGCATTGTAAAACTCTGACATTCACAGACATTACTAGGCATGATGGGAATTGTAGTTCCTGAACAACTGGAGGGCCACAGTTTGAAGACCCCTGTGCAGCTAGAATGATGGTTGCCAAGCATTGGCATTGTTGTTGCCAGGCACCTGAGGCATATGCCCCACATCTCTTGCCTGGTAACTCACGTGCCCAGGCCGCTACTACATGTCATGCCTATTTCATTGCCTCTTCTAGCTTTGAGAAGTTGTGTCAGATGGTCTGAGGAGCTCTCACTGTGCTGTACAGGCAGGACACAAGTGGAAAAGCCTGCAGCTCTGCACTGTGGGTGGTTAAAGAGCCAATCCAACTGCTGGATGGAAGGAGACAGCTGAGGAGAGTGAGGGGTGTAGGAGGTAAGGTACGCTGTTGAATAGTGGTGAGCCTTGGAAAAGGGTTAGAGGTAGTGCAGAGCTGATGAGGTAAGCTGTGGATTGGAGGGTGGGGTGCACGGGGGAGCTGTGGATGGATGTGCAGAGGTAAGCTGTGGATTGTAGGGGTGGGATGCACAGGGGAGCTGTGGATGGATGTGCAGAGGTAAGCTGTGGATTGGAGGGGTGGGGTGCACAGGGGAGCTGTGGATGGATGTGCAGAGGTAAGCTGTGGATTGTAGGGTGGGGTGCACAGGGGAGCTGTGGATGGATGTGCAGAGGTAAGCTGTGGATTGGAGGGTGGGGTGCACGGGGGAGATGTGGATGGATGTGTCGAGGTAAGCTGTGGATTGGAGGGGTGAGGTGCATAGGGGAGCTGTGGATGGATGTGCAGAGGTAAGCTGTGGAATGGAGGGGTGGGGTGCACAGGGGAGCTGTGGATGGATGTGCAGAGGTAAGCTGTGGATTGGAGGGATGGGGTGCACAGGGGAGCTGTGGATAGATGTGCAGAGGTAAGCTGTGGATTGTAGGGGTGGGGTGCACAGGGGAGCTGTGGATGGATGTGCAGAGGTAAGCTGTGGATTGGAGGGGTGGGGTGCACAGGGGAGCTGTGGATGGATGTGCAGAGGTAAGCTGTGTATTGTAGGGGTGGGGTGCACAGGGGAGCTGTGGATGGATGTGCAGAGGTAAGCTGTGGATTGGAGGGGTGGGGTGCACAGGGGAGCTGTGGATGGATGTGCAGAGGTAAGCTGTGGATTGTAGGGGTGGGGTGCACAGGGGAGCTGTGGATGGATGTGCAGAGGTAAGCTGTGGATTGGAGGGGTGGGGTGCACAGGGGAGCTGTGGATGGATGTGCAGAGGTAAGCTGTGGATTGGAGGGGTGGAGTGCACAGGGGAGCTGTGGATGGATGTGCAGAGGTAAGCTGTGGATTGGAGGGTGGGGTGCACAGGGGAGCTGTGGATAGATGTGCAGAGGTAAGCTGTGGATTGGAGGGATGGGGTGCACAGGGGAGCTGTGGATAGATGTGCAGAGGTAAGCTGTGGATTGTAGGGGTGGGGTGCACAGGGGAGCTGTGGATGGATGTGCAGAGGTAAGCTGTGGATTGGAGGGGTGGGGTGCACAGGGGAGCTGTGGATGGATGTGCAGAGGTAAGCTGTGGAATGGAGGGGTGGGGTGCACAGGGGAGCTGTGGATGGATGTGCAGAGGTAAGCTGTGGATTGGAGGGATGGGGTGCACAGGGGAGCTGTGGATAGATGTGCAGAGGTAAGCTGTGGATTGTAGGGGTGGGGTGCACAGGGGAGCTGTGGATGGATGTGCAGAGGTAAGCTGTGGATTGGAGGGGTGGGGTGCACAGGGGAGCTGTGGATGGATGTGCAGAGGTAAGCTGTGTATTGTAGGGGTGGGGTGCACAGGGGAGCTGTGGATGGATGTGCAGAGGTAAGCTGTGGATTGGAGGGGTGGGGTGCACAGGGGAGCTGTGGATGGATGTGCAGAGGTAAGCTGTGGATTGTAGGGGTGGGGTGCACAGGGGAGCTGTGGATGGATGTGCAGAGGTAAGCTGTGGATTGGAGGGGTGGGGTGCACAGGGGAGCTGTGGATGGATGTGCAGAGGTAAGCTGTGGATTGGAGGGGTGGAGTGCACAGGGGAGCTGTGGATGGATGTGCAGAGGTAAGCTGTGGATTGGAGGGTGGGGTGCACAGGGGAGCTGTGGATAGATGTGCAGAGGTAAGCTGTGGATTGGAGGGATGGGGTGCACAGGGGAGCTGTGGATAGATGTGCAGAGGTAAGCTGTGGATTGTAGGGGTGGGGTGCACAGGGGAGCTGTGGATGGATGTGCAGAGGTAAGCTGTGGATTGGAGGGGTGGGGTGCACAGGGGAGCTGTGGATGGATGTGCAGAGGTAAGCTGTGGATTGGAGGGGTGGGGTGCACAGGGGAGCTGTGGATGGATGTGCAGAGGTAAGCTGTGGATTGTAGGGGTGGGGTGCACAGGGGAGCTGTGGATGGATGTGCAGAGGTAAGCTGTGGATTGGAGGGGTGGGGTGCACAGGGGAGCTGTGGATGGATGTGCAGAGGTAAGCTGTGGATTGGAGGGGTGGAGTGCACAGGGGAGCTGTGGATGGATGTGCAGAGGTAAGCTGTGGATTGGAGGGGTGGAGTGCACAGGGGAGCTGTGGATGGATGTGCAGAGGTAAGCTGTGGATTGGAGGGGTGGGTGCACAGGGGAGCTGTGGATGGGGGTGAAAAGGCGATCTATATATGGGGTTGCAGAGGTGAGCTTGGATAAGAGGTGCAGAGGTGATCTACAAATGGGAATGCAGAGGTGAGCTTGGATGGGAGGTGCAGAGGTGATCTACAAATGGGAATGCAGAGGTGAGCTTGGATGGGAGGTGCAGAGGTGATCTACAAATGGGAATGCAGAGGTGAGCTTGGATGGGAGGTGCAGAGGTGATCTACAAATGGGAATGCAGAGGTGAGCTTGGATGGGAGGTGCAGAGGTGATCTACAAATGGGAATGCAGAGGTGAGCTTGGATGGGAGGTGCAGAGGTGATCTACAAATGGGAATGCAGAGGTGAGCTTGGATGGGAGGTGCAGACGTGATCTATTAATGGGAATGCAGAGGTGAGCTTGGATGGGAGGTGCAGAGGTGATCTACAAATGGGAATGCAGAGGTGAGCTTGGATGGGAGGTGCAGACGTGATCTATAAATGGGAATGCAGAGGTGAGCTTGGATGGGAGGTGCAGAGGTGATCTATAAATGGGGGTGAAGAGGTGAGCTTGGATGGGAGGTGCAGAGGTGATCTACAAATGGGGATGCAGAGGTGAGCTTGGATGGGAGGTGCAGAGGTGAGCTGTGAAGAAGGGGTACAGATGCGATCTGTGGATGAGGGTTGCTGAGGTGTGTAGGGGAGTGCTGAGAAGTGGGAAGGGGCTGGAGACAAGGGCGATCAGAGAAAGGTGGGGGGGGGGGGGGAGGTGAGTACCTGTACCTAGTCTCCAAAAAAAGCCTGATTATATATAATACTACAGAAGACCGTCATAGATCAAATACTTACTAAAATGTTCCAAAGCTGTGCGAGAGGAGATGTTGAAGACTGTAATCTAGCTTCAGGGGCTGAGAATAACAGATTACCTATTATAGCTCTTTTACAAATTAAATCTCCCTCCCACTACTGACTGCTGGGGTACAAGGACCGCACTGCAAACACCCAAGGCCACACTAGGCACTTGGGCTTTAGATCATGATCATATAGCAGAATTTTATTGCCTTTTTTTACATAATATTTTATTTTCAGGTGTCTTCAGGCCATTACCTGATGCAATGTCACCCTAGAAGAGGAGAGATGCTGGACCTTGGAGCAGTAAGTCTACGGTGGACAGTGCTAGAGATGGGATGAGTATTGTAATATGAACTGCTTTTATTTATTTTTTATAATTTTAAGGGTGATAATTAAAAAAAAACACATTTTTGACTTTTAAGAAATACCCAGAAAAAATACCAAAAAATCAATCTAACATGCAGTAAACAGTTGGCAGTGCTCTTGTGTTTGTAGGTATGATCAGATTTGAAATGAAAGCAATATTTTTCCAACACCCAGCTGACTGCCAGGAATCACAGGAGAACATGCTGATAACTGTCCCTTTCAGGGGAAACCTGACATTGGAAAATCTGGGGTAGTGTGCAGGAAATAAAGCACCAAAAACTTTACGTAACTCCAGTAGTCCTATTCATTCAGAGTCAACATATTTTGGAGGTTGAAAGTGTTTCCTTTCATGAGGTCTTGGAAACTGTTGAATGAAGGAAACCTTCGAACCTCCAAATGCACTGGTTTTACCTAAATGGGACTTTAAATTAAAACTACTTTTGGACTTTTCAAAATGCTTCATGTATTTTTCCTTTATGCATAATAGTTGATTTGAGACACTTGCCAGGCCTCAGCTAGTAGCAGGGCTGTCTTAATGCATAGGCACCCCTGGGCACTGCCCAGGGGCCCCAGGTGCATAGGGGCCCCTTGATTGTCTTGCATTACATCATACTTACCAACTGTCCCGGATTTGCTGAGCCAGTCACGCTTTTTTATAAGCTATCCCAGGATGGCTGTGCCCTGAGCAGCATCCTGAAACCTCTACTGCACCCTCCTGATACCAGTATTGTGCCCTCCTGACTCCCCTGTACTGTGCCCTTCTGCCTTCACCCCTGTACTGTCTGTGCCCTTTGTGTTGATAAGTCTTTGATTTATAAAATGCTTTTTATATTGTTTAAAATTGATTTTATTGAAAGTACTAATAAATATATGTTTGTTTAATTCTACCAACTATTTATACTTTAGTTCTTGAGAAGAGGTGCGTATCTCCAGCTCCAACACTGCATAGCTTCTCTGCATCGTACTTCCTCTTATCCGTTCCAGACAACCACTTTCGAACATTTATGTCTACATTACCGGGCTCCTTGGGCCTTATCTCTACTCTCTACGCATCTTTGAATGGCCGATCATCTTTCACTTCTCTTTCCTATGTGTCCCATTGGGAACAAAATCTGGGAACTGAGATCAACCCAGCGGATTGGAGCAGGGCTTGGTCTTCTGTAGCTAAATGTTCCTTTATTACTGCCATTTTAGAAGAAGCATACAAAGGGCTGTTGCAGTGGTATTGGGTCCCAGCTTGTATTACCCATGCCAACCCAGCCTTGAGTGATTGCTGTTTGAGGATGTGGCCATCATGGAGATGTTCTACATACTTGGTGGACCTGTCCGCTTTTTGGTGTGATTCTGGTCCTGAGTGTTGGGCTTGCTGTTTTCTCTCTTCCACTTGAATGTCCAAAAAAGAAGCTAAATTTGCTTTGTTACATTGGGGGGGGGGGGGGGAGGAAGCAGATCAGCAGAACTTCATAAAATGATCTCTGAAAATAGGCAAATAGACTGTACACTTTGCAAGGAAATATTCCCTGGACCTTTGTGAATGTGGTGAAATTTTACTTCAAAAATACCCAATCAGGTGCAGGGAAAATGTAAAAAAAAAAAACATGATTTTTGCATGCACATGATTGGGTGATGGAAGTCAGCAGAGCTTCACCTCATTAACCAAAGTCCGAGTCAGGTTCCCATGCAAAGTGCAATTTCCCTTGCAAAGTGAACAGTCTATTTGCGTTTAGTAAATCAATCCCATTGAGTGTTTCCTTCTGGCTCTTCTGTATACAAGGCCTACAAACAGGCCCAGGTGCGTTGGTGACAGCACAGGGAGTATATATTCCCCCTCGTCACCTATATGTATATATAGCACAAGCCTTTTCTCCCAATATGTATCACCTGATATGGCTGGATATGAAGAACATTCCGCCAGTGTATACAAAGCTGAGATAACACACATGCCTTGTTCCCCCAGTATCACGCTCAGTATCTCATCTTGTTCTCTCCCTCGATCGTTCAGCAGAATATCCCAGCTCCTCTCTCTTGGCCAACATCCCCATTACTGCTGTGCTCTCCTGTCCCCAGAGAAGCGTCTGTTACCATATGTAACCTCTTCACCGCCAGCTATTCTCCGTCTCCAATGCCCTTTACATGTAAGCACATCTGCATGGACAAGAGCGGGTTAAAGGTTTTGGCAAAGGTATCCAGTGCGGCAATGTGTTTTTAATTTATTTGTGCTCAGCGCCTTCCCCCCGATAGGACAGATACTGTTTTCAGATTGGATGTCTAAGATCATTGTAGCACAGAGTCCTGGAGCTAGAGCCGTTGTCTTCTAAGGCGCCATTGCTGGCCTACTCTTTTGAAAATTCTAGTTGCCTGGTCGTCATGTGGATACAATTGCTTCAACAATTTCTGAGACTCTATTTACAGCAAGTATGCAAATCAACCGCCCGTTTGGCAAGAACTTACCCCACCAGAGCGGCAGTCTGCCTTAAGTGTGGCCCTCATGCTGGTACCTTCTTTCACATGATATGGTAATGCCCGCCATTGCAGGGCTTCTGGATTAATCTAATTGGAAAAAAACAGGTTCCTTGTGATTCTATACTTTTACTAATTGGTATCTGTGACACATTAGAACAGGGATCCTCAAATTACGGCCCTCCAGCTGTTGCGGAACTAGACGTCCCATGAGGCATTGTAAATCCCTGACATTCACAGACATGACTAGGCATGATGGGAATTGTAGTTCCTGAAAAAACGGGAGGGCCAAAGTTTGAAGACCCCTGCATTACAAGCTTCCCAATCCAAAAAACTGTTTGTCTTCTATACAGCCTTTTACACTAGAAAGGCGATCCTCCTTCAATGGAACCATTTACACCCACCGACAGTGGTCAAAGCGAGGCAGTTGACTCCTGAGTAGGGTTCAGAAATCCCCCCCCTTCTTTTTGGGATATTGGGTTTGTTTAAATGTCAATAAGAGAAGTGCCCAGGGCAAAAATGCTCAATTGCACCCCTCCCATTATATGTAAGCTTATGAGGAGGAGGGTGAAAGAGAGAGCACAGCCCGCACCTCCTCCCTACTCTATCATCCTCTCCTTGCTGCTTCCAGTTCCAGCTCTGGGTTAATGGAAGTAGTGATGCCACTGTCACTACTTTTGTCAGCTTTATAGTAGAAGGAACCTGCGGTGCCCCCATCCCTACAATACAGGGCCCAGGACAGCTGTCCCTTCTTCCCACCCCTTGTCCTGGAATCCCCTTCAGCTGATCCACTGGCTATATGTCTCTTTTTATTATTTTATACTTATACCCAGTCCCCTCTCCTCCCTCGCCTCCCCCCCCAGTCTCTCCCCCCCCCCCCAGTCTCTCCCCCACAATCTCTCCTTTTTCCTCTACACCCTCCCCCCCATTTCCTGATATGGTTATTATCTTGAACAGTCGATCTAGTAAGCAAATCAGAATGTCTGGAACGTTTTAAAGATCACTGAACACCAATGGGGGCACAGATCACTGACTAGCTAAGGAGGCACAGACCATTGACCAGCAATGGGGAAACAGACCACTGAACACCAATGGAGGCTCAGATCACTGAACACCAATGGGGGTACATACCACTAACCAGCAATAGGGGCACAGATCACTGAACACCAATGGGGGTACATACCACTAACCAGCAATAGGGGCACAGATCACTGAACACCAAGGGGGGTACGGACCACTGACCAGCAATGAGGGCACAAATGACTGAACACCAAGGGGGGCACAGATCACTGAACACTAATGGGGGTACAGACCACTGACCAGCAATGAAGGCACAGATCACTGAACACCAAGGGGGCACAGATCACTGAACACCAAGGGGGCACAGATCACTGAACACCAAGGGGGCCACAGATAACTGAACACCAAGGGGAGCACAGATCAGTGAACACCAAGGGGGACTCAGGTCACTGAACACCAATGGGGGTACAGACCACTGGCCAGCAATGAGGGCACAGATCACTGAACACCAAGAGGGCACAGATCACTGAACACCAAGAGGGCACAGATCACTGAACACCAAGGGGGCACAGTTTACTGAACACCAATGGGGGCACAGACCACTGACCAGCAATGAGGGCACAGATCACTGAACACCAATGAGGGCTCAGATCACTAAACACCAATGGGGGCTCAGATCACTGAACACCAATGGGGGCACAGACCACTGACCAGCAATGGAGGCACAGATGACTGAACACCAATGGAGGCTCAGATCACTGAACACCAATGGTGGTGCAGACCACTGACCAGCAATGGGGGCACAGATCACTTAACACCAATGGGGGCTCAGATCACTGAACACCAATGGTGGCTCAGATCACTGAACACCAATGGGGGCTCAGGTCACTGATCAGCAACGGGGGCTGGTCAATTTTATTTACCTGGTAGTCCAGCAGGTAAGTCTGTTATTTTTCATCTTTTCTTAAAGCGGAGTTCCAGCCTCCGAAATGTTTTTTCAATAAAAATCCCCCCGGGACAGTCAGGGCTAGTACATTCCACAATGGATAGCCTCTGAACTGTCCCAGGTCGCACTTACCTTTTAGAAGGAATACTTACCTTAAAAATGTATTCTCCAGCGCTGCCATCTCAGGTGTGGGCAGCTGCAGCCAGCGCGTCCTCTTCTGCGTCCTCTTCTGTGTCCTCTTCTCCCAGAATGCCAATGCCCTGCACTGACCCCGCTCGTCACATCCAGGGCAGGCGCGTCATCCCTGCACAGCTTCTGGGCATGCCCAGAAGCTGTTTAGCAGGGAATGACGTGCCTGCACCGGCTCTGACGAGTGGGGCCGGTGCAGGCGCATTGACTCCTGGGAGCGATGAAGTGACGGCGCGGGCCGCGGCTGAAGAGGGAGGAAGAGGAAGGAAGGTAAGTATACTTTCTTCAAAAACAAGATAAGTAAAGAAAAAAAAAATCCGCTTTAACAGACCAAGCTGTCCAGCAAAAGTGACAGTAAGAAGATTAAGACAAACCATATACCACTGACAGGGGGTGCTTACAATGGTCAGCTTGTATTCATTTACATAAAACATTTATCCCAAAAGGTAAAAATATCAAATGGGATAGAACCCTGGGAACAAAGAACATGGAGGAAAAATGGGAGTGCTTCAAGAGCATACTTAACAAGGGGGTGGGCCAATGCATTCCACAGGGAAATAAATTTAAAAGAGCAAAACTAAACCCTGGGTGGCTAAACTCCAACATAAAAATGTATATTAGAGCTAAAGAAAAGGCCTTCAAAAAATACAAGACTGAGGGGTCATTGGCAGCATTTAAGAACTACAAAGAGTGTAATAAGAAATGTAAAGACGAAATCAGGGCGGCTAAAATAGAACACGAGAGACATATAGCGGAGGAGAGTAAAAAGAACCCCAAGAAGTCCTTTAAGTATATAAACAGTGAGAAAGCGAGGCCAGAGCACATTGGCCCCATAAAAGATGATAAAGGAAAAATGGCCACAGAGGACAGAGAAAAGGCGGAAGTGTTAAATAATTTCTTCTCTTCAGTCTTCACAAAGGAATCGGGGGGCTACACGAACCCAGCTTGTAAGGCCGAACTAAATAATACACCTCAGGAAGTGCCGCCATGGCTAACAGAAGATAGACTTAGAGCTAAACTAGAGAAACTTAACATAAATAAATCCCCGGGACCAGATGGCTTGCACCCGAGGGTTCTTAATGAGCTCAGCCAGGTGATTGCCAGACCATTATTCTTGATCTTTAAGGATAGTTTACAGACGGGTATGGTGCCAGCTGATTGGAAAAAAGCCAACGTGGTACCAATATTTAAAAAGGGGCCGAGATATATCCCGGGTAACTATAGGCCGGTCAGCCTAACATCAGTAGTCTGCAAAATTTTGGAGGGGATGATAAGGGACCACATACAAGACTTTAGTAATGAAAACTGTATTATTAGTAGTAATCAGCATGGATTCATGAAAAATCGTTCGTGCCAAACCAATCTATTAACCTTCTACGATGAAGTGAGCTGCCACCTAGATAAAGGAAAGCCTGTGGATGTGGTGTATCTGGACTTTGCAAAGGCCTTTGACACCGTTCCCCACAAACGCTTACTGTACAAACTAAGGAAGGTAGGTATGGACCATAAGGTGAGTACCTGGATAGAGAACTGGATCCAGGGGAGAGTACAGAGGGTGGTGATTAATGGGGAGTACTCGGATTGGGCGGGTGTGGAAAGTGGGGTCCCCCAGGGTTCTGTCCTGGGACCAATCCTGTTTAATTTATTCATAAATGATCTAGAGGAGGGGATATCTAGTACAATCTCAGTATTTGCAGATGATACTAAATTAGGCATGCCAATATCTTCTATGCAGGATGTGGAAATCTTGCAAGCAGACCTGAACAAAATAAAGGGGTGGGCAACTACATGGCAGATGAGATTTAATGTAGAAAAATGTAAAGTAATGCACTTGGGGGCCAGAAACCAGAAAGCAAGCTACTCACTAGGGGGGGAACCTCTGGGTGAGTCTAGGATGGAAAGGGACCTGGGGCAGGGCCGGCCTTAGGTGATCAGGCGCCCTGTGCGAGCTAATCCCGTGGCGCCCCCCCCCCCCCCCGCGCGAATTTTCTTGCACCTTTTTTGCACTTTATTTGACTTTTCTTTTTTATGATCACTAATAACTTAGCCCCTCTTACATAAGAGCCCCCCTTACATCAGAGACCCCCCACACAAAGCCCCCCTTAAATCAGAGACCCCACACACAGAGCCCCCTTACATCAGAGACCCCACACACAGAGCCCCCCTCACATCAGAGACCCCCAACACAAAGCCCCCCTCACATCATAGACCCCCGACACAAAGCCCCCCTCACATCATAGACCCCCGACACAAAGCCCCCCTTACATCAGAGACCCCCCACACAAAGCCCCCCTCACATCAGAGACCCTCCACACAGAGCCCCCCTCACATCAGAGACCCCCCACACAGAGCCCCCCTCACATCAGAGACCCCCAACACAAAGCCCCCCTCACATCATAGACCCGCGACACAAAGCTCCCCTCACATCATAGACCCCCAACACAAAGCCCCCCTTACTTCAGAGACCCCCCACACAAAGCCCCCCTCACATCAGAGACCCCCCACACAGAGCCCCCCTCACATCAGAGACACCCGACACAGAGCCCCCTCACATCAGAGACCCCCGACACAAAGCCCCCCTCACATCATAGACCCCCGACACAAAGCCCCCCTTACATCAGAGACCCCCACACAAAGCCCCCCTCACATCAGAGACCCCCCACACAGAGCCCCCCTCACATCAGAGACCCCCAACACAAAGCCCCCCTCACATCATAGACCCCCGACACAAAGCCCCCCTCACATCATAGACCCCCGACACAAAGCCCCCCTTACATCATAGACCCCCCACACAAAGCCCCCCTCACATCAGAGACCCCCCACACAGAGCCCCCCTCACATCAGAGACCCCCCACACAGAGCCCCCCTCACATCAGAGACCCCCGACACAAAGCCCCCCTTACATCAGACCCCCCCTCCCCACGGAGCCCCCCACATCAGAGAGCCCCCCGCACATCAGAGACCCCTACACAAAGCCCCCCTCACATCAGAGACCCCCCACACAGAGCCCCCCTCACATCAGAGACCCCCCACACAAAGCCCCCTCACATCAGAGACCCCCCACACAGAGCCCCCCTCACATCAGAGACCCCCCACACAAAGCCCCCCTCACATCAGAGACCCCCGACACAAAGCCCCCCTTACATCAGACCCCCCCTCCCCACGGAGCCCCCCACATCAGAGAGCCCCCCGCACATCAGAGACCCCTACACAAAGCCCCCCTAACATCAGAGACCCCCTACACACACACACACAAAGCCCCCCTCACATCAGAGACCCCCCCACAAAAAGCCCCCCTTACATCAGACCCCCCCTCCCCACGGAGCCCCCCACATCAGAGAGCCCCCCCTTACATCACAGACCCCCCACAAAAAGCCCCCCCCCACACAGAGCCCCCCCCACACATAGCCCCCCACATCAGAGAGCCCCCTCTTACATCACAGACCCCCACACATAGCCCCCCTCACACAGAGCCCCCCCCCACACATAGAGTCCCCCCTTACATCACAGACCCCCCCCCTTACATTTTTTGAAGGAGAGAGATGTCACTTACTTTACTTTGTCTGCAGCTTTTTTTTTTCTTTAAACTTCCCGCCCACACATCCCCGGGAGTGTGGGCGGGCGGGAGGAGGAGAAGGGGCGGGGCGAGGAGGAGCTGACGATCTCTCCTCCCTCCCTGCACTGACGCCAGAGGAGAGATCGTCAGCTCCTCCTCGCCCCGCCCCTTCTCCTCCTCCCGCCCGCCCACACTCCCGGGGATGTGTGGGCACTGGGCAGGAAGTCAGCGTGGATTCCGTGGAAGGATCGGAGGCTGAGCTGTGTGACAGATACACAGCTCGCCTCACTGCAGCAATAGGTGATCGAGGCACGGCTGCACAGCGGGAGGTAAGCGGCGGCCGCGGCCTGTGTTAACCCTGTCCAGGCCGCAGTCGCCGCTCACCTCCCGCTGTGCAGCCGTGCCTCGATCACCTATTGTTGCAGTGAGGCGAGCTGTCTATCTCTCACACAACTCAGCCTGATCCTCTGCGAGCTGTGATGGCCGCACGGCGCCCTTGTTGCCCATGGCGCCCTGTGCGGCCGCACAGCTCGCACACCCCAAAGGCCGGCCCTGACCTGGGGGTACTGGTAGACAACAGGCTTGGCAGTGGCATGCAATGCCAAGCCGCCGCAAGCAAAGCCAACAGAATACTGGGATGTGTAAAGAAGGGGATTCACTCCAGAAATAAAGAGATTATTCTCCCGCTCTACAAGACTCTGGTCCGGCCACATCTGGAGTATTCCGTCCAGTTCTGGGCACCGGTCCTCAGGAAGGATGTGCTGGAACTGGAGAAAGTCCAGAGAAGGGCAACAAAAATAATTAGGGGAATGGAGGACATCAGCTATGAGGAAAGACTACAAGCACTGAACCTATTCTCTCTGGAGAAGAGACGATTGAGGGGGGATATGATATCAATGTACAAATACTGTACTGGCGACCCTAGCATAAGGAACAAACTATTCAGAGAAAGGGAATACAATAAGACACGTGGCCACTCACTAAAACTAGAGGAAAAGCGGTTTATTCTTAAAGTGCGTAAGGGGTTCTTCACTGTAAGAGCGGTAAGGATGTGGAATTCTCTTCCACAAGCAGTCGTATCAGCGGGGAGCATTGATAGTTTCAAAAAACTATTGGATGGACACCTTAAAGACTACAACATACAGGGGTATACAATGTACGGTTAACAGCAAACACACACACACATCATGGGTTGAACTGGATGGACTGATGTCTTTTTTCAACCTCACTAACTATGTAACTATGTAAAAAAACTGTTGCTCTAAATGTCTACAAAGCTTTATCTGGAGTTCAGCTTTAATTTGTTAGTCAAGTCCATCTAAATCTGCTATTACATCTAACATTACCCTCTCCCGAGACTGACAATGCTGCTGTCCAAAGGTGTCTCTGTTACTTCTTCATTCCGAGTGGAGACTGGAAATGTTTTAGTGACTAGATCACCAGGTGGAAATAAAAGAAAAAAAATAAAACTAATGCAGACACCACATTTAAAATTTGATAAGCTGCTGATTATCTGTTTGTGGCAGGCTGAGTGTCCCTCTTATGCTGGTATCTCTTTTATCTGTCCTCCTGCTAGTCAGACCTGTGAGTACAGAATCTCACCCTGGGACTACTCCACATAAAGCAACAGTATGAGAGGCTGTGCGAGAGGTCAGAAGGGAGCTGAGGACTGGGCAGAGTTAGCATTTTCAAAAAGGGTAGCAAAGACCCGCCACATATAAAGTCACCTACAGAAGATTGTGCTGCATGTGAAATTGCTTCTATGGTAGGGTGAACAGATGTGATATCCCGGTTTCCAGGGACAGTCCCCGGATAGAGGACACTGTCCCCAGTCCATTTATTTATTATGTAGTCCTGTGCCCAACGCTCTATGTATTATGTAGTCCTGTGCCCAGCGCTCTGTGTAGTATGTAGTCCTGTGCCCAGCGCTCTGTGTATTATGTAGTCCTGTGCCCAGCGCTCTGTGTATTATGCAGTCCTGTACCCAGCACTCTGTGTATTATGTAGTCCTGTACCCAGCACTCTGTGTATTATGTAGTCCTGTGCCCAGTGCTCTGTGTATTATGTAGTCCTGTGCCCAGCGCTCTGTGTATTATGTAGTCCTGTGCCCAGCGCTCTGTGTAGTATGTAGTGCTGTGCCCAGCACTCTGTGTATTATGTAGTCCTGTGCCCAGCACTCTGTGTATTATGCAGTCCTGTGCCCAGTGCTCTGTGTATTATGCAGTCCTGTGCCCAGTGCTCTGTATATTATGCAGTCCTGTGCCCAGTGCTCTGTGTATTATGCAGTCCAGTGCCCGGTTCTCTGTGTATTATGCAGTCTTGTGCCCAGCACTCTGTATATTATGTAGTACTGTGCCCAGCACTCTGTGTATAATGCAGTCCTGTGCCCAGCGCTCTGTGTATTATGCAGTCCTGTGCCCAGCACTCTGTGTATTATGCAGTCCTGTGCCCAGTGTTCTGTGTATTATGAAGTCCTGTGCCCGGCGCTGTGTGTATTATGCAGTCCTATGCCCAGCGCTCTGTGTATTATGTAGTCCTGTGCCCAGCGCTCTGTGTATTATGCAGTCCTGTGCCCAGCTCTCTGTGTATTATGCAGTCCTGTGCCCAGCGCTCTGTGTATTATGCAGTCCTGTACCCAGTGCTCTGTATATTATGTAGTCCTGTGCCCAGCACTCTGTGTATTATGCAGTCCTGTGCCCAGCGCTCTGTGTATTATGCAGTCCTGTACCCAGTGCTCTGTATATTATGTAGTCCTGTGCCCAGCACTCTGTGTATTATGCAGTCCTGTGCCCAGCGCTCTGTGTATTATGCAGTCCTGTGCCATTTGGCAATAAAAAATAAAAATATATGGCCCCAGATTTCGTGTTAAAAATCTGGTCACCTTATTCTACATTATGTGACCAGCTCTTTGGTGCTATTTGTTCTTGGTCTTTGCCCATACCGTGAGGCAAAAAAAATATTTGATCCCTTGCTGATTTTGTACGTTTGAAGTGATCAGTCAGTATTTTTAAAGTTAGGTTTATTTTAACAGTGAGAGACAGAGTAACAACAAAAAGAATTCAGAAAAAACGCATTTCAAAAAAGTTATAAATTGATTTGCATTTTAATGAGTGAAATAAGTATTTGACCCATTCACAAAACATGACTTAGTACTTGGTGGCGAAACCCTTGTTGGCAATCTTAGAGGTCAGACGTTTCCACCAGGTTTCCACACATCTCTGGAGGGATTTTGTCCCACTCCTCTCCAAGTCATTAGGGTTTTGGGGCTGACATTTGGCAACTCGAACCTTCAGCTCCCTGCACATATTTTCTATGGGATTAAGGTCTGGAGACTGACTAGGCCAGTTCAGGACCTTAATGTGCTTCTTCTTGAGCCCTTTCTTTGTTGCCTTGGCCGTGTGTTTTGAGGTATTGTCATGCTGGAATACCCATCCACGAACCATTTTCAATGCCCTGGCTAAGGGAAGGAGGTTCTCATCCAAGATTTGACGGTACATGGACTCATCCATTGTCCCTTTGATGCGGTGAAGTTGTCCTGTCCCCTTGGCAGAAAAACACCCCAAAAGCATGATGTTTCCACCTTCATGTTTGATGGTGGGGATGGTGTTCTTGGGGACAAAGGCAGCATTCCTCCTCCTCCAAACAGGTTGAGTTGATGCCAATCAGCTTGATTTTGGTCTCATCTGACCACAACACTTTCACCCAGTTCTCCTCTGAATCATTCAGATGTTCATTAACAAACTTCAAACGGCCTGTACATGTGCTTTCTTGAGCAGGGGGACCTTGTAGGTGCTGCAGGATTTTAGTCCTTCACGGCATAGTGTGTTACCAATTGTTTTCTTGGTGACTATGGTCCCAGCTGCCTTGAGATCATCGACAAGATTCTTCCATGTAGTTCTGGGCTGATGCCCCAATTTTCTCATGATCATTGAAACTCCACAAGGTGCGATCTTGCATGGAGCCCCAGACCAAGGGAGATTGAAAGTTATTTTGTGTTTCTTCCATTTGCGAATAATCGCACCAACTGTTGTCACCCTCTCCCCAAGCTGCTTGGAGATGGTCTTGTAGCCCATTCCAGCCTTGTGTAGATCTACAATCTTGTCCCTGACATCCTGGGATATCTCTTTGATTTTGGCCATGGTGGAGAGATTGGAATCTGATTGATTGCTTCTGTAGACAGGTGTATTTTATATAGGCAACAAGCTGAGATTAGGAGCACTCCCTTCAACAGTGTGCTCCTAATCTCAGCTTGTTACCTGTATAGAAGACACGTGGGAGCCAGAAATCTTGCTTATTGATAGGGGATCAAATACATATTTCACTCATAAAATGCAAATCAATTTAAAATGTTTTTGAAATGCGTTTTACTTGTTTTTTTTATATTTTTTTTGGTATTCTAACTGTTAAAATAAACCTACCATTAAAACTTATAGACTGATCATTTCCTTGTCAGGGGGCAAACATACAAAATCAGCAGGGGATCAAATACTTTTTTCCCCTCGCTGTATGGAAAGAAAACAGATTGATGTGTTTCTTAGCTCCTTCTTTTTGGGTGCTGTGCCAGGGGTTATTACTGAACTTGACACAAGCTGGGGGTTTTCACTTCTGGCCCCAGCTGGGCTTATTTTATTCCGACAGTCTCTTCAGTTCACCCCCAGGTCTTATTAGGTCTATACAAAGGGAGAAAAGTGTTACACTACAAGCCATAGACCAGTGGTCTCCAAACTGCAGCCCTTTGCTTGCTTTTATTTAGCCTTTGGGGCACCATTTGATCTACTGATACCAACAATGGGACATAATTACCTGCCAATGAAGGGGCACAATTCCTCCCAATGACACCAATATTGGCGCAAAATTCCTCCCTGTGACACCAACAACAGGGCACAACTACTCCCAATGACACCAAAGATGGGGTATTGTTTTTTCCCACTGATATCAAGCCCTTTTTTACTCTCAATAGCCATAGTCCGGCCCTACTGAAGTCTGAAGGACAGTAAACTTGCCCTTTGTTTAAAAAGTTTGGAGATCCCTGCCATAGACTATGAAGAAACATCCACTTGCTGGCCACCCCCATCTGCTGTTCACAGCCACTGGCCACGCCCATACGCACACGGCAGAACCTGCATTGTGTTTATATGTGATTGTGCCAGAAAACAATAATGATGATTATGTGACTCTGCTGTGGATTTGCTGTGTGTCTATTTAAAGAGACCGTGCCTGATAATATCAAAGTGTCTTTTCAAGGACATGTGACTATATGAGACTCGGTTCACCCCTGAGCATAGTGGGAAATCGCAATCCCTCTCGCTTTTTTTTTTTGGGGGCGTTTTGGAGCGTTTCTGCTTTTCATGCATAGGGCAACCCGTTAACTTGAAAGGGCTTCCTTACATGCAACAAACACTGCAAAGAAGCTCCAAAAACAATTTTTTTTAGAAGAATGTGATGCGTTTTTTCACTGCGTGTTTTGGCGCATTTGTAGTGTGTTTACCAAACAAAAAGTAGTGCGCTGTCTCTTTAAACCCCTGAAGACATGGTTTCTGATGAAACGCACTTCCCTTACTGAGGGATCCGATAAGCTCTTTCTTCCTCCACCAGTCTCGACACGAAGATCTAACATCACTCCTTCAAGGTGACACTAGTCCTATCACTGGCTACCTACTTTGATCATGGCCCCGAGGTCAAGAAGACATGCGATGTCCAATGGCCAGTGCCTGCAGAGTCCTCTGCCTGCAGCACCAGTTTCTTTTGCAGGAGCCCGAGCAACCTGTCTGACTTGCGAGGGCAACTATTTCTTCAGGGGTCCCTGGCACCAGGGCACCCCCCACCAAAGAAATTGCTTCCGGTTGCATCCCACCCTTTCTTCTGGTGGCAACCCGACATGGTCCCACTTTTGGCCCATTGGCCCAAAACAGTCCATAATATGTTCCTTTTCTTTTTCAATAATTTTTATTGAAAGTTTTATGCATTAACATCAGAACAAGAACAAAGAGTGCCTCGTAGGGGCTAGGCCATCACTTCAACAAATTGTAACAGTACCCAGGGCAAACAAAAAGAAAACAGTGGTTACACACTCAACCTTCAAGCTTAGACTCAGAAAATATGCTACACAAGCGTTACTCCCTGAGCAGGTAAAAGAGCACATATTCGCAATAATAGGCCCTCGTACCGGAGCCCCCAGTGATAAGTAGAAAAATACAAAAAACAAAGGAAAAAGGTAAGAAGAAGAGAGAAAAGAAGAAGTAGGAAAAAGGGGAAAAAGAGTGGACCCAGCTCCGCGCCCCGCCCCCCCACCCCAAAGACCCCTCTCAGGCCGGCTGAGCCATGGCTCCCATACCCTGTCGAAGCTACGCATCCTGTCGTCCAGCTGAGCCGACAGTCGCTCATTCACCATGATCCAGGACAATTTATGCCTCAACTGCTCGAACGGGATCACAGGAGACCTCCAGGACCTGGCAATAGTAATTTTTGCTGCTGTAAAAATAAAGGTAATAAGCCTCCTCTGAGCCTTCGTGGCCGCCTCCACTTTCTGACCCAGGCATAATATGTTCCTTTAACTGGTTAGAACATTCTGACCTTTGCCCGATGGCCTTAAATATCTCCTTAACCACTTGCAGACTGCTGCAAGTACATATACTGCGGCGGTCAGCCCCTCACAGGCAGAGTGACGTATCGGTACGTCACTAGCCTGTGAGGCTCTGGGGAGCGAGCGCGCGCCGCCACCGGCGCGCTCCCGCACGGTCACGGACCCCCCCGTGCGTGTGACTGGCGGACCCGATGTCCGCCGGTCACTCAGCGATCGTCGGGGGAGAGTGAGAAAGGCAGGCGGCTAGTGTAAACAAGCCGCCTGTCATTCTCCCCTGTGTAGAAACAGTGATCATACGGTTCTACTATGTAGGACCGTTGATCATTGTTCCTACAGCTCAAGCCACAGCCAATCACAGTTAGAATCACGCCCCTAGGGACACACACAGCCCCTCCCTCTCAAATAAAGTTAACCCCTTCACTGCCAGTGTAATTTTACAGTAACAGTGCATATGTATAGCACTGATTACTGTAGAAATGTCACTGGTAACCCCAAAAGTGTCAAAAATGTCAGTCAAGGGTCCGATCTGTCCGCCCCAATGTCGCAGTACCGCAAAAAAAAATCGCAGATCGCCGCCATTATGCGTTAAAAAAAAAAACAACAAAAATGACAAAAATCTTTCCCTTTGTTAGTAAACGCGATAACTTTTGCGCAAACCAATCAAAATACGCTTTTTGCGATTTTTTTTTTTTTTACCAAACATAGGTAGAATAAAACAAATTGGCCGAAAATGTTAAAAAATTTAGATTTTTACATTTTTTTTGGGGAATTTCATATAAAAAAATGTGAAAAATATTGTTATTTTTGCAAAATTTACGCTCTTTTTTTGTTTATAGCGCATGATCAAAAAATCGCACAGGTGATCAAATACCACCAAAAGAAAACTCTGTTTGTGGGAAAAAAAGGATGTCAAATTCGTTTAGGTACAGCGTCGCACGACCGCGCAATTGTCCGTTAAAGTCACGCAGTGCCGAATTGCAAAATACCCCCTGGTCTTTCAGCAGACAAATCCTCCAGGGCTTAAGTGGTTAATGGCAAACTTTTTACAGTCTCTTTCTTCAAGAATTAGAGGGTCGGCCCTCTGAAGTGAGTCCACTCTGAAGTGGTGCTTTGTAAATCCTTCAACCCCTCCTTTAAGGGAAGAAGAGGAAGGGGCAATGGAAGCGGGGTTTGAGCCCTATCAACAGTTCAACTTGAATATCTCTGGACAGTTCACGACTTTTGAACTCAGGCTAGCCAGCCTTGAAAAGATTCAGCAGTCCGTCCTTTTGGCAATAATAATCCGGATGAGGAATTTGCACCATTTTCCCTTCTTTGTCCTGCACTTGGACTGACCAAGCCTGGCCAGACCCATCTGGGTGGTGGACTTCCACCCGGTCTATGTGAATAGCCCGCCCATGGTTCCAGTTACCCTTCACCGACTGGAAGGTCTTCCATAAGTCCATACTGGATCTGTTGCGGTGGGGTTTCGGGACAAAAAGGAAATTCCACACGGCTTCATCACACCATGACTCTCTTTTAGAATCTATCTCCAGCATGACTTCCCGTGGAGCATATGGATAGTCATACCCAAACTCCAATGCAACCTTTTTCTGGATCATCCTTTGCATCCTGGAAAGTCTGGGAAGGGCTTGACGGTTCCCTCTCCCAGGTGGGGAATATAGGGTTTCCTCTCTCTTGATGAAGGAGGCATAGGCCTCATTTTGCTCCAGAGCCTGGGCATAGCTTCTTGGTGGGGACAAATCTGGGAACCGATTAGAATAGGCCTCACAGAACCCCAGATTCTTGGCGCACTGACCTTGCACCACAGAATCCCTAGTCTCCTTATTAGGTGGGCCTAGACTGTCTGGACTGCTCCAATCTTCGGACCCCCAGTCCCATTCAGTCTCTTCTTCTGACTTCCAGACATCCAATCCCTCCTCCAAGGATCCAAACCGATGCTGGAAGCTGGGAGACCCCCACATCAATGACCCCGGCCTCTTCCTCGCTGCTTACACTCACTCTTGCAGCCTCGTTCACCACTGGCCATCTTCTCCCCTCTGCCTGTAATGGAGCAGACTTTGTCTCTGCTGCTGCAGCTTTCAATGCACCAGGTGCCCGCTCCCCGGCCTGCACTACCTGAATGCACCCTGGCTCGGACATTCGGGACTCTCTCCATTTGCATCCTGGATCACTGACGGATTGCATAGAGTCCAGCTGCATAAGGACCCTCAGCAATCCTCTTCCTTGACCCATGAAAGGTCCCGACTCTGCAGCCGACAGGGCATGAGTGACCCCGGTCTCCCAAGACACATTCAATCTTCTGGACCGGCCTCCACTCTCTTCCGCCCGCAGCAGCAGATTGCCACAATGCCCACATTGGCCTCACACTTGCATCCGCAAGGTCACATTTAGAAACTGAGTACATACCAGGCCTAAGTGCTCCACGCCTTCACCTATGCACAATGCCACTCTTCCATCGGGCACCATCTGCACCCCTGTATCCCACAGGGTTGATGTTGTCGGCTTTCCGGTCTGCTCCGCAGGTTCTCCGCCAGCACGTGGGATAGCCTTTGCGCTCCGGCTTGCTCCGGTACTCGCTATCTTGCTCCTCTACACACGTGTCTCCCTCTCAGCCTCACCCGAAGGCGGAAGTAATTTATAGAGTTCCCTTTCTTCCCCGGATTGGCTGTGGCCCCAAATGTAGCACTGCCCCCTAGAGAGCCGCTGAGAATTACACTTCTTGGGTTCCCCTGGGTTACCCCTAGCAACTGAAAGCAGATGAACATCAAATACAGTCCTTGGCTCAGTCAATGATCAGTCCAGGGGATGTGGTTTTTGTGTTTTATTTCGAACTGGGATAGGAGAATGGATGAGTGGGATACTCCAACATTACCTATGCACAAATCCTGAGGACCACTGACTGTAGAATGCGGCAAGGTCACTGCTTCACCTTTTCCACTGAAGATAGATTAACTGTTCCCACTTTAATATACTCTTCAGAGTTAATAACTTGACACTGGAGTGGTCCCCTTACTGGACAGACCCCTGGCAATCTCCCCTGTAATCACGGACACTGTTTTTCCTGAGTTGCTCTGCCTTCACCTCCTCAGTCAGCTTCCACTGGACCTGTGAGTTCAGCCACACTTTGTTGGTCCTCTAGGCCGACTGCCTGTGACAACCTTCCACACCTTCAGAAGAGGAGACAGCCGTCACCCTCCTTCTGGGACTTGGCTTCCCGGCCAAAGACCCCTGCCACATGTGCTCCTGGCTTTTATACCCTATCCCAGGATGCACCTCTCTCTGTGCAAACCCACTAAGACAGTACAAAAGCCTAAGCGTCATTGGCCAAGATTCTTCCACTGTCCAACAAGCCTCCTCATTGGATACAGTGGGGACAATCCCTCAGCCCACATGAATCGCACATCAAGCACACCCAGCAGGCCTAACTACTGATCAGGCAGCAGATAAAGCAACTAAATTTCACTTGCCTAGCACCTACCTAGGAGGGTGCTACATAAACAGAGCACATACTATCACCTAGCTGCAGAACTAATAATCCAAGTATAATATAGGAGATTGTTGCAGCTATGTCTGTATAAAGGGCATGCTCATAGTGATATCCTCCCATAACATATCACTCCACTGTCCTATCGCTCTGACTTTAGAAAAGGTTCCTGTACTTCTTCAAGGCAACTTCTTTCCGACTTGTGCCCATAGACTTTAATGGAAGTCGCCTCCAGGGCAAATCCTCATCTATATTGGTGTGATTTGGATCCGACATTACAGGAAGATTACTCAGGCATTCCCTGCGGTGTAGCCCCTTCCACAGATCAGACATGAAAGCCACTTCAAAGTCGCATCAAAGTAGTTCTCAATTTGCATCAAGTCGCCAGGCAAAGTCGCACTGTATGTGACTCAGCTTTCAGGTCGCAGTAGAGTAAACCGAGCCTAACACAGCTCTCATTGACTAACATGGGATTTCACATGTCATGCGACTTGGGGTCCCAGAAGTCAGATCCCGAAATCTCAGCAGTGTAAACCGAGCCTAATAGCACAACGACACAAATAATAATAGTAACATGATGTAATAATTATATTGAACACTAGAGGGTGCCCCATGCACATTGTGTATTAGGCCGCACTCTAAAATAAGACTCAGGCGGCACCTATGCTGATAACAGCTATTTATAAAAGTGTAATTAAGTCACATCTTGGATTTCCATCCTCATTTCCATGTAATTACAGAGACAGGGCATCACTGAAACAGTCTGATGTGTCTTGAAAGCAAAGTAACACTTACTACACACTGTAATTCCAATGAACACCTGCCTAATAATAATGAGTAAACTGCACATTGCGATTTCACAAGAAAAACCCGGGGCATTTGTCTGCTGCCAAGAAGAATGTAAGTGTTGTCTATTGCAGCCTATCAGAGACCTGCTTTTATTCCCTAATCCATATTAATCGCCAATTCACACCTAGGAATTCGACTACGTGGGTTGGTGCATGTTGCATTAAGACAGTCCATATTTAAAGCAGTATTAAACTCAAAAGCAATCATTTATTATATAGCAGCCTACCAATTATTAGATGTGATGGCTGCATTTGTTTCCTTTTTTGAGCTTTTCTTCTTCTATTTTCATCTGATGATCCAACCAGAAAGTCTGTTGTTCTTCAGCACATTGTATCAGTTTGCATGGATAAGACAAACCATTTAACACTGGCAGGGGTGATTAAAATGATCAGCTTTTATTTATTCATACAAAACCTTTATCCCAAAAGGATAAAAAAACTTTGCTGTAACTGCTTATTAAGTGTGAGCTGGAGATTGTCTTCAGTTTGTTAGTGTATTTAAATCTGCTAATACATTTAACACTATCCTCCCCAGGACTGACAATGCTGCTGTCTGCTGTGCCTCCTGTTCTCGTTCATCCAGAGTTGTGTCTCAGTTAACAGGAGGTGTGTTACTGGCCAGATCATCTGGTGAAAACAGAAAGGAAAGCCAAAAAAAAAAATAAAGCTAATGCAGCCATCACATCTATTACATAGTTACATAGTTACATAGTTAGTGAGGCTGAAAAAAGACACAAGTCCATCCAGTTCAACCTATGATGTGTGTGTGTGTTTGCTTTTAACCGTACATTGTATACCCCTGTATCTTGTGGTCTTTAAGGTGTCCATCCAATAGTTTTTTGAAACTATCAATGCTCCCCGCTGATACGACTGCTTGCGGAAGAGAATTCCACATCCTTACCGCTCTTACAGTGAAGAACCCCTTACGCACTTTAAGGTTAAACCGCCTTTCCTCAAGTTTTAGTGAGTGGCCACGTGTCTTATTGTATCTCCTTTCTCTGAATAGTTTGTTCCTTATGCTAGGGTCGCCAGTACAGTATTTGTATATTAATATCATATCCCCCCCTCAATCGTCTCTTCTCCAGAGAGAATAAGTTCAGTGCTTGTAGTCTTTCCTCATAGCTGATGTCCTCCATTCCCCTAATTATTTTTGTTGCCCTTCTCTGGACTTTCTCCAGTTCCAGCACATCCTTCCTGAGGACCGGTGCCCAGAACTGGACAGAATACTCCAGATGTGGCCGGACCAGAGTCTTGTAGAGTGGGAGAATAATCTCTTTATTTCTGGAGTGAATCCCCTTTTTTATACATCCCAGTATTCTGTTGGCTTTGCTTGCAGCGGCTTGGCATTGCATGCCACTGCCAAGCCTGTTGTCTACCAGTACCCCCAGGTCCCTTTCCATCCTAGACTCACCCAGAGGTTCCCCCCCTAGTGAGTAGCTTGCTTTCTGGTTTCTGGCCCCCAAGTGCATTACTTTACATTTTTCTACATTAAATCTCATCTGCCATGTAGTTGCCCACCCCGTTATTTTGTTCAGGTCTGCTTGCAAGATTTCCACATCCTGCATAGAAGATATTGGCATGCCTAATTTAGTATCATCTGCAAATACTGAGATTGTACTCGATATCCCCTCCTCTAGATCATTTATGAATAAATTAAACAGGATTGGTCCCAGGACAGAACCCTGGGGGACCCCACTTTCCACACCCGCCCAATCAGAGTACTCCCCATTAATCACCACCCTCTGGACTCTCCCCTGGAGCCAGTTCTCTATCCAGGTACTCACCTTATGGTCCATACCTACCTTCCTTAGTTTGTACAGTAAGCGTTTGTGGGGAACGGTGTCAAAGGCCTTTGCAAAGTCCAGATACACCACATCCACAGGCTTACCTTTATCTAAGTGGCAGCTCACTTCATCGTAGAAGGTTAATAGATTGGTTTGGCATGAACGATTTTTCATGAATCCATGCTGATTACTACTAATAATACAGTTTTCATTACTAAAGTCTTCTATGTGGTCCCTTATCATCCCCTCCAAAATTTTGCAGACTACTGATGTTAGGCTGACCGGCCTATAGTTACCCGGGATATATCTCGGCCCCTTTTTAAATATTGGTACCACGTTGGCTTTTTTCCAATCAGCTGGCACCATACCTGTCTGTAAACTATCCTTAAAGATCAAGAATAATGGTCTGGCAATCACCTGGCTGAGCTCATTAAGAACCCTCGGGTGCAAGCCATCCGGTCCCGGGGATTTATTTATGTTAAGTTTCTCTAGTTTAGCTCTAAGTCTATCCTCTGTTAGCCATGGCGGCACTTCCTGAGGTGTATTATTTAGTTCGGCCTTACAAGCGGGGTTCGTGTAGCCCCCCGATTCCTTTGTGAAGACTGAAGAAAAGAAATTATTTAACACTTCCGCCTTTTCTCTGTCCTCTGTGGCCATTTTTCCTTTCTCATCTTTTATGGGACCAATGTGTTCTGGCCTCGCTTTCTTACTGTTTATATACTTAAAGAACTTCTTGGGGTTCTTTTTACTCTCCTCCGCTATATGTCTCTCGTGTTCTATTTTAGCCACCCTGATTTCATCTTTACATTTCTTATTACACTCTTTGTAGTGCTTAAATGCTGCCAATGACCCCTCAGTCTTGTATTTTTTGAAGGCCTTTTCTTTAGCTATAATATACATTTTTATGTTGGAGTTTAGCCACCCAGGGTTTAGTTTTGCTCTTTTAAATTTATTTCCCTGTGGAATGCACTGGCCCACCCCCTTGTTAAGTATGCTCTTGAAGCACTCCCATTTTTCCTCCGTGTTCTTTGTTCCCAGGGTTCTATCCCATTTGATATTTTCTAGCAGCGAGCGCAGTTTAGGGAAATTGGCTCTTTTGAAATTCAGTGTCCTTATATTACCCTTGTGGACACTATTGATTAGTAAGCTGCAATATTTTAAATTTTTGGTTTTGGGTTTATTATGGTTTTAACAAGCCTCAGTAAACAAATAAAAAAAAAAAAAAAAAAAACCATGCACAAGTACTACTTTTGGCCAATGTATTGCACCGCAGAGCATTGAAATCTATGTGTTATGGTGCACTGTGTGTGTGTGCATTGGGGTGCCCTTTGGAATGAATGGCAGTGTAAAGAAATGCACCAATACAGTTGCTGTAAAGTGTTACAATGTGCATTTTTTACACTCATTCATACATCATAATTTGGTCTCATGAGTATCATAATCTGACCAGAAAATCACCCAATAAGGCCCTGTTCACACCTGAGCATTTTTCAGCTCGTAAAACGCTCATCTCCGAAGTCTCAAAACGCCCAACAAGCAAAATCCCATTCATTTCAATGGCCCCTGCTCACATATGAGCGTTTTGTCGTCTGAAGCAAAATGTCTGAAGTTCAAAAAAGTACATGAGCTCCTTTTTGGCAAATTACATGCATTTTTGTTAAATGTCAATGCCTGCAAAAAACGCCTGAAAAACGCCTGAAAAAATGCCTGAAAAGCACATGAAAAAAAGCCCCAAAAAAGCCTGAAAACGATACGCTTAGGTGTGAATGGAGCCTTAAAGCTAAATTGTACAGGGTGCTGTCAGGTGAGAGTTAGTGCAGGCACCCTGCTCAGCCTACCAGGATTGGCTCAGCATAGAAATGAATAGGGATTCATCTAGAGATGATCAGAGACTGTGGATAGAATACAATAGATGATCAGAGACAGCAAATGTGATACAAGAGATAGTCATGACTGAGGAATGATACAAGAGATGATCAGAGACTGCAGACGTGGTACAAGAGATGGTCTAGATTGGTGAATGATACAAGAAATGGTCAAGACTAGGGAATGATACAAGTGATGGTCAGGGACTGGGGATATGATACAGGAGATGGTCACTCAGGACTAGGGAATGATACAAGAGATGATCAGAGACTGCAGACGTGATACAAGAGATGGTCAGGACTGGGGAATGATACAAGGAATGGTCCGGACTGGGGACGTGATACAAGAGATGGTCAGAGACTGTGAACGTGATACAAAAGATGGTCAGAGACAGGGGACGTGATACAAGATATGGTCAGGACTGGGGATGTGATACAAGAGATGGTCAGGACTGGGGAATGATACAAGGGATGGTCAGAGATTGCAGACATGATAGAAGAGATGGTCAGGACTGGGGACGTGATAAAAGAGATGGTCAGGACTGGGGACGTGATACAAGAGATGGTCAGGACTGGGGACGTGATACAAGAGATGGTCAGGACTGGGGAATGATACAAGGGATGGTCAGAGATTGCAGACATGATAGAAGAGATGGTCAGGACTGGGGACAGGATACAAGAGATGGTCAGGACTGGGGACGTGATACAAGAGATGGTCAGGACTGGGGACATGATACAAGAGATGGTCAGGATTGGGGACGTGATACTAGAGATGGTCAGGACTGGGGACATGATACAAGAGATGGTCAGGACTGGGGACATGATACAAGAGATGGTCAGGACTGGGGACATGACACAATAGATGGTCAGAACTGGGGAATGATACAAGAGATGGTCAGGACTGGGGAATTATACAAGAGATGGTCAGGACTTGGGAATGATACAAGAGATGGTCAGGACTGGGGAATAATACAAGAGATGGTCAGGACTTGGGAATGATACAAGAGATGGTCAGAGACTGCAGACATGATCCATGAAATGGTCAGAGACTGCTGACATGATCCATGAAATGGTCAGAGACTGCTGACATGATAGAAGAGATGGTCAGGGACTGCGGACTTGATACAAGAGGTGGTCAGGACTGGGGAATGATACAAGGGATGGTCAGAGATTGCAGACATGATAGAAGAGATGGTCAGGACTGGGGACGTGATACAAGAGATGGTCAGGACTGGGGACGTGATACAAGAGATGGTCAGGACTGGGGACGTGATACAAGAGATGGTCAGGACTGGGGACATGATACAAGAGATGGTCAGGACTGGGGACGTGATACAAGAGATGGTCAGGACTAGGGACGTGATACAAGATATGGTCAGGACTGGGGATGTGATACAAGAGATGGTCAGAACTGGGGAATGATACAAGGGATGGTCAGAGATTGCAGACATGATAGAAGAGATGGTCAGGACTGGGGACGTGATACAAGAGATGGTCAGGACTGGGGACGTGATACAAGAGATGGTCAGGACTGGGGACGTGATACAAGAGATGGTCAGGACTGGGGATGTGATACAAGAGATGGTCAGAACTGGGGAATGATACAAGGGATGGTCAGAGATTGCAGACATGATAGAAGAGATGGTCAGGACTGGGGACATGATACAAGAGATGGTCAGGATTGGGGACATGATACAAGAGATGGTCAGGACTGGGGACATGATAGAAGAGATGGTCAGGACTGAGGATGTGACACAAGAGATGGTCAGGACAGGGGAATGATACAAGAGATGGTCAGGACTGGGGAATGATACAAGAGATGGTCAGGACTGGGGAATGATACAAGAGATGGTCAGGACTTGGGAATGATACAAGAGATGGTCAGGACTGGGGAATGATACAAGAGATGGTCAGGATTGGGGACATGATACAAGAGATGGTCAGGACTGGGGACATGATACAAGAGATGGTCAGGACTGAGGATGTGACACAAGAGATGGTCAGGACAGGGGAATGATACAAGAGATGTTCAGGACTGGGGAATGATACAAGAGATGGTCAGGACTGGGGAATGATACAAGAGATGGTCAGGACTTAGGAATGATACAAGAGATGGTCAGGACTGGGGAATGATACAAGAGATGGTCAGGACTTGGGAATGAATGATACAAGAGATGGTCAGAGAATGCGGACATGATAGAAGAGATGGTCAGGACTGGGGACATGATACAAGAGATGGTCAGGACTGGGGATGTGATAAAAGAGATGATCAGGACTGGGGACATGATACAATAGATGGTCAGGACTGGGGACATGATACAAGAGATGGTCAGGACTGGAGAATGATACAAGGGATGGTCAGAGATTGCAGACATGATAGAAGAGATGGTCAGGACTGGGCAGTGCTGTATCCTGGCCTAGGCCAACAAGGCCCAGGCCTAGGGCGGCACTTTGCAGGGGGGCAGCAAAAAAATATTAAATTATTTGTATAATGACTATGGACTTCCTATTTATTATACAAATAAGTGAAATAGTCCTATAATTACAATCAGTGGCAGCAAACACAAGTCCATATATCTTAAAAGAGTAATCTTAATAATCCCGTGACATAAGGCTGTACAAATGGGCACTGATAAGGCTGTACTGGTGGCCACTTTTGGGGCTGCACTGGTGACCACTGCCAAGGCCACACTGATATGCTGCACTGATGGGCAGTAAAGAGGCGGCACTGATAAGGCTGCACTGATGAGGCTAAACTTATGGGAACTGATGAAGCTATGCTAATGGGGACTAATAGACTGTGGTTAGGGTCTGTGGTTTACAGATGACAGGGTGGGTCATAAACAGGAAGGGGTGTGCCCTTTACAGGAAGTGGTGGGTCATATTTAAATTAGGGGGTGCACAAGTTTAGTCAGGCCTAGGGCAGCACAAAACCTAAATACACCACTGGGACTGGGGACATGATACAAGAGATGATCAGGACTGGGGACATGATACAAGAGATGGTCAGGACTGGGGACATGATACAAGAGATGGTCAGGATTGGGGACGTGATAAAAGAGATGGTCAGGACTGGGGACGTGATACAAGAGATGGTCAGGAATGGGGACGTGATAAAAGAGATGGTCAGGACTGGGGACATGATAAAAGAGATGGTCAGAGATTGCATGTTATAGTTAGAGGAAGTCTCCTTAGTTCTGATACAGTACAATAGGTGAATGTTGCCACCCTAGGACAAGAAGTATATTATTTGACATTTTTCTTTTTGGTTTAGATCTCCATTAACAGCCTTGCTGACCACAATACTTCCTCAGTGTCAAAGGCCGGAGCTAACAGAGGCTGAACTTAGCAAACATTTGCTCTAGATAAGAGATCAGAACAATCTACAAATAAGGCTTACATCATTTAATACTGGAAACACAGTGATACCTTCCAAACAATGTATACTGTATATTTCTCTGGTAAAGCTTTACAGGAAAGATCAACCTTTGCACCAGATCGGAAGTGATCAGTCAGTATGGAGACCAGAACAGCAATAGAAGGCATGGTGGGATTAGCTAGGAGAATCCGGTTTAACGTGAACTTGAACTTTGCTCACTTAGGAGAGTGTAACAGGTTTGCTGCATGTATTTTGGCGGGTAGGACATGTAGGGTGATCGTCACGTCCTCCATGTTTCCCTGCTTGCCGGGTGCCCAATGTGGGTCAAATAGGAGGCCTACTTGGGGGTGGGTTCTGTGGGCTACGTCAGGCGATAAACTTGGTCACTCATCCTTGCACTGGGAAAACACCTTGCCCGAAAGTATGCTCACCAACGCCCGGGACCAGGAGGGCGCCACAGACATGTGAAGAATCAACATTAGGACAGTCCCCCCACTCAGAGATGAGCCACATGTGTGAGCCACATGTGTGAACGTAGTGTTGTATCTGGAGTTCCTCTAGATCAGGCATGTCCAAGGTCCGGCCCGTGGACCAATTGTGGCCCGCGGGCCACTTTAATACGACCCCACAGATAATTTGGAAAAGTCTATTTTGGCCCTGTGAATCCCCCAGCGCTGCTCAGGACCCCTGGGATCTCTGGATCTTTCAATGCCGCGGGACTGCACGTATGCCATATTAGTTCTTTTACCATTCAGTTTATACATCCTCCTATATATGCTACTGTTTTGAATGACTTATACTCAAAATGATGATCCATCCCGACCCGCTGCATCCAATTGCTGTTTTTCCTGTTATTTGTGAATACACTATTATTATCACCCACCCATTGCCCGCCCGCCCCCGCCAGCCCCCGCCAGCTTTATATCCCTTGCTCAATATGGCCTTGGACTTAGCCTGATTAGGGAGCACTAAAAAACACAAAAAATTCCGGCGCTAGTATGACAGGACTAGCGCCCTCTCCATGATAATTGGCATAACACCTGGGGGTCAAGTAGCAGCTGTGTGGGAACAAAACACACCAGGAGGGACGTTCAAAAGTATCAGTCACACAAGGGTTAACCACATATACAGTGCCTTGCGAAAGTATTCGGCCACCTTGAACTTTGCAAACTTTTGCCACATTTCAGGCTTCAAACATAAAGATACAAAACTGTAATTTTTTTTGAAGAATCAACAAGTGGGACACAATCATGAAGTGGAACGAAATTTATTGGATATTTCAAACTTTTTTAACAAATAAAAAAACTGGAAAATTGGGCATGCAAAATTATTCAGCCCCCTTAAGTTAATACTTTGTAGCGCCACCTTTTTCTGCGATTACAGCTGTAAGTCGCTTGGGGTATGTCTCTATCAGTTTTGCACATCGAGAGACTAAAATTTTTGCCCATTCCTCCTTGCAAAACAGCTCGAGCTCAGTGAGGTTGGATGGAGAGCGTTTGTGAACAGCAGTTTTCAGTTCTTTCCACAGATTCTCGATTGGA
The DNA here is from genome assembly GCF_965119305.1 of Pelophylax lessonae. Taxonomy (NCBI): domain Eukaryota; kingdom Metazoa; phylum Chordata; class Amphibia; order Anura; family Ranidae; genus Pelophylax; species Pelophylax lessonae. The sequence goes on from NC_138776.1 coordinate 61,298,027, forward strand.
TTCAGGTCTGGACTTTGACTTGGCCATTCTAACACCTGGATATGTTTATTTGTGAACCATTCCATTGTAGATTTTGCTTTATGTTTTGGATCATTGTCTTGTTGGAAGACAAATCTCCATCCCAGTCTCAGGTCTTTTGCAGACTCCATCAGGTTTTCTTCCAGAATGGTCCTGTATTTGGCTCCATCCATCTTCCCATCAATTTTAAACATCTTCCCTGTCCCTGCTGAAGAAAAGCAGGCCCAAACCATGATGCTGCCACCACCATGTTTGACAGTGGGGATGGTGTGTTCAGGGTGATGAGCTGTGTTGCTTTTACGCCAAACATAACGTTTTGCATTGTTGCCAAAAAGTTCGATTTTGGTTTCATCTGACCGGAGCACCTTCTTCCTCATGTTTGGTGTGTCTCCCAGGTGGCTTGTGGCAAACTTTAAACGACACTTTTTATGGATATCTTTAAGAAATGGCTTTCTTCTTGCCACTCTTCCATAAAGGCCAGATTTGTGCAGTATACGACTGATTGTTGTCCTATGGACAGAGTCTCCCACCTCAGCTGTAGATCTCTGCAGTTCATCCAGAGTGATCATGGGCCTCTTGGCTGCATCTCTGATCAGTCTTCTCCTTGTATGAGCTGAAAGTTTAGAGGGATGGCCAGGTCTTCGTAGATTTGCAGTGGTCTGATACTCCTTCCATTTCAATATTATCGCTTGCACAGTGCTCCTTGGGATGTTTAAAGTTTGGGAAATCTTTTTGTTTCCAAATCCGGCTTTAAACTTCCCCACAACATTATCTCGGACCTGCCTGGTGTGTTCCTTGTTCTTCATGATACTCTCTGCGCTTTAAACGGACCTCTGAGACTATCACAGTGCAGGTGCATTTATACGGAGACTTGATTACACACAGGTGGATTCTATTTATCATCATTAGTCATTTAGGTCAACATTGGATCATTCAGAGATCCTCACTGAACTTCTGCAGAGAGTTTGCTGCACTGAAAGTAAAGGGGCTGAATAATTTTGCACACCCAATTTTTCAGTTTTTTATTTGTTAACAAAGTTTGAAATATCCAATAAATTTCGTTCCACTTCATGATTGTGTCCCACTTGTTGTTGATTCTTCACAAAAAAATTACAGTTTTATATCTTTATGTTTGAAGCCTGAAATGTGGCAAAAGGTTGCAAAGTTCAAGGGGGCCGAATACTTTCGCAAGGCACTGTAAGTGCTATATGAGCCTACCGATGATGATTACTGATGGCAGCAATAATAGTCATGAATGATGCCAATGTAGTAAATAAAACATTGAAAAGTTGTCAGGACAACCATATGAGAAGCAGGCACTCCTCATGCTTCCCTTGCTCCCCTGCATTGGGTCACCGCACATGCCGCTCACCACCAGTGACTCTATAGCGGTTCAAGCCTCGTTTTGGTCCTCTTTCCCCCAGAGTCTGACGTCACGTCAGGGCCCCCTTCCTGGTCGGCGCTCATCATGGGTGATTGGAGTGGCCACAGACGATGATCCTCCTTGCCTCCTATACTGGGCATTGTGTAACCCTTTTCCACCCTTCCCTGTCCAGGATTGAGGAATTCTGTTATCATCTCCTCACAGGCTGAGCAAGGCACAACTGTCCACACTGCTGCATTGTTCCTGGCTGGTTTTATGCCTTCACACACACTGGATGGTCACCAAGCTGTGAGTTTTTAACCCCTTATTTTGGCTTCACCATTGCAGATCCAGCGGGGGTCATCGTACAAGGGTACTGCTATTTTATACCTACATGGAACTGATTTTGAAAAAAAACTTTTCAATGTTCTATTTACTACATCGCCATCATTCATGACTATTATTGCTGCCATTATTAATCCTCATCGGTGGGTTCATATAGCACTTATATGTAGTTAACCCTTGTGTGACTGATTAGGGAGCAAGCATGCTCTGAAATTAGATGAATACATTGTAAAATCTCTGTTAATGTCAGTTGGTCTAAATTTGTTATAATATATTTGGACACAACATGTTTACTTGATGTTATGTTCCTGTTCATATTTTTTTAACTTAAAAGTTGATAGACAACCTTTATTGTAAAGGTTGGATGTAAGCCCACTGGCCCACCTAATAGGAAATGATGTATATGAATATTGATATAATCCCATACTTACTCATTACCGTGTTTTAGAGTATTTTCTTTTCCTTGTTGTTTGTATATATGTGTATTTTTAATATATGAATTGATAATAAAAATTTGGATTTTCTATAAATCTGGGAATATATTCTTTGAGTACGATACCAACAAAATCCCCCTTTTTTAGCCCTCATACACCTGGTCCCTTGGTATGGACCTATGGTAATACAAACCATTATGTCAAATGATATTGGGATGGAGGTATCAAATTGTTATCTCTTAATATATACAATCCTTTTTCTTTAAAAAGATCAACCTTTACTACCAATAATATGTATTGTACTTTACAAAGTTCCACTAAATGCAGTATTAGAATAGATACATTTATTTCAAGTGGTTTTAAAACACTTACAAGAGTGTGAAATTTATGGGCTCATCTGAAGAAGTGTGGTCTGGCTGTTCCACTGAGTTCCCAAACGCAACTGAAGATGGAAGGCTGTGTTGTGCTTCCGCATTAGACCAGCATGGGACACGGAGGCGGAAGTGACGTCACTGGTGGGGGGCGGGGAGTCCAGAGGCACTCAATTAGTGAAGACAGGATCGTAACATTTTCTGCTTTGAAAATGACATCTGTACCCTTGTGGTAGTGCACACTGGTTCCGGCAATTAGGGATGCATGGCATTTTCTGTTTTGCATTCCTATGGGAAAAAAATCCCTTGGGCACCACAACAACCGACAATTTTACTCCATGCGCTTATACACTTTACTGCCATGTGTTAGAGGCCAAACACTGAAGAAAAAAATATAACATATTGCAGCTTATCATTCCTTGTATACCTTCAGCTGGTTATTTCTAACGGCCCTTTACAGAGATCTGTGGGGGATTCTAGTAAAAGTTTAATCAAAAAAAGATTAAAGAAAACTGTCATCCTTTATTTTATTGTACACATAACAAATGTCCCATATGACAGCTGTTATTCTTTATGTTTGAACACAAAATCCCTCATTCTTCCCTTTTGTCATCATTTATCATGTTGTTTAATATTACACGCACAGCATGCTGTACACCCTTGATTACACACAGGTGGATTCTATTTATCATCATTAGTCATTTAGGTCAACATTGGATCATTCAGAGATCCTCACTGAACTTCTGCAGAGAGTTTGCTGCACTGAAAGTAAAGGGGCTGAATAATTTTGCACACCCAATTTTTCAGTTTTTTATTTGTTAACAAAGTTTGAAATATCCAATAAATTTCGTTCCACTTCATGATTGTGTCCCACTTGTTGTTGATTCTTCACAAAAAAATTACAGTTTTATATCTTTATGTTTGAAGCCTGAAATGTGGCAAAAGGTTGCAAAGTTCAAGGGGGCCGAATACTTTCGCAAGGCACTGTAAGTGCTATATGAGCCTACCGATGATGATTACTGATGGCAGCAATAATAGTCATGAATGATGCCAATGTAGTAAATAAAACATTGAAAAGTTGTCAGGACAACCATATGAGAAGCAGGCACTCCTCATGCTTCCCTTGCTCCCCTGCATTGGGTCACCGCACATGCCGCTCACCACCAGTGACTCTATAGCGGTTCAAGCCTCGTTTTGGTCCTCTTTCCCCCAGAGTCTGACGTCACGTCAGGGCCCCCTTCCTGGTCGGCGGTCATCATGGGTGATTGGAGTGGCCACAGACGATGATCCTCCTTGCCTCCTATACTGGGCATTGTGTAACCCTTTTCCACCCTTCCCTGTCCAGGATTGAGGAATTCTGTTATCATCTCCTCACAGGCTGAGCAAGGCACAACTGTCCACACTGCTGCATTGTTCCTGGCTGGTTTTATGCCTTCACACACACTGGATGGTCACCAAGCTGTGAGTTTTTAACCCCTTATTTTGGCTTCACCATTGCAGATCCAGCGGGGGTCATCGTACAAGGGTACTGCTATTTTATACCTACATGGAACTGATTTTGAAAAAAAACTTTTCAATGTTCTATTTACTACATCGCCATCATTCATGACTATTATTGCTGCCATTATTAATCCTCATCGGTGGGTTCATATAGCACTTATATGTAGTTAACCCTTGTGTGACTGATTAGGGAGCAAGCATGCTCTGAAATTAGATGAATACATTGTAAAATCTCTGTTAATGTCAGTTGGTCTAAATTTGTTATAATATATTTGGACACAACATGTTATGTTGTGTACATGTTATTGTGTAACATGTACATGTTACACAATAACATGTTATTCTTTATGTTTGAACACAAAATCCCTCATTCTTCCCTTTTGTCATCATTTATCATGTTGTTTAATATTACACGCACAGCATGCTGTACACCCTTCAGTGATGTGTGGGGAAATCACTGAGCACTCTTTAGGGTTAAGGTGCATTTTTTATTTTGGAGATAAAAGTTCTGTATGTACACTGCCAAGTGAAAGCTGCCATAGAGTACTTTGTGTGTTTCTGTCAAATCAATCATTTGTTTTTACTAAAAAAAAACTGTTTTCCGCAAAATATTTCAAGTTTGTATGGACAGTTGTGAGTTAAAGTGCCCTCTAGTTGGTTATAATTACTTCATTGGCAAACATGTTATTTAGAAGAAGAAGAAATGTTTTTAAATATATAAAGAGTAAAAAGGCAAAGTCAGAGCATAATGGACCCATAAAGGATAGCCAGGGGAAGTTGGTTACAATTGACCAGAGAAGGCCCCAAATAGGTTCTTCTCCTCGTGTGGAAAAGGAGGCGGTATGATAGACAAGATGGTATTGTTAGTAACACAGCAAGGAGGGTACCCTTGAGGCTAAGCTAGTGTTCCTAAAAGACTTGAAAAACTTAATGTGAACAAATCACCCAGACCAGAAAGTTTACACCTGAGAGTCCTCAAAGAACGTAGCCAGGTCATTACTAGACCACTATTCCCAATCTTTAAGGACAGCTTACTGACTGAAAGCTAACTTGGTACCAATATTCAAAATAGGACTGAGATACATACTTGGTAACTACAGGCCAGTCAGCCTAACACTAATAGTTTGTAAACTGTTGGAGGGGTTGATAAGGCACCATATCCAAGAATTTGCAGATCAGAATAGTATCATTAGTAGTAACCAGTATAGATTTATGAAATGTTGTTGCTAGACCAACCTGTTAACATTCTATGAGGAAGTGAGCTTTAAACTGGATAGAGGAGGGCCTGTGAATGTCGTGTATCTAGGGGGTTGATTTACTTAAGGCAAATAGACTATACCCTTTGCAAGTGCAGTTGCTCTAGAGCTTAGCAAATTAGGTAAATCTTCCCTTAGCAAAGAATACCAAATCACATGCAAGGAAAATTAAAAAATAGCATTTTTGCTTGCACATGATTGGATGATGAAAGTCAGCAGAGCTTCTGCTCATTTAGTAAGCTATGGAGCAACTACACTTTGCAAAGTGCACAGTATATTTGCCTTTAGTAAATCAACCCCTAGATTTCACCAAAGATCTTGTCATGGTACCCCATAAATACATGATTTACAAATTGAGGTCTCTTAACATTGATGATAGCATAATTATGTACCTGGATAGAAAATTGGTTACAGGAATGCATCCAAAGTGTGGTGATAAATGGCAGCTGCAGGCATCACCCTGGTACCATTTTTTAGAGCCGACGGTTGGTTTACTTGTAAGAACAACTGATGTAGCTATTTAGCCGCTCAGCTGTTATTACAAGCAGTGGGAGGGGACTCCTCCCCCCTCCTGCTGCCTTCCGCCACTCCGCCCGGGTCTCCTGTCCCACCAGGAGAGCCGGGTCTTTTAGACCTCAGATCCCTCCATAAAGAGTACCTGTCACTGCCTATTATTGTCATAAGGGATGTTTACATTACTTGTAAAAGCAATAAAAGTGATCAGAAAAATGTTTAAAAAAAAATAAAAAAATAAATAAAATGTTTAAAGCGACCCATCCCTCCATGCTCACGTGCCAAAGAAAATGCATATATAATGTAAAAAGTGTTCAAATCACACATGTGAGGTATCGCCGAGATCTTTAGAGTGAGAGCAATAATTGTAGCACAAGACCTCCTCTGTAACTACAAACAGGTAACCGGTAAAATTTTTTAAAGGGTTACCTATGGAGATCTTTACGTATAGTAGTTTGTCGCAATTTCACGAATGCGTGCAGTTTTAAAGCGTGACATATTAGGTATCTATTTACTGGGCGTAACATCATCTTTCACATTATTTAAAAAATTGGGCTAACTTTACTGTTTAGTTTTTTTTTTTTAATTTATTAAAGTGTATTTTTTTTTAAAAAAATTGCGTCTGAAAGACCACTGCACAAACACAGTGTGACATAAAATTTTGCAACAACCGCCATTTTATTCTCTAGGGACTCTGATAAAAAAATATATATAATGTTTGGGGGTTCTAACTTAAAAATACTGATTTTACCATGTAAACAACAAATGTCAGAAATAGGCCTAGTCTTGAAGTGGTTACCTTGTTGCAAACATGATGTAGAGGTTGGTATAAATAGTTCAATCCCAGTGTTGGCTGACGAAACAAACCTAGGCAACACAATAGCTTCATAACATGATATTAAAACTTTACAAGAAGACCTCAATAAAAAAGAGGGATGGGCAAATACATAGAAAATTACGTTCAATGTAAGAAAATGTAAAGTAATACATTTGGGGGCTAAAAATATAAATACAAGCTACAGGTTAGGGGGAGAACCTCTGGGGAAATCCTGGATGAAAAAGGATCTAGGGGGGGTCCTAGTAGATGACAGGCTTAGCAATAGCATGCAATGCCAAACTTAGTATCCATTAATAAGGATATTTTCTCAAAAGATAAAACTATAATTCTACAACTTTTCAAAACTCTGGTTTCACCACATACTGATCTTTTCCAGTTCTGGTTATCAGTCCTTAGGAATGATGTGCTGTAACTAGGGAGAGTGCAGGGAAGGGCAACAAAACTAATAAGGGAACTTGAGGACCTCAGTTATGAGGAGCAACTACAAGCATTTTAATTTAGACTCTTGATTGATTGCAATATATAAATATCTAAATGGTGATTCTAGTATAGGGAGGAAACTATTCAGTCTCAAGTCATTCAAGAGAACGTGTGGTCACTCACTATAGTACAGAAAGGAGGAAGAAAATAAAGGAAGGAAAAAGGAGGAGAGGAGAGATAAAAAGAAGAAAGGAAATAGTTTTTCAAGCAAAAGAAAATAACAATTTACCTGCCTCCATTCCAGTCTAATTTGCCAGGTGTAAACCCTTCACTTACCACAATTAGATAAGTAATTGTCATATTAAATGTGTTCCAATCATATGATTCACCAGATTAATAATTTACCTATAGTATTTGGTAAAATTTGCGTTACAATTTGACTCCTATACTGGATAAGTTCAAGACTAAGAGTCAGGTGTGGACCAAATTGCCCCTTTCGGTGGTAGGCCAAGCAAATTTAATAAAAATGTTTTGGGCCCCCCAGGTACTCTATGTTTTGCATCATTCACCATTGTGGATACCTCTTAAGTGGTTAAAAAATAGATTCTATATTCTGTTTTTTATTATGGAGAGGCCAGAACCCCAGAATTAAGCTTTCAACACTACCCCTTTCTAAAGATGTGGGGGGTTTTGCAGTGCCTAATGTGAAATTTTATTTCTTAGCAGCCCAACTCCACCAGGTTGCAGGGTGGCGAGTAGAAAATTGGACAGACCCTGTTCACTCCCTACTTTTGAGTAAATCTCCTGCTACCACTTAATAGCTCAACTAGAATCTGGGTCCTTGCACATGCTTCCCAAAGTTCCACCCTAGTACTCATACACAAAGTATGTCAGGAAGTGAGATGTAATATGCAATAGGAGAATATATCAATATATACACCACAATGGGGGAAACCTAAATTATAGGGAATTGTGTAAATTAGAGGGGTTTGAATCTTGGCGTGCACTTGAGGATCAATTATATTGCTCAATTATATACTCAAAATGTCTGAAGAACATTCCAAGACCTACAAATGACATATTCACTGCCCTCTTGCAGATTCTTCCAATATTTACTACTGCGACACGCCCTACAGACCCAGTTTAGAGCTATCAAGCCAGAGGTACAGACTCATTGACTCCCTTGCAAGGACTCAGGTCAAGAAGGGCCTTATCTCCATCATATTATACAGTTACCTGATTGGACAACACCAGAAGGAGGTTGCTTGTCCGGGTAGAAAAGGATGGGAAAAAGATGATATATAGCAGAATATTTTGGAACACGTTACATAGTTACATAGTTACATAGTAGGTGAGGTTAAATAAAGACAATAGTCCATCCAGTTCAACCTGTGTAGGTGTGTGTGACTGTAATCATATAACATAGCCTTTAATCTCCTGATCCTTGAGATGCAAGTCTAAGAGTCTTTTGAAAGTCACCATACTACCCACAGAAACCACCTCTTGTGGTAGACAATTCCACAATCTTGTAGCCCTAACAGTAAAGAACCCCCCACGTTGCCTGAGGTTAAAACGCTTCTCCTCTAATCGCATTGTATGTCCTCGAGTCCTCATGCAATTCCTTCGAATGAACAGCTTTTTTTCTAAGCTGAGATCCCCATTAAGATATTTATAAATTGCTATCATGTCCCCTCTCAGACGTCTCTTCTGCAGGGAGAATAAATCGAGCGATTGCAGCCGCTCTTCATAGTTAAGGTCCTCCAACCCCCTAATCAGTTTAGTTGCCCTTCTCTGGACTTTCTCCAGCTCCAACACATCCCTCCTGAGGACTGGCGACCAGAACTGGACAGAATACTCCAGATGCGGTCGGACCAGAGTTTTATAAAGTGGAAGGATTATAGTCTTATCTCTGGAATACATCCCTTTCTTTATGCATGCTAATATTCTGTTGGCTTTGGAAGCTGCCGCTTGACATTGCATGCTGTTGCCTAATCTATCATCAACCAAGACTCCCAGATCTTTCTCCATTTTTGATTCCCCCAAGGGTTCCCCTCCTAACGTGTATTGTGATTTTATGTTTTTAGTCCCCAAGTGCAAAACCTTACACTTCTCCACGTTAAACCTCATTTGCCATGTCGTTGCCCACTCCGTAATTTTGTCCAGGCCATTCTGTAGGATATCTGCTTCATGCTGTGTAGTTATTGCCCTGGCCAATTTTGTGTCATCTGCAAAAACTGATAACGAACTACTGATCCCGTACTCAATGCTGTTTATGAATAAATTGAACAAGGTTGGTCCCAAGACTGAGCCTTGGGGGACCCCGCTTACCACCTCAGACCAGTCTGAGTATGCGCTGTTTATTACCACCCTTTGGACACGGCCTTTTAGCCAGTTTCGTATCCAGGAGCAAACCCTGCTGTCGATACCTGCAGACCTTATTTTATAAATTAAGCGCTTGTGGGGAACTGTATCAAACGCCTTAGCGAAATCCAAATACACCACATCCACTGGTCTGCCCCTATCTAGCTCACAGCTCACCTCCTCGTAGAATGCTAAGAGATTGGTTTGACAAGAACGCCCATTTGTAAACCCGTGCTGATTACTGCTGATGATGTTGTTGTCTTTAGCATATTCTACGATATAGTCCCTTATCATCCCCTCCAAAAGTTTACAAATTATTGATGTCAAGCTGACAGGCCTATAATTTCCCGGGATATGCCTCTGGCCCTTTTTGAATATCGGAATCACGTTAGCCTTCCTCCAATCCCCTGGTACATCTCCTGTCCTAATACTGTCAGCAAAGATCAGGAACAGTGGTCTAGATATAATCTTACTGAGTTCCTTGAGTACTCTCGGATGTACGCCATCCGGGCCTGGTGATTTGTTTGTGTTAAGTTTATCCAGTCTTTCCCTGATTTCACCCTCTGTTAGCCATAGAGGCAAGTCCTGTGTATTACTACTAACCAAACAGTCGTGGTCAGTGTACCCCTCCTTTTCCTGCGTAAAGACTGACGAGAAAAAAGCATTCAGCACGGTTGCTTTTTCAGTGTCCTCTGTAACCATTCTCCCATCATCGTTAATTATGTGTGCAATATGCTCTGCCCTAGTTTTTTTGCTGTTTATATATTTAAAGAATTTCTTTGGGTTTTTTTTACTATCCTCCGCTATTTGTCTCTCAAAGTTGATTTTAGCCATCTTGATTTCGTGTTTACACTTCTTATTTGCCTCCTTGTATTGCTGGAAGGCCGATACTGTGCCCTCTGATTTATATTTCTTGAAGGCCAATTTTTTTCCCCTAATAAGTTTTTTAACGCTACGGTTTAGCCAGCCAGGTTTGGCTTTGTCTCTTCTAAATTTATTCCCCATAGGAATGCACTGCAAGATGCCTTTGCTTAATATGTTCCTAAAGCATTCCCATTTTTCCTCTGTGGTCAGGGATCCCAGGGTTTGGTCCCAGTTTACCCTTTCCATCAATGAGTACAATTTTGGAAAGTTTGCCCGTCTGAAGTTTAGGGTTCTTATGTTCCCCACTTGCCTTTTTATATTGTTATTCATACTAAATGTGATCATCCTGTGATCGCTAGAGCCCAGGTTGTCCTGGACTCCTACCTCCGAGATTATGTCTGGGTCATTAGTGATCAATAGATCCAGGATTGCGTTTTCTCTGGTAGGGGAATCCACCAATTGTGACATGTAGTTGTCCTGTAAGGTTTCCGTGAATAGACAGGCCTTATGTGAGTGTGCAGTCCCCTCTTCCTAGTCAATGTCGGGATAATTGAAGTCCCCCAATACGATGACGATCCCAGTCCCTCTGTATCTATATCTATATATTGTATCAGTGGGGTAGGCGAGATATACCTGAATGCCCAAGGTGCTCAAGATCTCGTGCAGATTTACTGCACATGTTGTGGAAATGCCCCAAATTGTTAGGCACTGGCAAAGTCTGGTAGGCAGTATTAATCGTGCCTATCAAACCTGCATTAAATTAGATCCTAAGGTATGTCTATTCGGTTATTTAGATGAAGAAATATCTTCACCTGAAGTTTTTAGTTTTATTATTAATAGGCTGCTATTTATAGCACGAAAAACGATTGCATTAAAGTAGGTGTCCCCTGGACCTCCACACATGAGGATTGTTGGATACAAGTTAATAATGTTTTATTGAAAGAACACAAAGTGTATAGGAGAGGCTTATCCAATACATTCCAAAAAAAGTGTGGGAACCATGGATAGCGGTACCTGGTTTGGCCCCCTTCTTAGTATCCCATTACAGTGTTGATAGGTTGCAACTGGTATATAGTGTGGCTCTGGAACACCTTTGAAGATATTTCTTCAGGGTGCAAATGATAATCTGGAGAGTGATATTAGCGGGTATAAGCATGTTCATTGTTTTTTTTTGTTAAGTACGGCAGATCACTGTCCTGATTAGAATGGTTTAAATACTATATTGGTTATAAGCTGTTTGGCACACAGCCTTCACAAGTTGAAAAATGAATAGCAGGCATGAACGATATTAACAGGGAATATCCAGAGACCTGGCATTCACAGGATCTGTTGCAATAATAGATGTTGATTTTTATATATGCGATCCTGTGAACCTAACGGGAAGACATATGGTTGGAGGGTGCCAAATAGTTTCAAACTGAACCAATATGTCAATATGCTAATTTTTTTTCTTCTTCTGTTTTATATGTGTGTGTGTTGCTTTCTTAACCTGTAACTAAAAATTAATTTTTTAATGAAAATTATTTAAAAAATAAATAAATAGGAATTGCAATATTTAGTGATAGTATCCAAGCAGGCGTTCAGGCCAGAGTTCCTATAAGAGAATAGTGGAGAAGAGTTAAGCAGAAGGGTCACTGTGCATCTCATACCCCCAACAAGGTCCTTACACAGCTCAGGCGTTTTCAATTACTGAATAAAGATGGCATGTTCTCAAATACAACAGCTGCAAACAAACCGATTCCTTCCATACAATGTATGCCCCCCTAGAGGGATACGGAACTAAGGGGGCCCCCACTGGAACCCATCTTATCATCACAACTTGTAAGAACAAACAAAGCAGTGAGTTATATTTTCAGCAGGACATGAATTGTGTAGTAATGTTGAGGAGTCTATGACAGTTCAGAGAACATCATAGGCATACTGTACCTGTTTCAAGGTGTGCAATCATACTGTTAAAAGAGATGGTCAGCACATGAGCTATAATTTTGGAGTTCAAATACTTACCCAGAGTTCTTTGCTGTTCATTTCAACATTTTTTAAACACAGGCTCTAGCATGGATGGACGTGGTTGTAATTACAAAGTAGAACTTCAAAGGTGTCCTAAAGAGAATTCATGACAATACTGTCCCTGCTCTTCCATACTTTGCAGGAGATGTCAATGGTCTGTGGTAGAATATGAATAGCTGAAGTAAGCTAAGATTAATTTTTTTTAATGTTATTAAACGCTTTCCAATTATTCATTTATGGCGTAGTCAGAAAAGTTCTGGGGTTGCACCTCTGGGCATACCATCCAGCTACACCATCTTTGTGTCCTATATCCTCTGGGTCATTTTTATAGATACTGCTTACTGTTATATATTTAACATTAGATCCATGTTAGTTTATGGGCATTTGGTTGTTTATGTACATTAGGATTTTTTTTTATTCTTATCCAGAGTACAGACCATACAGTGCCTTGCGAAAGTATTCGGCCCCCTTGAACTTTTTGACCTTTTGCCACATTGCAGGCTTCAAACATAAAGATATAAAACTGTAATTTTTTGTGAAGAATCAACAACAAGTGGTACACAGTCATGAAGTGGAATGAAATTTATTGGATATTTCAAACTTTTTTAACAAATAAAAAACTGAAAAATTGGGCGTGCAAAATTATTCAGCCCCCTTAAGTTAATACTTTGTAGCGCTACCTTTTGCTGCGATTGGTCGCTTGGGGTATGTCTCTATCAGTTTTGCACATCGAGAGACTGACATTTTTGCCCATTCCTCCTTGCAAAACAGCTCGAGCTCAGTGAGGTTGGATGGAGAGCGTTTGTGAACAGCTGTTTTCAGTTCTTTCCACAGATTCTCGATTGGATTCAGGTCTGGACTTTGACTTGGCCATTCTAACACTTGGATATGTTTATTTGTGAACCATTCCATTGTAGATTTTGCTTATGTTTTGGATCATTGTCTTGTTGGAAGACAAATCTCCGTCCCAGTCTCAGGTCTGTTGCAGACTCCATCAGGTTTCCTTCCAGAATGGTCCTGTATTTGGCTCCATCCATCTTCCCATCAATTTTAACCATCTTCCCTGTCCCTGCTTTTACGCCAAACATAACGTTCATCTGACCAGAGCACCTTCTTCCACATGTTTGGTGTGTAAACGACACTTTTTTATGGATATCTTTAAGAAATGGCTTTCTTCGTGCCACTCTTCCATAAAGGCCAGATTTGTGCAGTATACGACTGATTGTTGTCCTATGGACAGAGTCTCCCACCTCAGCTGTAGATCTCTGCAGTTCATCCAGAGTGATCATGGGCCTCTTGGCTGCATCTCTGATCAGTCTTCATTTTGTATGAGCTGAAAGTTTAGAGGGACCTCCAGGTCTTCGTAGATTTGCAGTGGTCTGATACTCCTTCCATTTCAATATTATCGCTTGCACAGTGCTCCTTGGGATGTTTAAAGCCTGGGAAATCGTTTTGTATCCAAATCCGGTTTTAAACTTCTCCACAACAGTATCTCGGACCTGCCTGGTGTGTTCCTTGTTCTTCATAATGCTCTCTGCACTTTAAACGGACCTCTGAGACTATCACAGTGCAGGTGCATTTATAAGGAGACTTGACTACACACAGGTGGATTCTATTTATCATCATTAGTCATTTATGTAAACATTGGATCATTCAGAGATCCTCACTGAACTTCTGGAGAGAGTTTGCTGCACTGAAAGTAAAGGGGCTGAATAATTTTGCACGCCCAATTTTTCAGTTTTTTATTTGTTAACAAAGTTTGAAATATCCAATAAATTTTGTTCCACTTCATGATTGTGTCCCGCTTGTTGTTGATTCTTCACAAAAAATTACAGTTTTATATCTTTATGTTTGAAGCCTGAAATGTGGCAAAGTTCAAGGGGGCCGAATACTTTCGCAAGGCACTGCATATTCTACTATTGTGACCACCAGTATAGCCAGCATTTGTTCAGTCTGGTTCCTATCTATGCATAGCCCTAATATCTTTTATTATTTTTTTCTATTATTTTACCTAAAGCGGTTTGAGGAGGTGGTAGGTGGTCTTGCATTTACCTATACACATGTTTTTCTCTCTACCTTTGTCCCTCACAGGCTGGAAAGGGGCAAGGGTAGTTTCTTTGATGTGAAGGGTTTTATTTTTCTTTCCTCCCCATGATGTGTATTAATACTGGTACTAACATAGCGCTGTCAATTTACACAGCACTTCACTTACAGTATATATTGTACATTACATAAGTTCCTTCCTCCTAAGGAGCATACAATCTATGGTCCCTAACTCACATTCACACAGTAGGGCCAATTTGGACAGGACTCTTTTAACATGGAGTGTGGGAGGAAACCCACACAGGCACAGGGAGAACATGTAAACTCCAGGCAGGTAGTGTCGTGGTTGGGATTTTAACCAGCAATCCTGGTGCTGCTCTGTTAGACGGAAGTGCTAACCCCTTAGCCACTGTGCTGCCCATGTACCCTGTTTATAATGCTATTGTCATAAATCAAATTTTAGATATATATATATATATATACTGCATCTGGAAAGTATTCACAGCGCTTTTCTTTTTCCACATTTTGTTATGTTACAGTCTTATTCCAAAATGGATTACATTCATTACTTTCCTCACAATTCTACAAACAATACCCCATAACGACAACATGAAAGAAGTTTGTTTGAAATCTTTCCAAATTTATTAAAAATAAAAGACAAATAAATCCCATGTACATGCGTATTCACAGCCTTTGCTCAATACTTTGTTGAAGCACCTTTGGCACCAATTACAGCCTTAAGTCTTTTTGAGTATAACACTACAAGCCTGGCACACCTATTTTTGGGAAGTTTCTCCCATTCTTCTTTGCCGGAGCTCTCAAGCTCCATCAGGTTGGATGGGGAGCATCGGTACACAGCCATTTTCAGATCTCTCCAGAGATGTTCAATCGGGTTCTGTCTGTGGCTCTGGGCTCTGGGCTCTGGCTGGGCCACTCAAGGACATTTACAGAGTTGTCCTGTAGCCACTCTGTTATCCTGGCTGTGTGCTTAGGGTCGTTGTCCTGTTGGAAGATGAACCTTCGCCCCAGTCTGAGGTCCAGAGTGCTCTGGAGCAGGTTTTCATCAAGGATATCTCTGTACATTGCTACATTCATCTTTCCCTCGATCCTGACTAGTCTCACAGTTCATGCCACTGAAAAACATCCCCACAGAATTATGCTGCCACCACCATGCTTCACTGTAGGGATGGTATTGGCCAGGTGATGAGCGGTGCCTGATTTCCTCCAGACATTACGCTTTCCTTTTGGCAAACTCCAGGTGGGCTGTCATGTGCCTTTTACTGAGGAGTGGGTCCTGTCTGGCCACTCTACCATACAGGCCTGATTGATGGAGTGCTACAGCGATGGTTGTTCTTCTGGAAGGTTCTCCTCTCTCCACAGAGAAATGCTGGAGCTCTGTAAGAGTGACCATCGGGTTCTTGGTCACCTCCCTAACTAAGGCTCTTCTCCCCCAATCACTCAGTTTGGCCGGGCAGCCCGCTCTAGGAGAGTCCTGTTCCAAAGGTATTCCATCTATGGATGATGGAGGCCACTGTGCTCATTGGGACCTTCAATGCTACAGATATTTTTCTGTACCCTTCCACAGATCTGGCCTTGATACAATCCTGTCTCGGAGGTCTGCAGACACATTTTTGGCCTTCATGGCTTGGTTTGTGCTCTGACATGCAGTGTTAACTGTGCGACCTTATATAGACGGGTGTGTGCCTTTCCAAATCATGTCCAAACTGAACTTAACTGAATTTACCACAGGTGGACTCCAATCAAGTTGTAGAAACATCTCAAGGATGATCAGTGGAAACAAGATACACCTGAGCTCAATTTTGAATGTCACGGCAAAGGCTGTGAATACTTATGTACATGTGATTTTTTTCATTTTTTATTTTTAATAAATTTGCAAACATTTCAAACAAACTTCTCTCAGATTGTCATTATGGGGTATTGTTTGTAAAATTTTGAGGAAAATAATGAATTTAATAAATTTCGGAATAAGGCTGTAACATAACAATGTGTGGAAAAAGTGAAGCGCTGTAAATACTTTCTGCTTTGTGTATGCACTGTACATATATACTGATATATATATATATATATATATATATATATATATTGTGGGGTTGATTAGCTTGGTGGCGGGTGTGGATGACCCCTTGCAGGGGTGCATTTACACAGGGAGATAGCCGAGAAGTGGTTGCAAACAACAGTTTGGTTTATTCTTGCAATTCTCTTCACACAAGTGCAAGCGTCAGAAACATCAAAATAAAAATAAAAAACAAAATAAATCCTTGCCACTGTGGGCGGCTACTTTCTCACACACAGGAACCTATCTAAAGAGTCTGTCTCCAACCTACTGTTGGGCAAACTTTGCTGATCCTACAGCAGACACTCAATAGTCCATTTATTTTCTTTTCACACAACAAATGTCCATTGAACATGTCCCTTTTCTCTTCACATAGAGGACATTCCTTTGTTTGTCTCTTCACATAGCAAACAGTTAATTTATTTCTTTTCACATAGAAATAGTCCCAGACCTCACCTTGAGTAGTCTTCAATCTTGATTAATTTCCCCTTCACACAGGAAATGTCCATTGGTTTCTTTTCACAGAGAAACGATCCAAGACCTCACACTTGAGTAGTCTTCACACTTTTTACCCTCCTCAGCGCACATCGCTCCAGGAGGTCTTCCCCTCCTATGCTCACACAGCTTCAGGGGGCACCCATCTGATTGTCCTCCGCTACCCACACGGCGTCAGGAGGCAGCAATCCTTCTCCCAGGCTCTCACAGCGTCGGGAGGCACACATCTGACTGTCCTCCTCTCCCCAGCCCACATGGCGTCAGGAGGCAGCAATCAATAGGACTTCCTTTGGACAAATTATAGAGGCCTTAACTTCCTCATTCCGAACAGCTGAAGGCCTTTCAACTTCCTTAGACAGTTCTGGCTACCCTTGCAGCCTACACCCTATAGTAATTGGTGAATTTTCTAAACCAGGTGTAAATGTATCTCCTGCCTGTGACTACATCCACAGATTTACCTGACTTCCTGTCACAATATATATATATATATATATATATATATATATATTAAATATATTAAATATAATATATATTCTTCTTTTATTTTCAGGTGTTGTGTTTTACATTTCTCTTCAAATGATTCCTCTGCCAAGCACACATATCCTTAACAAACGACTATTTGAGAAAAGTATACCGAATATGGGAGAGAACAGGGGGCTTGGGGGGGCTGGGACTTTTTAGGGTACTGTCTTAGACCTAGGCACTTTCTTTATACAAATTTTGGGACTTTTTAGATTTCAATATGTTTATTCATTTTATAAGAA
Source organism: Pelophylax lessonae (assembly GCF_965119305.1). Classification (NCBI taxonomy): domain Eukaryota; kingdom Metazoa; phylum Chordata; class Amphibia; order Anura; family Ranidae; genus Pelophylax; species Pelophylax lessonae. Next base: position 61,315,693 of record NC_138776.1, read on the forward strand.
GAAAAACACACAAAGGTGCTTATAGTTAACAACCATAGTATAAGATAACAAGAATAACACTAAACATTCGACATGGTCAGCAGAAGAATTTAAGGCTATGTCATACACATCTGAAACATCATATCAGTGGCTCTTTCCGTGGGCCGGAGCTAAGCCGTCCGGGCCGGGCCCCACCGCACCCCCTCCAGCGCCACCAGGGTGACACACTGCGCCTCGAGGGGGGGAAGCGGCCACCCAGCCCCCAAACCACTGAACTATTGCGAGTATTGAAGGTCTGCACTTCCAGCATTGATACAAAAGAACCACCGACATGGCAAGTATAGATAATAGCCGCGTCAAGTAGTAGCAGAGGGTCAACAATGGCCCAAGATAACCAGGTCCAGGTCTGCGAAAGGAGGGTCCAGGCGACTGAAATAAGCCACCTGGTCCCGTGATAAGGGGGATAGGTTCCTCCATTTTTGTCCTTTCTCTGTTTTGAGTCTATCCTATACAAATCTATTTGAGAAACGTGTTGATATTACATTCTGCAACTGTAAACCATATTGGGACTGTAATTATAGTGTAACACTTTTTTACAGATATGTTGTATTATTATTTCAATTCGTATTTAGAACAAACAGTGTTTGTAGTATACTTTGAAATGTTATTGGTTCCATCTGGTACAATAAAATTCCCATAATTTGCTCTTCCGAGGATTCTTTCATATTCAGGATGATGCAGTAGTTAGCACGGTTGGGAGGTTTGCTCTAATATCATCCAACTGTGGAATCATAGAAAAATGCTTTAACCAGTTCCTGATGTTAAGTATGAAAGGCTGGAAGGTACACTCATAGCTCAGTGTAACTTCTGGAAATATGAATGCTGGCAACCTAACTGCTCCTCACTTTATAGTTCAATATAAACTGTGTATAAGTGTATATAAACTCAAAAACAAAAATGTAAAAATGTAACATATTAAAGCTTCCCATTCCTTAGATGTGGTAGCTAAATCGTTTTTTTAGCCTTTTTGTACCCATTACTTTGGCCTGGTGACAGTGGCGTAGCGTGGGGGGTGCAGGGGGGGCCGGCCGCACCGGGCGCAACATCTGGGGGGGGCGCATTCCTGCAGTGTCACTCTGTCTGTCTGACTCTGACATACACAGTTCACACACTGTCTGCAGTTGCCTCCACCTTTAGGCTGGGAGATGTCCAGCGCGGCCGCCCTATGGCTGAAAATGGCGGGTAGGGGCAGGGCTGGACTGTGCCTCACCTGTCCATTGGTGTAGGGTGGGGTGGCGTTGCAAGCCAAGCCCCACCTATGCTGCCTCTCCTCACTGCTCAGTCAGGTTAGCAGAGAGTGATTCAGCAGCCTGGCGCTGTCTGGTGATAAGCCAGTATCACTTCCTATTTTTTGGTGGCTACACTCACTGCTCCATTGATTCAATGGAGGAGCAACAAAGTTACCCTTGGACAGCAGCATTGTGTTAGATGGACTTTACAGTTACTAACAAACTCTAGCTAACGCTTTTTAAGCAGTTACAGCAATAGTTTTTTTTCATTTGATATAAATTATTATCTAAATGAATAAACACTGATCATTGTAAGCAACCCTTGTCACAAGTTAGCCTGTAGTTTGTTTGTATCTCTTACCTCCTTGCTGCTATCTTCACATGTGGTGTTTGGCTGCTCTGTTCTCCTATGGGCGTCGCCTGCTCCACTGTGGGATATATCCTGTTCCTGTCTATTACTTCCTGGGTCACCTCCCTGTGTGCTTCCCTATATATACACATGCTCAGTGCACTGCTCCTTGCTTGAGCAACATCGCTGTTCTCTGAGCTCCCATCCCTGTAACCTTGGCTATTGTATCTGATCTCCTGTGTACCGACCCGGCTTCGTTTCTCCGTCTATGTACGTCTGCTGCCTGTCCTGACCTCAGCTTGTCTCTTGGATATCCTTGTAGCCTCCTGTTTACACTGCACACACCAGCGGTCTCCACATCTTCAGCTGGGCCTACCTGGTGGCCGCAACCTGGTTCCAGTCTGCTGCAAGTCCATCCCCACCACCAGGGGCCCTGGTGAAGAAGCAGACTGGGACTTAAAATCCGTGCCCTGGGGAATCCTGAGCTGGGGATCTATAAGGGCTCACTACCACAGACCCGTTGACAACCCTGCCAGTGTTAAATGGTTTGTCCCAACTCTCAAACTCCCCTCACTTCCTGTCCTGTTCAAAATGTTATCGGGAAATGAGAGCAAACCTCCAGCAGGGCGATGTAGAGCTGTAAAACCTGAGAGAGGTGTAGGGCTGGCTGGTAGCCCCTCTAAGATGCTCAGCAGAATATATCTTCCAATGCAGCTTGTTGCTCTGTCACTGCTGGTGATAGACAGCTCAGGTAGAGACAGGAGCAAAGAAGGACTTTATGTTGCTGCAGCTGCTGCATTTTAGAAGGAAGCTCACCCCTAGAAACGGGCAAGAGGATTTCTGATTGGTTGCAACCACCTACTGAAGGACAGTACTGTCCAACAGACAGGTGGGAAGCAATGTGACTATGAGACCGAGGACAGGGTTCATTACAGTTGGACAGACAGTTGACTAGGAGCCTGGGAAAATGGAGGGCTTGGGGCTCCTGCTGCTAGTATGCGACTGCTGTATGCTGTGCCTTGGACAAGAAGCTGTGGCCTATCTTTAATCTGCAGTGCTTTGCATTTGCTAACACCAGTGTAACCAGCCCTTTCCAAGCAGCAACTTGGTATCTTTTCATCTGAGTCTATTTAGGCACAGGCAAAATTCTTAAGCCCTGATGAAAGGGGGATGTATTTGGCCCTTGAAACCTGTTGGCTTTATTCTACTATGAAGCAATTTTATCATTAAATTATCTTGTACTCTTGGATGTTGGTTTGGCACTGGATTTTATGTGTATGATTTCTCAACACTGAGTCCTTTTCCTTCTTTTTTCAGGGTGGTCCCCTGTTTGTGGAGTGCTGCCGAACTGGAGCCAACATGCCCAGTGACAATTTCAGTGAAATTAGAATTGGATTCCAGCACCTTGTTTGTTTTTGTGCTTACCTTTATTCCGCATTCATCTTGACCATAGGAGCTGCCATCCAGGAAAAGACTGAGCCTGGGAGGACACCTTCAGAACATCGGTGTGGTGAGAGGTCTATGGGCCACCATTGTGTGTTTTTCAATTGACATTGTGTGATAGGCTGAGAGTGGAGTCCCGCTAAGGAGAACTAGATCATGATTTTCTTACTCTTACTGTGTGAAATACAGATGTTCTTGTTGGGGTGCAAGTGTTCCACCAAGAGATAAAGGGCCCTAATGCCAGCAAGACTGAGTAGTCCATTCACCACTGGCAGGTGGCTTAGGCAAGGCCCTTTGATAAAAAAAAATAGGCCTTTCTCTATTGCAGTCACTTGTATAGTGTGCTAGTATTTACTTTGTCCAGAGAACTGCTTGTGTTCATATTCACTATTGTTCTAATACTTCCTGTACTGTTCAGTTTAACCTAACTTCCCTTTCAGGGTTTTTGAATTGCCTTTAAGGCTGGGTTCACACTTACAGGTGTGACCAAGTGTGGGAGCATTTTGCACGTTGCATGTAGGGCAGCTCAGCTCATTATTTTCAACGGACTGGCCTAAGCGCAACAAATGCGGAAAAGAAGTCTGTGACTCTTTTCCAAAAAAGCACCACACTGAACCACAAGACATGCTAAAAAATGTGCATGTGTGCCGATCCATGGAGGTGTCATCTACTTAAAGACAGCAGGTTTCTCTGGGTGTTGAGAAAGCATGCTTTCTTGACACACAGTAATGTAAATCTAGCCTAATACAGCCTACTCTACTATTACCAGTGTGTCTTTTTGTTTTTGGGGATTCCAGGTATAGGCAGGGCAGGAGGACCCAAACAAATCCAGAGGCTCTTCCGGGATTGGCACTACAGAAGTTCTAACCCTTACCCGCCCTAAAACTAAGCAGTGGCCAGAGATGTGTTTCAAGAAGACAACATGTAATTCCACTGGCCAGCAGCTTTGAAGTATGAACTGGGAATTCAACCAGCAGTGAAAGAGTTAAGTTTTGGACACGTGGGGAAGGGGGTGGAAATTAAGGTGCACGTTGCCATGTGTCCTAGCCAAGACTGTTAGTAAATTACAGGGGGCATAATGCTTACTGAAATGTAGATCATGTTACTGCTTTACTTGTGGTTACTAGTTAGCTGAAGAAAAAAAATGACATTTACTGGCAAGAATAAGAGCTTTCTATTTAAATCATCCTGAAAATAGCCACTAAAAACAAGGCAGTTTAGGATTAGGATGACACTTCGTGACAGGACAGGCTCAGTCTAGGAGAAAATTCTGGAGAAATGACTGGAAAATAGATAAAAATTGGATTTTTGTACTTACCGTAAAATCCATTTCTTTGAGTTCATTGATGGACACAGGACTCCATAAATCATAACTACTGGGTTATATTGCCTCCTCCAGTAGTGGGACTAGGCAGAGCAAAAAACACCTGGCTATGCCCATGGGCTGGTATATAACCCCCCTCTCTGCTCTAGGTAATCAGTGTAGTAGTAAGCAATATTACAAGTATTTGAACTCCATAGAGGGATGGGTGCTGTGTCCATCGAGGAACTCAGAGAATCGGCTTTCATGGTAAGTACAAAAATCTTTTTTTTCTCTTTCATTCGTCAACAGACACAGCGCTCCATGAATTGTAACTACTGGGAAGACTAAAAGCAGTGCCAAAAGGAAAATGAGGGATGGGGAAAATAACCCAAGGCTAAATATAAGAGCCCTTAACCAGGACACAGGAGCCTTAACCGGGTCACAGGAGCCCTGTCTGAAAAATAAAAGTTTAAAGTAAAACACCCATCAAGACGGAACAGCCCCTGTTAAACAGCAGGCTGCAAAACTTTGCAGCCAAAAGAAGCATCCACAGATGCCAAAGTATCTACCTTATAGAATTTTGTGAAGGCATGCACCGATGACCAAGTGGCCACCTTACAAACTTGTGATATTGATGCCTGATGACGGAAGGCTCAAGAAGCACTCAGCACCCAAGTAGAATGTGCGGTGACCGGGAAAGTTGGAACCTGACCTTTAATGGGATAGGCCCCATCTGTCTGATCCATCTGGAGATGGTAGCCGAAGAGGCCAGCCCTTTTCTTGGTTTGGCCGTAACCACAAAAAGCGAGTCTGACCTCCGAAAGGCCTCAGTAGGTGCCAGATACACCTGAATCGCACTAACCACATCCAAGGCATGCAAAGCAAATCCCTTGGGATGAGTCGGCATGGGACAAAAGTAAGGCAACAGAATGTCCTCATTCAAATGGAAGTCAGAGACAACTTTGGGCAGGAATGATGGACAGGGATGAAGAACCCCTTTATCCCTAGGGACCACTAAATAGGGACTGCGACAGGATATTTCTGCCATTTCCGATACCCTGCGGGCCGAGGTAATAGCCACCAAGAACGTCAGCTTCTGGGATAACGTAGGCAAGGGAATCTCCTGAATGTTCTTAAATAGAGGTTTCTGGATAACCAAAAGTACTACATTTAGATCCCATGGCGGCAAAAGAGACCGTACAGGTGGAGCCACATGTCAAACCCCCTGAATGAAAGTACAAACTAATGAGTGCGTGGCTAGGGGTTGCTGAAAGGAGATTGCCAGGGCAGACATCTGGCCCTTGATGGTACTCAAGGCCAAATTCTGATGAAGAAAGGTTAAGATCTGAGCCACAGAAAATGATCGAGGATGACGACTTCTTCGCCTTTACTATAGTAGGGATCACTGATCCAGACAGACCTCTATCCCTCAGTACCTAGCTTTCAATAGCTAAGCCATTAAAACCAGCTACTGTTAAGCAGCATTGTAGATCAGCCCTTGGGACAACTGGTCTTCTCTGAGAGGAAGCCACCAGACTGATTGAAAGATCCTCGTCCTTGATTCCTCGCAGGAGTTTCGGAAGAGCCCTTAGCCGAGGATGATACTGGGCTTACTGTGGCCTTTGGACGCCTGCAGCGTCTGCCAGAGGAACCTCGCCACGAACCTCAGTATCCTCCTATGGATTCTAACCTGCTAAAGGAGCTGCATGTAGGACTATGCAAACAGAACGGTCTTGAAGGTGGATACCACCAGAACCTGTATGCAAAATGGGAGAGAAAACTATCTGTGTGACAGCAGCCGGTGAATCACGGCCTGTGGTTCCTGAAATTTGTCCAGAGGAAGGACCACCCTGGTCAGAATTAGAATCGGACCTAGGTAAATCAATTCCCTGGACAGGGATAGGGGGGACCTTAGGTAGTTCAAACATCACCTGAACCTTTGCAGGAAATAAATTCGCACAAGGAGACTCAGGACCTAAAAAACCTGAAAATGACAAGCTTTGTCCCCCTTTCTGGGTACAACCAAAAGAACCATTTCATGGATGCCCTTGATGCTCATGAAGGAGGTCCACGAGGCCGGAAACCAGCAAAGATGTCCCCCCACCTCAATAGAGGGCAGACCTTCATGCTGAAGGGGTCTTGTCTGTGGGTCCGGAGAAGCTAGCTCTAGGCTTACCAGACCAAGGATGCTTGGAACCTCCCGGGGAAGATTTGAAAGATCTATTTCCTTTATTCTCCCTTCCAGAAGCACAAAGGAATTTTATATGTGCTGAGAAGGAGGGCCCCTGTCTGTGACGAGGCTCCTTTCCTTTCTTTGACTATGGCAGGAAGGTACTCTCCCCCCCCATGATACCTTTAATGATGTCGTCCAGGGTAGCCTCAAACACGTGATCGCCTTGAAAGGGCAGATCAATGAGAGCTTTCTTAGAGGCTTGGTCTGAGGACCACTTCCTAAGCCACAGTACGCGACTAATCACCACCGCTGAAACAGAAAGTTTAGACAGCACAGGAGCTGTATCCAAAGCTGCATCACAAATAAACTGCAGCCCATGGACCAACTGGTCCGCTAAATCAACATAAGCAGCGGGGACCTGCTCACCACCCAGGCCCTGGCGCAAAAGCCCATTCAATTAGGGTCTGAGACACCAGGGATGAGGCAAAGACTGGCCGCAATGTCGAACCAGCCATAGTAAACATGCTGCGTGCCACAGCCTCCACTTTCCTGTCAGCCGGGTCCTTAAAGGACTGGGATTCCTCTACTGGGATCATGGTAACATTGTTCAACCTGGAAACAGGAGGGTCCACCACTGGTGGACTAGTCCACTTTTTTAAAAGTGACTCCTCAAAAGGGTAACGTACAACAAAACGTTTGGGGACCAGAAAGGATAATTATGATTGTTCCCATTGCTTATAGGAAAACCTGTTAAAATAAGGCACATAAGGAAACACCTTGGGAGTGCGAGGTGACTTATGCATACCAAACAGCACAGCAATGTCGGTGGCTACATCAGCCTCATCCTCCATTTTTAAAGTCTCACGCACTGCAAAGATAGGTGCGTCTACCAGCCCTTTTTAGTTTGCTGCTGCGACCATGGAGGAATCATCCTCACTATCGGATGGATCTGGGGGTGTGATATTAAGCCCCCCTGGACGGGCCACGTCCATGGCAGCATCAGGCTCAGAATCAGATGAGACAGACTGAGCAGGGAAAGGCGGAGGACGCCTCCTTCTGGGCCTTTGCCCACACGCCACTTCCACCCGGTACACTAAGGACTGCAAGACCACTGTCAGTGCAACCATGGGAAGCTGGGGTTCCGAGGGACCTGCCACCTCCACGAGGAGGTCAGTGGGGGAGATGTGACCCTGAGGCTCCATAAGGAAAGGAAGACCTTGCAGAACAAAAACAATCTTTTGGCACCACTGAGGGATCCCCCCAAGGCTCAGGGTACCTATTAGCAGAGAGAGAGAGATAACAGGGACCCCCAAGGACTCACCCTACCAATCGAAGGGGCACAGAGAATTTGGACCTAGCATCATCATGGACGCCATCCCTGTTCATATGTCCCAGGCACAGGAAGAAGAAAATGAGGAGAAAGGGGAAGAGGAGGAGCTTCGGCATCCCCACGAGGCTTCGGCCATCTCCAGCGTTTTCCAGACTAAAGGAAAATGGCCCCGTGACATCTTTAGGCTACACAAATGTGGCCGCCAACTGGAGACCAGCCAGACTAAGGGAAAATGGCCCCTGTGACATCATAGGGCTACACAATAATGGCCGCCAACTGGAGACCAGCCAGACTAAGGGAAAATGGCCGCCATCAGCTAGAGCATGCTGCCAGGATCTTTCCTGTGCTCTCTGAAACGCTGCCCCCTCTGCAAGGGGACCCCCTCCTGAAGGTAGGACACACATTAGCGGAGACTCTGCTGCGCACTCTGCACTGCGACCCCCCTGCACTATACCCACACTGCAAACAGTGAGGCATGCACCTAGGGGGTCTCCTACACTGGGACCCCTCAGGACTACCAGGGCAGGACACACTATCCCAGGACCCATACAAAGTGGAGATAGCGGGGGAGACCCCAGGGGTCTCCACTGCATTCTCTGCCCTGGGACCCCCACCAGACTGCAGGTCCAGACAGGGGGGAAAGGGAGTGGGGGAAGCCCAGCTCACTGAGGGATTTTTAAGGATGGGAGAGGGGAACCTGCAGGCAGGTCCGATCTTCCCTGGAGGTTACTCGCGTCCACTCAAAAAAAAAACGCCAAAAGGGGAGAGGGGGTAATGTACTTACCCTTCCAAGGTGCGAGTAGCGCTCCAGACAGAATCCTCGCCACCAAAGTAGGGGAGCTGTCGACCAAGGGACCGCAAGCCTGGTCGTATACGACCCTGCGAGATGTTTAACTTGCGGGCCAGCCTCTGTCCCTGAGGTCGACCTAGCGCATAGCTGGGGTCTGCAGGCACTCGCTGGCTGGGTTGGAGGGACCACTGGATCTAGATTATTCAACCCATTGCCCAGCCCAACAGTGTATTTGAGATCTCCCAAGATAAAAAAAAAAAACAGAAAAGATGTAAGGAAGGAGAAAAAAATTGTTAGGACCAGAGATCCCAGCCAGGGGCCTAGGACCTTACTCCTGACTAGACAGATTAAAACTGATCACCTTGAGCAGAGGGGGGGGGGGGGGTATATACCAAGCTGAGGACGACCCATGGGTGTAGCCAGGTGTTTTTTGTTCTGCCCAGTCCTACACCCGGAGGAGGCAAACTAAACCCAGTAGCTATGATTTATGGAGTGCTGTTTCCGTCGATGAACAAAAGAGAAATTAACATTTTGCTTGTTAAAATACTCCACTGTGTATTACAAAAGAATTATTAGGAGTGCTGAATACAAAAAAAAAAGATGTTTAATCTCCAATTCAAGGGAGACAGCTCTGTTAAAGTGAAACTAAACTAAACTGAGCACCACTGAAAATGTTGAGAAATCACTTTGATCAACACCCTCTAGCATTTCTGACTGTGGCCAACTTGAGTAAGGTTAATTGATTCATGTAGCATTTACTTCCTGGAATCCATCTGTCCTTAGCTCAGGCATGCAGGCAGGAGGGTGTGCCCAGCTGAGAAACCCCCTCCTCTCCTCCTGAAGACCCTTAGGAGGAGGCAGGAAGTTGTGCATAGATAAGAATACACCTCCTTCAGATGAAAGAAATACATGCTCATGGGATGCATGACATTATTGTATCCTAGGCCAAAAAACTAGGAAGCAACAAATTAAAAAAATATATATACCTTCCTATTAAATTACTAAGGCTAGCAGCAAAAGGATTACAAAATAGTTAATGTTGACTGAGAGAGTTTAGTTTCACTTTAAATGGGTATTCCTTGAAGGTCTCTGGATAAGTCTCAGCAAAGTGAAAAAAAACGTTGGTGCAAGTCCAGTAAAAGTTTATTAGTCTTGGTAAAAAGTCAGAAGACAAAGCCAATGCCTTTTCAGGGCTCAAGGCTTCCTCTTCATCCAGATGAAATGCCAGCACTTTGGCAGTATCCACAAGCAAATCTCTTTTATTTCCAAGGAACAATGCATAAAATCCACTCGAAAAGGCCAACGTGCTTCAGCCATATGCCATAATGAAAGCCTACCGACCAAAAGGCATTGAATGTTCAAGAGGATTTTATGCCTTTTTCATTAGAAATAAAGGAAATTTGTTTGTGGACACTACTGTAGTGCTGGCATCTCATCGTAATATAGTCTTATTTGGGTGTGTAGCGGTCACCAGCCTGAGCACCAGTGCATCTAATGTAGTGGTTAGTGGAGCAGAGGTAGCAGTGCTGTGCATCTATTTTCTCCCTTTTTATCAAGGCTTGAAAGCTGACTGTAATAGAAACGTATATTTGTAGCACCCTCCTAGGTAGGTGCTAGTGAGAGAGTATAGTTTTTTGGCTCAGTCTGCCTATCAGAGGAGCAGCAGGCAAATCTATATTGCTTTCTGCCTACCAGAGAGCAAGATCTGTGAGTTAGGTCTGCTCTGTGTGCTCAGTGTGTGATTCATTGGGTCTAAATAGTGTTTCACACTAGTCCAATAGGGGGGCATGTTGGACAATGGGAGGAAACCTGACCAATGGGTACACAGGCTTTGATACAGTCCCAGTGATTGGCAGAGATTGGCTGTCTCGGTGCATTCTGGGATACTGTATAAAAGTCAGGAGCACATGTGTTGCAAGGTCTTTGGCTGGGGAGCAGAGTCCCAGAGGGAGAGTAGCGGCTGCCTCCTCCTCTGTAGCAGTTGAATGTCGTCACAGGCAGTCGTCCTGGGGACCAGAGGAACGGAGCTGAACCCAGAGATTCAGAAACTGACTGAGTGGGAGAGACACTGGAGACCCTAGAAAAACAGTATCATGAGTACAGGGGATCGTGTCAAGGGGCCTGACCTCAGGGGGGCCACCCCAAAACTAGAATAGTCAGAGGACGGGTGTCAGCAGTCCAGAAAGGGGATACTGAGGAGAGTGTCCTGAAGATAAATGTAGTACATCAGGTCTTCTGGCAAGAGAATTAAAACCTAAATCTACCTAAGATGCAAGGTGGATCAGCAGTGTGGCTGCATATTCAAATAGAAGTCCTCGCAACTTGTGAATAGTTAATTTGGAGTATCCCACTATTCCTTTCTCCCATTCTTATTTAAAAATAAAACACCAAAACAACTATATACCCCTGGACTGATCATTGACTGAGCCAAGAAGTAAAGTGTAAATCTGTGAATGCCAGTGTTGCTAACGGTAACCCAGGGGGAACCGAGTGTGTGTTATCCAGCAGTCCTCAAGGGGGCAGTGCTACATATTGAACACACAATTGGAAAAAAGGGCTCTTGAGAGATGTAGTAGTTGTGGAGTATATTCCTCAATAGGATTTGACTCTTTAGCAGCACCCCTTTAGGAATTTTGGTGATTATGTCATAAAGAATAATAAAAGCTGTTTTTCACAACATGAACGTTAAAAGTAAAAAAAATATATATATATTTTTGGGGTGTACTTTGACTTGTCCCTGCTGGGGTAATACATATATGTGGCAGTACAGTGGGTGACCCTCAAAACTGAGCTGTCCCATATACACTATATTACCGAAAAAATTGGGACGCCTGCCTTCACACTCACACTTAATGGCATCCCAGTTTTAGTCCGTAGGGTTCAATATTGAGTTGGTCCACCCTTTGCAGCTATAACAGCTTCAACTCTTCTGGGAAGGCTGCCCACAAGGTTTAGGAGTGTATCTATGGGAAGGTTTGACCATTCTTCCAGAAGCACATTTGTTGGGTCAGGCACTAATGTGGACAAGAATGCCTGACTCCCAGTCTGCACTGTAATTTATGGTAAAGGTGTTCTGTAAGGTTGAGGTCAGAACTCGATGCAGGCCAGTCAAGTTCCTCCACCCCAAACTCGCTCATCCATGTCTTTATAGACCTTGCTTTGTGCACTGGTCCAAATCATTTGGTGGGGGGGGGGGGGGACTATGGTGTGGGGTTGTTTTTCAGGGGTTGGGCTTGGCCCCTTGATACCAGTAAAGGGAACACCTAAGGCATCAGCATATTAAGACATTTTGTACATTTTCATGCTCCCAACCTTGTGGGAACAGTTTGGGGATGGTCCCTTCCTGTTCCAACATGACTGCGCCCCAGTACACAAAGCAAGGTCCATAAAGACATGGATGAGCGAGTTTGGGGTGGTGGAAGTTGACTGGCCTGCGCAGAGTCCTGACCTAAACCCGATAGAACACCTTTGGCATTAATTAGAGCGCAGCCAGGCCTTCTCTCCAACATCAGTGCCTGACCTCACAAATGCACTTCTGGAAAAATGGTAGAACATTCCCATAGACACACTCCTAAACCTTGTGGACAGCATTCTTAGAAGAGTTGAAGCTTTTACAGTTGCAAAGGGTGGGCCAGCTTAATATTGAACCCTACAGACTAAGACTGGGGTGCCATTAAAGTTCATGTGCGTGTAAAGGCAGGCGTCCCAATACTTTTGGTAATACTGTGTATACATATATGGGGCTCCATAACACAATGACTGTGCTGTCCCTGAAAGCTCACGGTCACCAGTCATGATCATGAGCCAGCAGGATGGGCGCCTGATCATGTGACTACTGTGATAGCTAATCACAGTGATCAGAAGATCATAAACTCCTCCTTTGCCTTCCAGTGTTGAAAGGACAAGAGGGAAGAAGTGAAAAGGACTTTGTCACCCAGGGTACAAACAAATGGCAACTGCTCCAACCTATAACTGGCCCTAACATCAAGAAGCACATGGAAGGGTGACGCGAGTCAACCAAAAACAATGAATTGGGAAGAAACTGTCCTTTTCTTACCTAATTACTCCAGGAGTTTTTTGTTAGAATTTTTTTTCCTTGCATCTCTGCAAGATTCTCAAAGAAATACTTCAGACAACAAAGATAAATAAAAAACAATATAATTTTATTAATACTCTTGAGGAACGTTTGGTGAATTACAAAGTTGGTCTGTTTTGAGTATGACATAGGAAAGGGATGACAGAAATACAGATAACTTTTATAACTTAACACAGGTGTGTTGAAGGACAGTGTATGGATGGGACATGGTCTGGCAGCATGGTATACAATTCTGTTTATGGGATTAGTAATAAAGATTCATGTAGTCAACATTAAGAAGCTTCAGCCAAAGCTGGTGAAGTCTTCTGGTGTTCACAGGAGACAATACAGAGATCCATGTTGTATAAAACAATGTTACATGATGTAAAGCTTCTTGAGAACTGGCAGAAATTCGCTCAGTGGGTGGCCCTGCCAACCCTGTTCCGTTTAACAAAAGTAATTTGATTGTTCGATCAACTTTTTCGAAGGAACTAAGAGGAATTTTTGGGCCGAACAGCGACTCCATGCACTGAGATGCACCTGCTGTTTGGCTATTCTGACTGCTGCCGCCAGCTGTCAGAATACAATAGCTTAGCACGAAGATCTGTGTAGTGTGGATAAATAACAAGAAGTCACATTTCTTACATTTTCTATAAATTATAGCAATTTTTTTATACACCTGTGGCCTTAAATTACTGGCTAGGTTAAAGATAGGTAAAAGCTTCAAACTGTCTGTAAAATACAGTACTCTGAAAGCATTTGGAAAATGCTAAATAATGCTTTAAAACAGCTTGGTAATGCTCTTGTATTAACAGGCACATACAAGTGAACTCTGAATCTTTTATAGCAGCTTACTTGTACAGTAACAATGTATATAAAGGCACATGGAGGAGACTCAGACTGTAATACCAAGAGGCAGAGGTGGGGATGATGGGGGGGGGGGGAGTATTGGGTTAGGGGTCATGGGAGCAATGATCCACAGGAGGTTGGGATTGGGTGGAAGGGGAGAAATGATCCATGGGAGAAGTAGGTTGGCGGGCAGGGGAGCAAAGGTCCATGGGAGAAGTGGGTTGGGGGGCAGGGGAGCAATAGTCGATGGGAGGAGTGGGTTGGGGGACAAGAGAGCAATGGTCCATGGGAGTACTGGGCAGGGGAGCTATGGTCCATGTGAAGACTGGGTTGGGAGGCAGGAGAGCAATGGTCTATTGGAGGACTGGATTGGGGGGCAGAAGAGCTATGGCCCATGGGAGAACTGGGTTAGGGGCAGAGGTTAAATTTGCCATGGGTGGACTGGATTCGGGGGCAGGAGAGCAATGGTCTATGGGGGGACTGGGTTGGATAGGCAGGAGAGCAATTGTCTATGGGAGGACTGAGTTGGGGATCAGGGGATCATTTGCCCCAACAACTAATAAGACATGTTGGACTGGCAATCATCAGTAAAGAAATGTTATCATTCAACCACTCAGTCAGTGATACATGCTCCCTGTTTAGACCTGTGATCCTAGCAGAGTCTTCCAGCACCGACCTTCTTTGCCACTCTACAAGGTCATGAGACCAAAGGCTGAGAACAACAAAGGAAGCTGATGCTGCAAAATATGAAAAGGTGTCATGATAAACCATGTACTTGTATCATTTGCCTTTCACCATTACTACCAATCAATCCCACAACATGGCATGCTTTTTTTGGGCCACAGAAATTTGTACCGACTTATGGTTAAAGCGCAAGTTGTCTGCTCCCCAATGTCTCAGTTCCTGGAATGGCCTTTGAAGGAACCTTCTAGGGCAGAGGTGTCAAACTCAATTTAATCGCGGGCCGCATCAGCATTATTATTGCCCACAAAAGGGCCAGTTGTATTTGTAAGACTAGATGTCCAGAGCATCCCCTACTCTTACATAAGATATCAAGAGCCTCCCCAACATCAGAAATTGAGTCCCCCACCCTCCCTTACATCACAGTGCATTCCTTTATCTTGTGCTGTTGCTGGGAAGAAGCTGTATGCATTGCTGAAAAGCAAAAAGTACTGGGTCTGGAGGAGGACCAGAAGAGGGCTGGAGCTCTCCTGCAGCTGCAAGAGAGGTGCAAGGGCCACATGAAATGGCCTTGAGTGCCAGATTCGGCCCACGGGCCTTGTGTTTGACACCTGTGTTCTAGGGGGTTGGTAAGGACCTAAGACTAGACCTCAACCCACCTTCTGCTGCTCCACCCTAACACTCTGATGCTTTCATTATCATTTACAAGTTAATGCAACAAAGACCAAGTGCAACGCTCCTTCCTCTAATCAGCAGAATATAATCAGAAAGAATAGACCTACAGTATAAAACTATTACATTTGTGTCTTTTGTTTCGTCACCAGTAAACGGGTCTTTTTTGGAAGACTTACATTATTATCATTTTTATTCCATTATTATTCTTAATTTCTTTCATGGATATACTGTATTTCAATGGTCAACACATTTAAAGTACCATAAAAACTGATAAGAAGACCGCAAAAGACTACAAAGAGCTATTTTTCTAGACAAGACCTGAAGCCCAAAAAACTATTGGGACAAAGCTGCAGCAGGCAAAAATCGAACAGGTAGAAAAACACTGTAGGTGTATGGCACTACTAAATCTTTTTACAAATCAACGTAAAAAAAATATCTCAGCAGCGACTATATGTCATTGTATGTGATTGAAGAACATGGCCAATACCAGAGGATGGATATGACATATACCTTACCTCTGTAGATTATTGGCATTATACCAAAATGTCATGTTCTTTGGCAAGTTAACCAAGTGCACCTGAGGAAGGGTAATACATGGGTTGATCCTGCATAATGGACTGATCTATGTGGGCAATTCTTTTCATTGTATACATAGCTCAGAGTTGAAAAAATTGTACATGAATGTTTATAGCAAGCTAATTAATGCAATGCAGAGCACTAAAGGAACTACAAAAGAAATCAAACACGCAGAACAATGAGATGTGGTTCTGTTACCCATTACCAAGCTGATCTGTACAGAAAAGACAATCAATTGTCCAAAAAGTCCATGTGTTAAGCCCTAAGGCAGCACCAGTGTTAGGTAAACCTCAATCCAGGACCTACCTTATAAAAAGTAGAAGTTGTATTATCCTAATTTTTGTTTTGTTGCATTCCATATTATCTGTAGAAATATCGGTCTGTTATGGTCTCTCTGGCCCTGAGGAAGCCTTGAGCGAAACGCGTCGGCTTGCTGGGGACCTTCATTGACCGTGCTCCATCTGAGACCTATATACCATCCAACTATACAGGCTATTGGTCTTCACTTTATTGGGATATATTTCTACCTTGTTGACTTTGTTCATATATTTGGTTTTAAACTTTTTCTTTCATTATGCTATTCTTGTGTTCTCTGATAACATGCACATTTTTGCCCATGTTCTTTTTAAAGTTGTAAAATAAAATATATTTTTTATATATTTCGGTTTTGGTGTGATCCTTCTCCTCCCATTGGCCTTTAAAGCCCCACCTTTTTCTTTCCTTTTATGTTTTGTATTATCCTATTTCTGAGACTGCTACTAGAGGTATTGTCTTGAACAAATCTGTGAGCTGATTACAAACATCTGTTGAGGAGGTATAATGTCTGGGTATTTGGTAGCTGGACCATAATGATAAAAGCTAACTCCTGCCAAAACGTTTTAGCTGTCAGGTTATTATTATATGGGGTTTAAAAACTATTCCACGTGGTCACCTTACCACCTGTGTGTGGAGAGTGCCAGGCCTCTAGTGATACCATCTGAAAGAGATCCTTTCCAAGCTCTTTTTGCAAGTATAAAAGAAGGAAAAACAAACCCAGCAATCCATCAGGGTTTTAGGGAAACACTGTTTTCTTTTATTAAGGTGAGAGATGCATTGTGCAAAGTGAATGACATCAGTACAGTGTTCAGCACAACTACAGTAATTAATCTAATAAGCTCCACCTGGAAGTCAACTTCACTCCAAATGGAGTGCCACTGCTGATTCCCGAGTATTAAGGTAAGGTGGATTAAGGTATGAGCTCCATGCCCCCTATAGGGTAGGATGTGTGTGAGGTATGGATATGCCAAGACACACTTCTGTTTTTTGTTTAGTCTATGGTGTAGCAATGGTGCATTCTGGTCTCCTCCAGTATTTTGAATAAGAACATGAAAGGATAACAGTTATTTACTGAGAATATGGAATGAGCAAATCGAGCCAACGTGTTTTGGGGGAAAATGTCTCCCCTTTCTTCAGGGGTATAGGTATGTGTGAACTGAGATCATGGACTCTGCAAGGGTACCTGAGTGTTTTGAACAACACAGATTCCGGCTGAAATGGTGCAGGTACAAGAACCATTTCAGCCAGAATCTGTGTTTTTTACGAGAGACTCAAGTACCCTTGTGGAGTCCGCAGCCTCCGTTCACACATACCTATAGCCCTGAAGAAGGGGGAGGCATATGCCCCCGAAACACATTGGCTCGATTTGCTCATTCCATATTCTCAATAAATGATCGTTATCCTTTCACCAAGTGTGGCATCACTCCGTAGAAAAGGCGCTCCTTTCTTCTCATCCAAAATATCTTCTTTACTTAAGTGATATCATAGTCATGTCAGTCAGGTAGCAGCCCAGACCCCCAAAGGGAGTCAAATATCATCTACTATTACTTCTCTACAAGACAACCAAATACAGACTATAATTAACCCAATTAGTCCAGATTGGTCCCAAGCTCAAACAAACCATGGTGTCTTCAGCTGGAATTCCTCTTTCAACACCACTCTCAACCCTGAGTATGGACAGTAGAATAACCATAGCCATAGCAGCCTATGCAGATGCTATGAGGCTAGAAAAGAGAAGCTACTGCTCCTCCGCTTGAGAAGTTGCTGTGCGGCTGATTGAAAACGTATGTCTACACTGATTCAGCCGCAACATCGATTGTGCTGCCACTCCCAACAGGTCAGAGAAAACCCAAATGAAACTATAAAAAGAAAAAAAACAGCCTAGCGCATTACCTTTGCGGCAATTTATTGTTTAAAAAGGTGTATATATTGTACTCACAAATGAGATGAAATATCAAGCGAGGTATATGTAAAAAGTCCACCAGATGCTCCACTTAGCATGGACTGCTGACTAGTAACAGTTGTGGAATGAAATGTCCAAATAAAGCTGTAGTGTTTCGAGAGATGTCCCCTCTTCTTCAGAGTTCTCATCGCAAAGTAATGCGCTAGGCTGGTGCACTCTCTGTTTTGTTTTCCTTTTTAGAGGTGCTATGTGGCTCAGGGGTGGTAGAGGGCCCACTTGGAAGGTTTTTGAAGCAACAAACAGAGAGAATGTAAAGATAACATACACCCACTCAAAGATCCAGATCTCTGAGCAGATTTGTTGTCTTCAGAGCTTTAGGTCATCCTAGCTAGCTCTTTGATATTAACCATGTATGTCTAACACAGTTATTCTGAGACTAAAACTCTCTCGTCTATACTTCCCCTCTCCATCCAAAATTAGGCAACATGGCTGGACATACACTGCAAGAATAATTACACTATTGTCCGAATTCACACTTCCAGGTGTAACTCAGCTAGGTCTCTGGGGGACTCAATCATCATTTTGCTACAGGGCTTGAGTTACGCACCTGAGTATGGGGCTCATATTATTTTGGTAAATGAAACATATATGCATTTCTTCACTTCACCGTGCACACAAGAATGAGCTGTGACATTCACTTTGTACTTTTTGTCTGTCACCTGGATAAAGGGAATCGGTGTATTCCCAAAATGTCTTTTTTTTTTTTTTTTAGCTTGAGTAACAAATCTTGAAAATAATCCATTTCCTGACCATTTTTGGACTTCGGGTTAATTTTGCTATCTGTGTCCCCAATGGAGAAACCGAACAGAGGACAAGGAAAAATGTCTCCAACAGGGACACAGCAATAAAGACGCATTTGTAGTATAGTTTGGGATAAGTAAAACCACAGTTTTATTTTTATTTCCCCATCTTAGAGGTTTCCCCTCACCCTCCCAGGTGGTGTCAGCAGAACAGAAAGTAAGAAAATTCTGACATAGGTTCTAATCTGGTTCTAATCTGTCCCTGTTGTATCCAAAACCCAAAAGCTTTGGTTGGACTTTAAAGATCCTTTTTTTTTTTTTAAGCTGAAGATATTAATTCGTTTCTTGAAACTGTGCAGGCTGTCCCTTGACAACCTCATGGTCCATTTGACATCATTTTTCATAATTTTTTGATTAGCTATCTTAAATATTAGGCAGGTAAAAGAGCCAAATGGTAAGATGGACTTTACGCCAATTGCACTATTGATTGAGTTACACAAAAGCTCCTGTTTACAGATGCAATCTAGTTGAACAAATATTGGAAGATCCTTTAACCTTGGTAAAGCAACAAGACGTGCTATCCTATACAAAGGAGGCAGCTGATACAATATGAAAATGGAAGACCATAAACCTATTCTCAAAAAATTCTTTGTACTTAAATACTTGACATGTAAGAAAATACTTACCTTAAATCTGCATAATATTATTATTTTCTTTAATATGCTATATATTTGTCTACTGGCTCTTAAAGTCCATTTAAGTTAGAGGCTTATTGTATTGGATTGTCAACAGTAGAAGATAAAACAGAATGAAAAGTTTTGTGCCAAGTCTGGGATAACGATTGTCTGATGCTCCATAATACCGGTTCCGTGATTTTTATCTCCCTCGCTTCCTTTCCGCCGCCCGCGGTACAACTTTCCTGATATGGTTCTTGGAGTTCAGATTTCTAGACAGAATCTTTTCCTTTGAGCTTGAGGATCTTTCTTTCTTCAGCTGAAAGTTAAGC
This sequence comes from Pelophylax lessonae, assembly GCF_965119305.1. Lineage (NCBI taxonomy): Eukaryota > Metazoa > Chordata > Amphibia > Anura > Ranidae > Pelophylax > Pelophylax lessonae. Next base: position 61,335,229 of record NC_138776.1, read on the forward strand.
TGTGGATGTATAGATAAGCATATGTAGCATGACAAGTGGCTCCACATATATTTTATTTATTGATGTATTATGTTTAAGACTAGGAGGTGAATTCAAAATGTTTTTATTTCGTTTAGTCAAGTTAATCTGGACTATTGGATATGAAAATTACATATTTACACTACTGCAGACTCATTTAAAAAAATATATGCATGCGATTGCAGTGAGCTAATGCAAGGTTCAAAGGGTTATAGCAGGTGGTGAAGACCTCTCCTCGTTACCTGCAAATGCTCATCATGTTTGGATCACTCTTCAGAGATAAAAGCACGTGTGAACGAGCCCTTAGAGCAGGGGTCTCCAAACTTTCTAAACAAAGGGACAGATTGCTATCTTTCAGAATTCAGGGGGAACGGACTGTGGCCAGTGGGAGTATTAATGCCCTGGTATAAGCAATCTACAGGCTTGGTTGTCAGTGATTGTAAGAAATTTACATAGCGCCTGTGGTCAGTGGAAGGAGGAATAATTCCCCATCATTATATTGGTGGAAACAATATTGCCACATGTTGGTATCAGTGGGAGGAACAATGTCCCATCATTAGTGTCAGTGGGAGGAAAAGTGCCCCATCATTGGCGTCAGTGGGAATAAAAATACCCCAATGTTGGTGTCAGTGGGAGGAAATAGCCTTTTATCAATGAGAGGAATAGTGCCCCAAGGGCCGGATAAAGGCAAGCAAAGGGCCACATCTGGCCCGCTGGGTGCAGTTTGGAGATCACTACCTTAGAGCAAGGCAGTAAAACAAGTAGATTCTAAATAAGGCCAGACTTTCGTGATTCATAAGGCGCTTTTCCACTGCATGAAACCGAACTGTTCGGCTCGCTTTTGCGCTTTTCCACTGCATGGTACCGCATGGTACGGTGTTGGAACGGTTCAACACGGTACAGTACGGTGACGCTTTTCCCCCACGTGGAACCGAACTGTACGGCTCACTTAAACAGTACCACCTCAGTTGTGGTTCCAAGAGGTACCATATCCCACATTCCTTTGCATGCAGCCTTGACTGTTTGTCACTACTAGCCACTGATTGGTCAGAGAATTGTTGTTATCCCACCCACTTTACTTTAGTGGAAAAGCAAACCATACCAAACTGTACCGAACTGTTCCAACACCGTACCATGCAGTACCACCATGCGGTACCATGCAGTGGAAAACCAAACAGGGCCAAGCAGGGCCGAGTGGAGCCGAGCCAGTACTTGCAGTGGAAAAGTGCCAAATGTCCATTTTTTTTCCTTTTCTACTCCCTTTTACCTTCCTCTGTGTTTTACAATCTACTTGATCCTTATTTGTCTGGCTAAAATTTACAACCCTTTATGCCTTCTATTTCGAAACATAAGCCTTCAAGTTAAACTCCAGACTTTGGTTGAGTAATAATTTTAGGAATATATACACTATACTATAAACAGTATGTACAAAATAATTCTTGTGTTTTTATGAATAATGTATAATACCAAACTCTGAAACAATTTGTATTACCGACTATACTGAAATGAAAAAACCATTGACAAGAAAAAAGTAAGAAGCTTCTGGTCATTTGGGTTACTAAAGAGTCCACAAAGCTCTAAAAAAAAATGACATAGAAGTGCCATTTATACAGTGTTTTTTTTTAATTTTAGGAAATATTTTATATAAGAAAAAGAAAACATAATGGAAGGTTTAGTGTATCAACTTATATTTTTAAAAAAGTTGAACGATACCCATCACGCAGTGAATAGATTCCCTTCACAACTAAAATGTTTAGGAGTTTGGTAATGATTGCCTCTATTTCTTTCATTAGGTAAGTAAGGCTGATCGCTGGATTGCAGATGTGGCAAATATTCTAATCTGGTAAGGTAATTTTATATTGTTGGGGGCTCTCTGGTGCCCAAAAGAGCCTTCATAGGGCCTTTGGGGTCTTAAATAAAGTTAGAAAGAGGGAACCAAGTTGCGGATGCCAGTCCAATCGTAATTTTTTTATTCGTCACAATATAAATGTTTTAAACAAGTTTCAGGGGTTTATTTAAAGACCCCCTTTCATCAAGGTTTACAAATGTGTTGCAGGAATCTAGACAAGGTCCTGGGGCTATATTTGCAAGGAATGGTTGAGGACCAGAGACAACCAGAGTGTGCTTTAACCTCTGATGAAGGGGGATCCCCATATATAGGTTACTAGTGTATTTCTAGAGATCTAATCAGTTCTGCTATTGGCAACCATGGGAAGTGCAGTATCTTGTTATCTTGTTAATAATTGTGACTGAATGTATGCAACTGACTTGTAACTTACCTCTGTAGCTACATCTGGACCAACAGTAACTGTTGCAGTCTTTGGATAGTATCCATCTGCTGAAGCTGTTACCGTATATGTGTCTGGTAACAACAGGCGGAAATAATCTCCTCCTTCACCTACCAGAAAAAAAAGTGATTTACTATTTGCAGGATTACAGGATTAAACCACACAAAAATTATATTTCATTTTCAGATAGATGTTTGGTGATTTAAACTACCTCTCATCCTTCAGGGACTCTATTGGGGAGAACACCTAAGTGTGTATGTCTGTACAGCCGCTGTACCTATTATGAGGTGGTCCGGCTGTCTATGCTGGATGTTGGATTTATTTATTATTTGGGGGGACAACCAAAACTCTCAGGAATGAAATTATTGGCCTGGAGATCTCACTAGTAAACAAAGAAATGCCATTCCATGTGTTCTTTGCTATGAAGGCCAGTTATAGGTGGGGGCAGAGGCCATTTTCTTTGTTGTTCATGTATACTGGTGAGCGGACACACTGGATGCCTTTGCTGTTGTGCTATTGGCTGGGCGTCCATTGTGCCCCCAAATGCCTTTAAGGAGGGTTGGGGGCTACCTCCAGGCTCACCTGCTCCCTATCTATCCATTAGCTTGCATGTGCTTCCACTGTGGAGACTCTCATACATTTTCAAGTGTTAGGACTGCAGGTAATACAGGGTGCCGTGGAGTGGCCCTACAGCTTACACTTGTGTTTGCAAATGTGTGCTAACTGAACCCCTGTTTTGGCGCAAACTGTTAGACAGGTTAATTTGGTTGGTAAGCAAACTGGTTAGCAAATTGAACTGGGAAATTTTTATCTGTATAGATCTCACTAGTACCCTAGACATAAAAGCCAGGGTCTGCTTCTACCTACTAACCTACACCTATAGCAAATGTATTAATTTAGGGTAGACTGACCCATTAATATACTTACCAGAGAAAATGTTATGGCTGATATCAGCCACTGAGATGATAGCGTTAGCTATACCGTTATTATTTTCATCTGTCACCATGCCTTTAATGCCTTTGTGCACCTAGACAAAAAAAACAAAAAAACATAGGCAAGTAATTCAGAAAATGGTTTGTTCAATGTGGTCAGTTTTACAAGCTCCAAAAATATCTATGAACTACATCACATATAGTAAAACCATAAGTAAACCCCACCATCTGCTGATGCTGAAAATCAACTTGTGCACACAATTGTAATCTTTAATATCTCAATCTTGTAACTGTTTATTGCTAGTGCAGATCTTCTGTGTTCTTTGTATCCAACATACTGAATCCATTATTTAACACTTCTAATTACTACAACATGGAAAAGTGCACAGGGTGCTGACATCGGCCTTTAACATAAAGGCTTTAATAAAGTAAACTCAATTACTACAATAGAGAGTTATAGAGAGTTTAAATAACTGAAAAAAATGAATTGTACCTGTAACTGTATCATGAAATTAAATGAATAATAAAAATGGCAAGGAAAAAAAAAAAAACAATGAAGAGTGTATTAAATGTTTACATCGGTGGTCAGTGTAGAAGTAACCCCTTACATTTGTGGTGAGTGTAGAATTAACCCCTTATTATGGTGGTCAGCAAGGAGTAACCCTTTACAATGGTGGTCAGTGTAAAAGTAGCCCCTTATATTGGTGGTTAGTGTAGAAGTAGCCCCTACATTTGTTTTCAGATTAGAATTAACCACTTACAATGGTGGTCAGTGTAGGAATGGCCCCTTACATTGGTGGTCAATGTAGAAGTAACCCCTTACATTGGTGGTCAGTGATGATGTAACCCTTTACATTAGTGGTCAGTATAGAAGTAACCCATTACAATGGTGGTCAGTGCAGGAATGGCCCCTTATATAGGTCAATTTAGAAGTAACCCCCTACATTGGTGTCCTTTTAGCAGTAACCCCTTACATTGGGAGTCAGTGTAGAAATAACCCCTTACAATGCTGGTCAGTGTAGAAGTAACCCCTTACATTGGTGGTCAGTGTACAAGCAACCCCTTACATTGGTGGTCAGTGTACAAGCAACCCCTTACATTGGCAGTCAACATAAAAGTAGCTCCTACATTTGTGTTCATTGTAGAAGTAGCCCCTTACAATAGTGTTAAGTGTAGGAGTAGCCCCTTACATTGGTGGTCAGTGTGGAAGTAAACCTTTACATTGGTGGTCAGTGTAGAAGTAACCCTTTACAATGGTGATCAGTGTAGAAGTAACCCTTTACAATGGTGGTCAGTGTAGAAATGGCCCCTTACATTGGTGGGCAATGTAAAAGTAACCCCTTACATTGATGTTCATTGTAGCAATAACCCCTTACATTAGTGTTCAGTGTAGAAATAAACCCTTACATCGGTGGTCAGTGTAGAAGTAACCCCTTACATTGGTGGTCAGTGTAAAAGTAACCCCTTACATTGGAGGTAATTTTAGAAGTAAACCCTTATATTAGTGGTCTCAGTGTAACAGTGGCCTCTTACATTGGTGGCCCATGTAGAAGTAGCCCCTCACATTGAAGGCGAGTATTGAAGTAGCTCCTTACACTGGTCGACAGTGTTATAGTAGCCCCCTACATGGGTGGTCAGTGTAGGATGAACCCCTTACATTGATGGTCAGTGTAGGATGAACCCCTTACATTGGTGGTCACTGTAGTATGAATCCCTTACATTGGTGGCCATTGTAGGATGAACCCCTTACATTGGTGGCCATTGTAGGATGAACCCCTTACATTGGTGGTCAGTGTAGGATGAACCCCTTACATTGGTGGCCATTGTAGGATGAACCCCTTACATTAGTGGCCATTATAGGATGAACCCCTTACATCGGTGGTCACTGTAAAAGTAACCCCTTACATTGGACGTCATTTTAGAAGTAAACCCTTATATTAGTGGTCTCAGAGTAACAGTGGCCTCTTACTTTCGTGGCCGGTGTAGAAGTAGCCCCTCACATTGAAGGCGAGTTTTGAAGTAGCTCCTTACACAGGTGGACAGTGTTATAGTAGCCCCCTACATGGGTGGTCAGTGTAGGATGAACCCCTTACATTGGTGGTCAGTGTAGGATGAATCCCTTACATTGGTGGTCAGTGTAGTATGAATCCCTTACATTGGTGGCCATTGTAGGATGAACCCCTTACATTGGTGGCCATTGTAGGATGAACCCCTTACATTGGTGGTCAGTGTAAGATGAACCCCTTACATTGATGGTCAGTGTAGTATGAACCCCTTACATTGGTGGCCATTGTAGGATGAACCCCTTACATTGGTGGTCAGTGTAGGATGAACCCCTTACATTGGTGGTCAGTGTAGTATGAACCCCTTACATTGGTGGCCATTGTAGGATGAACCCCTTACATTGGTGGTCAGTGTAGGATGAACCCCTTACATTGGTGGTCAGTGTAGTATGAACCCCTTACATTGGTGGCCATTGTAGGATGAACCCCTTACATTGGTGGTCAGTGTAGGATGAACCCCTTACATTGGTGGTCAGTGTAGTATGAACCCCTTACATTGGTGGCCATTGTAGGATGAACCCCTTACATTGGTGGTCAGTGTAGGATGAACCCCTTACATGGGTGGTCAGTGTAGGATGAACCCCTTACATGGGTGGTCAGTGTAGGATGAACCCCTTACATTGGTGGTCAGTGTAGGCAGGAGAATAAAATATTTCACAAAACCCTGTTTGATAAAGGATGGATTACTCTAAGTGGTAGGTACTGTATGTTGCAAATCACTGCATAATATTTCTATAAATTAACAGAATATATTCTAGCAGGAGACACAAATACTAGGAATTTGTTTTCCTAGAATACTGGAAATCCAGTAAAAAATGTTAATCAAAGCATTGCACTAAAATAACCTTTGCTTAAAAAAAATACCCAGTGCATCGTCATCCTGTCTCTTTCATCCTGGTTTGTATATTTAATTACCTTCAATTTCTACACGGTGAAAAGTACACAGAGACAGTTATTCCAGGGCTGCAGGTCGGGTACTTGGAAAGTCTGCAAAGCCTTAGGGCCTATAAAACGAGACTCTGAGCCTGGCCTAGGCTATGACTGCTGGAACACAGGAGCTGGAAGGCCAACAATAAGCGCAGTGTATGGAGTTAATGTAGCCTGGAGCTGGGTGTAGGATGTGTGACTTAAGTGTTCTGTTCTTCCTGCATCCATTTCCTCTTCCCTGTCTGCCTGGTGCACGTCTGTTTTACTTGTATATCCTCAAATATGAAAGCGGCTCAGAGCCGACTCTTCCAGAAATATTTGCAGTGCTAACGGATGGGATCTCGGACACATATACCAGCCTAGCGTCTAACAGAGATGGCCACAGGGGCCATTCCTTGTTCTTCCACTAAACAATACAAAATCTTTATAATAAAAAAAGGTGATAAGTGAACTATACAAAACATTAACAATTATAATAGTGTGAAAGCGAAAGATACTAATTTATTAACATAAAAAAGTGAGATAACCTTACCAATAATAAAAGGGTCATCAATAAATTGATGATACAAAGCCTTTCCGATGATAAAGTTATGAAAACTGAACTTTGAAAAAACTTTAGAATAATAAAAGTCAAATAACTGAGCAATACAACATATTTACCATGTTAAAAGGGCAATAACTGAACAATACAAAACCCTTACTGTGATAAAAACGGTCTTAACTGAAAGATACAAATCCTTTACAATAATAAGGCATGAAAATGGATTGATACAAAGCCTTTACTATCATAAAATGCTGATAACTGACAATACAAATGCTTTACAATACTAAAAGGGTAATAACTGAACTATAAAAAAATATTTATTATACTAAAAAGGAGATAATGGAACAAAAAAAAAAAAAAAAACCTTTACAATAATAAAGTGATAAAAAACTGAAGTTTACAAAAACTTTACAGTAATAAAAGTTAAATAACTAAACTATACAAAATTGTAACAATAACAAAAGGGCAATGATTGAACAATACAAAACCCTGACTATAATAAAAACGGTCATAACTGAAAGATGCAAATCCTTTACAATAATAAGGAATGAAAAGTGATTGATACAAAACATTTACTATCATAAAATGCTGATAACGGACAATACAAATCCTTTACAATACTAAAAGGAGATAACTGAACCAAACTAAACTTTTACATTAATAAAGTGATAAAAACTGAATTGTACAAAAACTTTACAGTAATAAAGGTTAAAGAGGTTGTAAACCCCCAAAAATTTTTTTTTTCTTTTTGCAACCTGAAAGAGAAACTCATAATGAGCTAGTTTGCACCGCATACTAGCTCATTATGAAATACTTACTTTAGAACGAGCCCCCGCCGTGCCGCCCGCTTACCTGTATGACGGGCGACATGTCCAGTCTTCCGGGATCGCGGCATCCGGCTATCTGATTGGCCGGAGCCGCGGTGACGTCACTCCTGCGCACGCGCGCGGGGGCCGACGGTCACGGCACGGGGCTCTGAAGGAACGCCACCAGCGGCCGTTCCTTCAGAGCGCATTGCGCCAGTGACGTCACTGGCTGCATGTAAGGTAAATATCTCCTAAACGGTACATGTTTAGGAGATATTTACAGTACCTATAGGTAAGCCTTATCATAGGCTTACCTATAGGTAAAAGTTACAGAGGAGGGTTTACTTCCTCTTTAAATAACTAAACTATACAAAACTCTAACAATATCGATAATAGTGGCTTGAAAGCTAAAGGATACTGAATATTTAACATAATAAAAACATAATAACCTTTCCAATAATGAAAGGGTAATAACCTAATACTACGAAGCCTTTGCCCTTGATAATGGGATGAAAACTGAACTATACAAAAACATTACAAAAAAGAGTAGTTAAATAACTGAACAATACACAATCTTTACCATAATAAAAGGGTGGTATTGTGCTCACTATACAATTTATTCAGTCTGGAGAGTGTTTCACTCTGGTCCAATAGGGAGGCATGTTGGACAGTGGGAAGAAACCTGGCGAATGGGTGCACAGGCTTTTTATACAGTCCTGATGATTGGCAGAGGGCAGGTCTCCTCTGTGCATGCTGGGATACTGTATAAAAGCTAGGAGCACATGAGCTCGGGGTCTTTCTTAGGAGAGCAGAGTCCCGGAGGGAGGGGGCGGCTGCCTCCTCCTCTGTAGAGGTGCCATGCGGACACAGGAGGTCGTCCTGAGGGCCAAAGGAGCGGTAGATAGGAGCTGAACCCAGAGGTCCAGGTAAGCTGACTGAGAGGGGAGACACTGGAGACCCTGTGGCTGCAGTATCGTGAGTAAAGGGACTTGTGTCCAGGGGCCTGACCTGAGGGGGGCCACCCCTGCTCATGGGATAGTCAGTGGATGGGTGTCAGCAGAAAGAGGATACTAGGGAGAGTGTCCTGAAGATAAGATAAGAGATTGTCCACCAAGTCGTCTTGAGGGAAAACAAGAGACTTAAATTAATCCTTATTCATCTGAAGTGGCAGGATGAATTAACAGCCTGGCTGTTCCATACCTAAGCATGAAGTAGAGAAGATAGAAGTCCTCAAAATACTGTGAATGGTTAAATTGGAGTATCCCACTATTTCCTTCTCTCATCCTCATCACAAAATAAGCAACAAAAGAAAGAAATACCCCTGGACTGAATATTGAAGAGATAGAGTCAAGAGGAATGTAAGAAAACTATATTGCTTATAGCTGTGTACTGGTAATCAGGGGGACCCGCAAAGCAAATATTGAGCAGTCCTTAAGGGGGCAGTGCTACATAGTAAAAAGTAAAAAATATTGTTTTTTTTTTTTTTTTTCAAAATGTTCTGTCTTTTTACATTTATAGCACAAAAAATGGAAAAAAAAATCAGTGGTGACCAAATACAACCAAAAGAAAGCTCTATTTGTGTGAAAAAAATGATATAAATTCATTTTTGGTACAGCGTTGCATGACTGCCCAATTGTCAGAAAAAAAAAAAGCAAAAAGTGGCCTTGTCATGAAGAGATGGAGGGGGGGGGGGGGGGATCTTCCAGAGGAAAAGTTTATATATCAAAAGGGTAATAACTGAAGAATACAAATCCTTTACAATAATTATAGAGGAGTGAAAACTGTAGTAGACAAAATCTTTACAATAAAAAAAAGGGATGAAAACCTAATGATGCAAAACCTTTACCATAATGAATGATAAATGAATAATACAAAACTGTACAATAAGAAAGGGGCAAACACTGAACGATACAAACTCTTTACAATAATATAGGGATGAAAACTGAACAATGAAAAACAGCTCTACAAAGCTTTACAAAAATGATAGAAAACCTTTCCCGAGTTTCATGTTGTCATATGAAATTAGAAATGTACCAATTATAAGACAGTAAAAAAATTAGTTTTTGTGATATTGGTCAACAACTTTCCCCAACCTACTGACTTTAAAATGAACGCCTGTCAGCACGCTGATTAATGATCACTCTGCTCTATTCTCCCAGTCTTACATTGATAGCAGTGTGCAAATGGTTGGCTCCCACCGCTCCCCTTCCCTACGGGCAGAGTAATAAATAGGATAATATAAAACAGACCTAAGAATGATACTAGCTTTAGAACCAACCTATAACTGATACTTTTTGGATTTGTGATGGACATAACGATATTCTTCTTTTAAAATGCTCTGCTGTGTTTAGCACTAGATTATAGAGATGTGTAATCAAAATGGTGCTGTGCCACTAAAACACTGGTGTATAATTAAATAAATATAATAAAATTAATTAATCAACGTGAAATTAAAATGTAAAAATTTTGTAATATTGATTAATATAGTGAAAAAAAGTCCCATAGACTATTTTCACTATATTAATGAATTTTCACTATATTTATGCATTTTAATATCACGTTGATTAATTTATTTTATTATATTTATTTAATATACACCAGTGTTTTAGTGGCGCAGCACCTTTTTGAGTACACATTTGATTATTGTATGCAGTGAAAACATACTTGCTGATAGCTGCCGCTTATTCCATATTTTATTTATTATTTATTTATTTTATTTAAGGTTCTTATATAGCGCTGTCAATTTACGCAGCGCTTTAGATATACATTGCGCATTCACATCAGTCCCTGCCCTCAAGGAGCTTACAATCTAAGGTCCCTATTCATACATACATATTTTATACCTATAGATTTACATTCAATTCTATAATTATTTTCTTGCACTTGCATTTGTGCACTTTATTTATTGTTTATTGATCACTTGGTTGTTCACTTGGTTGCGCTGATTTTCATCCCTTTATATATTTGATTTTAGAGCTATCTCCTATTATGTGCATGGAGTTTATGGTGGAAATACATAACTTTGTTACCCAAAAGATAACAGAAGGCTGCCTGGTTGACTTCCCATCTTTAGCCATACATAGGGCCATATAGAATGCCTTTCAAAAGATCGCAGAAGGCTGCCTGGTTGACTTCCCATCTTTAGCTATACATAGGGCCATATAGAATGCCTTTCATATGAAGTTGTGGTTTAGGTGTTTAGGAAAAATAATCTTACCAGTTGATAGACCTCTTAGAGATCCCTAGGCTTCAATCTAGGCTGGCCTCCAAAGAGGAGGGCTGTTGTAGTGGTGAAAAGGGAAGGAGCACCAAACACAAGAAGATGGAACTCAAAGAATTACATTTGTTCATCCTTGTGTTTGTCCAAACTCTTACTCCTAAACTTGCAAAAACTAAAACTTGAGCAAACAAAAGGACAAAAAACAAAAAACAAAACACATTTCTCTGACCTTGTGTGTTTGAAGATCCTACACCTCAAGCTCCAGTGTTGTGCACATGAAAGTATTATGGAGAAAAGTGCTAAGGAGTGTGAAGACACCGTATCAGTATTCATCATTTTTTTAATTTTTAAAATAAATTATATTTTCAGTTTACGAAAAGGTTTTATTGCACAAATCAGTATTGTTTACAGATGTTTTTTTTTATTATATTATTGACTTATGATGAAGGTTTTGTTTTGTAAAAAATGAAATCACAGATAGTATTGCTCAGGTTTCTGCTTATTAAATTACCTCTATCTCTTGAGATGATTGAGATGTGAGAAAAATGGAAATTGGTGCCATTTTGGGTAAAGACAAAATAATAATTATTAAATAAATAAATAAATATACAATGTGAACAGTTGAGACCCCGTTCACACTGGGGCGACGCTACTTCCCGGGGCGACCTGCGAAGTCGCGGTGCGCTGCTCGCACCGCGACCTCGGAGCGGCCGGCATGGACTTCATATCATTGAAGTCTATGCAGGTCGCTCCGGGTCGCCCCAAAGAAGCCCCTGGACCCTTTTTCTAAGTCGGAGCGACTTGTGTCGCTCCTGTTAGAACGGGTCCACAGCTTCTCTACGGAAGGCGACCTACGGCGACCTGTCAGGCGACCAGGTCGCCTGACAGGTCGCCCCAGTGTGAACAGGCTCTAAAGGCTCATTCAATTAAAAACTGTTTTTTTAGTTTATAGGAAATGCTGAACGGAAAAACCCCTTAAGTTTCTTGTATCTCTGAGGACCTTTTTTGGTGAGATGTTCTCGGTTCCTGTATACTCGCTATGGCCATTATGAGGAGTTCCTACTTTATTCATGCTATTTATTTTATATTATGGAGAATGTAACAGAAGGAGTTGGAACGAACTATGCTGCTAAGGAACAAGTTTTCTAAGTGAAGAGAAATGACAACATTTGCTAATCATATCAGGGAGATCTCATTGATGGAAGGCCAAGAAGACTCCTCCAATCACGTTTGGGTGGCATGGCCATTTAATGTTCCCCTCCTGGATGGATCTATGAAAAGAAAAACATTTGGTCCTCCCATCTTTGTCTTTCTTACACCTTAGGCAAAGAACTCACCTGTTCTAAAAATGTGATTAGAGCCTCGCGGTTCCCGTCCCACTCCCGCTGCAGCTCCGACTCCTTGGGAAACTTGTTGCAGCTCAGTTCCAACGTTATTTCAAAACAGTTTTTGTAAAGGTAATTGAAGTCCTGCATACCTGTTAGAATAAATTAAAATGACAAAATATATAGTTTGTAATAATAGAAACTTGTGCTGTTTTGGGTTCTTAATGCTGTTACATAGATAAAAACAATAAAGAGCATCCTAAAACTCCAAAATATATATTTTTGTATTTTGTGTTTGAAAGAATAGAAGATAAATGGTTGGTAAACAATTATTATAATAAATACATTTCACCTGAAGCTAAAAAATAGGTTAAAACACATTTATGTGAACTAATGTTTCCACTCAGCTCTCCTAATCCAGGCACCCCTGCCAGACAACATAGTAAGGTTTGTGACTTCACCGTTTTCCACTTCAGTTAAGTAATACAGCTTGTTTCCCAACATTAGATAACTTGAAAAATCACACCATCACAGGTTGGTACTGTGGGTGTGAAACAAATAGAAAAAAGTGCCACGTCCTACTGGTTAGAATATATATGGAACTGTGGGTTGGGAAACATGGACTTTAGAGGCACAATAGTTACTGTGGGTTGGGAAACATGGACTTTAACCACTTAAGCCCCGGAAGATTTTACCACCTTCCTGACCAGGGTTTTTTTTGCGATTCGGCACTGCGTGACTTTAACGGACAATTGCGCGGTCGTGCGACACTGTACCCAAACAAATTTGACGTCCTTTTTTCCCCACAAACAGAGCTTTCGTTTGGTGGTATTTGATCACCTGTGCGATTTTTACTTTTTGCGCTATAAACAAAAAAAAGCGACAATTTTGCAAAAATAACAATATTTTTCACATTTTTTTTATATGAAATTCCCCCCCCCCCAAAAAAAAAATGTAAAAATCCAAATTATTTGAAATTTTTGGCCAAATTGTTTTCTGCTACCTATGTTTGGTAAAAAAAATCACAATAGGCGTATTTTGATTGGTTTGCGCAAAAGTTATTGCGTTTACTAACTAAGGGAAAAATTTTTGTCATTTTTGTTGTCTTTTTTTTTAACGCGTAATGGCGGTGATCTGCGATTTTTTTTTTGCGCTACTGCGACATTGCGGCGGACAGATTGGACCCTTGACTGACATTTTTGACACTTTTGGGGGTACCAGTGACATTACTACAGTAATCAGTGCTATACATATGCACTGTTACTGTAAAAATGACACTGGGAGGGAAGGGGTTAACTTTATTGGAGAGGGAGGGCTTAAGTGTGTCCCTAGGGGCGTGTTTCTAACGGTCATTGGATGTGGCTAGTGGTGTAATAGCACAGATCAACGGTCCTACATAGCAGGACCGAGTGATCTGTGCTTTTACACAGGGGCGAGTGACAGGCGGCTTTGTTTACATTAGCCGCCTGCCTTTCTCCCTCTCTACCCGACGATCGCGAGTGACCGGCAGACATCGGGTCCGCCGGTCACACGCGCCGGCTTCGTCAGGTACGAGCAGGGGCGGGAGCGCGCCTCCGGCGGCACGCGCTCGCCCCCCTATTCGCTCCCAGGCTAGTGACGTACCGGTACGTCACTTTGCCTGGGAGGGGCTGACCGCCGCCGTATATAGTCGGGCGGCGGGCGGCAAGTGGTTAAAGGCACAATAGTTACTGTGGGTTAGGAAACATGGACTTTAGAGCTGATTCTTTAATCGCCATCTTAAATAAGGGAAACCGGAACTGAAACCATGCAGCTTCACAGGCAGTTTCCTACTGCGCATGCATGAGTTGTGCTGTGCTCTGTGAATGATCCCGCAGTGTCCTGGACGGGGGGGGGGGCTCAGAAATTCCGGCTCAGCAAATCTGACTGGAAGTAGGAGCAGGTCCCAGTCAAAACCAGGTACCCACTGCCCCCCAAAAAGTGCCAAATGTGGCAGTAGAGGGTGCAAACAAGTGGAACTTCCCCTTTTTTGTGAAGTTCTGCTTTAAGAAATCTGTTTACAGTGAGACGTGATGCCAAACATACTAATAAATACATTTTGGCTTTAAATACACTTTAATGACTCAGGGGTTGATTTACTAAAGTCAAATTTACTGTGCACTTTTAAAAGGTAGGTAGAACAAATTAAAAAAAAAAAAAAAAAACATTGGTTATTAAATACCACAAAAAAAAGATTTATATTTCACAAAAAATGGTATAAATTTATTTGGATACAGTGTTGCATGAGTAATTGCCAGTCATACTATCACAGCACCGAAAACTGGAAAATGTCCTAGTAATGAGGGTATGCAAGTAAATTCAGAGGCTAGGACGTTGGGGCTGATTTACTAAAGGCAAATAGACTGAGCACTTCTAAAAGTGCAGTTGCTCCAGAGCTTAGTAAATGAGGGAGAGCTCTGCTGACTTCCATCATCCAGTTATGTGCGAGAAAAAAATGCTGTTTTTTTTATTTTCCTTGTATACGATTGGTTGTTCTTTGTAAAGTGAAGCTCTGGAGCAACTGCACTTTAAAAAGTGCACAGTCTATTTGCCTTTAGTAAATCAGCCCCTATGTCCTAGCCTCTGAATTTATTTACATACCTTCATTACTAGGACATTTCCCAGTTTTCGGTGCTGTGATAGTATGACTGGCAATTACTCATGCAACACTGTATCCAAATTAAATTTATACCATTTTTTTGAGAAATATAAATTTTTCTTTTGGTGGTATTTATTAACCAATGTTTTTTTTTTTTTTTTTTTTTTTTAATTTGTTCAACCTAAATTAAAAGGGCCACATTTTTTGGGAAAAAAAACATATTGCTAATCTATTTATTTATTCCCCATTCATAAATTACTATTATTTCTTCTCCTTTCTGGTTGTAAGAGGAAGAGGAGTGGAGATCTCCAATGTAAACAGTATTGGGTTTTCATTTGTGATGACTGTGATTGTTCATCACGGTGATCACAAGGTACAGAGCTGCTCTGATTGGCTCTGTTCTCCTCTACAGCAATAGCTGTTTTTTTTTTTTAAGAAAGTCTTTGGTCCTGCCTCCTCTTGCTTGTCACTCGCCTAGGCGAATGGCGTGCACTATGCTCCCTTTTGCCTCCTGGGATATGTGACACGTGGCATAGCCTTTCATTTAGTACTGAAGGAGGGAACCTAGGAGGCCTAGTGCGGCATCATTGGGAGACATGCCGGTTGAACCCAGAGGAACCAACAGCCTTCTGATGAAGTCACACAAAAACATGCCAGCGCGGGACCGGGGGATGGCATAAGAGAAGAGGATCTCAGCAAGACAACCCTGGGTCTGCTGGGTAGGGGAGTATCTGAATTGTGCAGAAGACACCTATTAATAAGCAGGAGTTTAAACAAATCGGGGGGTGAAGATCTATTTAAGTTTTTTTGCCCATAACAAGAGGTCATTAGTTAAGGTGGCAGGAATGCAGGCCACACAACCTGAAACTATTTTAAAGCACAACTTCAGCCAAAATGTTAAGAGGGATGGCAGAATGAGCAGGGCATATGACTTATCAGTGTACTGCTGCTGCTTTAATGCCCAATCTGAAGGCTTCAGACATGAAGGAACATTGTATTATTTAACTCCAACATAAAAAATGTTGTCATCCTCCCAGCTGTGCTATCTGGCAGAGGTGTATGAATCCCAAAAGTGACAGAATTAGAATTATAAATACCGTATATACTCGAGTATAAGCCGACTTTTTCGGCATGTTTTTTTTTTTATGTTGAAAAAGCCCCCCTCGGCTTATACTCGAGTCACGGTATAACTTACCTTTTCCCTGCACATGCGCCGCCGCCGCTCGGGAAAGCCCGTACATGTTTGGCTGTTCCCGGGCAGACGGCGCATGCACGGTGACGTGTTGGCACCAGGCGGCGCCATTTTTAAATGTAAGCCGCCTCACCGACAGGTAGGTCAGACTCCTCTGCAGCCCCTGCATTTCCTCAAGAGATGGAGTGCTGCGGGCATGGTACAGGATATTCTGCTGTACCATGCCCGCAGCACTGCATCTCCTGTACCATGCCTGTACCATCTCTGCCATGCCTGTACCATCTGTGCCATGCCTGTACCATCTGTGCCATGCCTGTACCATCCCCTGTGCCATGCCTGTACCATCTCCTGTGCTATACCTGTACCATCTCCTGTGCCATGCCTGAGGCATCTCCTGTGCCATGCCTGAACCATCTCCTGTGCCATGCCTGTACCATCTCCTGTACCATGCCTGTACCATTACCTGTGCCATGCCTGAACCATCTCCTGTGCCATGCCTGTACCATCTCCTGTACCATGCCTGAACCATCTCCTGTGCCATGCCTGAACCATCTCCTGTGCCATGCCTGAACCATCTCCAGTGCCATGTCTGTACCATCTCCTGTACCATGCCTGTACCATCTCCTGTACCATGCCCACAGCCCTGCATCACCTGTACCATGCCCACAGCCCTGCATCTCCTGTACCATGTCCGCAGCCCCTACACCATGCCTGCAGCCCCTGTTTTGGGTCTCGTGGTGGTCCAGTTCGGTCCAGTAGCTGCTGCATTTACCACCCTAGACTTGTACTCGAGTCAATACGTTTCCCCAGTTTTTTGTGGTAAAATTTGGTGCCTCGGCTTATATTCCGATCAGCTTATACTCGAGTATATACGGTAATTTGGACGATAAGACAGTTCACATACAGTATGTGTATTTCAACTTCAACAAGGGTAAATTTAGTAACATACATAAAAAATGCCATCCACCATATACTGTATCTTTTTTTTTTTTCCTTTTCTTTTTTCTGCTCTTCTAATCAAGTGAAAAGTGGAATTTGATTGGTCACTGCATCGGCCACTGACTGGTCATTTCTCTTTGGTACTCTTATTAGACAATCCAGCTCATTATTCTGCAGCCCAAATGTAGGTGACAGTAGTTGGTCCACATGCCAATATAAACATTCTCCAGTGGAGGTAAAAGGTTAATTCTCTCTACAATTCCTCACTAATGTATTGAGCACAATTCTAACATATAAGGTCAATTAATAACATCTTAATACACAAACACACTCAGTGATTCAAACGTGAATGGCCCAATAATAAAACAAAGATGTCGATTGTAATGTAACGGCATAATTAATGAAGTGGAATGTTGTGTGTTATGTTCTCAGTGGTGTCACCAGCCCAGGAATGTAAAATGTCTGTAGCCAGTTACTCCCAGAAATAATCTCATTAACTATTTTAGGCATTTTGGTTGGTTTAGCCTTCCATGACCTCAAACAATCCATCCGGCTTGGATATGCTTAATTATTACAGGAAGGCAAACATAACCAACAGCTATACATTTAGAAACGTTTGAATAAAACTGAAAGTGTTTTTAAAAAAAAAACCTGAGTTTTCATCAGTGTTTGACATTCTGTTTATGGCGCAGAACAGATTTCATAAAGTTCTAAAGTTAGCATATTCTACTGAAGATGACAATTAGCTGACTGATGGAGAGAAACTGAGGGAAAAGAGAAACATTGGTTTACTAGTCAGTACCAGTGTAGAAAAATATATTTTCTTTGGAAGAATAAATCACCTCTAATGTTGGATGTCCTACATGTGGATGTTGGTACATTGTGTAAAGCTTCAAATATTTTTTTTTTACATTTTAGAATGGGGTGCCACGAGATTGTCCATAATTTTAAAGGGAGCCTCGCCGGAACAAAGGTGGAGAGGAGAACATATTCTACACTACTAGAGGAGAACACATTCTACACTACT